>NC_081759.1:10842072-11453459 GCF_963082965.1 Carassius carassius | reverse complement strand
TTCGTGGTGTTTGCGGGCTCTCCATGTTGGCTAATAAAAGTATGAGCCATTCTGAAAGATATAAACGTCTCCATCTCTATAACAAACTACATGGTGTCAGAAGTTAAAATCAGTCAATAACAGAGGACATAATGGCTGACGGATTTCGCCGACCAGACCCGCTGATTTTCGACGGCAACATAGCAGAAAACTGGCGAAAATTCGAACTGGAATTCGACATATTCATCGCCGCAGCTCACAGCGAAAAGCCAGATAAAACTAAAGCCTACATACTCCTCAATCTTGCAGGACCAGAGGCGATAGAAAGAGAGCGTTCATTTTCATATGCTCCAGCGATACTGACTGATAATGAGGCAGATATAGTTACGCCAGCTGAGTCAAGGGAGGATCCAGAATGTTTGAAGCGAAAATTCCGAGAAATTTGCAACCCAGAGACAAACGTGATGATGGAGAGACATTCATTCAACACCAGAAACCAAAATCCAGGCGAAACCATCAAGGCCTATGTGAGTACGCTGAGAAATAAAGCGAAAACATGTAACTTTGGTGCTCTCACAGACGAATTAATCAGAGATAGACTGGTGTGTGGCATAGGCAGTGATAACGTGAGAAGAGTATTGTTCAGAGAAAGTGATTTGTCCCTCATGAAAGCGATAAAAATCTGCCAAATCAGCGAGTTAACCGAGCAACACACGAAGGTGCTGGCTGCGCCGCGCAGTGGGCCAATGAGCGTTGATGCAGTATATACTAGAGGAAAAAAAGCCATCGGATACCGGCAACAGTCGCAACAGAAAACACGAGCGGGACAAAGAACATTGTAAATTGTAAAAATTGTGGTGGAAATCATCCAGCAAAGCGTGATCAATGCAAAGCTATCGGACAACAATGTCATCGATGTAAAAAGTTTAATCATTTCAAATCCCAGTGCAGATCTGCATCAAAAGAACATTTCAAATCCGTCTATCAGATCACTGACGCAAACACAGACAGCAGCGAGGAATCATTTCATATCGATGGGCTGTGTCTTGGAGCTAGTAAAATTAATGCAGTTAATCACTACTGCGCGATGAACAAGCAAGAAATTCACTGCAGCCTAACAGTGAATGGCAAGCCACTCGAGCTTAAAATTGATACGGGCGCAAAGTGCAATGTCATCTCAACTGAGACGTACAGAGCTGTGAATAAAGAAGAAAAAATAAATGAAACGTCAAAAGCAACATTAGTGGCTTATGGAGGCACAGTGATTGAAACAAAGGGAACCGTGATGCTGCAGTGTCTGACCAGCAAACGGAAATCACACCTGTTGGAATTTTATGTGGTTGATAAAAATGTAAAATCATTGCTGGGCCTGCCAGATTGTCTAAAAATGAACTTGATATCCCTCAAAGAAGAAGGGTACGCAATTGATTTCAATAAAAATGTGAGCTTGCCACAAGAAATATTCACAGAATATGCTGAACTGTTTGACGACGAGCTGGGCACCCTACCCGTAACGTACTCGATGAAGATCAACCCGGACATCACTCCAGTTGTCCGGCCCCCTCGTCGACTACCCATGGCAATGCGTGACAAAGTAGAGGCTGAATTGAAAAACATGACAAAACTGGGAGTCATAACACCCATTTCAGAGCCCACTGAGTGGGTGTCCTCAATGGTCGCCACACATAAGAAAGACACTGACAAGATTTGTTTATGCATTGATCCCAGGGATTTAAATGAAGCCCTAGGCATGGCCAACTATTTGGGTAAATTCATCCCAAATTTCAGTGAACTGTCAGCACCACTTCGACAGCTGTTGCACAGGGATATAGTTTGGTGCTGGTCACATCAACAACAGGAAGCATTTGAAATGCTAAAAAAAAATGCATCACATGCCCACCAGTGCTGAAGTACTTTGACGTAAGCAAGCCCGTTACAATCACATGCGATGCTTCTCAGTATGGATTGGGTGCAGCATGCCTTCAGAATAGTGAACCTATCAGTTATGCCTCACGCACTTTAACAGAAACTGAAAGGAGGTATGCTCAAATTGAAAAGGAGCTACTGGCAGTGGTCTTCGCCTGTCAGAAGTTTTATGACTACATCTATGGAAAACCGGTCTTGGTGGAAACAGACCATTAACCCCTTGTTACAATTCTGAACAAACCCCTTCACACTGCTCCAGCACGACTTCAGCGAATGATACTGAAGCTCCACAAGTTCAAGCAGCTCTACCTGGCAGACACACTGTCACGTGCTCCCAGGGCAGTAACAACGGAGGATCTCAAAGATGAGGATGAATTCGAGGTGATGACTGTCCAACTGATTTCGGTCAACCGATTGCAAGAGCTCAAAGAGCACACGGAAAAAGATAGCTCTTTGCAAAGTCTTTATAACACCATCAAGCATGGCTGGCCAAAGAAAATTCAAAGTGTGCCAGTTGCACTAAAACCCTTCTTTCCTTTCCGAGATGAGCTCACGATCAAGGATGGAATCATCATGAAGGGAACAAGAGTTGCAATTCCTCAAAGCCTACAGAGTGAATATTTACAGATCCTGCACAAAGGCCATTCCGGAGCTGAAGCGACCAAGCGCAAAGCGCGTGATGCTGTCTTCTGGCTGAATATGGCACAGGACATTGACAACTTCGTGCAGTCTTGCAGCATTTGCAACGCTTTAAAACCTCATTAACAAAAAGAGCCGTTGCACCTTCATGAGATCCCAGAACTGCCTTGGTCCATTGTTGCCGCTGACATATTTGACTGGAACAGCCAACAGTACCTTGTGCTGGTAGATTCCTACTCCAATTGGTTTGAAATAAACCCACTTCGAACCTTGTCGTCGCAAAACGTCATCAACAAACTGAAGAAGCACTTTTCTGTGCACGGTATTCCCCAAAAGCTAATCACTGACAATGGCACCCAGTTTACGAGCCAGGTCTTCAGAGACTTTGCAAACATATGGGACTTTCGTCACGTCACTAGCAGCCCTGAGTATCCCCAGGCGAACGGTCTTGCAGAAAGAGCTGTTCGTAGTGCAAAGCGCCTGCTCGAAACCTCCAAGAGGGATGGGACAGACTTGTATCTGAATTTGTTAAACATCCGCAACATTCCTCGAGATGAGATACTGGGTTCACCGGCACAGAGATTGATGTCAAGGGTAACACGTACCAACATGCCCATCAGCAAGCAGACGCTTAAACCAAGATCAAAGGACACTGTGAAAGTTAAAGCTCAAATCTCCAAAAAGAGACAAATGCAAAAAGTGTACTTTGATAAAAGAAGCAATCCACTCTCTCCACTGCAAAAATCCCAAGTGGTACGGATGCAAACAGCAAAGGGACACGACAAGATTGGAGTTGTTAGGAGCACTCTCACGGAGCCCAGATCTAAGTTGTGGAGTCAAACAGTAAAGAGTACAGGAGGAATCGCCGACATCTACTTCCTGTAAAAGAACCACTCTCACACAGCGCAGAAGCTGACCTGGAGGACTTATTGTCACAACTCCCATTTGAGCCAGACAACAACAATGTGTCTAAAGGTGCACTGCATGCTGAAGAAAACATTCCAGCTGAGCCAACTGCTCAAACGTTACCATATCGTACTAGATATGGACGGATTTCTAAGCCAAATCCTAAGTACACTGTTTAATGCACATTGTAAAACAAAATAATAATAATTCTGATCTTTTTGTTTTACTTCTTATTTTCAGTCACAATTTCAGTTTAGCACTGTGTGAATGTTGCAAAGATGTTTGTGAAATAATAGTGTTTTGATTAGAGGAAAGTTTAAAACTAAGGAAAGAGGATGTAGATAACTGATGATGTGTCATCCAGTTAGTTATAACATAAGTTAGGTTTAAGGAAGCTATGTTTATATATGGTATTTCCCTGTGTTGAGGTGCCCCCTGGGAAAGAGGGCGGGGTGTTCTGGCTGGTAAATGTACTTGCTTCGTGGTGTTTGCGGGCTCTCCATGTTGGCTAATAAAAGTGCGAGCCATTCTGAAAGATATAAACGTCTCCATCTCTATAACAAACTACAGGGCTGATATCTTGAAGTTTTCCCCTTCGTTTGGATGCTAAAATGTCACACTAATAATAAGTGTATGCACAAAATTTCTAAACTTATCATCATTTATTGAGCACAGACTTGAACCATCTCTCGAATCTTAATTTTGTGCACTGCACGGTTGTCACAGTCCGCGATCTTTTGTGCTGTACCTGTTTGTTTTGTCTTTTCTCCATTCTCACTCTCATGCTCTTAGGTACCACCTTCCTTGGATTCTATTGGATATATTTGCTGTCAATCATCATTAACATCTCATTTACTTTGCTAATCATGCTCTCGTTCAAGAGGTTTAAAATGAGAACATCTGTCAAAGAGAGCAAGGGACGTTATCTGCTATTGTGTGCATTTGTCGCTTTGCTGCTTTCTGATCTGATGTTTTTGTCAGCTTGTTGATGGTTTGGAAAACAAGGAAGGAGTGGAAGAGTTTAGTAAGTCACGTTACCTACATATCTGCACATAGTGATCTTGCATGTATTAGAAACACTAGTTTAGTTGTGTGAGCTTATTTTTAGGTTTTGGCTTTAGTACAGTTAGTGTAGTTTATGACGCTTTTGCGTTAAAGACTTCTTTTTTTATTTATTAGTTTATTAGGTTTGGGAAGTTAGTGGGTTTTCTTTCTTATATTTCATTTTATGATTTAAGCGCCACTTTAACTTCCCTTCTCTCCTTTGTCTTGTCTGTTTAACTTGTTGTTCCTTGGGGGCAATAAATATTTCTTGTAGTGCAGTTTGTGTCATGTATTCCATTGCCACCTCTTTCCCTGCCTCATTTCTTTAATATGTCAACTTAATGTTACCTCCTTTAACCCCTAGTGAAAACAATTATATCAGATACGTAACATTAAATGGGGGCTCATCCGGGATATATATTTTATCACTTTTTTCCCTGTTTAGGAGAGAGAAGTGGTCAAGTATGCCCTTTATATAATTTTGCATGTTGAGAGATGTTGGGGTGGTGGAAAATGGAAGTGTTGATTTGAGTAGTTGTGAAATGTGGTAAAAGGCAGTGAGTAATGTTTTTTTGAAGGTAGTCACATTTGTAATGCACTTGAAACATGTTCAGTTTAGAAGAGTTTGTTAAGAGTCCTTCTTTGGAACAGCTTAAAGGTGCCATGTGCAAAAATTGAGGTAAAAATATCCAAAAATGACCTACACGCATCAAAAGAATGAGAAGAAATAAGGGCGATGATGTCATTAAAAAAATGTCAAGTTATAGTGCTGCAGAGATATCAACCTTAATTAGCATTAGCATCACTAGCCCCGACCTGACAGGTGTCGTAATACCAGTTTCGGCCATGGGAGGCGGTATGCGGGCAACATAACCACCAGCCAACCTGCAATACAAGAATAACTCGCATGGCTTGTGGGCGTACTTGAACCTGATGTCAATCGTGTGGAAAGTACAGCCCACTATTTCATTTCAGTTCAGGGAAGAGAGCGGAAGGATGACTGAAGCCCTTGGCAAGAGACCACCACCCGGTACAGGGAAACAACCGCGCTCGGAATCACAAATCAAATCCGATAAGAAAAGGAGCACCGAACCAGAGTAAACATCGGCACTGCTTTTAATCGCTGGAGACAACTGATGGAGCTGAAAGAAATGAGGTTCGACACCGAACTTGCAACATTTCTTTTGGATTGGTAAGTTAGATGCTGTTAGTATTTCGCTAGAAGTTTGTTTTATATGTTTGTATATTTTTTTTCGGGAAGTTATAACATAGAAATGTATCGAAGGCTGTTCGATAAACGTGCTAATGTAAGCGATGGCTAACCGTAGCTGCGTTTGATAATTAGCTAGCTATAACTTACCCATTTTTTTATATCATAACTAACCTGCTCTGTCTAGTCTGTTGGTCTCCGTGTCCTCTTTGCTTCGTGGTTGTTCTGTACGTGAGAAAATTGATGTGTGGCGTGAAAGCGTGTGAAAAGAGTCAATTGCGTGTGTCTCACAGTGAATGCTTGAGAGTTGGCAGCTCTGGTTACGTTGGTTGGCGCTAGCTTGGTCAACGATGTTGACCAATGATGTTGACAGAATGCTGTCTGTCCAATTAATTTAATTCAAATAATGTGTATATACAACTCAAAATGTAATATGAACAAAACGAATAGGAACATATTCACTGGTAAAGGTGAAGGGGAGTAGCTTGAAGATGTCATGTTTCAAAATCACTTGACATCACCCAACGTTCCTCTGGAGGCAAAACGTCCTCTTAGGCTTCGGCTATGGCTGTAGGGTTGTTGTGAAGGTAGGGGCGGAGCATAGAGACTATGCCGTTTCTCGTTTGTTACTCTAGAGTAAACCAATTCACTTTATTGAGGCATACTGCCCCCATCTGGTATGGAATGTGGAGTGTGACTTGATTTTTTTGCCAGACATGACAGATGGCACCTTTAACCTATGTCGGAGACAGGATTTGTTTGCAATAGCTGATCTTTTTAGTTTGACAGTCAATAGACAAAATTGTAAGGCTGATATAAAGTCGAATAATAGATAAATTGGTCGAGCTAAATTTCCTTCTGACGTCAGGAGTTGTGAAGGATGAAAATGCCGGTGTTCTCAGCCCTAGTGATGTGGCAGTAGCTTCTTTTAGCTTGGGAGATGCAGACATGGTGCATGGCAGAATTAACGTTGAAGCGGAGGTGGAAGCTGAAGCGGATAGGAAAGCTGGTTTGCCACCCTTTGATCCGTTATCTCCTGTTTCTATGGGTTCCAGAGACGATGCGAGAATGAAGGTCCGCTTGGCTCGTCTCCATTATGAGATGCAGTAGCGTACTCAGACACATCAGGCTGAAATTGATATACGTTTGCAGATACGCAAATATGAAATTGAGGCTGATACGCAAGTGAGGCTGCGCCAGCTTGAACTTGACACTAAGGTTGCTAGAGAGCCTGTTGCATGGCCAGTCCATGCTCCTTTATCTGCTGTTTCTCCGGTGACTGAGTCATCCCACTAGGGCTGTGATGGTGGCTGATTTTTACCACCGCTGTAGTCATGGACTAACAACTGCCGATGGCACGGTGTTGATAAAAAAAAAAAAATATATATATATATATATATATATATATATATATATATATGTGTGTGTGTGTGTGTGTGTGTGTGTGAAAATTTAACGAAGGCGATCATTTTTTTTCAGTTTAACGTATCAAAATATTTAATGTAGGAGCTGGGATGGCCACCCACTCACAGCTGCTGCTTCTGACACTTGACAAGAAGTGAATTTATTGAGTCCCAGAATGACTGAACAGGAGACGTTTCAGACACGCGCTGACTTCACTCTATTATCAGGTGCAAGTTAAGCGATCGAGCGCGGAAAAGGTCCTGTGCTCAAAGTCGCTGGTGCGGGCTTCCTTTGTGTGTATATCAAACTGCTAAATAAACCATGTGCAAGCAGTGTTGTGGTCAGTTAATTCATGGAATTACCAAAAAATGCGATTAAAGCTGAATTAAACTGTGCATGCATGTACTATTTTATATATATTATATACAGGATATATATATATATATATATATATATATATATATATATATATATATATATATATATATATATATATATATATGCACATGTCTATGAAATCAGACCAGCACTGTCTCACTCATCTAACAGATCCTATTTAACTCGTCAGTTCGTGTTTATTTGAGCACTTCTGTCAGTGAACGCCGCCTGCAAAACACTAAAATAAGTATCAAAGAAATAATGCAGTTAAACAAGAAAGTAGCCTAAATAAGAAAGTTAAATACCCCCTGTCTAACGAACGCGAGCGACGCAGCGCGTCAAAATACTCATTATAATCAGTGATGCTACACTGGATGCAGCACGACACGACATGATAAATTCCCCGTCCGGTCGGTGAGGTACTGACACAGAGTTCAAATGTCATGTATAGACACTAGACAGACAGACTAAACCTGTCGCAATGCGGTTGTGTTGCGTCCGGTTTACTTTTCTGCCACCAAGCGAGCTCATTAACTCCTTATCTGCACACGCTCTCTTTGAAATAGGAATCGTTGCCATATTTTTTGTTACCATCTTTTATTTATCGATGTCTCATTTGTATTTGGCCAGTTTGGAGAGAAAGCCTCACCAAACCTGACCAGTCAGCGTTTGCGATAACGAGAACTTGTGCAAACGCCGATGGGTGACATGAATGCAAATGACTCCAGATCGGCGAAGTGGTATTTGCTTTCCCAACAAGATACATCGCCCAACACTAAACTAATTTAATGAATGCATGTATTTTCCTGCGCTCAAATCTGCCAATCTAAAGGAAACGCTATGTTTGAGGTAATTTGTTAATTACCATAGACTTATAATTTGCAACTATTACAGTTATTACACGTATATACAAAACTTTGTATTATGCTTGCTAGAGTTTGTGACGTCACGTGCACTACCACCGGTGGCAGTAGATAACCGCGGTGGCAACCGTCACAGCCCTACATCCCACTGCAAATTTGACGCGAGTAAGCACATTGCTCTTGTTCCTCAATTCAGAGAATCAGAAATAGACTCCTATTTTAATGCCTTTGAGTGGATTGCTAAGTCACTCCATTGGCCTAGTGAAGTTTGGTAATTGTTGCTTCACAGTAAATTGGTAGGCAAGGCTTTGGAAGTTTATTCTATGTTATCTGTTGAAGATAGTCTGAAGTATGATTCTGTAAAGTCTGCCATACTTTGTGCATATGAGTTAGTACCTGAAGCGTATCGGCAGAAATTCAGAACTTATAAGAAAACTTCTAGCCAGAGGTTTGTGGAATTTACCTTAACTCACAAAAATGTTTTTGTACCTATATGTTCTGAAAATTTGCAACCGATTGTTGATGTTCCCGGAGTCCAGTTTGTGCGCTCGAAAGCTAATTCACCGTGAGCTAGAGAGGATCGCGAGTGTTTTTATTGTCATAAAAGTGGGCACATTGTTGTAGATTGTTCTTTGCTGAAACGAAAACAACAATTACAATCGAAGTCATTAGGTTTTGTGAAAACTCGACCCTACTGTTTGCTCTGGTGACAAAGTCGAAGAGACGTATTGACCGTTTCTTCTTAAAGGCCTGATTTCTCTTTCTGGAAATGCTGATGAGCAAAAGGAAATTATGATGCTTAGGGATACTGGTTTGATGCAATCTTTTGTCGTGGAGAATAAGTTGCAGTTTTCTGATGTAACTTCATGTAGTTCCAGTGTAATTGTACAAGGTATTGAGATGGGATGTGTAAAAGTGCCTTTGCATAATGTGCATTTGCAAAGTGATCTGTGTACTGGGTTTGTTTGAGTGGCATTTTGTACTACGCTTCCTGTGAAAGGAGTGGATTTCATATTGGGAAATAACTTGGCTGGAGGGAAAGTTATGGCCTTGTTGGAGGTTTTGGATAAACAAGAAGTCAGTGTGACAAATGAGGTGGGTGAAACATACCCTAATGTTTTTCCCATGTGCGCGGTTACCCGTGCGCAGTTGCGAAGATTAAAAGAAGTGGAGTTGAATGCCTCTTTTTTTCCTGCTATAGTTAATCGGGAGAAAGAACTTGTTTCTGACTTTCCTAAACAAAAGAAAATGGAACAATCTCAAGAACTACTGACTGATTTAGATTTGTTGATTTTAAAAGTTTCACAAGAGAATTTCTGCACAAAAAGAGGATGAAAGTCTCACCACCGCTTTTAACTCCGTTGTCTCTTTTGATCTGACTAAGAGTAAGCAGAATGCTTATTTTGTTGAAAACGGTTTGTTGCTTCGAAAATGGTGTGCATCACCAAAGCAAGATTTAGATTGGGATGTTTCTTATCAGATTGTGGTTCCCGTTTAATATTGACCACATGTGCTATGTTTGGCGCCTGAACCTCCACTGTCAGGACATCTTGGTGTTCAGAAAACTTAAAGTCGGATCTTAAAGCATTTTTTTTTGGCAAGGAATGAAAAAGAATGTAGTTTGCTATTGTCGTTCTTGTCACACATGTCAAGTTGTTGGAAAACCAAACCAGATTGTTCCACCTGTTCCATTGAAACCAATCCCTGTGCTAGGAGATCCGTTTGAACACGTACTAGTAGACTGTGTTGGCCCTTTGCCAAAAAAAAAGTGGTAATACATTTTTACTAACTGTGATGTGTTTATCTACTAGGTTTCCAGAGGCGATTCCTTTAAGAAAAATTACGGCACCGAGCATTGTGAAAGCATTTGTGAGATTTTTCTCGACATTTGGGTTGTCTAAAATTGTAAAAAGTGACCAGGGTACAAATTTTATGTCCAATGTATTTAACCAGGTAATGAAGACCCTATCGATTACCCATCGCACGTCTAGCGCTTATGATCTGGAGAGTCAAGGCGCGCTGGAAAGATTTCACCAGACACTGAAATCTATGTTGTGAAAGTACTTTCTAGAGACAGGTAATGATTGGGATGAGGGAATACCTTTGTTGATGTTCGCTGTAAGTGTAAGAGTAAGAGAAAGTGTGCAGGAATCTCTTGGATTCAGCCCTGTTGAACTTGTATTTGGACATCAGGTACGTGGTCCTTTGAAGGTTTTGGAAGATAAAATTTTGGAGAATGATCTCAGTGCGAAAACAAATGTACTGGACTATGTGACAAAATTCAGAGAACGCTTGAATAAAGTTTGTTCGTTAGCTAAGGAATCTCTTGCTAAGGCACAACAAAGAATGAAACGTATCTTTGACAGAAAGGCTGTTATACTGTCTTTTATGCCTGGAGATTCTGTTCTCGTTTTTTTTTTTACCATGAGGTAAAAAGTTTACTTATGAGGTAAAGGAGAAAATTAGATCTGTATTCCTGACAGAAAACGGAAGTCTCGTATCCGTCATGTGAACATGTTGAAACTTTATCATGTTCGAGAGTCACCTGAAGCAAACGTGGTTCAAGCTGTCAAATCTCCTGTTATCTCAGTTGCAGCTGTGACTGAAATAACATCTGTACCTGATTTAAATTCTGAGGATGATGGAGTAATTTTTTGAAATCTTCCTCAAGCTACTGTGATGTTGACTAACTCTGAAATTTTGAAAGATCTTAGCTCATATTTAAAAAAAATTGTATGAACATCAGAAAAATGATATTGATTCAGCTTATTTCAGAGTTTAAATGCTTGTTTAAAGATTGCACCATGACATTGATGTTAAAGATGCTCGTCCGATTAAACAATATGCGTACAGAGTTAACCATGTGAAGCGTGCGGTAATGCGTCAGGAAGTTGACTATTTGTTGGAGAATGGTCTTGCAAAACCAAGCTGTAGTCCGTGGAGTTCACCATGCATTTTAGTTCCAAAGCCGGATGGTTCTTTTAGATTCTGCACTGATTTTAGGAAAGTGAATTCAGTTACTGTGCCTGATAGTAATCCACTTCCTCGAATGGAGGACTGTGTCGATAATGTTGGTTTTGCACAGTTTGTAAGTAAGTTAGACATGCTAAAAGGCTATTGGCAGGTCCCGCTTACTTTTAAAGCTTCTGAAATCGCAGCTTTCGTTACTCCTGATTCATTTCTGCAGTGTACTACGATGGCTTTCGGACTCAGAAACACACCGGCCACGTTTCAAAGGCTTGTTAAAAAGATTTTAACCTCTTAGCCAGCACCCCGACGCCCTTGTCCTGAACGCCCCTCAACTTGCACGTGTCAGTGTTTATGAATAGATTAAATGAAACGGGACAAATTTAATCTTGACAAACTATGTATCCTTATAAAAATCTAAGCCTCAAGCATCGACGACAGATCGCTGTTTTTCAATGGAAAGCTTATAAAGACTGTATTTGCTACATTTGTGTAAGCAGTACACATAAAAACATGAACATTAGAAACACTGTACATACCAGATCCATCGTAATAACGAGTCATAAACACATCCACAGCTGTAAATCCCGGTTAAGTTAGAAAGGTAAGGGTCCACTGAACGACATCTCATGGAGCACGTTTGGTCCAACGAAGCAATAACGTTGTAATATGGATCATAATTCCTTTGTTTACATTTCAGTTCTTCAGCGACAGAACTGTTTCCGTCCGTTATGAAATAATTCACGGTCGGAAACTGCGTCTTGGTATTAAAAAAAAACGGTGTGATTTTGCAGCGTACAGTGTCACAAACAGAATGAGACGATCCACCTGAAAAAAAAATGAATGAAAGATAGACGAAAGATAGTATATTTGAATTTTGGCGCTCCCTCGTGACGCACTCTGACGCACCTGTCAGCTGATGGAGGCGGAACTTATAGCAATCGCCTTTTTCTTTGTTTCTTTTTTTTTTCAACAGTTTTTATATATGTGAGAGTGTGTTTTATGTTGAATGTATCTGCATGATTACCATCTGTTTGAGTGCAAATCAGCCCAAATCAGTTCGCTATTACTGTATGATCATGGCTATCAAAGTGAACTCTCTATATGAATAGACAGAGTGGATTATTTACTTTATGGCACATTTGTGTTATTACCATTTGTATAAGTGGCCATCAGCACATCAGCACTTATTCGCATTGTAATTCATTGTAAATGCTGCATTTCTAGTCATCTCAGGATTTTCTGTAATTGGCAAACAAAGTTAAATCTTTTTTATTTTTCTTATTATTCTTATTTTTCTTACTCAAATTATTCTTATTGTATTTTTCTAGTGCTCAAATAAATCACTTATATGATGTCTAAGTTTCTGTCTAGTGTTTTATAATTGAAAAAAAAAAACTAAGCAGTGGTATGCTTACTGACTAATTAGTTTGTAGAAGCCTTCAATACTATTGGGAAATATATTTTCTTATATTTGGGGTGTGGGGGGTCTAGACACAGTCTCAGAAAAATATTTGCAGGAGTCTCATTTTTCATGATATCTTATTCAGATTTGAAATAGAAACCCATGAGACATGTGGCTTTCAACCCATTACTTTTCTAGATTGCTCGAGGACTCATTTCATGTATTCTTATATATAAAAAATATATATTTAAGTGTGGTAAAAAAAATTTCAAGGCACTTCAGTGTCTATAACTTTTAATATTTTTGAGCATTATCAAATCTGGTTGATAAAAAGACACCAAATCTTTCCAAAGACACCAAAATTATGTTTGTAACACACTGAAGTAGGAAACTGTTACAATTATAAATTAGGTAGAGCACTTTCAGCTGTGAGTCCCATATTGGGGGGGGGGTGCTGGCTAACAGGTTAACTGATGTGCCAAATTGTAGTGCCTATTTGGAGGTTTATTCCAAAGAGTGGAGTGAACACATTAAGTCACTTCGAATGGTATTTGAGCATTTGGCAAAAGCCTTATTAACACTTAATTTAGCCAAGTGTGAATTTTGTCAAGCGACGGTGACTTATCTTGGGAAAGAGTTGGGGCAAGGTCAATTTTCGACCAGTAGAAGCTAAAGTGAGGGCAGTTTCAGATTTCCCTGTTCCTAATACTCGACAAGAACTTCGAAGATTTTTGGGAATGGTTGGATACTATTGGAGTTTTTGTAGGAATTTTTAATCTGTTGTTAGTCCTCTTACTACTTTGTTAAACCTTTCGAAGTCTATTATGTGGAATGCTGAGTGTCAGTATGCGTATGCGTTTTAAAGTGTGAAAGCGCTTTTGTGCAATTCAACTGTTCTTCAGGCTCCTAACTATGAACGTTCTTTTCAGCTTGAAGTAGATGCTAGTAATGTTGGAGCTGGAGCTGTTCTTCTGCAGGAAGACGAACAAGGAATAACCCATCCAGTGAGTTATTTTTCGCGAAAGTTTAACAAAAACCAGTTAAACTATTCTAAGGTCGAGAAAGAAACTCTAGCTTTAATACTTGCTCTACAACATTTTGAAGTTTACGTTGGTTCTACCATGCTTCCAGTTGTTGTGTATTCCGATCATAGTCCACTAGTGTTTACATTTACATTTTACATTTAATCATTTAACAGACGCTTTTATCCAAAGCGACTTATAAATGAGAACAATAGAAGCAGTCAGGTCAACAAGAGAACAACAACAGTATACAAGTGCCATGAATAGTCTCAGTTAGTCTAGTATAGAACACTTTTTTTTTTTTTTTTAATGAAGAGACAAGAAAAGGAAAAGTGCTAGTATTATTTGTTTAAGTGCTGTTGAAAAAGATGAGTCTTTAGATGTTTCTTGAAAATGAGTAAAGACTCAGCTGTACGAATTGAGATTGGGAGGTCATTCCACTAGCTGGGCACAGTCCGATTTTGAACTTCATTGGGATAGCACCACAAGGCGTCGTTCACTTGCAGAGCGCAAACTTCTGGAGGGCATATAAGATTTAACCAGTGAGTTTAGGTATGTTGGTGTCGTGCCAGTGATCGTCTTGTAGGCAAGCATCAGTACCTTGAATTTGATGCGAGCGGCTACTGGTAGCCACTGTAACCTGATGAGGAGAGGAGTAACGTGAGCTTTTTTTGGCTCATTGAAGACAACCCTTGCTGCTGCATTCTGGATCAATTGCAGAGACTTGACAGTACATGCAGGAAGGCCCGCCAGAAAAGCATTACAATAGTCCAGTCTGGAGAGAACGAGAGCTTGGACAAGAAGTTGGGTGGCTTGCTCTGATAGGAAGGGTCTAATCTTCCTAATGTTGTATAAGGCAAACCTGCAGGACCGGGTCGTTGTAGCAATGTGGTCTGTGAAGCTTAACTGATGATCCATCACAACTCCTAGGTTTCTGGCTGTCCTCGAAGTAGTAATGGTTGACGAACCCAGCTGTATAGAGAAGTTGTGATGAAGCAATGGGTTAGCTGGAATCACCAGGAGTTCTGTCTTCGTAAGGTTAAGCTGAAGGTGATGGTCATTCATCCAGCTAGAAATGTCACTCAGACAGGCTGAAATGCGAGCAGCTACCGTCGGGTCATCTGGTTGGAATGAGAAGTAGAGTTGGGTGTCATCAGCGTAGCAGTGATAAGAAAAGCCATGCTTCTGAATGACAGATCCTGATGACGTCATGTAGATGGAGAAGAGAAGTGGTCCAAGTACTGAGCCTTGAGGAACCCCTTGTTTCTTTCTGAAATGTACAATCATAATCAATGATTGACTCGTTGGTCTTTGTTGCTCCAGAGTTATAATATTGAGATAAGACATAAGAAGGGGGCTGATAATGTGTTCGCAGACACTCTTTCTAGAGTATAAACTTTTTACAAAAGGTTTACTCTTAAGTGGGGGAGTGTTACGGTCCATGATCTTTTGTGCTGTACCTGTTTGTTTTTTTTTGTCTTTTCTCCGTTCTCACTCTCATGCTCTTAGGTACCACCTTCCATGGATTCTATTGGATATCTTTGCTATCAATCATCATTAATGTAACGGATATGCAGGTCATCGGTTCATGGGTTCTGAACTAATGAATCACGGTTTGTTGAATCTAGAACAATGCAAACCCAAAGCTTGTAGATTTTGAATTCAGGCATATAAACCCAACTTTTTCTAAGCTAAATGCCTGGCCTGGCGCCAGCCTGGCTGGATTTAAATTATTTTCGACACTGGACGAGACATTCCAAAGTCACGTGAGCAGCCTCAAAGGAGAAACGAAACACCCACATTCCTAAACACACACACACAAACTATTCTTTACGCTCTTTATGTAAGTCCTTAATAATATGTATTTTGAATATGTTTGTGCGTTGCATAAAATGGTTAATCCTTGTTATGCAAGGATTATAAATTGCTGACTTGTAAATTGGAAATGTTTCTCCTAATTTTAATGTTCTCAAATAGAATCATGAGTTGTAACCCTACTCCTGACCAGCTCATAAAACTTTATGATCCCACTGGGAAACAGGATAGGAAAAAGCCAGCCCACTGGTACCTTATCTCAATGTATTCTAAACTGGTACCTTATCTGGTAAACTGGTACCTTATGGGAAGTCGTGGCCTAATGGTTAGAGAGTCGGACTCCCAATCGAAAGGTTGTGAGTTCGAGTCCCGGGCCGGCAGGAATTGTGGGTGGGGGGAGTGCATGTGCAGTTCTCTCTCCACCTTCAATACCACGACTTAGGTGCCCTTGAGCAAGGCATCGAACCCCCAACTGCTCCCCGGGCGCCGCAGCATAAATGGCTGCCCACTGCTCCGGGTGTGTGCTCACAGTGTGTGTGTGTGTGTTCACTGCTCTGTGTGTGTGCATTTCGGATGGGTTAAATGCAGAGCACAAATTCTGAGTATGGGTCACCATACTTGGCTGAATGTCACTTCACTTTCACTTTCACTTTCACTCAATGTATTATAAACTGGTACCTTATCTCAATGTATTCTATATGTATTAAGTATTGCTTTTTGGTGCATTAGATGTTTTCCATAATCAAAAATTGGAGTATCTACAATTTTATTGTGTGTTAATCTTTAAATGTGTGTAATTCTGCATATGAATGTGACGTTGTGTTTCTATCAGTTATATATGTAATTTTTGGTATCTTTGCAATTGTCATGTTGTGACCCAACTATCCACTTACATGAAAGGTGTGTAAAATGTATTAATCTGGAATTACGAACTTGCTGAAATATCACTGCTGAAATCTTATAAGCCAGAACTTATTAGAGTGGGTGTTTCCCCAGAGACAAAGGAACTTTTTCCCGCTTCAGATCGCGGACTGTTTCATTGGTTCATCAGATTCATTGGTTGTTCACGCGAACAGAGGCATGAACCAGTCGAGCTATAAGGACTGACCCAGGAAGTTCCTCTCTCTCTTACGCTCTTCTCGTCTCCTCCTGTCCCTGTCTGGTCCCTCTCAGCACGGCGGCTGAGAGAACAGCCGTTCTCATGGCTCCTTCGGGAGCTTTCATCTCCATTGTTTTCGTTTCTTTTCCTTACTAAGTTTATTCACCTATTGGCCTCTCCACACGAGGAAGACGAATTCTGAAACATTGCTTTGTTGGACCTTTCAAATACCGCGCGATTCCGCACCAGCCCCAGAAGACACGAAAGAACACGCCTAGCTACAAAGGACCACGCTCACGCTGCTCACACGCACGCTGGTCTGGCGAGTCACAAAGTGACCACATGCAAGTATCATTCTCTATGGAGATTTAAATGCTGCTTAAAGTTTGTCTATTACCTTTTCAAGGTGATTTGATTCGTTGTTGTCTTTCAAGGGTTACTGTCTGTGAGTTTGCATAACTGAGCGCGTGATTCTGTGATCACGCCTTATTCTCTCACCTCTCTTTCTCATCCTCTCTCACTCATTCTCTCTCTCTCTCTCCCTCATTTGGATTCCGTTATGTCTTGTACAAAGTTTACTGTCTGTATTGTCGTACGCATATTTACTCTGTGTGATTTGAAGTTTGATGTATTATTAGTTAAATTATTAAAAACCAATATATATTCATGGTTGCCTCTGTCGCTCACCTCACGAGTCAATGAAATGTCTGATCTTTAGCTACAAGCTCTTTACTTTTTAGTAACCGATTTTTCATAATAATAGGATAATGTTTTCATGGCCAGAGAATATTTTTCCTTGAATTATAAGAAGTGATAACTTTATTGAAAGTTGATAAGTTAATCTTACGGCCGTTTGCTGGACAAACCACTGTTTGATTTGCGGTAATTTACAGTAAGAGATATCACTATAATTGATATGAAAAATGGAATATTGACATATTAATGAGTAAATTACAGTGCCCTGTAATGAGTTATTGATATATACAATTGACCTATTTTTCATCTTCAATAAATTTAATGTAACTGTCATATGAGATATATATTAATAATATTTCTGATTAATTATTAAAATTCCCTATATAGGAACGCGGGCATTTCAAACTTCGTTTTGTGAGCAACTCCTAACTGACTGAGGCAAAAAGCTGATAAGTCAGCACGTTAGGTATTTATAGAAAAAGTAACAGTATAGTCACTGTTATTTTAATGAAAGTAAACTGCAGTATAATGTTAAAAAGTCTCCTGTTAAGAAAGACC
The DNA here is from genome assembly GCF_963082965.1 of Carassius carassius. Classification (NCBI taxonomy): domain Eukaryota; kingdom Metazoa; phylum Chordata; class Actinopteri; order Cypriniformes; family Cyprinidae; genus Carassius; species Carassius carassius. The sequence goes on along the minus strand of NC_081759.1, from coordinate 11,435,548 downwards.
AAGATCTCTCTGCAGTGAGAACATTTTAATATTAATAAACCGCCAATTAAAAAGACGAAGAAATCTCTTTTTTTTTCCTAGTGGCGAAGATGTAAATCTGAACATGAGCGATGCTCCTCTGTTTCAGTTAAAAGGCCTTGCTTATTAAATATCGTTATTGAATTCGTGGTGAATCACAGTGATATTCAAAAATAAACGATAAAAACTCCTGGTCTTAGCTACCCGATTGTAAACCTAAAACATTTAAATCATAAGTGTTATTTTGATAAATGTTTATGGGAGTCAACAGATGGAAAATTCCTGTTGTGCACATTTGGGCTTAGTGCAGTGAAAGAATCCTGCCCACTCTTGTGCAGTATAGCACTGTTGGAGAATCAGCACTGACAGCGCACAGAGTTTAGATCACATTGAAGTCTGCTGTAATTCCGCTTACTAAACACCAGAGGGCGTCATTTGTTTAGAAGTTCAAAATTACGCCCTGCCTTCTGATGTCAGCCTGCATGAGTGCCGTTTGAGATAATGCGCTCACTGCTAAATCCCTATTCCCTTGTGATTTATTGAATTAGATGTCTAAATTCTCAATAATTATTTGCATTTACAGCTTTGCTCGTGCAAATATTATTTCAGGTTTTTCCTTCCTTTGACTGTTTACATTTACTTTGAGTTTGGTTCAAACATGATTTGAATTAAAATGTAATTGTTTAATAGTGGAAATCTAGATGTTTCAGGTCAACCACTGATTGACCCACTTAGAAGGAAGTAAGCCATCTAGTGGCAGTCTCCTGTTAAATCGACTCACAGCTCTCAGCTTTCTTTGCTCTCTTTTCAATTCTGTTTTGAATTGCATATTTCCACTTTTTGATTCCTTTTTGATTAACTTCATATTTATTAATGATACCTTAGTGTTATCATTGGTTATTAGAAGATATTATTCAATTTAAACCAGTTTTGAATTTTTAATTTGAATTAAGTTTTCTGCTCACCAGGTTAAGCACAGAGAGGCAGTACACCCCCTTGTGGTGAAAACCAGATACTACTTCTCCCGTGTTTCATTCCTGTCTTTTGTTATTTTGATTTTTATTCTTTTTCTTCTCTCTTTTGGGTTAGGCTATGTTGATAATTACCATCATTATCATAATTCCCTTTTTGTTTTATCATTATTAGGTAAAGCTGTTACCTCTCATTTCTACATATATATTTACTCAGTTGATGTTAAACTAACCAAACTTTAAGTTTCTTTTGTTCATCCTTTGTGTATTTGATTGTAGAACTCCCTTGGTGATTGGACAGTCATCTCAGGTTTCCAGTGAGCAAGGGGGCCGATCAGCGTTACCGACACTAGCTGTGAGTGAAAATCGGTTCCTTTTATCTCTGTCCGTTGCGGCACGCAGTGGAGACATCAGCAATTTGGCACTCCAACGGTAGTCAATCAGCCCAGCCGACACACACAACGCAATCTCTGGGACCAGTACCTAATCCGAGGCCTAAAACGGGGGCCACTCTCTTTTAAGAGAGGGTCCTAGGTAACAGCCCAATTTTGGTATCGCGATTCTTGGAAATTATAAACGTCACGATTCCTAAATTTATTAGTATTGATACTTCAAAGAATGCCTGCGTTCCAGATTTGTAAGAGACGTATTTCATGTTGGTGTGTGCAACGCACGCTTTTAGTGCCTCCCTATGGACGTCTGTGTTTTTCTCCTCACGCAAGCAGCAAAAAAGCACTACAGCGAGATGGCTGCATTAGTGGCTTTACTAAACTGATTTGGCTTTACTAAAATGTGTGCATAATAGCATTAGTTTAAATAAGTTGTTCAGATGAACAAAGCACGAGGTTTTCTTGCATAATTAACATTTTAATTGTTTGGTCAGACAGTTCATATATAATATTCACATTAATCGGGGATTAAACGTGGAGTTATGTTCTGTATGCTAAATATGAAAACGAGCGTATCTACACAGCACCTATAACTGCGCTTTGTATCTGCTGATTGCTGATCGAGATTTACATGCTTGGCTCACTGACCCTGTATACTCATTCATTTCATTCATAAACGAGATGTAGCAGTTCATTCAGCTCATTCACGAATGAGAAGATCTCTCGATCTCGTTCAGTGAAGGGCGTATGGGTTCACTACATTCAACAAATAACATGCTCCGTCACATCTTGAGTAACTCTTTGACAGGATGAAATAGTTCACAGAGCTGTTCACGAGCTGCGCATGCGCTGCTAATAGCACTGTGTTCGCGCGCTGCTGTGGAAGGAGGAACTACAGTGAACGAGAAATGAGAAAATAAATTTGACTATATTTGCGGGCTGGGGCGGGTCAAATAATTTCATAAAAGCGGGACCCGCGGATTGGAAAAAAAACAGACCTGCGCATCACAAGACTGCATGTGCAAGCACAAGTGATACTGTGGCCGCCGGTCCACGACTGGTAGAAAACGATGACGCTCATTAAAGCTCACTGGCTGAGTTTTCTCTGAAAGAAAAGGTTGCACAACTGACAGAATAAGTTACAATTTCTGAGATATTGCTGCTAAATTTTATTTGCTTTTTTTTTTTTTTTTACTTGAATGTCATTGCTTAAATTGATATTATTTATCTTTTGACATTTAATCTTTCTATTTATTCAATGTTCAGAGACAAGATAAATTTATTACTCTTATGTTTCTTATGATAACTGAGATAATGCTGCTAAATTGATTCTTTCTTTACCTTAAATGTCATTGCTCAAATTTATTTTTTATATTTTGATATTTCATATTTTCAAATTTTCATATGTTCAAATGTTTAATATATCTGCTGTTCATATGTTCATTTATTAGTGTGTTATATGATTAGAATGTTGTCCCGGTTTTAAAATAAAGCAGAGCAATGATATTTGAGAGTGTATTTTCCCTTTTCAGGAAAAGTATCGAAAAAGTATCGAAATCGAAATTCTTGACTAGGTATCGGTATCGAAACAAAAATTTTGGTATCGTGACAACACTACAAAAAACACAAGCAGTGTTTGATCACGGCCGGGTGTTCTCCAAGTCTGATGACTCCGATCGCACGGGTATTACACACAATGTTAAACAGACCCGGGACCTGAGGTAATAGATTCGGACCCGACCTGGACCCGGCTGATCATTTAAAATATAGACCCGAACCCGTATGGGTCCCGGGTCGACGGGTCGACGGGTCTCAGGTGCACTGTGAAGACCTCTAACGTAGCCCTCAACCACACTGCAGTGTTTGTGAGAGCTGCCAACTTCTCCACCCCATTTACAGAGTGAAATTCTCCCTGGACTGTTGTTGAATCTTCCAAGAGTTTTGGCTTGGGGTCCTTCACATGCAGCACTTTCCACCGCACCAATGGGAATGCCCGACATTAACTAAACATGGATATCGGCCCACCTCTAGTCAGAACAACCCTTCGATTTGTATAAATCTTCGTAGAATTCTTTAAATGTATCATCGATTTCACTGGGATTTGTTAAAAAGACACCTTCCTTTTTTATTTTATGGATTGCTCTAATGGCTTGCAGCCCCCTTAGCTGGCGAGAAAGCAATTTGTCTTGTTTATCCCCGAGTTCAAATAGTTTTTGCCAAACTTTTAACAACATATTGTTAACTTGGTTTGAGAGAATTTAGTTATATTCCAATTTGAGTGCAGTAATTTCATTAAGCACATCCAAATCTGACCAATCCCTGTATGCGTCTTCTAACCGAGTAAGATTATTAGCAATTTCTAAGAGACGTTTTTCCCTTTGCTTTTTAAGACTGGACTCATAAAGATATAATATGACCTCTCAAAACAGCCTTTAGGCTTTCCCATAGAGTTGAATCTGAAACCTCGCCCGTGTCATTAAATTTGAGAAATTCAGCAAGCAACTCACAGAGCAAATTTATTCTTATTAAAAAATTATTCTATTATGATGTTTCATTAATTTAACACAGGGAATAATTTTAGAATCAACTAAAATGAAATCGATCCTGGAGTATGATTTATGAACTTGCGAAAAAAAAAGTGTACTGTTTGTCCATTGGATATTTTAATCTCCAGATATCAACAAGGTCAAACGAATTAATAAGATCATTAAGAATGACAGTGGAATTGGGCAAGGATATGTCAGAGCGAAATGGAAATCTGTCTTGAAATTTGAAAGTTGAAATCACCTCCTATTTTTTGCGAGTTTAGAGTGGTTGGTAAAAGATTAAAAAGTTTACAAAAAAAAGTGGGGCCATCAAAATTAGGTCTGTACACATTCAACAATGTGACATGAATTGAGGAAAGCAGACCAGATACAATTATATAACAGCTAGTGTTGTCACGGTACCAAAATTTCAGTATTCGGTACCGATACCAGTGAAAATCCACGGTTCTCGGTACCAATTTCGGTACCAAAGCAAAACACAAAAATATGCTAATTAAAAAAAAAACTTTTTAGCACTAAAAATAAAACCAATGCCATTCTTTATACTTATTTACAATTGTGTTTAAAGTTTTTCTACAAGTTATATAATTATGAAAAACAGTAAACAAGTTTCACCCAAATTTAATTTGTCTTTTAATTTATGAAATTTAAACACATTTTATTTTTGGTAAATAAAGGGGATTTGCTATTAAAATTAAAACATGGAAGAAATATTGTGATTTATTTCTTTAAAAAATAAAGTTTTATAAATTTTTTCAACAGTAGTAGCAGTATCACATACATTTTACTAAATAATAGTAATATTTCTAGCACAATGCCTTTATGTAAAAATTAACTTTTAGGCCTAATGAATGCATATTTGTAATTTTAACTTTAATTTTAAAATATTGCTTATTACTTATAAAGTCCTGAATGGTTTAGCACCTCAGTATTTGAATGAGCTCCTTTTACATTATAATCCTCTACATCCGCTACGTTCTCAAAACTCAGGCAATTTGATAATACCTAGAATATCAAAATCAACTGCGGGCGGCAGATCCTTTTCATATTTGGCGCCTAAACTCTGGAATAACCTACCTAACATTGTTCGGGAGGCAGACACACTCTTGCAGTTTAAATCTAGATTAAAGACCCATCTCTATAACCTGGCATACACATAACATACTAATATGCTTTTATTATCCAAATCCGTTAAAGGATTTTTAGGCTGCATTAATTAGGTAAACCGTAACCGGAAACACTTTCCATAACACCCTATGTACTTGCTACATCATTAGAAGAACGGCATCTACGCTAATATTTGTCTGTTTCTCTCTTGTTCCGGGGTCACCGTGGCCACCAGATCCAGTCTGTGTCCAGATCAGAGTGTCACTGCAGTCACCTGGATCCAGTATGTATCCAGACCAGATGCTGGATCAGCACCTAGAAAGGACCTCTACATCCCTGAAAGACAGCGGAGACCAGGACAACTAGAGCCCCAGATACAGATCCCCTGTAAAGACCTTGTCTCAGAGGAGCACCAGGACAAGACCACAGGAAACAGATGATTCTTCTGCACAATCTGACTTTGCTGCAGCCTGGAATTGAACTACTGGTTTCGTCTGGTCAGAGGAGAACTGGCCCCCCAACTGAGCCTGTTTTTTTCCCAAGGTTTTTTTCTCCATTCTGTCACCAATGGAGTTTCGGTTCCTTGCCGCTGTCGCCTCTGGCTTGCTTAGTTGGGGCCACTTCATCTACAGCGATATCGTTGACTTGATTGCAAATAAATGCACAGACACTATTTAACTGAACAGAGATTACATCACTGAATTCAATGATGAACTGCCTTTAACTATCATTTTTGCATTATTGACACTGTTTTCCTAATGAATGTTGTTCAGTTGCTTTGACGCAATGTATTTTGTTTAAAGCGCTATATAAATAAAGGTGACTTTGACTTTGACTTTAACTGAACTTAAGACTGGTGGTGTTGCTTAAGATATTTTTGGTCATTGAGGGTTTCTGTAAAAAAAATATTAATTATTATTAAAAGATAATACTGCTACTAATTCTACTATCATACTAATGTATATACAATGCACTATGAATTGATGAGCTGCTGGGTTCATGAATATTAATCACGTTGTCTGCGTTCGGTCAAACTGATTTGCTGAAATAGATCAGCGCCAGCCAATGAAATTGCCATTTGCGCATTAGCTCCGCCCACTACCGGAGAAACCGGTATGTCTTCTGCTTGTTCGAAAATGAATATGAATAATTCTAAATGAACTCCATTATTTTGACAGGAGAAGACAACAAAGAATAGTTTACATACACCGTGTCGATTCAATGTGGTAAGACTCTCGCTCTCTCTCTCTTTGCATGTGTGAGAAACAGCGCTATCAGTAAAGCGACGGTGAGTCGTGCGCCTTCACAAAGAGTTTACAGAGCATCAATTACAGGTGCGCTGTGCGTCCATTGAGATGAACTGAAAAGTTCAGATCGCTTGATGGAGAGAGAACTCTGAAGCTCAGATGCTGAAATTAATGCAAGCGTCATACGCTTCAGTCTATGTAGTAAACAAACCCGCACGTCTGCCATTCATTAATTCACACAGAGACGCGCAGAACACGGATTCATATTTCAAACAACTTTTGCGGCTTAACATTTACAGATACTGGTCCATATGGAGATTTGATTTGATAAATTTATGCTAACTTTGACAAATTCCATGACTATCCATATTAAAATGTAAGTTTCATTTTCATGACTGGATTTTGAGATTCCGTCCTCGTTTTCTGCTTCGCGGAAATCATAGCGTTGAACCGGGTTTGAACGGGACCTCGGTACACACATGTAACACACCAATACCTACAAAAAAGTCTCTTGGTATGAAATCCGAATCCCAACAGGAAGTCGGTTATTTAGAAATTTTCTCGGCAAAATTGGCGTTGTTTTTGCCATTTTCAGGGGTTGTACTTTAACAAACTCCTCCTAGAGATTTATTCAGATCAACACGAAACTTGGTCAGTTAAATATAAAGGCCTTTGCGATGTCAAATTGCGAAGATCTTGAGGTTTTGTTAAAGGGCGTGTCCATGGCGGCCTGGCAAATTTCGATGTTTCGCCATGAAAAAGGAAGTTGCTGTAACTCAGACATACAATGTCCAATCTGCCCCAAACTTCACATGTTAGATAAGACTTCTGCCCTTAAAAGATCTACATGCCCATATTCAGTTATAGTCATAGCGCCACCTGCTGGCAACAGGAAGTGACATGTTTTACGTTGCGACAAACTACTCGTAGAAATCTATTGACATTAATGTATTTTTTGTGGTCAGTCTAATCTAAAGGCCTGTGCAATGTTAAATTGTGGAGATCTTCAGTTTTTGTTAAAGGGCGTGACCATGGCGCCATGACAAAATTTGATGTCTCGCCACAGCAAGAGAAGTTGTTGTAACTCAGGCATAAAATGTTTGATCTTCCCCAAACTTCACATGTTCGATAAGAGTGCAGCCCTGAACACATCTGAAGGCCAATATTCCATTATAATGATAGCGCCACCTACTGGCAACAGGAAGATTGGCACATATATGGAATAAACTTTGATATATTCCACTTATATTTCTGAGTTTAAATGCATATTTCTCACCGTTCACCTATTTACTAAAGCCACTCGCTGCCGGTGAGCCCGGGTGCGAGGGCCCGTTCAGCGCTGCTTGCAGCTTTAATTAGGGCCCGAGCACCGATGGTGTGAGGACCCTCTTGGAATTGCTCCGTTTATTATTATTATTATTATTATTATTATTATTATTATTAGGGCCCGAGCACCGATGGTGTGAGGACCCTCTTGGAATTGCTCCGTTTATTATTATTATTATTATTCTTCTTCTCCAGAATTAATCGCATTTTTGAGGGCCTAAACATACTCAAAAAGTCATGAAACTTTGCACACACCTCAGAACCGGCGAAAATGTACATCTGATATGGGTTTCAGAAGTGGGTGTGGCAAAATGGCTCGACAGCGCCACCTATAGATGTTCAACGGTGTGCGCCTCGAGCTATGTTTCACGTACATGTATGAAAATCGGTACACACATGTAACTCTCCAATACCTACAAGAAAGTCTCTTAGAGCAAAATTCTAAACCCAAAAGGAAGTCGGTTATTTTTAATATTATGAGCAAATTTTGTGTCATTTTTGCCATTTCCATGCGTTGTATTTTAACGAACTCCTCCTAGAAACTTATTCAGATCAACACCAAATTTGGTATGCCTAATCTAAAGGCCTTTGCGATGTTAAATTGCGAAGAGTTAGAGTTTTCGTTAAAGGGCGTGTCCGTGGCGACCTGGCGAATTTCGATGATTCGCCATGAAAAATGAAGTTGCTATAACTCAGACATACAATGTCCAATGTGCCCAAAACTTCACATGTTTAATAAGACTCCTGACCTGAACATATTTACATGCCCATATTCAGTTATAGTCATAGCGCCACCTATAGGCAACAGGAAGTGACATATTTTACACTTCGACAGACTACTCCTAGAAATTTTTTGACATCAATGTCTTTTTTATGGTTAGTATAATCTAAAGGCCTGTGCAATGTTAAATTGTGAAGATCTTGAGTTTTCGTTAAGGGGCGTGTCTATGGCGCCGTGACAAAATTCAAAGTCTCGCCATGGGAATATAAGATGTTATAACTCAGGCATAAAATGTCCGATCTTCCCCAAACTTCACATGTGCGATAAAAGTCCTGGCCTGAACAGATCTGAAGGCCAATATTCCATCGGGTGTGGCAAAATGGCTCGATAGCGCCACCTATACACTTTCAACGGAGTGCACCTCGAGCTATGTTTCACGTACATGTACAAAAATTGGTACACACATGTAACACACCAATACCTACAAAAAAGTCTCTTGGTACGAAATCCTAATCCCAACAGGAAGTCGGTTATTTTGAAATTTCCCTGCAAAATTGGTGTTGTTTTTGCCTTTTTCAGGGGTTGTACTTTAACGAACTCCTCCTAGAGATTTATTCAGATGAACACCAAACTTGGCCAGTGTGATCTAAAGCCATTTGCGATGTTAAATTGCGAAGGACTTGAGGTTTTGTTAAAGGGCGTGTCCATGGTGGCCTGACAAATTTCGATGTTTGCCATGAAAAAGGAAGTTGCTGTAACTCAGACATACAATGTCCAATCTGCCCCAAACTTCACATGTTGGATAAGATTTTTGACCTGAACAGATCTACATGCCAATATTCAGTTATAGTCATAGCGCCACCTATTGGCAACAGGAAGTGAAATATTTTACACTGCGACAAACTACTCCTAGAAATTTTATGACATCAATGTTATTTTTGTGGTCAGTCTAATCTAAAGACCTGTGTGATGTTTAGTTGTGAAGATCTTGAGTTTTCGTTAAAAGGCGTGTCCATGGCGCCGTGACGAAGTTTGATGTGTCGCCATGGGAATAAAAGATGTTATAACTCAGGCATAAAATGTCCGATCTTGCCCAAACTTCACATGTATGATAAGGGTCCTGGCCTGAACAGATCTGAAGGCCAATATTCCATTGGGTGTGGCAAAATGGCTCGATAGCGCCACCTATAGACTTTCAACTGAGTGCATATACACTTTCAACGGAGTGCGCCTCAAGTTATGTTTCACGTACATGTACAAAAATCGGTACACACATGTAACACACCAATATCTACGAAAAAGTCTCTTGGTACGAAATCCGAATCCAAACAGGAAGTCAGTTATTTAGAATGTTCTCTGCAAAATTAGTGTTGTTTTTGGCATTTTCAGGGGTTGTACTTTAACGAACTCCTCCTAGAGATTTATTCAGATCAGCATCAAACTTGGTCAGTTAAATCTAAAGGCCTTTGCGATGTTAAATTGGGAAGATCTTGAGATTTCGTTAAAGGGCGTGTCCATGGCGGACTGAAAAATTTAGATGTTTCGCCATGAAAAAGGGAGTTGCTGTAACTCAGACATACAATGTCCAATCTGCCCCAAACTTCACATGTTAGATAAGACTTCTGCCCTTAACAGATCTACATGCCCATATTCAATTATAGTCATAGCGCCACCTGTTGGCAACAGGAAGTGACATATTTTACACTGCGACAAACTACTCCTAGAAATTTTTTGACATCAATGTATTTTTTATGGTCAGTCTAATCTAAAGGCCTGTGCAATGTTAAATTGTGGCAATCTTGAGTTTTTGTTAAAGAGCTTGTCCATGGCAAAAATGACAAAATTTTATGTCTCGCCACAGCAAGAGAAGTTGTTGTAACTCAGGCATAAAATGTTTGATCTTCCCCAAACTTCACATGTTCGATAAGAGTGCAGCCCTGAACACATCTGAAGGCCAATATTCCATTATAATGATAGCGCCACCTGCTGGCAACAGGAAGATTGGCAAATATATGGAATAAACGTTGATATAATCTACTTATATTTATGAGTTTAAACGCATATTTCTCACCGTTCACCTATTTACTAAAGCCACTCGCTGCCGGTGAGCCCGGGTGCGAGGGCCCGTTCATCGCTGCTTGCAGCTTTAATTATTATTATTATTATTCTTCTCTAAGATGAATCGCATTTTTGAGAGCCTAAACATGCTCAAAAAGTCATGAAACTTTGCACACACCTCAGAACTGGCGAAAATGTACATCTGATATGGGTTTCAGGAGTGGGTGTGGCAAAATGGCTCAACAGCGCCACTTATACACGTTCAACGGTGTGCGCCTCGAGCTACGTTTCACGTACATGTATGAAAATTGGTATACACATGTATGTCTCCAATACCTACAAAAAAGTCTCTTGGAGCAAAATCCGAAACCCAACAGGAAGTCGGTTATTTTTAATTTTATGAGCAAATTTTGTGTCATTTTTGTCATTTCCATGCGTTGTATTTTAACGAACTCCTCCTAGAGATTAATTCAGATCAACACCAAAATTGGTATGCCTAATCTAAAGGCCTTTGCGATGTTAAATTGCGAAGATTTTGAGTTTTCGTTAAAGGGCGTGTCCGTGGCGGCCTGGCGAATTTCGATGATTCGCCATGAAAAATGAAGTTGCTATAACTCAGACATACAATGTCCAATGTGTCCAAAACTTCACATGTTTAATAAGACTCCTGACCTGAACAGATTGCCATGCCCATATTCAGTTATAGTCATAGCGCCACCTATAGGCAACAGGAAGTGACATATTTTACACTGCGACTAACTACTCCTAGAAATTTTATGACATCAATGTCTTTTTTGTGGTCAGTCTAATCTAATGGGCCTGTGCGATGTTAAATTGTGAAGATCTTGAGTTTTTGTTAAAAGGCGTGTCCATGGCGCCATGACGAAGTTCGATGTCTCGCCAAGGGAATAAAGTATGTTATAACTCAGGCATAAAATGTCCGATCTTCCCCAAACTTCACATGTGTGATAAGAGTCCTGGCCTGAACACATCTGTAGGCCAATATTCCATCGGGTGTGGCAAAATGGCTCGATAGCGCCACCTATACACTTTCAACATAGCGCGCCTCGAGCTCCGTTTCAAGTACATGTAAAAAAATCGGTACACACATGTAACACACCAGTACCTACAAACAAGTCTCTTGGTACGAAATCCTAATCCCAACAGGAAGTCGGTTATTTTAAAATTTCCCTGCAAAATTGGCGTTGTTTTTGCCATTTTCAGGGGATGTACTTTAACGAACTCCTCCTAGAGATTTATTCAGATGAACACCAAACTTGGTCAGTGTAATCTAAAGCCATTTGCGATGTTAAATTGCGAAGGACTTGAGGTTTCGTTAAAGGGCGTGTCCATGGCGGCCTGACAAATTTCGATGTTTCGCCATGAAAAAGGAAGTTGTTGTAACTCGGGCATAAAATTTTTGATCTTCCCCAAACTTCACATGTTCGATAAGAGTGCAGCCCTGAACACATCTGAAGGCCAATATTCCATTATAATGATAGCGCCACCTGCTGGCAACAGGAAGATTGGCACATATATGGAATAAACATTAATATATTCTACTTATATTTATGAGTTTAAATGCATATTTCTCACCGTTCACCTATTTACTAAAGCCACTCGCTGCCGTTGAGCCCGGGTGCGAGGGCCCGTTCATCGCTGCTTGCAGCTTTAATTATTATTATTAGGGACCGAGCACCGATGGTGTGAGGACCCTCTTGGAATTGCTCCGTTTATTATTATTATTATTATTATTATTAGGGCCCGAGCACCGAGGGTGTGAGGACCCTATTGGAATTGCTCCGTTTATTATTATTATTATTATTATTATTATTAGGGCCCGAGCACCGATGGTGTGAGGACCCTCTTGGAATTGCTCCGTTTATTATTATTATTATTATTATTATTATTATTATTATTATTATTATTATTATTATTATTATTATTATTATTATTCTCTAAGATGAATCGCATTTTTGAGAGCCTAAACATGCTCGAAAAGTCATGAAACTTTGCACACACCTCAGAACTGGCGAAAATTTACGTCTGATATGGGTTTCAGAAGTGGGTGTGGCAAAATGGCTCGACAGCGCCACCTATACACGTTCAACGGTGTGCGCCTCGAGCTACGTTTCACGTACATGTATGAAAATTGGTATACACATGTATCTCTCCAATACCTACAAAAAAGTCTCTTGGAGCAAAATCCGAAACCCAACAGGAAGTCGGTTATTTTTAATTTTATGAGCAAATTTTGTGTCATTTTTGTCATTTCCATGCGTTGTATTTTAACAAACTCCTCCTAGAGATTAATTCAGATCAACACCAAAGTTGGTATGCCTAATCTAAAGACCTTTGCGATGTTAAATTGCGAAGATTTTGAGTTTTCGTTAAAGGGCGTGTCCGTGGCGGCCTGGCGAATTTCGATGATTCGCCATGAAAAATGAAGTTGCTATAACTCAGACATACAATGTCCAATGTGTCCAAAACTTCACATGTTTAATAAGACTCCTGACCTGAACAGATTGACATGCCCATATTCAGTTATAGTCATAGCGCCACCTATAGGCAACAGGAAGTGACATATTTTACACTTCGATAGACTACTCCTAGAAATTTTATGACATCAATGTCTTTTTTGTGGTCAGTCTAATCTAAAGGCCTGTGCGATGTTAAATTGTGAAGATCTTGAGTTTTCGTTAAGGGGCGTGTCCATGGCGCCATGACAAAATTCAAAGTCTCGCCATGGGAATAAAAGATGTTATAACTCAGGCATAAAATGTCCGATCTTCCCCAAACTTCACATGTGTGATAGAAGTCCTGGCCTGAACAGATCTGTAGGCCAATATTCCATCGGGTGTGGCAAAATGGCTCGATAGCGCCACCTATACACTTTCAACATAGCGCGCCTCGAGCTCCGTTTCAAGTACATGTACAAAAATCGGTACACACGTGTAACACACCAGTACCTACAAAAAAGTCTCTTGGTACGAAATCCTAATCCCAACAGGAAGTCCGTTATTTTAAAATTTCCCTGCAAAATTGGCGTTGTTTTTGCCATTTTCAGGGGTTGTACTTTAACGAACTCCTCCTAGAGATTCATTCAGATCAACACCAAAGTTGGTATGCCTAATCTAAAGGCCTTTGCGATGTTAAATTGTGAAGATTTTGAGTTTTCGTTAAAGGGCGTGTCCGTGGCGGCCTGGCGAATTTCGATGATTCGCCATGAAAAATGAAATTGCTATAACTCAGACATACAATGTCCAATCTGCCCCAAACTTCACATGTTTGATGAGACTCCGAACCTGATCAGATTGACATGCCCATATTCAGTTATAGTCATAGCGCCACCTATTGGCATCAGGAAGTGACATATTTTACACTGCGACTAACTACTCCTAGAAATTTTATGACATCAATGTCTTTTTTGTGGTCAGTCTAATCTAAAGGCCTGTGCGATGTTAAGTTGTGAAGATCTTGAGTTTTCGTTAAGGGGCGTGTCCATGGCGCCGTGACAAAATTCAAAGTCTCGCCATGGGAATAAAAGATGTTATAACTCAGGCATAAAATGTCCGATCTTCCCCAAACTTCACATGATTGATAAAAGTCCTGGCCTGAACAGATCTGAAGGCCAATATTCCATCGGGTGTGTCAAAATGGCTCGATAGCGCCACCTATACACGTTCAACGGTGCGCGCCTCGAGCTACGTTTCACGTACATGTATGAAAATTGGTATACACATGTATCTCTCCAAAACCTACAAAAAAGTCTCTTGGAGCAAAATCCGAAACCCAACAGGAAGTCGGTTATTTTTAATTTTATGAGCAAATTTTGTGTCATTTTTGTCATTTCCATGCGTTGTATTTTAACGAACTCCTCCTAGAGATTCATTCAGATCAACACCAAAGTTGGTATGCCTAATCTAAAGGCCTTTGCAATGTTAAATTGCGAAGATTTTAAGTTTTCGTTTAAGGGCATGTCCGTGGCGGCCTGGCGAATTTCGATGATTCGCCATGAAAAATGAAGTTGCTATAACTCAGACATACAATGTCCAATGTGCCCCAAACTTCACACGTTTAATAAGACTCCTGACCTGAACATATTTACATGCCTATATTCAGTTATAGTCATAGCGCCACCTATAGGCAACAGGAAGTGACATATTGTACACTTCGACACACTACTCCTAGAAATTTTTTGACATCAATGTATTTTTTATGGTCAGTCTAATCTAAAGGCCTGTGCAATGTTAAATTGTGAAGATCTTGAGTTTTCGTTAAGGGGCGTGTCCATGGCGCCGTGAGAAAATTCAAAGTCTCGCCATGGGAATAAAAGATGTTATAACTCAGGCATGAAATGTCCGATCTTCCCCAAACTTCACATGTGTGATAAGAGTCCTGGCCTGAACACATCTGTAGGCCAATATTCCATCGGGTGTGGCAAAATGGCTCGATAAGGCCACCTATACACTTTCAACGGTGTGCGCCTCGAGCTACGTTTCATGTACATGTATGAAAATCAGTATACACATGTATCTCTCCAATACCTACAAAAAAGTTCCTTGGAGCAAAATCCGAAACCCAACAGGAAGTCGGTTATTTTTAATTTTATGAGCAAATTTTGTGTCATTTTTGTCATTTCCATGCGTTGTATTTTAACGAACTCCTCCTAGAGATTTATTCAGATCAACACCAAAGTTGGTATGCCTAATCTTAAGGCCTTTGCGATGTTAAATTGCGAAGATTTTGAGTTTTTATTAATGGGCGTGTCCATGGCGGCCTGACAAATTTCGATGTTTCGCCATGAAAAAGGAAGTTGCAGTAACTCAGACATACAATGTCCAATCTGCCCCAAACTTCACATGTTAGATAAGACTTCTGCCCTTAACATATCTACATGCCCATATTCAGTTATAGTCATAGCGCCACCTGCTGGCAACAGGAAGTGACATGTTTTACACTGCGACAAACTACTCCTTGAAATTTTATGACATCAATGTTATTTTTGTGGTCAGTCTAATCTAAAGACCTGTGTGATGTTTAGTTGTGAAGATCTTGAGTTTTCGTTAAAAGGCGTGTCCATGGCGCCGTGACGAAGTTTGATGTGTCGCCATGGGAATAAAAGATGTTATAACTCAGGCATAAAATGTCCGATCTTGCCCAAACTTCACATGTGTGATAAGGGTCCTGGCCTGAACAGATCTGAAGGCCAATATTCCATTGGGTGTGGCAAAATGGCTCGATAGCGCCACCTATACACTTTCAACTGAGTGCATATACACTTTCAACGGAGTGCGCCTCAAGCTATGTTTCACGTACATGTACAAAAATCAGTACACACATGTAACACACCAATACCTACAAAAAAGTCTCTTGGTATGAAATCCGAATCCAAACAGGAAGTCGGTTATTTAGAATTTTCTCTGCAAAATTGGCTTTGTTTTTTCCATTTTCAGGGGTTGTACTTTATGAAACTCCTCCTAGAGATTTATTCAGATCAACACCAAACTTGGTCAGTTAAATCTAAAGGCCTTTGCGATGTTAAATTGCGAAGATCTTGAGGTTTCGTTAAAGGGCGTGTCCATGGCGGCCTGGCAAATTTCGATGTTTCGCCATGAAAAAGGAAGTTGCTGTAACTCAAACATACAATGTCCAATCTGCCCCAAACTTCACATGTTAGATAAGACTTCTGCCCTTAACAGATCTACATGCCCATATTCAGATATAGTCATAGTGCCACCTGCTGGCAACAGGAAGTGACATGTATTACGCTGCGACAAACTACTCCAAGAAATCTTTTGACATTAATGTATTTTTTTGTGGTCAGTCTAATCTAAAGGCCTGTGCAATGTTAAATTGCGGAGATCTTCAGTTTTTGTTAAAGGGCGTGTCCATGGCGCCATGACAAAATTTGATGTCTCGCCACAGCAAGAGAAGTTGTTGTAACTCAGGCATAAAATGTTCGATCTTCCACAGACTCCGCAAGTTCGATAAGAGTCCTGGCCTGAACACATCTGAAGGCCAATTTTCCACTATAATGATAGCGCCACCTGCTGGCAACAGAAAGATTGGCACATATATGGAATAAACATTGATATATTCCACTTATATTTATGAGTTTAAAAGCATATTTCTCACCGTTCACCTATTTACTAGAGCCACTCGCTGCCGGTGAGCCCGGGTGCGAGGGCCCGTTCATTGCTGCTTGCAGCTTTAATTAGGGCCTGAGCACCGATGGTGTGAGGACCCTCTTGGAATTGCTCTGTTTATTATTATTATTATTATTATTAGGGCCCGAGCACCGATGGTGTGAGGACCCTCTTGGAATTGCTCCGTTTATTATTATTATTATTATTATTATTATTATTATTATTATTATTATTATTATTATTATTATTATTATTATTCTCTAAGATGAATCGCATTTTTGAGAGCCTAAACATGCTCGAAAAGTCATGAAACTTTGCACACACCTCAGAACTGGCGAAAATTTACGTCTGATATGGGTTTCAGAAGTGGGTGTGGCATAAAATGTTTGATCTTCTCCAAACTTCACATGTTCGATAAGAGTGCAGCCCTGAAAACATCTGAAGGCCAATATTCCATTATAATGATAGCGCCACCTGCTGGCAACAGGAAGATTGGAACATATATGGAATAAACATTGATATATTTTACTTAAATTTATGAGTTTAAATGCATATTTCTCACCGTTCACCTATTTACTAAAGCCACTCGCTGCCGGTGAGCCCGGGTGCGAGGGCCCGTTCATCGCTGCTTGCAGCTTTAATTATTATTATTATTATTCTTCTTCTCTAAGATGAATCGCATTTTTGAGAGCCAAAACATGCTCGAAAAGTCATGAAACTTTGCACACACCTCAGAACTGGCGAAAATTTACGTCTGATATGGGTTTCAGAAGTGGGTGTGGCAAAATGGCTCAACAGCGCCACCTATACACGTTCAACAGTGTGCGCCTCGAGCTACGTTTCACGTACATGTATGAAAATTGGTATACACATGTATCTCTCCAATACCTACAAAAAAGTCTCTTGGAGCAAAATCCGAAACCCAACAGGAAGGCGGTTATTTTTAATTTTATGAGCAAATTTTGTGTCATTTTTGTCATTTCCATGCGTTGTATTTTAACGAACTCCTCCTAGAAATTAATTCAGATCAACACCAAAGTTGGTATGCCTAATCTAAAGGCCTTTGCGATGTTAAATTGCGAAGATTTTGAGTTTTCGTTAAAGGGCGTGTCCGTGGCGGCCTGGCGAATTTCGATGATTCGCCATGAAAAATGAAGTTGCTATAACTCAGACATACAATGTCCAATCTGCCCCAAACTTCACATGTTTGATGAGACTCCGAACCTGAACAGATTGACATGCCCATATTCAGTTATAGTCATAGCGCCACCTATTGGCAACAGGAAGTGACATATTTTACACTGCGACTAACTACTCCTAGAAATTTTATGACATCAATGTCTTTTTTGTGGTCAGTCTAATCTAAAGGCCTGTGCGATGTTAAGTTGTGAAGATCTTGAGTTTTCGTTAAGGGGCGTGTCCATGACGCCGTGACAAAATTCAAAGTCCCGCCATGGGAATAAAAGATGTTATAACTCAGGCATAAAATGTCCGATCTTCCCCAAACTTCACATGTTTGATAAAAGTCCTGGCCTGAACAGATCTGAAGGCCAATATTCCATCGGGTGTGGCAAAATGGCTCGATAGCGCCACCTATACACTTTCAACGGAGTGCGCCTCGATCTATGTTTCACGTACATGTACAAAAATTGGTACACACATGTAACACACCAATACCTACAAAAAAGTCTCTTGGTACGAAATCCTAATCCCAACAGGAAGTCGATTATTTTGAATTTTCCCTGCGAAATTGGTGTTGTTTTTGCCATTTTCAGGGGTTGTACTTTAACGAACTCCTCCTAGAGATTTATTCAGATGAACACCAAACTTGGTCAGTGTAATCTAAAGCCCTTTGCGATGTTAAATTGCGAAGGACTTGAGGTTTCGTTAAAGGGCGTGTCCATGGCGGCCTGACAAATTTCGATGTTTCGCCATGGGAATAAAAGATGTTATAACTCAGGCATAAAATGTCCGATCTTGCCCAAACTTCACATGTGTGATAAGAGTCCTGGCCTGAACAGATCTGAAGGCCAAAATTCCATTGGGTGTGGCAAAATGGCTCGATAGCGCCACCTATACACTTTCAACTGAGTGCATATACACTTTCAACGGAGTGCGCCTCAAGCTATGTTTCACGTACATGTACAAAAATCGGTACACACATGTAACACACCAATATCTACGAAAAAGTCTCTTGGTACGAAATCCGAATCCAAACAGGAAGTCAGTTATTTAGAATTTTCTCTGCAAAATTGGTGTTGTTTTTGGCATTTTCAGAGGTTGTACTTTAACGAACTCCTCCTAGAGATTTATTCAAATCAACACCAAACTTGGTCAGTTAAATCTAAAGGCCTTTGCGAAGTTAAATTGGGAAGATCTTGAGATTTCGTTAAAGGGAGTGTCCATGGCGGCCTGACAAATGTCGATGTTTCGCCATGAAAAAGGAAGTTGCTGTAACTCAGACATACAATGTCCAATCTGCCCCAAACTTCACATGTTAGATAAGACTTCTGCCCTTAACAGATCTACATGCCCATATTCAATAATAGTCATAGCGCCACCTGCTGGCAACAGGAAGTGACATATTTTACGCTGAGACAAACTACTCCTAGAGATTTTTTGACATTAATGTATTTTTGTGGTCAGTCTAATCTAAAGGCCTGTGTAATGTTAAATTGTGGCAATCTTGAGTTTTTGTTAAAGAGCGTGTCCATGGCAAAAATGACAAAATTTGATGTCTCGCCACAGCAAGAGAAGTTGTTGTAACTCAGGCATAAAATGTTTGATCTTCCCCAAACTTCACATGTTCGATAAGAGTGCAGCCCTGAACACATTTTAAGGCCAATATTCCATTGTAATGATAGTGCCACCTGCTGGCAACAGGAAGATTGGCACATATATGGAATAAACGTTGATATATTCTACTTATATTTATGAGTTTAAACGCATATTTCTCACCGTTCACCTCTTTACTAAAGCCACTCGCTGCCGGTGAGCCCGGGTGCGAGGGCACGTTCATCGCTGCTTGCAGCTTTAATTATTATTATTATTATTATTATTATTATTATTATTATTATTATTATTATTATTATTATTATTATTATTATTATTATTCTCTAAGATTAATCGCATTTTTGAGAGCCTAAACATGCTCGAAAAGTCATGAAACTTTGCACACACCTCAGAACTGGCGAAAATTTACGTCTGATATGGGTTTCAGAAGTGGGTGTGGCAAAATGGCTCGACAGCGCCACCTATACACGTTCAACGGTGTGCGCCTCGAGCTACGTTTCACGTACATGTATGAAAATTGGTATACACATGTATCTCTCCAATACCTACAAAAAAGTCTCTTGGAGCAAAATCCGAAACCCAACAGGAAGTCAGTTATTTTTAATTTTATGAGCAAATTTTGTGTCATTTTAGTCATTTCCATGCGTTGTATTTTAACGAACTCCTCCTAGAGATTAATTCAGATCAACACCAAAGTTGGTATGCCTAATCTAAAGGCCTTTGCGATGTTAAATTGCGAAGATTTTGAGTTTTCGTTAAAGGGCGTGTCCGTGGCGGCCTGGCGAATTTCGATGATTCGCCATGAAAAATGAAGTTGCTATAACTCAGACATACAATGTCCAATCTGCCCCAGACTTCAAATGTTTGATGAGACTCCGAACCTAAACAGATTGACATGCCCATATTCAGTTATAGTCATAGCGCCACCTATTGGCAACAGGAATTGACATATTTTACACTGCGACTAACTACTCCTAGAAATTTTATGACATCAATGTCTTTTTTGTGGTCAGTCTAATCTAAAGGCCTGTGCGATGTTAAGTTGTGAAGATCTTGAGTTTTCGTTAAGAGGCGTATCCATGGCGCCGTGACAAAATTCAAAGTCTCGCCATGGGAATAAAAGATGTTATAACTCAGGCATAAAATGTCCGATCTTCCCCAAACTTCACATGTTTGATAAAAGTCCTGGCCTGAACACATCTGAAGATCAATATTCCATTATAATGATAGCGCCACCTGCTGGCAACAGAAAGATTGGCACATATATGGAATAAACTTTGATATATTCCACTTATATTTATGAGTTTAAATGCATATTTCTCACCGTTCACCTATTTACTAAAGCCACTCGCTGCCGGTGAGCCCGGGTGCGAGGGCCCGTTCATCGCTGCTTGCAGCTTTAATTATTATTAGGGCCCGAGCACCGATGGTTTGAGGACCCTCTTGGAATTGCTCCGTTTATTATTATTATTATTATTATTATTATTATTATTATTATTATTATTATTATTATTATTATTATTATTATTATTATTATTATTATTCTCTAAGATGAATCGCATTTTTGAGAGCCTAAACATGCTCGAAAAGTCATGAAACTTTGCACACACCTCAGAACTGGCGAAAATTTACGTCTGATATGGGTTTCAGAAGTGGGTGTGGCAAAATGGCTCAACAGCGCCACCTATACACGTTCAACAGTGTGCGCCTCGAGCTACGTTTCACGTACATGTATGAAAATTGGTATAAACATTTATCTCTCCAATACCTACAAAAAAGTCTCTTGGAGCAAAATCCGAAACCCAACAGGAAGGCGGTTATTTTTAATTTTATGAGCAAATTTTGTGTCATTTTTGTCATTTCCATGCGTTGTATTTTAACGAACTCCTCCTAGAGATTCATTCAGATCAACACCAAAGTTGGTATGCCTAATCTAAAGGCCTTTGCGATGTTAAATTGCGAAGATTTTGAGTTTTCGTTAAAGGGCGTGTCCGTGGCGGCCTGGCGAATTTCGATGATTCGCCATGAAAAATGAAGTTGCTATAACTCGGACATACAATGTCCAATCTGCCCCAAACTTCACATGTTTGATGAGACTCCGAACCTGAACAGATTGACATGCCCATATTCAGTTATAGTCATAGCGCCACCTATTGGCAACAGGAAGTGACATATTTTACACTGCGACTAACTACTCCTAGAAATTTTATGACATCAATGTCTTTTTTGAGGTCAGTCTAATCTAAAGGCCTGTGCGATGTTAAGTTGTGAAGATCTTGAGTTTTCGTTAAGGGGCGTGTCCATGGCGCCGTGACAAAATTCAAAGTCTCGCCATGGGAATAAAAGATGTTATAACTCAGGCATAAAATGTCCGATCTTCCCTAAACTTCACATGTTTGATAAAAGTCATGGCCTGAACAGATCTGAAGGCCAATATTCCATCGGGTGTGGCAAAATGGCTCAATAGCGCCACCTGTACACTTTCAACGGAGTGCACCTCGATCTATGTTTCACGTACATGTACAAAAAATGGTACACACATGTAACACACCAATACCTACAAAAAAGTCTCTTGGTACGAAATCCGAATCCCAACAGGAAGTCGATTATTTTGAATTTTCCCTGCAAAATTGGTGTTGTTTTTGC
Source organism: Carassius carassius (assembly GCF_963082965.1). Classification (NCBI taxonomy): domain Eukaryota; kingdom Metazoa; phylum Chordata; class Actinopteri; order Cypriniformes; family Cyprinidae; genus Carassius; species Carassius carassius. The sequence continues at coordinate 11,413,577 of NC_081759.1, read as the reverse complement.
CATTTTCAGTGGTTGTACTTTAACGAACTCCTCCTAGAGATTTATTCAGATGAACACCAAACTTGGTCAGTGTAATCTAAAGCCCTTTGCGATGTTAAATTGCGAAGGACTTGAGGTTTCGTGAAAAGGCGTGTCCATGGCGGCCTGACAAATTTTGATGTTTCGCCATGAAAAAGGAAGTTGCTGTAACTCAGACATACAATGTCCAATCTGCCCCAAACTTCACATGTTGGATAAGACTCTTGACCTGAACAGATCTACATGCCAATATTCAGTTATAGTCATAGCGCCACCTATTGGCAACAGGAAGTGAAATATTTTACACTGCGACAAACTACTCCTAGAAATTTTATGACATCAATGTTATTTTTGTGGTCAGTCTAATCTAAAGACCTGTGTGATGTTTAGTTGTGAAGATCTTGAGTTTTCGTTAAAAGGCGTGTCCATGGCGCCGTGACGAAGTTCGATGTGTCACCATGGGAATAAAAGATGTTATAACTCAGGCATAAAATGTCCGATCTTGCCCAAACTTCACATGTGTGATAAGGGTCCTGGCCTGAAAAGATCTGAAGGCCAATATTCCATTGGGTGTGGCAAAATGGCTCGATAGCGCCACCTATACACTTTCAACTGAGTGCATATACACTTTCAACGAAGTGCGCCTCAAGCTATGTTTAACGTACATGTACAAAAATCGGTACACACATGTACCACACCAATATCTACAAAAAAGTCTCTTGGTACGAAATCCGAATCCCAACAGGAAGTCGGTTATTTAGAATTTTCTCTGCAAAATTGGTGTTGTTTTTGCCATTTTCAGGAGTTGTACTTTAACTAACTCCTCCTAGAGATTTATTCAGATCAACATCAAACTTGGCCAATTAAATCTAAAGGCCTTTGCGATGTTAAATGGCGAAGATCTTGAGGTTTCGTTTAAGTGCGTGTCCATGGCGGCCTGACAAATTTCGATGTTTCGCCACGAAAAAGGAAGTTGTTGTAACTTAGACATACAATGTCCAATCTGCCCCAAACTTCACATGTTGGATAAGACTTTTGACCTGAACAGATCTAAATGCCAATATTCAGTTATAGCCATAGCGCCACCTGCTGGCAACAGGAAGTGACTTGTTTTACGTTGTAACAAACTACTCCCAGAAATTGAATGACATCAACATTTTATTTTGGTCAATCTAATCTAAAGGTCTTTGCAATGTTAAATTGTGGAGATCTTGAATTTTTGTTTAAGGGCGTGTCCATGGCGCTGTGACAAAATTTGATGTCTCGCCACAGCAAGAGAAGTTGTTGTAACTCAGGCATAAAATGTTCAATCTTCCCCGAACTTCACATGATTGATAAGAGTCATGGCCTGAACACATCTGAAGGCCAATATTCCATTATAATGATAGCGCCACCTGCTGGCAACATGAAGATTGTCACATATTAATGACTTTGACATATTGCAATTATGTTTATGACATGAAATGCATATTTCTCACCATTCATCTTTTTACTAAATCAACTCGCTAGCGGTGAGCCCGGGTGCGAGGGCCCGTTCATCGCTGCTTGCAGCTTTAATTATTATTATTATTCTTCTTCTCTAAGATGAATCGCATTTTTGAGAGCCTAAACATGCTCGAAAAGTCATGAAACTTTGCACACACCTCAGAACTGGCGAAAATTTACGTCTGATATGGGTTTCAGAAGTGGGTGTGGCAAAATGGCTCGACAGCGCCACCTATACACGTTCAACGGTGTGCGCCTCGAGCTACGTTTCACGTACATGTATGAAAATTTGTTATACACATGTATCTCTCCAATACCTACAAAAAAGTCTCTTGGAGCAAAATCCGAAACCCAACAGGAAGTCGGTTATTTTTAATTTTATGAGCAAATTTTGTGTCATTTTTGTCATTTCCATGCGTTGTATTTTAACGAACTCCTCCTAGAGATTAATTCAGATCAACACCAAAGTTGGTATGCCTAATCTAAAGGCCTTTGCGATGTTAAATTGCGAAGATTTTTAGTTTTCGTTAAAGGGCGTGTCCGTGGCGGCCTGGCGAATTTCGATGATTCGCCATGAAAAATGAAGTTGCTATAACTCAGACATACAATGTCCAATGTGCCCAAAACTTCACATATTTAATAAGACTCCTGACCTGAACAGATTGACATGCCCATATTCAGTTATAGTCATAGCGCCACCTATAGGCAACAGGAAGTGACATATTTTACACTGTGACCAACTACTCCTAGAAATTTTATGACATCAATGTCTTTTTTGTGGTCAGTCTAATCTAAAGGCCTGTGCGATGTTAAATTGTGAAGATCTTGAGTTTTCGTTAAAAGGCATGTCCATGGCACCGTGACAAAGTTCAAAGTCCCGCCATGGGAATAAAAGATGTTATAACTCAGGCATAAAATGTCTGATCTTCCCCAAACTTCACATGTTTGATAAAAGTCCTGGCCTGAACAGATCTGAAGGCCAATATTCCATCGGGTGTGGCAAAATGGCTCGATATCGCCACCTATACACTTTCAACGGAGTGCGCCTCGATCTATGTTTCACGTACATGTACAAAAATCGGTACACACATGTAACACATCAATACCTACAAAAACGTCTCTTGGTACGAAATCCTAATCCCAACAGGAAGTCGATTATTTTGAATTTTCCCTGCAAAATTGGTGTTGTTTTTGCCATTTTCAGGGGTTGTACTTTAACGAACTCCTCCTAGAGATTTATTCAGATGAACACCAAACTTGGTCAGTGTAATCTAAAGCCCTTTGCGATGTTAAATTGCGAAGGACTTGAGGTTTCGTTAAAGGGCGTGTCCATGGCGGCCTGACAAATTTCGATGTTTCGCCATGAAAAAGGAAGTTGCTGTAACTCAGACATACAATGTCCAATCTGCCCCAAACTTCACATGTTGGATAAGACTCTTGACCTGAACAGATCTACATGCCAATTTTCAGTTATAGTCATAGCGCCACCTATTGGCAACAGGAAGTGAAATATTTTACACTGCGACAAACTACTCCTAGAAATTTTTTGACATCAATGTTATTTTTGTGGTCAGTCTAATCTAAAGACCTGTGTGATGTTAAGTTGTGAAGATCTTGAGTTCTCGTTAAAAGGCGTGTCCATGGCGCCGTGACGAAGTTCGATGTGTCACCATGGGAATAAAAGATGTTATAACTCAGGCATAAAATGTCCGATCTTGCCCAAACTTGACATGTGTGATAAGAGTCCTGGCCTGAACAGATCTGAAGGCCAAAATTCCATTGGGTGTGGCTAAATGGCTCGATAGCGCCACCTATACATTTTCAACTGAGTGCATATACACTTTCAACGGAGTGTGCCTCAAGCTATGTTTCACGTACATGTACAAAAATCGGTACACACATGTAACACACCAATATCTACGAAAAAGTCTCTTGGTACGAAATCCGAATCCAAACAGGAAGTCAGTTATTTAGAATGTTCTCTGCAAAATTGGTGTTGTTTTTGGCATTTTCAGGGGTTGTACTTTACCGAACTCCTCCTAGAGATTTATTCAGATCAACATCAAACTTGGTCAGTTAAATCTAAAGGCCTTTGCAAAGTTAAATTGGGAAGATCTTGAGATTTCGTTAAAGGGGGTGTATTAAAATTGGTATACACATGTATCTCTCCAATACCTACAAAAAAGTCTCTTGGAGCAAAATCCGAAACCCAACAGGAAGTCGGTTATTTTTAATTTTATGAGCAAATTTTGTGTCATTTTTGTCATTTCCATGCGTTGTATTTTAACGAACTCCTCCTAGAGATTAATTCAGATCAACACCAAAGTTGGTATGCCTAATCTAAAGGCCTTTGCGATGTTAAATTGCGAAGATTTTGAGGTTTCGTTAAAGGGTGTGTCCATGGCGGCCTGACAAATTTCGATGTTTCGCCATGAAAAAGGAAGTTGCTGTAACTCAGACATACAATGTCCAATCTGCCCCAAACTTCACATGTTGGATAAGACTCTTGACCTGAACAGATCTGCATGCCAATATTCAGTTATAGTCATAGCGCCACCTATTGGCAACAGGAAGTGAAATATTTTACACTGCGATAAACTACTCCTAGAAATTTTTTGACATCAATGTTATTTTTGTGGTCAGTCTAATCTAAAGACCTGTGTGATGTTTAGTTGTGAAGATCTTGAGTTTTCGTTAAAAGGCGTGTCCATGGCACCGTGACGAAATTTGATGTGTCGCCATGGGAATAAAAGATGTTATAACTCAGGCATAAAATGTCCGATCTTGCCCAAACTTCACATGTGTGATAAGGGTCCTGGCCTGAACAGATCTGAAGGCCAATATTCCATTGGGTGTGGCAAAATGGCTCGATAGCGCCACCTATACACTTTCAACTGAGTGCATATACACTTTCAATGGAGTGCGCCTCAAGCTATGTTTCACGTACATGTACAAAAATCGGTACACACATGTAACACACCAATTTCTACGAAAAAGTCTCTTGGTACGAAATCCGAGTCCAAACAGGAAGTCAGTTATTTAGAATGTTCTCTGCAAAATTGGTGTTGTTTTTGGCATTTTCAGGGGTTGTACTTTAACGAACTCCTCCTAGAGATTTATTCAGATCAACATCAAACTTGGTCAGTTAAATCTAAAGGCCTTTGCGATGTTAAATTGTGAAGATCTTGAGATTTCGTTAAAGGGAGTGTCCATGGCGGCCTGACAAATTTCGATGTTTCGCCATGAAAAAGGAAGTTGCTGTAACTCAGACATACAATGTCCAGTCTGCCCCAAACTTTGAATGTTAGATAAGACTTCTGCCCTTAACAGATCTACATGCCCATATTCAATTATAGTCATAGCGCCACCTGCTGGCAACAGGAAGTGACATATTTTACGCTGAGATAAACTACTCCTAGAGTTTTTTTGACATTAATGTATTTTTGTGGTCAGTCTAATCTAAAGGCCTGTGTAATGTTAAATTGTGGCAATCTTGAGTTTTTGTTAAAGAGCGTGTCCATGGCAAAAATGACAAAATTTGATGTCTCGCCACAGCAAGAGAAGTTGTTGTAACTCAGGCATAAAATATTTGATCTTCCCCAAACTTCACATGTTCGATAAGAGTGCAGCCCTGAACACATCTGAAGGCCAATATTCCATTATAATGATAGCGCCACCTGCTGGCAACAGGAAGATTGGAACATATATGGAATAAACATTGATATATTCTACTTATATTTATGAGATTAAATACATATTTCTCACCGTTCACCTATTTACTAAAGCCACTCGCTGCCGGTGAGCCCGGGTGCGAGGGCCCGTTCATCGCTGCTTGCAGCTTTAATTATTATTATTAATCTTCTTCTCCAGAATGAATCGCATTTTTGAGGGCCTAAACATACTCAAAAAGTAATGAAACTTTGCACACACCTCAGAGCCGGCGAAAATGTACATCTGATATGGGTTTCAGAAGTGGGTGTGGCAAAATGGCTCGACAGCGCCACCTATACATGTTCAACGGTGTGCGCCTCAAGCTATGTTTCACGTACATGTATGAAAATCGGTACACACATGTAACTCTCCAATACCTACAAAAAAGTCTCTTAGAGCAAAATTCTAAACCCAACAGGAAGTCGGTTATTTTTAATATTATGAGCAAATTTTGTGTCATTTTTGCCATTTCCATGCATTGTATTTTCACGAACTCCTCCTAGAAACTTATTCAGATCAACACCAAAGTTGGTATGCCTAATCTAAAGGCTTTTGCGATGTGAAATTGCGAAGATTTAGAGTTTTTGTTAAAGGGCGTGTCCGTGGCGGCCTGATGAATTTCGATGATTCGCCATGAAAAATGAAGTTGCTATAACTCAGACATACAATGTCCAATGTGCCCAAAACTTCACATGTTTAATAAGACTCCTGACCTGAACATATTTACATGCCCATATTCAGTTATAGTCATAGCGCCACCTATAGGCAACAGGAAGTGACATATTTTACACTTCGACAGAATACTCCTAGAAACCTTTTGACATCAATGTTTTTTTTATGGTCAGTATAATCTAAAGGCCTGTGCAATGTTAAATTGTGAAGATCTTGAGTTTTCGTTAAGGGGCGTGTCCATGGCGCCATGACAAAATTCAAAGTCTCGCCATGGGAATAAAAGATGTTATAACTCAGGCATAAAATATCCGATCTTCCCCAAAATTCACATGTGTGATAAAAGTCCTGGCCTGAACAGATCTGAAGGCCAATATTCCATTGGGTGTGGCAAAATGGCTCGATAGCGCCACCTATACACTTTCAACGGAGTGCGCCTCGAGCTATGTTTCACGTACATGTACAAAAATCTGTATACACATGTAACACACCAATACCTACAAAAAAGTCTCTTTGTACGAAATCCGAATCCAAACAGGAAGTCAGTTATTTAGAATGTTCTCTGCAAAATTGGTGTTGTTTTTGGCATTTTCAGGGGTTGTACTTTAACTAACTCCTCCTAGAGATTTATTCAGATCAACATCAAACTTGGTCAGTTAAATCTAAAGGCCTTTGCGAAGTTAAATTGGGAAGATCTTGAGATTTCGTTAAAGGGCGTGTCCATGGCGGCCTGACAAATTTTGATGTTTCGCCATGAAAGAGGAAGTTGCTGTAACTCAGACATACAATGTCCAATCTGCCCCAAACTTCACATGTTAGATAAGACTTCTGCCCTTAACATATCCACATGCCCATATTCAATTATAGTCATAGCGCCACCTGCTGGCAACAGGAAGTGAAATGTTTTACGCTGCTACAAACTACTCCTAGAAATCTTTTGACATTAATGTATTTTTTGTGGTCAGTCTAATCTAAAGGCCTGTGCAATGTTAAATTGTGGAGATCTTCAGTTTTTGTTAAAAGGCGTGTCCATGGCGCCGTGACGAAGTTCGATGTGTCGCCATGGGAATAAAAGATGTTATAACTCAGGCATAAAATGTCCGATCTTGCCCAAACTTCACATGTGTGATAAGGGTCGTGGCCTGAACAGATCTGAAGGCCAATATTCCATTGGGTGTGGCAAAATGGCTCGATAGCGCCACCTATACACTTTCAACTGAGTGCATATACACTTTCAACGGAGTGCGCCTCAAGCTATGTTTCACGTACATGTACAAAAATCGGTACACACATGTAACACACCAATATCTACGAAAAAGTCTCTTGGTACGAAATCCGAATCCAAACAGGAAGTCAGTTATTTAGAATGTTCTCTGCAAAATTGGTGTTGTTTTTGGCATTTTCAGGGGTTGTACTTTAACGAACTCCTCCTAGAGATTTATTCAGATCAACATCAAACTTGGTCAGTTAAATCTAAAGGCCTTTGCGAAGTTAAATTGGGAAGATCTTGAGTTTTTGTTAAAGAGCGTGTCCATGGCAAAAATGACAAAATTTGATGTCTCGCCACAGCATGAGAAGTTGTTGTAACTCAGGCATAAAATGTTTGATCTTCCCCAAACTTCACATGTTCGATAAGAGTGCAGCCCTGAACACATCTGAAGGCCAATATTCCATTATAATGATAGCGCCACCTGCTGGCAACAGAAAGATTGGCACATATATGGAATAAACTTTGATATATTCCACTTATATTTATGAGTTTAAATGCATATTTCTCACCGTTCACCTATTTACTAAAGCCACTCGCTGCCGGTGAGCCCAGGTGCGAGGGCCCGTTCATCGCTGCTTGCAGCTTTAATTATTATTATTATTATTTTTCTTCAAGGTTTCGGGGGCTTTTGGGGCCCTTAACATGCTCGAAAACTCTTGAAAATTGGCACACACCTTGGAATCTGCGGCCATTAGGACCGGGCAGAGACTGATACACGGGCGTGGCACAGGGGCTCTACAGCGCCCCCTGGAATATGGAGGGCCATATATCATACATACTTGCACGTAGACGTACGAAATTCGGTACACATATAGATCTCATCAATACAAACAACTTTTGTATTGCATATCATAGGCTCCGCCCTACAGGAAGTTGGCTACTTAGGGTTTATTATTCGTATTTTCCGTCAAAGTTTTGGGGGCTTTTGGGACCCTCAACATACTCAAAAACTCTTGAAAATTTGCACACACCTTGGAATATGTGGCCTTTAGGAGCCCACAGAGGCTGGGACCCGGGAGTGGCACAGGGGCTCTACAGCGCCCCCTGGATCTCAGTCGGAAATGTTGATGTATAGCTCACACATACTTGCACATATTCATATGAAGCTCAGTACACATATAGATCTCATCATGCCGAACAACTTTCGTATTGCATGTCATAGGCTCCGCCCAACAGGAAGTCAGCTATTTAGAGTTATGTAAAAAGCGCATGCTCTGGAATTTGAAATACTTGTCATAGGTTTTTTTGCCGATTGCCACCAAACTCGGTCAACACGATCTCAAGACATTGGGGATGAAAAATTGCCAGGTGATTTTTGATATCTCGAACGGTTTGCTCGTGGCGAGGTGTTTAAATTATGGCGAGAAATGAGAAACAGGACGTGTCTAATAGCATCCACATACACTACCTGATTTTAATCAAACTTCATCAGATTATTCGTTGTTTGATGTCGATCGCATTTATGTGACTATTAGGAGTCAAAATTATAGCGCCACCAACTGGCAGCAGGAAGTGTGTCATTTTCAAAATGCTTTGAATTCAGCATCTTATTTTTACTCAATTTGCTTCAAACTTCATCAGAATAATGCTAAAACACAGCCGATATAAATCTGCTGGGGGGATATTGATATCTAAAAATATTGTTGCCGTGGCAACATGTCAAACTGGAATACTTCTCAGGTGATTTTGAGGCATATAACATGCTTAGAATTTCATCAAACTCAGAACACATATCAGTAATAATGATAACTAGACACTGGCAAAAGTTCATAAGAGGGCGTGGAAGAGGCACTCTATAGCGCCACCTTTTGTCAAAAGTGGGGGGGTTAGTTTTAGCTACAGACACCAAACTCGGTACATAAATTGTTCTTATCAAGACGGACAACTTTCTAATTCTCAGTCATCAGCTACAACCAACAGGAAGTCGGCTATTTTGATTTGAATGTGGATTTTTTTTACATTTAGCTGTGAATTAATGCATACTGCTCAGAGGAGAGTAACACTATACACACCAAACTTTGTCTACATGATGCAAAAACATTGAGGAACTTAAATTGTGAATGGGTTTTGGATAGCTTGAATGGTTTTGCCGTGGTGATTTTTTTAAATGACCGTAAAAAGTCAATCATTAATTGTATTGTATTTTTAAATTCCAAACACGTCAAAGATTTTTTTCATACATATGAAAAAGTCATTCTGAGGAAATATGCATAGTTTCATGACTTTACAACACTGTATGGATAACAGAAAATTATAAAAACTGTCAGACATCTCATCTCACTCTGTCCCTCTGTTTGAGTGTGTGTGCTTAGACTTCCATTGTCTGAGAGAAATAGCGCCCCTACAGGTGCAATTCCCGGACTAAAAAAGGGAGGAGACTCTCTTCTGGTTTCACTTTTAAATCGGTTAAAATACAAATAAATACTTAGATTTAATTCAAACTGACAAGCTAAACCAACATATCTGATTATTACCGGCTCAGGGCTCATTAATAATTGATGTGTGGTCAGTGATACGTGAGAAATACGAGAGATGAATCACCGCTCTGAGCAGGAGCATGTGGAATGACGAGCCCAGAAAAAACTAGTTTATTCTTCTTTTATAGCTTTTAAAAATAAAATATTAAAGCGATATCACACAATTCACCAATTATAACACACCATGACCTAAATTCATATGCTTTTTAACTGTTCGTGTGAAAATGAAATATTTGCGGCTGCCTATCTGAAATCACCACTCCGATCAGCGCGTACAGAGTCACGATGTCAAAACAAACGAATTTATTCCTGTTTAAGAGCTTTTTAAAATAAAATATTATCACAAATGCACACAATACACCCATTATAACACAACAAAAGCTAAATGCAGGTGTTTGTGACCCGTTTAAGTGTGAAAGACTATTTGAAAGCGTGACGGGCAGAATAACATACATCTCTCGAGCTGCAGGATTCTGCCTTTCGTCGTACGAACGAACACATCACGGACAAGATTATTTCAAAATACATAATAGCTTGGCGAATATAAACGAAAACAGCCACGTGAACATAAACTGTTGAGAAATAAATCTGAAGTGGATCTACTGGATTTGAATATTAAGTGACCGCGTTTACCAGCTGCTTCTGTCTTCAATTTTAATCTATATATATAAAAAAAGGAAACTCATTCGTCTTGGCTGTTTTTTGTGTGTGTGTGTGTGTGTGTGTACCTATTTATTTATTTACTTTTTTATACATTTTGTATAGTTTCATAGTTTATGTATTATAATTATAAAAACAAAAATAAATTTAGCCACTTACATAGAAATATCTTAGGCCTTATCCTTTTCTGACAGTTCCTGTCCAGTTTTCTGACAGAAATCCTAAAAAAACTTATTTGTGCTGCAAATAATAATATCAAACTAATTTGATACTGACCTATGAAATCCTGTGACATGATATTTATTTGAATTTACATAATCTCATGGATGTAACAGTAAATCTGTTCAGCTCACAGATGAAGACTAAGCTGTAATGCAAGCAGAACTTTCACAAATGCTTATAGGTCAATAAAATCATTACAAAACACTTATAAATCATTTAAGGATTTGATAACACTGTAAAATAATGTCTAATTTGTTAACATTAGTAAATGCATTGGTAACACTTTATAATAACTGCACTCATTAGTAAATAGTCAGTTTATGCTTTATAAAGCCTTGTCTTAACATTAATAGTCAATACTAAGCAGTTTATAAATGCAGCTATAAATAGCTTCTTCTTGGTTTATAAGCACATTTATTACAAAGGAAAGTAAAGTGTCAGTTATCTTCCTAAGAAAAATTAAAATAAACAAACAACAACACAGATTGATACAGAACTCACAAATATTTATTTCAATATGCAATAAAAGTACACTGTACACTTGAATTATATATATATATATATATATACACACTTGATAAAAAAATGAAATATAAACGTATGCAATTATATATATATATATATAGTAGGAGACATTTTGGGGATGGTAAAGGTTTTGTCCACTGGGTGGTGCTGTGGTTATGTTTAATTAGAGCACCTAAGCAAGAACTGTGTGTGTTGCAGTGTTGGTAACTGGGAAGCACAGTTTTTGAGTGCATGGCAGATTAGCCCCGTAAGGTGGATTCTAGTTGTATGCGGTCCATAAGGTATGGCTTTGTGTGTACATGTGAATAAGGAGAGGCCACAAGAAGTTTGAGATCATGTTTAATGGAGCTCAAGTAATAAAGAAAAAACATTTTTTATGCATCTACATCTGTCTACATGGACGCTGTTTGTACGTGTTCTACACTTGCTTAATTCTATTATCAACAGCAACGGCATTGGAAAGCTATATATATATATATATATATATATATATATATATATATATATATATATATTTGTATATATATATTTGTATATATATATATATATATATGAAATATAAACATGGGCAATTATACAAAAATCACTTTTTAAAAACTACAACAAACAAATTGTTTGGACTATACAACAAGCATTTTCCGGGATTTGTGATATCACAAATATTGACGAAAGGGATGTGAATTGGTTGAGCTTCACTAGAGAAGGCAACGAGTGTGATATATACGTAGTTGACCATGAAGACTGGAAGAGAAAAAAATAACTACTTATATTCAGGTGTGCAGAATTATTATGTACTTTTTCCTTTACTGATAAAATGAGCCAAAAAAAGACATTTCACTCAGACTGAGAAAACCAAAATTATTAGATCCTCATGAGAAATATTCAAAATTAGATCACTACAGTAATTGCAAAGTAAAGACATGACCACTGGACAGCAAAATGCTTACTGGGTCAGAAGGGTCAGAAAAAGAAAACAGGTGGAGAAGACCAGAAACACGTAAACTGCAAAAGAATTAAGAATTAAAGTGAAGAATTAGGTGTGAAACAATCAGGGAGCATTTAGTCTACAGTGCCACCATTTTCCAGAACTGCAACTTTCCTGGAGTCTACGAATTACAATGTGTCAGGTTCTGAGAGACGTAAAAAGATCCCAAAAAATGACTTAATTAGAATAGCACAACGTATTGTGGAATACTATATTAAGACTTTATATATAGGCTTTATGAACAGATAGGTTTTGAGAGATTCTTGAAGGACTAGCATCACCTCCTCTTGTACGATGGTTTGAGGAATATATCTTCCAGATAGTACCGCCGCTCCCTAAATGCAGAGTACGCAGTCTTCGTAGGGCACCAACTCCCAGAGTGGGCACCATCCCAGTTGCTAAAAAAAACAAAAAAAACATGCGCCATTCTCCCATCCGCGCTCGCGACCGCTTGCACCTCATGTTTGCGGATGAATTCATTATTGATGGATGGACATCTATGCCCGGGTAAAGGACATCAGCAATCCGGCACAGAGAAAAGAAAAATAAAGAAAGTAAAAAAAACAAAAAAAAACAGGCGTAATGTTGGCTTGACATTGGACATTCGAGAGTCTCAAATTTAGGGACCGTCTCTAAAGTTACATGTGAAATTGTTATACACTTTTCAGTAGCATTTGAGGAGATTGACTTACAGTGATAAAAACAACTGAAATTGTTCATCTAGGTGACAGCTATAATGCACAATTAAATTGAATGTTTGATATTTATTAAAACAAACTGTAAGACATATGTAAATTATGCTACTTTTTCACATGGGCTCAAACGTAAATTTGAAGCTCAATAGCATTTGAGGAGAAAGACTTGCAGTCATAAAACAATTGTAATGTGTTCATTTAGGTGTCAGCTACGATGCACACCTTATACATTTTTTATATATATTAAAATAAAGTGTTACTAAAGTTATATATATTGTTCTGTGTATGTGATTTCAAAGTCTAGATGGGTCGGATTAACCCTTTAACTGCCGTATCCCTTAAAACTTGATTGCCAGAGGGTTACTGTAAATGCTTATGCCCGCTGGGCACAGTTTTCCCGATGCCACCGGGGTGGCGTTTGCACTGACGGCTTGAGCCCGCCATCGCTGCTTGCAGCTATATTTTAAATTTTTTTTAAACCTTCCGGGGGTTTTTGGGGGCCTTAACATGCTCAAAAACTCTTGAAAATTGGCACACACATTGGAATCTGCGGCCATTAGGACACCACAGAGACTGGGACCCGGGCGTGGCACAGGGGCTCTACAGCACCCTCTGGAACACAGTCAGAAATCTTGAACCATAGCTCACACACACTTGCATGTATTTATATGAAACTCAGTACACTTATAGATCTCATTGAGCTGAACAACTTTCGCTCTCTATGTCATAGGCTCCACCCAACAGGAAGTCAGCTATTCAGGGCTGTTTAAAAAAAGCATGCTCTGGAATTTGATATACTTGTCATAGGTTTTTTACTTGATTGCCACCAACCTCGGTCAACATGATCTCAAGACATTGGGGATGAAAAATTGCCAGGGGATTTTTGATATCTCGAACGGTTTGCCCGTGGCGTGGCGTTGAAATTAGGGCAACAAATGAGAAACAGGAAATGCCTAAAAACATCCACATACATTGCCTGAGTTTGATCAAACTTCATCGGTTTGTTCGTTGTATGATACCGATCATATATATGTGACTATTAAGAGTCAACGTTATAGCGCCACCAACTAGCAGCAGGAAGTGGGTCATTTTCAAAATGCTTTGAATTCAGCAGCTTATTTTTACTCTATTTGCTTCAAACTTCATCAGAATAATGACAAAATATGGCCGAAGTAAATCTTTTATGGGGATATTGATATCTTATATATTGTTGCCATGGCAACGTGTCAAACTTGAATATTCTGTTATGGTGATTTTGAGGCAGATAACAAGCTCAGATTTACATGAAACTCAAAACACATATCAGTATTATTGATAGCTAGACAATGGAAAAAGCTTTTAAAAGGGCATGGAAAAGGCACTCTGTAGCGCAACCTTTTGTCAAAAGTGGGGGGTTAGTTTTAGCTACAGACACCAAACTCGGTACGTATATTGTTCTTATCAAGATGGACAACTTTCTAATTCACAGTCATCAGCTACGACCAACAGGAAGTCGGCTATTTTGATTTGAATATGGATTTTTTTTTATTGAGCTGTGATTTAATGCATACTCCTCAGAGGAAAAGTTCACTATACTCACCAAACTTTGTCTACATGTTGCAAAAACATTGAGGAACTTAAATTGCGAACGGATTTTGGTTAGCTTGAACAGTTTTGTCGTGGTGATTTTTTGAAATGACAGTAAAAAGGGAATCATTAATTAACTTGTATTTTTAAATTGCAGCTTCCAAATGTGACGGTCCTCTATGTTTCAGTCTCGTTGTGTATGTGGAACATCTGCACAAGGGGGAAACTACACGAATCAGGAATGGAATGACATCGCAGACAGAGAATAAAACAGCCCACAGCAGTTATCAAATGTTCTGCTCTTTTTATTAAACTGGTTCAAATGTGATCGTATAGTGGAATGATTCTTCCTTTTTTTTTTAACAAAAGTACAAATGTACATGTTTCACAATTCTTTGTCTTTTCCACAGTAAAATGTAAAATAAAATAAATAAAATCTCCAGCTTCTAAAGCATTTCTGCTATATGAAAACACAGTATATAAAACAGCAAATTGTTTTCAGCAGGAATATTGCTGCTATATAACATACATTTTTCACACAACAAAAATAAACATCAAATTCAATATATTACCTGCACAAGGGGGAAACTACACGAATCAGGAATGGAATGACATCGCAGACAGAGAATAAAACAGCCCTACACGACACACAGTAAATCAGGAGGAGGAATAGCATTAGCAGCAGCCATGCAACATATACCACATTTAACATTATCCTCTAAAACTAATGACTCACTCGACGTCAAACAAACAGCATTCATCTCTTAGTTGCATCAAAATAAAAATACAGTGAAATAAAACATTGTGTAGTGATATTTAAAGCACTTAGGCTATTATTGTCTCTGCAGCGTTTTACATGCGACTTACCACAGCAGTTATCAAATGTTCTGCTGTGGATTACCCAGAATTCGCTGCTTTTAGCGCCGTGGCGCAATACCAAATGACGCCAGCAGATGGCTCTGTCCCCATTTATGCAGGAATTTAACAACTATATACAACCCGTTACATACACCCCCCTAAATTTCTGCTAAATCAGGGAAGCGCAACTAAAACAGAGAAAACAGAAGAAAGAAGGGAATGAGAGAAAAAATAAAAAATAAAAGAATTACATTGAGCGTGACTGTCTTATAGTCAGTTACAAAACTCCTCCTACAGAGATATGCAAGGATAGGGTGGTACCAAAACCTAAACCTCAACATAGACACAAGAGATGCCGTGTACACCTCTCCTAATTGACACAGCTCAAAAACTCCAGAGAAAAATGGAGTATCTGTCCACACTCAGGAACAGAATTACTCAAAAGGCACATTATAAAGTCTAAGGCTACACTGCAAAAACATGTCTCATAAGAGTAACAAAAGAACTCACTGAAGATCTTGAATCTTCCACAACCTGGTCATTCATCTCACAAATTAATCTCTTTGGAGGTTTAATGGTCCTACCAGTCCTAGTCATAGTCATGCCCGGGAATGCTCGCCTTGGCTGGGTGCAAATTACAGGCTCAACTGATTCTGAGTCTACACTACTGGGAACACGTGTGTGTGCATCAGCTGGCGAGTCTGTGGGGAGCTGTATGGGGTGACTGTGGGCAGACTGATCGTCCAAGAATGATGACTGGCTCACATCACTGTCACGGCCAGTACATACGTGACTGTTGTCAACAACATCATCCACGAGAGCAGGATTCTCTACAGCATCGGATGAACCGGGTAAGTCGACAACAACCTCATTAAGTCCAGCGTTCTTTCCAGATTGCAAAATCCACTGCAATGTTTTTTCATCGCTGTCAAGTTGGTCTTGAGGCAAAGCATCACCATGATCACTTCCAGCTCCAACTGACAGGGAATCAGACAACAGGTCAACTACATCATCTCTCAACAAGAAACTGACAGGAAGGATCAAGTTCCGATGAACTGTTTTTTCTTTGCCAGTGACTGTGTCCTTCACACGGTAGACATTGATTACCGATCTCACTGACAACACTTCGTAAGGAATTGACTCCCATTTGTCTGCAACTTTCCGTTTTCCTCTCTCACCTCTGTTTGCCAACAAAACCCTGTCACCAACAGTCAATGGAGAGCCTTTTACCTTGCGGTCATAGAGCTTAGCATGACGAGCCTGTTCGGCTGAACTGTGCCTCTGAGCAACCTCTGCTGCCTCACTCAGGTCTCTTTTGAGATGGGACACAAACTCTGAATGGGTAATGACAAGATCGTTCTTTAGAACATGTTGAAACATCACATCAATCGGAAGTCTGGGAATCCTCCCAAACATGAGGTAAAATGGAGCAAAGCCGGTTGTTTCGTGGACAGTGCAGTTATAACAGAAAGTCAGCGCTCTTAATGACTGGGGCCACTTCGCTTTGGACTTGGGGGGTAAGGCTCTGATCATGCTCCCCAAGGTCCTGTTGAAACGCTCTGTGATCCCGTTACCCATCGGGTGGTAAGGGGTAGTGCGCGATTTCTTTATCTCAGCCATATCCAACAGTTCCTTGATGAGCTTACTCTCGAAATTAGCCCCCTGATCAGAATGCACACGCTTCGGGAAGCCATATATGCAGAAAATATCATCCCATAAACGGCGGGCCACTTGTTTTGCTGACTGGTTCTTACAAGGAAAAGCAAAGGCCATCTTGGTGAAATGATCCGTCGCTACGAGAACGTCAACAGACTTATCTCCCTGCTCTGCTGACCAGAAATCAATGCAAATCAATTCCATGGGCTCTGTGGTGTGAATGTTCTCCAAAGGAGCACGAGCATTAGGCTCCGGCGTCTTACCAACAATGCAACGTTTGCAGTTTCTGACATAATGCACAATATCATGCGCCATACCTGTCCAAAAAAAACGGTGTCTGGCCAATGAGAGTGTACGTGAGCGTCCTTGGTGACCTGCGGCATCATGTATGCCATGAAGAACTTGTTGTTTTAAGCAATCTGGTACAATGAATTGATAGAGCTGCTTATTCATGTTGTGATCTCTTTTCACTTTAAATAGCATTCCATCTTTCAGTGTGAGTTTGTTCCAGTGCTTGAGCAGCTTGATCACACTACGAGGCTCCTTTGTACGCTCACGTTTGTCAGGTCTCTTGTGTCTCTGGACATAGTAAACCACTCTACTCACGGTGCTGTCCTGCTCCTGCATAGTCAGAAGAGCGCTTTTAGGCAGAGCAGTGGTGCAATCCTCTTTCTCCAAATGAGGGATGACCCCCGTCCCAATTATACGACTTGTCCCACCAGAGCAATGTGCATCTAAGAGGGCGGAGATTTCCTGAGATGTTAACTTGCCCTGAGAAAGAGGGTGGGAGAGATCAGAGCCTGGTTCAACATCCATACTCACAAGTTGGCAGTTGTTTGTGCATCTGAAAGCATCTTGAACTGTTTCATCCATCACACCATTCATTTGATTCAACAAAGCATGATATGGCTCTGTCACAAGGCGATGGCTGACACTGGACTTGACAAAAGGCTCCCTGCTGAGTGCATCTGCCACTATGTTCTTAGCTCCTGGCACATACTTCAAATCGAAACTATAGGATGCCAGCTTCGCTACCCATCGCTGCTCACATGCATCGAGTCTTGGTTTGGTGAGTATGTATGTGAGCGGGTTGTTGTCAGTCCAAGCTGTAAAATGACGACCTTTCAACCAGTAATGGAATTTGTCACATACTGCCCATTTTAGGGCCAAAAACTCAAGCCTGTGTGCAGGGTAGTTCATCTGGGAGCGTGAAAGTGTCTTGCTCGCAAAAGCCACTGGCCTCGCCATGTCACTGCCTCTGGGGATCTGTGAGAGTACTGCTCCCAACCCATCGAAAGATGCGTCTACGGCCAATATGAAATGGTCATCAAAATCAGGGTGAGCTAACGTTACACTTGTAAGCAAGTCATGCTTTAAAGTCTCAAATGCACATTTGCATTCCTCAGTCCAGTCTGATTGTGTGAGTTTAACATTTACAACTTTCTTTTTAGGATGTCGCCCTCTCTTTTTGAGGCACTGCGTGTCTGGCTGGGAGATGAGCTTGAAGAGGGGCTTCGCCTTGGCCGAACATCTCTCAATAAAATGTTGATAATACAACACCATACCCAAAAATGATCGGATTTTCTTAGGACAAGGAGTGACGCCATCGGAGTCCATTAAATCAGACACCTGCACATCAGTGATGGCCTGAACCTTCGCAGGGTCAGTACAGACTCCATCTTCACCTACGATATGGCCCAGGAATTTCACAGATCTTCTCAGAAAATGACATTTCTTTGGTGAGAGCTTCAAATTGTGAGTCTTCAACCTGGAAAACACCATCTCCAGTCGGTCGAGTGCAAGCTGCTCTGTTGGAGCAAAGACCAAAAGATCGTCAAGGTAACACAACAGACTGGTGAAGTTCTTGTCACCAAAAATCGACATCATCATCCGCATAAATGTAGCGGGACTGTTTGTGAGGCCTTGTGGCATGCGATTGTATTCATGGAGTCCGAATGGTGATGAGAATGCTGTATACTTTCTGTCCTCCTCATGTAGTGGCACATTGTAGAAACCGGATGTCAGATCCATAGTGGAGAAGAAGGCATTTCCACCTAGAGCAGCGAGTGCGTCTGACTGGTGTGGGAGAGGATGAGCATCTTTTACTGTCCTGGCATTGAGCCATCTGAAATCATTACAGATCCTGGGGTCACCATTTTTCTTCCACACAATTACCAAAGGTGATGCGTACTCACTGTTAGACTTTCTTATTATGCCACTCTCCTCCATGTCATTCAGAGCTGTCCGGAGCTTCTCGTAGTGACTTGGTGGTATCCTACGATAAGGTAGACGAAACGGCTTGTCATCAACCAGACGGATCCTATGCACGAAATCTTTGGCCAAGCCACAATCCATCTTATTCCTTGAAAATATAGACTCATGAGCTGTGATTATGCGGAGGAGTTTGTTCTTCCACTCGAGAGAGACTTCACATGCACTTAGGTCTAAATCGTTCAATCCCAAGTCCCTCAAAATGTTGGTCAACTCCTCTTCCGACAGTAGTGGTTGGTCAGAGATGTGACAGGACTGGGCACTTGACTGGATGTTACACTGGACACTTTCAACCTCTGTGAAATCCTCTACTGCAATACATGGGGATACATCAGCGATTTTTGCATTCCTTCTCAGTGTAACAGGGCGATTAGTGGGGTTAACTAGTTTAACTGGTACTAAGCCATCACCAAATAGTGGTGTGATAACTCTGCCGACCAAGATCTGTTTAGACCTGGAATTAGATTGAGTGGGCTCTATGACTACAGTACTACCCACAGATACCATGGCCTTGCTAGGGAGTTTACCCCAAACTAGGTATTCACTCTGTGGCTGTAATGTTACACTGCCTTTAAGTTTGGCTGTACCCACTTTGTCTGGCACAATAGTTCCTTTCCACCTCTCTGTGTTGGAAAGTAAAGACAAAAACTGAAAGGATTCATCCATTCCATCTCCACTTGGCATGTTCATCAACTTCCAGTAGCCGACGGTGGTCCTCAGTAAAGTCAACAGCGGTTTGATAGCATTGCTGCCAAGAATCAGTTCCTCCGTCTGACCTGTCACAACCAGAACAGAGATCATCATTTTACATCCATAAACGGAGACTGTGACATCATATATCCCTTTGGGGTTAACTCTATGACCTCCACATCCAACAACGACGACATTATCAGCTGGGGTCTTTATCAGGGTAGGATTGGCTTTCAACAAATTAGCTTCTGCTGCTTCGCTTATGGTGCACGCCATAGAGCCGCTGTCAATCAGTGCTTTCAGTGTTGGACCATTTTCGACAGACACAGGGGTATAGAACAGACTATCAGTCATGGGAACGTGCTGTAAGCATTGAAAAATAACAGTCTTGTCAGAAGGGGCAATACTTTTTTGTACCTCATAGACAGACTCACAATCCTCAGTATTACAAATGGGAGGCTGACTAATTAGATCTACACTGCCCTCCCCCTCGCGCAGATCTGTTAGTTTCCCTGATTGGACGGAGGCAGAGTAACCCATGGCACAGGACAGTTGCGTCGGGCATGGCCGGGTGACAGGCATTGAAAACACAAGCGATGCTCACGGCAGTGGACTAGGGCAGAGTGAGCTCCATCGTTACAGATAGCACAAGGTAAGGCGTCTAAACCATCAATCCTTGGGAGTCTGACATAGCGTCGACCTGAGCTAGGCTGTCGTATGCAGGAATTGCGCATTAAAACTTTCTCCAGCATGTCGATCACTCTCTCTAGATTAGCCTGCTCTGTAGATCCACACTGCTGTGATCCAGAGTCCTTGCAAGCGACAGAAGCTGCATTAACATCAACTTTGCAAACATTAGTTTTATCAGTCCTTCCATAACATGTCATGCTAGCAGGTTTGAAGCTGGACTCTGATTTATGGGCATTTAACACAGCTTGCACTTCATGGGCGGACCACTTGTCAATAGACTTGGATCGAAAGGTCAGAGCCAAATCTTTACTGGGACAATGGCGGATAAACATGTGAGCAATCTCTGTTCCTGGATTATCAAACGATTTGCCCTGCTCCATCAGGCATTCAGAGGCTACATCTGCTGCTTTGTTTAGCCTCAACCAGTAATCGTAAGGCTCTTCATTCTCATTAGGCAAAGTGGTATAAAAGTCAGAGAGGGGAACTGGTGAGTACTGACTGCAACTGAAATGCTTACGGAGGAGACTGTAAATGGCATTGGGGCTGGTTTGGGTGTCAGATTCGCTGTTCCTAATCCAAAATTTTACTACGTCCTTTGCTCTGCCCCGCAGATGAACAAGTATCTCCTCAACATGCTCGGCAGTATTCATATTTCCCTTCTTAACAAAAGCTCTCATTAGATCTTCCCACTCCTCTATGTCAACTGAGTCAGATCCATCCCCTCTGAAGGAAGGCGGCTCTTTGACGTTCCTGTGTGTGACTAAGTGAGCCTGGGATAGATCTACATTGTTGGAAGGTCGAGTCAGAGTGGTACTGCCAGTATGTGGGTTGCTCTGTGTGTCTGACCCCAAGCTCGGTGGGTTAAGACGAGATATAATACTGTCGGCTATCTGTTCTCCAATCATTAGAGCAATTGAGCCTACTTGATCTAACAAATCAGGGGCAACATGTTCAGTGTGCGGTGTTGAACTAGTGACTGGTTGCCTATGTGGGTTACGCATATCTGTGATGTCAGGGGGGCCAATGGAAAAGTCAACCCTATTCACTCCTAATGCAACATCACTGCCAACAACAGGACTACCAAGAAAGGAAGCAGGTATCTGCAGTACACCTCTCCCCCTACCAACAGAAGCTGGAGTACGAGCTGGCGAATTAAGTCCTGTTTCGCTCATTATGACTACGCTTCAAAACAATAAGACCAGGGAAAGAGAAAAAAAATAAATAAATAGATCAACAAGAGAAAACTGACCCAAAATAATCAAAATTATTAAAAAAAAATATCAGAGCATTTAGAGTCCTTTTCTAATGTGCAAAGGATAACATAGAAATGTCCTCTTCAGGAAACGGCAGTCCACGATGTCCGAACGAAGCCACAGCTACAGCGGTCCGTCAATGGCAGGCAGACGTCCACTCACTCACAGTCACGGCACCAATGTGACGGTCCTCTATGTTTCAGTCTCGTTGTGTATGTGGAACATCTGCACAAGGGGGAAACTACACGAATCAGGAATGGAATGACATCGCAGACAGAGAATAAAACAGCCCACAGCAGTTATCAAATGTTCTGCTCTTTTTATTAAACTGGTTCAAATGTGATCGTATAGTGGAATGATTCTTCCTTTTTTTTTTAACAAAAGTACAAATGTACATGTTTCACAATTCTTTGTCTTTTCCACAGTAAAATGTAAAATAAAATAAATAAAATCTCCAGCTTCTAAAGCATTTCTGCTATATGAAAACACAGTATATAAAACAGCAAATTGTTTTCAGCAGGAATATTGCTGCTATATAACATACATTTTTCACACAACAAAAATAAACATCAAATTCAATATATTACCTGCACAAGGGGGAAACTACACGAATCAGGAATGGAATGACATCGCAGACAGAGAATAAAACAGCCCTACACGACACACAGTAAATCAGGAGGAGGAATAGCATTAGCAGCAGCCATGCAACATATACCACATTTAACATTATCCTCTAAAACTAATGACTCACTCGACGTCAAACAAACAGCATTCATCTCTTAGTTGCATCAAAATAAAAATACAGTGAAATAAAACATTGTGTAGTGATATTTAAAGCACTTAGGCTATTATTGTCTCTGCAGCGTTTTACATGCGACTTACCACAGCAGTTATCAAATGTTCTGCTGTGGATTACCCAGAATTCGCTGCTTTTAGCGCCGTGGCGCAATACCAAATGACGCCAGCAGATGGCTCTGTCCCCATTTATGCAGGAATTTAACAACTATATACAACCCGTTACACAAACACTTAAAAGCATTTTTTTCATACAGAGATCAAATCATTCTGAGGACAAATGCATAGTTTCATGACTTTACAACACTGTATGATTAAAAGAAAATTAAAAATCTGTCAGACATCTCAACTCACTCTGTCCCTCTGTTTGAAGAATGTATATGTGCTGACTGAGTGTGTGTGTGTCTGTATGTGAGTGGGGGATGGGCATGAGCTGAGAGGCAGACAGACAGAGAGAGAGAAAGAGAGAGAGAGACTTAAACATCTCTTTAATGACCAGAAAAAAACTGTATTTTAAATTGTTATTTTTTTGTTGTTGTTGCTAATTGTGCTGTTTTCATTACAGCTTAAGAAATCTCTTAGGCCTTATCCTTTTCTGACAGTTTCAAGAATTAAAAAAAAAATTAATAATAAAAATAATAATTTCAAACTCATTTGATACTGACCTCTGACACCCTGTGACATGACATTTATTTGAATTTACATAATCTCATTGATGTAACAGTAAAACTGTTCAGCTCACAGATGAAGACT
The DNA here is from genome assembly GCF_963082965.1 of Carassius carassius. Taxonomy (NCBI): domain Eukaryota; kingdom Metazoa; phylum Chordata; class Actinopteri; order Cypriniformes; family Cyprinidae; genus Carassius; species Carassius carassius. Next base: position 11,390,328 of record NC_081759.1, on the reverse strand, counting down.
AAGCTGTAATGCAAGTAAAACTATTTCACAAATGCTTATAGATCAATAAAATCATAACAAAACACTTTTAAATTATTTAAGGATTTGGTAACATTTTAAAATAATGTCTAATTTGTTAACATTAGTGAATGCATTGGTAACACTTCATAATAGCTGCACTCATTAGCTAAGCATTAGTAAATAGTCAGTTCATGCTTTATATAGCCTTCTCCCAAAATATATACATATACTACAACAAGCATTTTCCGGGATTTGTGATAACACAAATATTGACGAATGGGATGTGAAAAAAGACTGGAAGAGAAAAAAAACTCCTTATATTCAGGTGTGCAGAATTATGAGACACTTTTTCCTTTACTGATAAAATGAGCCAAAAAAAGACATTTCACTCAGACTGAAAAAAACTAAATTATTAGATCCTCATGAGAAATATTCAAAATTAGATCACTACATTAATTGCAAAGTAAAGACATGACTACTGGACAGCAAAATGCTTACTGGGTCAGAAGGGCCAGAAAAAAAACGGTGGAGAAGAACAGAAACACTTAAACTGTAAAAGAATTAAGAATTAAAGTGAAGAATTAGGTGTGAAACAATCAGGGAGCATTTAGTCTACAGTGCCACCATTTTCCAGAACTGCAACTTTCCTGGAGTCTACAAATTACAATGTGTCAGGTTCTGAGAGACGTAAAAAGATCCCAAAAAATGACTTAATTAGAATAGCACAACGTATTGTGGAATACTATATTAAGACTTTATATATAGGCTTTATGAACAGATAGGTTTTGAGAGATTCTTGAAGGACTAGCATCACCTCCTCTTGTACGACGGTTTGAGGAATATATCTTCCAGATAGTACCGCCGCTCCCTATATGCAGAGTACGCAGCCTTCGCACCATCCCAGTTGCTCAAAAAAAAAAAAACATGCGCCATTCTCCCATCCGCGCTCGCGACTGCTCGCACCTCATGTTTGCGGATGAATGTTCGTAATTAATGGATGGACATCTATGCCCAGGTAAAGGACATCAGCAATCCGGCACAGAGAAAAGAAAAATAAAGAATGTAAAAAACAAAACAAAAACAGGCATAAAGTTGGCTTGACATTGGACATTCGAGAGTCTCAAATTTAGGGACCGTCTCTAAAGTTACATGTGATATTGTTATACACTTTTCTAACGTCAGTAGCATTTGAAGAGAATGACTTACAGTCATAAAAACAACTGTAATTGTTCATCTAGGTGACAGCTATAATGCACAATTAAATTGAATGTTTAATATTTATTAAAACAAACTGTAAGTCATATGTAAATTATGCTACTTTTTCACATGGGCTCAAACGCAAATTTGACGCTCAATAGCATTTGAGGAGAAATTTTATGCAGTCATAAAACAATTGTAATGTGTTCATTTAGGTGTCAGCTACAATGCACACCTTATACATTTTTTATATATATTAAAATAAAGTGTTACTAAAGTTATATATATTGTTCTGTGTATGTGATTTCAAAGTCTAGATGGGTCGGATTAACCCTTTAACTGCCGTATCCCTTAAAACTTGATTGCCAGAGGGTTACTGTAAATGCTTATGCCCGCTGGGCACAGTTTTCCAGAATGTTTTGCACTGATGGCTTGAGCCCACAATCGCTGCTTGCAGCTATATTTTTATATTTATCATTACATTAACTTTTATAGACATCAATAAGACAAAAAACATCAAGATAGGATTAAATACAACCCCAAATCAGAAAAAGATTTTTAAAATGCGATAAAATCCAGATCTTATATTAATTCGTAATTCTATTGTTTATTTAATTGGCAAAAGTGCAAAGAAAAGATTTTCAATGTTTTCACTGACCAAATAATTGGTAATCTGTAAATATAAGATAACTGGGACAGAGACATGTTTAACACTGTTTCCCAGCAACTCTCTTTTAAATTACAATGTTTAATTGTTTGTAAATCAAGGATACTTATAGTTTTTTTTTTACAAGACTTCAGCTGCTCATCAGTCTGTGGTCATCATTGCCTGGATGTCCTTTTCATGATGGGTCATACATGTTCAATATAGGAGACAGATCTGGACTGATCTAGCACATTCACTCTGTCTCTACCAAACCATGCTGTTGTAGCACATGAATGAGAGAATGACAGAATGAGAGCTGGCGTTGTCTTGGTCTAATAACCATGGACTTCTCTTGAAAGATGTCATCTTGATGGCAGTATATGTCTCTGTACAATGCCAATGACATGTAATGCCTCCATGTCAGTGTACCCTCACACATGCCAGTCACCCATGCCTCTTGCTCTGATAAACCCCCATCCAATAACAAATGTTGGACTCTGAGCACATCACACATTTCCATTGTCTCTGACTATCTGAGAGAATCCGTGGCATCACTGCATAGAATTGATGTATAGCTTTCTGATGAGTCAAACCTGATACCCTTACCTATTACCAATTTACTCTGATTATAGACAGTTTGAACCCTTTAAGCCCTGTGGCTTCACCTCAGTGAAGGTATTGTTTTTGTTTTGACATACACAAAAATAATGACTCTTAACTCAAAAACTGTAGCAAGGAGAGTCAAAAGGATGGTATCATTTGATAGAAATCTTTCTATATTTTTAGGGGAAAAATCTTTGCCCTCTGAATATTCTCATGTGGAGAAATAGATGATAAAATGAAAGAGAAATTTGCGTGGTCAAGGGATTTTTTTTTAAATCTCTCTTATTTGGCATCCAATATTTATCTCAAGATAAATCGAGCGCAGCGTTAGTTCAGTCAGGCCATGGAGGCAAGGCTGTGAAAAGCTGATGCTGTCAGCTGTCAAATCGCTCCAATCACCACCTCTCTCCTATTAGACACGGGACATATATATATATATATATACGTGGCACCACTGCTCGGTAAGTATGCTCAACGGCTTGCAACCCTCCCTCCCTCCCCATTATAAGCATGAGCATATTACTGTGCACCTTCTGGCTGTCGTCTTCTTTGTTTCAGATCACCAAGGCTTCCAAAATCTTAGCTGGTATGGACCTCACTGCTGAGAGACACTCATCTTCATAACCAGGCTACAGGATAGACGTACCACTGCCACATCCACATGCTTATCACTGTTTGCTTTAAAGACTTTATTAAAAGTCTTAATTGTTATGCATTTCTAAATTCATGGTTCCAGTGTTAAAGCTCTTGTATGTTCAATTATTCTTGGAGCAAGGACCCCCATAAGGAACCATACCGCCAAAGATAAATTGTGTTCAATATACTCAAGTAAACTTGCCAAAGTGGTTCCTGTCTGAAATAAGGTAGGAGAAAATTTCATTTTTGTTGATGTTCTACATGATTCATTCATGTATGTGAATTACATTTTATGGTGATATCATGAAGTAATCAAAAGTTACAGCATTTGGAACCAAGCTAGCCTTTCTCTTAGTCCTTGACAGTTTAGAAATTTTTGTTTTGAATTTCAAGTCTAGTCAAAGTCCTAAATAATTATACTTGTTTTATTTTACTATGAGACCTTTCAAATTACATATGACAACGACTAACTGAGCTGTATGATGTTTCTGACATATTAGGGTACATGGCACAAAAAAAAAAAGATTTTATTTCTTTAATTATATATAGTTATATAAGTTATATAAAAGATAAAATACAGAAACATTCTAGGTTTTATATTCTGCTTGCCAAGTGTTCAAAGGATATTTCAAACTAATTTCTGTAATTCATGGGTTTAGGTATTATTATTCACACGCAAGACAAAATGGGTTGTCTTGATTTTAGACTCATTTCAATTGTGAGAATCTGCTGTAAATAATTATATGACATTTTCCACAATCAGAGCATGTGTTATGACATGACCAGCATAAAAATCCACGAGAAAGTTACACAATGTGCACACTTGAAGTTTATAATTCGTTGATGAATATCTTTAGATCTATGACAGATTATGGTAAACTCTTTTTAATAAGGAGAATTTCCTGAAAATAATGACATCCAATTATGAGCATGTTTCGAGAAGTTACGAATAAAAACTTGTAGCATTGGGCCTTTTTTTCTTTGCTGCGCCATATGTGCCCCTGTGACCCTGTCTGATTAAATGTGTTGTGCTTTATGAGGAATATCTATGAATCGATCTGGTCGACTGATTATGGTAAATTTTCGATTATTAATCGGAAGAATTTTCTGAAAAGAATGTGCCATTTTTCAAGATCTATGCATGTTTGGCAGGAGTGCAACCTCTGATTTTTTTTATATATATTATTTAATTAATTAATTTATATTTTGCTCATCTACATGTCATAATACATTTGTATGTATTATAGCTTTATGAGAGATATCTTAGGATCTCAAAGATGGATTTTCTGAAAATAATGACCTGCCTTTTTCTATGATACATGATGTTTCATGAGGTTACGAATGAAATCGCCATTACAGATACCTACCTGAAGTTTTTTTTTTTTTTGCCAAGCTCCTGTGTAGTTTAATGCGTGTTATAACTTCATGAGGAATATCTTTAAATAATGACGGATTATGGTGATTTTGGGCTCTTTTTAATCAGGAGAATCTAAATAATGGTGTTTATTTTTGTTTTATGTTTTATGAGCAAAAAAAAAATAAAGCCCAAAAATAATATTACTTACATTCATTAGAGCTGAGATATTCTAAGCTTTTAAATAATTTTTTGTTTTTTTCATTCAGGGGTTACTTACTAATTTGATTATTTTTCATGCAGGAGGTGTTCTTTCACTTTCATTTTTATTTTATTTTTTTAAATTATTATTATTGTTTTTTTTTTTTTTTTTGCAAACATTAAAATTTAAATGTGTTTATATTTACAAAATATATTTAATCTTTTAAATTCTTTTATTTGTACTTTTGTTAATTAAATAACAGTTAAAGATTTAAGATTTTATTGTAAAGCATTTACAAAAACTCCAACCAATAATATATTTGTTATTAAATGATTAAACTTTCACCTGAAACATCACATGGTTTTCTTGTTGTGACTTTTACTCAAGTTTAAATATTTAATAACCATTTAAAAGAATGTGTCTATTTTGTATTTTTTAAGTCATCAAAACAGTTGGATCATAATATGAAAGTATACTTTGATATTTATTCTTAGAATTTTTTTCATTTATCTAGATTTCTCACAATCCAAAATTATGATTCAGTGAATTGTGATGGCTTTAAGACCTTCCCACAATATTAAATAAAGCAGCGTAAATTTTTTATACTTTGCTTTATTCCATGAGCAAGCAGAGTACGAACAATGTTTAAGTAATGAAATCTGAAAACAGCAGAAGTCAACAAATTTAAATGGGGGAAAAAATACCAGAAAATAAATTGATCAACTACTAAAGTGACAAAGTGGCACTTCTCCGGGTGTGTGTTCACTGTGCACTTTGGATGGGTTAAATGCAGAGCACGAATTCTGAGTATGAGTCATACTTGGCTGTTTATCATGTTATCTCATCTCTCTCCCTTTTTTTTTTTTTTTTTTTTAAATGTATCCATATATGATATGTTTTATAAATATTACTAGACATGATAGTTTTTTGTCAAATTCAGTGAAACGAGCCATTGTACTTATCAGAAGCCAAAAATCATATCTTTGAGGGACATGGAAAAAGTATTGGATTATAGGAAAGTCTTAGAATAACTTTTATGTTCCACAGAAGAAATAAAATCATGCAGGTTTTTTTTTTTTGGCAGACGTCAGTTGAGGCGACATACTTATCACACGTCAGTTGAGGCTACGTGCTTATCACGCGTCAGTTGAGGCGACGTCAGTTGAGGTAAAAGTAAAAGTACACGTAAAAGTACACGACTGCCGACTTCGGCAGGTAATCCTGTCACATTCCACTCGCCATAGTGGGGGGAGTGCATGTACAGTGCTCTCTCCACCCTCAATACCACGACTTAGGTGCCCTTGAGCAAGGCATCGAACCCCCAACTGCTCCCCGGGCGCTGCAGCATAAATGGCTGCCCACTGCTCCGGGTGTGTGTGTGTGTGTGTGTGTGTTCACTGCTCTGTGTGTGTGCACTTCGGATGGGTTAAATGCAGAGCACGAATTCTGAGTATGGGTCACCATACTTGGCTAAATGTCACGTCACTTTAACTCTCGCGGATGGAAGCAGGCTACCTGACCCGTGTGCCATACGGCCATATGAATTACTTTTGGGTGGTATGGGGAATTTTGTCAAGGCTTATTTTCTAATGTAACTTAACGCTGGGCTAAATATGATTAGCAATGTGTATTATTTTAAGAGACCATTCAAAGGATGGCACACACATCTATCGCTGTATGTTTGTTTAACATTTAAACTAGCAAGTGCGCTGAAGGTTGGCGACTTTTCACCTATAAAAATGAAACTTGCTAATTTACTAGATAAAAACAACACACCAGTTCATATGCATAGATTATTTTACATGATATGAAGTGTGCAATGCAAACACAAGCTTTATTTATTATCATCTCCGTCCAGTCTGTACGCCGTATTGCATTCAACCAATCTTGATTTCTGTGAAGGAATGTCTGCCGGGATCCGGTAAAAATTTAGTTTTGAAACAAAAGTGCTGTTCCTTCTATTCTGGCAGCCAAAAACCCAACAAGAAGACATTTTAAAGTCAAAACCTCAAACTTTTAGCGCACCTGCTATGAGTTCTGCCTTATGTTTTGCCACCAGCTAGAGCGGTGACGTCACAGTGACATTCACAGTGGCGATTAAGGGGTCTATAGAATCTCCTCACGTTTCTTTTCAAATACTGTGATGGTGCAATAACTAACTGCATCTAGTAAAGTTTATAATTTTAGTGTTATTTTTGTTTTCAAATGCTCATAAAAATGAAATAAAATGTTTTTTTTTGTTTTGTTTTTTGTTTTGTTTTTTGTTGTTCTTTATTTTTCTTAAGCATTTCAGAATGAGCCTTTTTTCATAGTACATAATACACATAACACAGTTCTATACTGGGTTGCATGAATCAAGCAAATTCAGATCCATCAAACCCAAAAAAACAAAACACAAAAGTGTTTTATGTACTTTTAATACAATTAAGTTTTCCCATAAAGTAGCAAAGCCATTAAATTAGCTTTGCTTTGCTTTTACGAAATCATACCAAAGAAAATAAATTGACCAACAAATATAGCAAAGCAGGTACATGACAAATTAAATAAAAAAACTTCTATAAATATGCAATTAATTCCCAGAATATTTTTGTCCAAATACTAATTAAGAAAACTGTCCATTATCATCCTTAATTTGGAATCAAAACACTAAGGGCGTTTTGGCCAGTTGTCTTTCATCATCCGTCCAAGTTGAAGAAGGGCTTTTTCCTGGTCTTTCTACTCTGCTGCCCACTTCCGATCCCAGACTGATGTCCTGGCGCCTTTTTGAGGTATGGTTCTGCGGTTCTGCTTGCTGGTTAATATTGGGAAAACTGCATCTCTTTGAGTTCAAAGTACATCACGTTATATTGTATTCATACATATATTTAAGTTATATTTATATTATATTAAAGTTGAACGATAACTGATGGGTAAAATGATGTCAAATCCCTAGGCAATTTGGCGGGTTATATTTCACAAATTATGTTCACTCAATTTGCTGGCTAACTTGTATGTAACTTAATCTGCCATACTCAACTCATGAGTCAATATGAATATTAAATATAGTCGAATTTCACAGGCAAAGCACATGATAATTTTGGCTCCCACTTTCTCATCCTTTAGGTTTATGTAACTGCTTAAAAATGTAAGCCAGTTCGAAGTAAGTATTTACATAAATAAATTATCACTTTGGCTGCACATTACTAGATTAATTATTTAATTTCCATTTGTTACTTTTTTTCCATGAATTACTGGTTGCTATTCTTTTTTTGCACAGTATGATCTTGTCATCAACAGTTGGTTCTGTTAGAGTTTGGACAGTAGCTAGCCAATTAATTATAGAAACTAGAAACTATTAATAATTTGAGCCCATTATGTGAAATTGTGTTTCTGTGGCATAGTCTGTTTTTGTACATGCATAGTCTATTGTCAATTACTGTTCATCTAATCACAATAATCTTTTTATTACATTTATTAAAAATCTTTATATCTCATATAGGTTAATGTAATCTGTATAACTATTGTAATGTCACATCTTTTTTCTCTTTTTTTTCTTTCTTTCTTTTTTTTCAGCTGTTACTGAATAACCAAACACCCAGACACTCAAACCCTGCTGACACTGCAGCAACTACTGAATCTAATACATGTATGGGGACCACATGCCAAATAAGCAGAGGTGGGTAGAGTACTCAAAAACTGTACTCAAGTAAAAGTAAAAGTACTTCTAGAAATATTTACTCAAGTAAAAGTAAAAGTACTAGTCTTGAATAGTAACTTGAGTAAGAGTAAAAGAGTATCGGATAAAAAATCTACTCAAGTAGTTAGTTACTAGTTACTTTGGGTCATATATACGGAGCCTATTTTTATTTAGATATATAGATAAAATGTATGTAATGTATGTGTGTGTGTATAAATGTATATATTTCATCAGCCTTTACTCCAATTTATGTAATTTATTATAAAACCCTGTCTGTTTACTTAAGTAACAGATATAGGTGTCATGCCATAACATATTTTTAATATGACTGACTTTATATTAAATGTGAATTTAACATTGAAAGTTAATGTGATATAAATATTGCTACTAATCGTTCATTGTTCAGAAAGAGAGCAAATAACATTTACATTATTAAAGATAATTTTCACTGACAGTCTAGATTTCAATCACTCTCAGAAACTCCCATTAAATCACTGAAACTGTTAACACTGTGAAATCAATATCTCAATTAAAGATTCGTACACACATCTGCACTTTGTTGTTTCTGACGAGAGAATTCGCCAGAAAGAGGTATTCAGTCAGTGAGCAAGTGAAGGAAGCACCGGCATTTTAGCGATGACTCATCGGAACACCTCTGATTGGCCAATGCTTTAATAAGCTCAAAAGAATCATGTGTGATTGGTTATAATGCGCATTGCTGTATAAACGCATCTATCTCTGGCTCAGCGCCAGCAAGCAATCACAGATCTGAATTTATGATGATATGACTTGCTGAACGAACTCGCATCGGTGTGCTTGTATTAAAATTAATAAAATCTTAATCGGCTATTTTTTGTCTTTTGGAAGCTGCATTCAACTTGACTCCCCTCTGTTATAAGCCACACACGTACAACAAACTAATGTCACAGTGGTATCATGTACTGTAAACGAATGTAGCCCAAGTTATTACCTGTTAAACAGTAGACAGCACACGCGGTGTTTATCTAATAAGGATCTCCATCGCTAGCAAATAATAGCCTTCGCAGATTTCAATTCAGTGCAGTTCCAGCCACGTTTTCAACGCTCTTTCTGTTCTTAAACGTTACAACTCAGCGCGTGCGGCAGGGAACTTAATGACTCATTCAAACTGATTCATGAACCAATTCACTCGTTTGCCAATTGGTTTGATCAAGCCTTTGAACAGAATTGACTCAAAAGAATGAATCATTCGCGAATGGGCATCGCTCATTGCCCGGAGAAATGTAGACGGCGCGTTTGGAATAAACTGAAGCATTATAACATTTATTGCATTAATATAAAGTAACGAGAGGAGCGTCGCCCACAGTAACGAAGTAAAAGTACAGATTTTTCCCCAAAAATTTACTCAAGTAAGAGTATAAAGTACCCATCTTTAAATATACTCCGAAAAGTATTAGTTACCCCAAAAAATTACTCAAGTAAATGTAACGAAGTAAATGTAACTCGTTACTACCCACCTCTGCAAATAAGGTCTATTTCCTCTCATCTGGCAGTGAGAACAAATGAATCTCATCAATTTCGAAATTCCATTAATTTTCCCTCAGCCATCAACCTCCAGATTTTGTGCAGGCTAATCTTTCAAGACTTTTCCAGCCTTATCGACAGCCAGCAGCAAGGCGCTCTACTCAGTCCGGCAGAGTGTATGAAACACCCTGGTCCAGGGGCATAGATCACGCGGGGGACGTGTCCCCCCACTTTTAACATCACGGAAATTCGTCCCCCGCACTTTTTCGGGCAAGTGTGTTCACATAGAGGTTTCCAAGAGCTGGTGTGAATAAATATAGATTTAAACTCAAAGAGACAGGATAGTCTGCGCCAGTGGCGGATGCAGAACGTGACAGATGGGTGGGCCTAGATTAAGTCGAGGTGGGCCTGAATTTATGGGTGTTCCGAAATCAAGGCTGGGTTTCCCGATAACGGTTGTTTCTTAGCGCGAAGACTCTAAAGGGGGCCACACACCGGACGCGCAGCTCAGCGCCGCGCCGCGCCACGTCTAGGACAACGCTCACCTGAAAATCCGATAACATCAGCAATTTTCTGATTTCTGTAAATAAATATAAAACTAAATGTATATTGCAGCACATGGTAAAGTCCGTATATACATTAACTACGATTTGAGACACATAAATGTAAACACGGTCCTGAGCCGTTGCTGGGCATTATATTATATATTTATTTACAGAAATCAGAAAATTGCTGATGTTATCGGATTTTCAGGTGAGCGTTGTCCTAGACGTGGCGCGGCGCTGAGCTGCGCGTCCGGTGTGTGCCCTCTTTAGGAAGCTGATATATCTTCTTATGTGCGATGTTACCGGGTGCTGTCCATGGCGATGGTGCTGAATTGGTTGATATCGATGGCTCGAGAATCAATTATTCTCTCGTGCAGGGGCTTTTTATGTAAGAAAGCGGTGTTCTTTATAAAAGAAGCGCTTCAGAAATAGTTGAAATTTCATTTATTAGGACTCATGGGATATTATAAAAAATAATCCAAACTATAATAGCCTAGCCTACATATTTTTAAATTGTATCATATATTGCTGCCATAATAACCCATAATAACCCAATAAACCCAATTTGTATGTGCTTTCGTCTCTTTCCCATTTTTGTTCGCTGAGGTGGAGCTGCGATTAAATTTTGTTCTTGTAAATACTTTACAGCATTTCAATAATAATAAAAGTGTACATCTTACGTATGGTGCTCGGCAGTGATCAAAAAGGATTTTAACAGTGTATTTTGAATTTCTTCTTGTAAACTCAGAGATGTGGATTCAGACGGCAATTAAATCACCACACGACCTGTTTGTCAAAAAACAGTAGGTACTAATTTGGAATGCCTGTAGATGAGGTTGGGTAGCAGGTTCCCCCAGAGCTGACAGATCCGACGGTGCAATTAAGTGTAGCAGTGATCGTCGATTAGCCATAGGCAGATCTGCTTGCCGGTTAGCATCAGTGGAGGTCGTCGGTTCGGAGTTAATCTCCGCTCCATTCTCAGAGCCAGTGGTTGTTCCATTACGATCCACAGATTGGTCCTCCAAATAATTATTAATCTCAATACGAGGTTTTTTAAAAAAATGAGTGAGAGTAACTTGTTTGGCCATACTAAGAAAAATCAAGATACCGTACACTTCTAGCGAACGTTATAACCGTTGGTTGTTCGCGTCATAGATGGTTCGCGCCAGATTACAATAGAGCGCGCTACGATGTTGCATTGACCAATGAAAACAAGTCACCAACACACTTAAATATTAAATAGTTATCAGGCTTACTTATAATTTTACTGTTTTAACATAACATGTTATAGATGAAATACACCACATAAAGTAGTATCCATATTTAACAATACAGAGTAGTATTTTATTTATTTTTTTATTTCTGATTGGGCGGGCCAGCTGTCAATGTGGGCGGGCCCAGGCCCGTCCAGGCCCGCCCACAGCTCCGCGCCTGGTCTGCGCATGACCTGATGTTTTTTTCGAAAAGAGAAGGCGAAATGAACATCATAGAGCGCTAAACACTCCTACAGTGTGTGTTTCATTCATGCTCGAAGCCGGAGGGCGCTTTCGCGCAGAAAGTCATAACAGGAAATTCCTAATATGGGCAACAGCGTCCAGCTATCGCTGTATGAAAACAGTTGTTTTCGGGTTTGTTTTTTTCAAGTCCAAAAAAATCTCCAGCAGGTGATAAATAAAGTATATGAACAATGCAGTGCTAATTGACATAGCATTTATTACAGTATATAAACTATTCTGCCTTATTATGTGATAAAAACATATTTATCACATATTTGTTTGTAGTATATAAACAAATCATTATTATTTGTTATTGTCCAGCAGTCATAGATTTCTAAGCCAAAAAACAAACAAACAAACAAACAAAAAGCTAGAAATTAGAGAAAATTTAGTTGCGTTTAGTATCCACTACCAGTCAAAAGTTTTTGAACAGTAAGCTTGTTAATGTTTTTTTTAATTCTCTTCTGTTCACCAAGCCTGCATTTATTTGATCCAAGCACTGCAAATCACTGAAATTGTAAAATATATTTACAAGCCTATTTAAAATAGCTTATTTCTATTTGAATTTATTTAAAAATGTTATTTATTCAGATTTCAAAACTGATTTATTTTGCATCATAACTCCAGTCACACGATCCTTCAGAAATAATTCTGATATACTGATTTGCTGCTAAAAAAAAAAAAGAAAAAAAATATTATTATGATAATGTTGAAAACAGCTGAGTAGAATTTTTTCAGGTTTCTTTGATGAATAAACAGTTCAGAAGAGCAGCATTTATCTGAAATAGAAATCTCTTGTAAAATGATGTCTTTATCATCACTTTTGATTAATTTAAAGAATCCTTGATAAATAAAAGTATTAATTTCTATAATTTATTTAACAAAAAAAAATATATATATATACAGTATACTAAGCTTTTGAATGATATGGTGTATAATGTTGCGAAAGCTTTTTATTTCACATGAATGCTGATCTATGTATCCTTCTATTCATCAAAGAATGCTGAAAAAAAATTCTCATCTATTTTAAATATTGATAATCAGCAAATCCGCATATTAGGAATGATTTCTGATTAATGTGACACTGAAGACTGGAGGAATTCCTGAAAATTCACCTTTGATCACATGAATACATTACATTTAAAATATACTAAGATAGAAAACAGTTATTGTAAATAGTATACATATTTAACAATATTACTGCTTTTGCTGTACTTTGGATCAAATAAAGGCAGACTTGGTGAGCAGAAGAGACTTCTTTCAAAACATAAAAAATCTTACTGTTAAAAAACTTTTGACTATTAGGCTATATAGATTACAGAAATGTTATATCGTAATGAAATTACACACACACACACACACGCATGTATATATATATATATATATACACACATACACACACATATATATATATATATATATATATATATATATATATATATATATATATATATATATATATATATATATATATATATATATATATATATATATATATATATATATATATGTGTGTGTGTGTGTGTGTGTGATTTCTATCCCCCTCACTTCTGAAAAGATGGCTACGCCCCTGCCCTGGTCCCATAATTTTTTCTGTCTAGCTGACCCTAAGGCTGAAATGGCTCCTTTAACAGAAGAGCGTAGTGTATTGCAAAGTGTTGGGCTGGGAAAACAGAAAATCACTTTCCCCAATAATAACAGCTCTTCATACACCGAATTTAGTGAACAACTGTACAGTGCTTATCCTTTGCTGAGACAGGCTGGAGGGTTTAAAATAATGAGATGCGGAAGGAGCCGGGCATTGACACATATACCAGTGCCAAATTCTGGCTACAGCGTGAAATTTCTTAGAAGTGAGAGTAGTCTGAACAAAGCTTTGGCTTATATTGTTTCACTACAGCAGGCTATTTATATAGAACCAGAAGAGCCTGAAGTAAAGGTTTGTTACAGAATATCTTGTGCAATTGCACTTCATGCTGTAAGATGTGAATACAGTTTAAAAATTATTTGCCCTGTGATGAAGGAGGAGGAAGCTGTTGAGATGTGCAGGTTGTGCCTTAAAAATGTAGCTGTTCAAAAACTGGAAGAACATATCAACAGTTGTTCAAGGTATGTTTTAACAGAATTAAGAAACTGATGCAGAATGCTTAACTTTATTTTTGGCCAAAGCAACAAATGTATTTAGATAAAATTTAAATTTAGTTTGATTATTGATTTAGGACTTGCAGCACAGTAGTGGACCGCACTGAACCTAAAGATGCAAGTATAGACTCATCTGCTTCAGTGTCAGAAACGGAAGAGTAAGTAGTCAATAGCAATATTGCAATAAAATTTATTTTTGCGGTTACTTTTTTGTAAGCTATTTGGGCTCACAAATCAAAGTCACATTTAAAGGAACATTTTCCTCTGAAAATATATGATTCAACATGTTTCTACCCAGATATGACCTGGAGACATTTGCAGAAGACAATGAAAATACATGTCCTCAGACAACATCACCCAAAACTGTGAGTGTAAATTACAATCCAAAATGTTATGGCGGCATTATTCTGAATAGTTTAAAGAAACTGTGTGAAATCAAGTAGATGTTTCATTGTAACAAATAATAATTAATATTTTCTTTTTAGTTACTATGTGGTGATGGTAACTCTTTATTTATAGGCAGAAGAACAGACACCACATGCGGCAGGACTAAATACAGGGTGTTTGTATACAGCACTGGGGTTTGTTGTTTCTGCTCTTTAAACTAAAAAGTAATGATTAACAACTAATTTCCTTTTTTGCTAGTGTGATAGTGTCACCGGGTGAAAACCTGGTGAATCTAAAAAGATTCCTCATTTGTTTTAAATCTGGCTCTGTTGAGTGTTGGCCATAACGAGCGCCAGCTGAAGCAAATCAGCTGCGCTTCATTGAAGCACGTGCTCTGGAAGAGGAGAATAAAAAGGGAGTGTTTGAGCAGTGTGAGAGGAGACGGGCAGGCAGTAGTGTGTGTGTGTGCGATGACAACGGCGGTGAAGCAAGAAGGCTGAAGGTTCAATGCCAGGGACGGGCAGGCAGTTGTGTGTGTGCTGACAACGGCGGTGAAGCAAGAAGGCTGGAGGTTTAATGCCAGATCAGGAGTTCTACTGTGAGATTTCCTGAGGCATGCTCACTTGGTGAGTTTTCTGGAGAAACCACGAACAGCAACGCTAGTGATGGCAAAATCGAGGCCTCGTGAACCAATGAAACCGTTGAAGCAAATGTGCCATTGTTTCGAGGCTTCGAATCAATCCGACACCCGTCTCAACGGTGACACCTAGTGGTCACTTGCAGGTGTTGATCTGAAACAACCTTGACGAGCCATTAAAAAAATGTGTTTTTATTATTATTATAATGTTCTAATATGTGAAGCTTGTAACCTATAGGCTCCTCACTGTGCATAATGTTATTTTGGTCATGAAAAATGAATATTAATAAAAGAAATCCAGCCACAATGTCTCACTTTTTTAGAGATTTTTATTCAAAAATATTAATTTATCTGCTGTGGAAGGACTTGGCCTACTTCTTTTTTTACAGATAATTTCTCCAGCCTTTGAAAAGATCCTCTCACAAGGGACACTTGTTGCTGGCATACAAAGATATTTTTTTTTGCAAGGACATACAAATGAGGAAAGATTACTGCTCTCTCTTTCCAGTAAGTTAGTGGATCATGAGTTCTGGGCAAATAAGATTACATAACATAACACAGACTGAAACTGCTCACCAGGATTTGTGTTTGAACGCATCAGTGAAGCACACTCCAGTGTGATATGCTTTTCAGCTTCCTGGGCTTTGGCAGCATTTCCAAATGCCACATTTTTTAACCTTGGGTCCAGCAGTGTAGCCAGTGCCAAGGCTCTAAAACTCTCATAACCTCCACATCTGGAGTGCAGACCTTCTTGCAGATGTGAGCCTATGAGCCAAAACAGGAGAAACACATATTTATAATAATGACAATAATATGACAGTTATGGCCAATCACATGGGTAGTACGGTCATTGTGGCCTACCTAATTGAACAGTTGATTCCTGCGTTGCATTTCCTTTTTTCTGTGCAAGCTTGTGCTGCAACATCCTGTACAGTGGTATAAGCTTTGAAGCAGACACTCTCTTTTCCTCTGACATCTCTGTTGTTGCGAGTTTGAATGGTTGCAGTATTGACAATGATTGTTCAATAATGTCATAATCAATACTTGTCAGGGGAGCAGTATCATTGTTTAAGTTGGAAAGTGCAGCAGCCACTGGTTCACGTTGGTCATACAAGCGCTGTAGCATGTCAAATGTGCTGTTCCATCTCGTGTCAACCTCCTGTATCAGTTTCAGAGTTGGTCTTCCCATCAAGCTCTGCATCTCCACAAGCTTGTCCTTTGCTTTGCAGCTGGATCTGAACAACCCCACTATCTTTCTGGACTTCTGGCGTATTTCATTGATGACTGGGGTTTGATCTAGTGCCTTTTTCACAATCAAATTTAAAGTATGAGCAAAACATGGGACATTGCGAAGGTGGAGTAGCTGGGCACTTAGGATCATGTTAGATGCATTGTCAGTCACCATGCACTGAACTTTGGAGGTTATTCCCCACTCAGCCATTAGCAAGGCTTTAGCCTCCATGAGATTCTGGGCTGTGTGGGTTTGGTAAAACCTCCTTACACCCAGTACAACAGTTGCCATTTTTGCCTCTGGTGTTATGTAATGGCAAGTCACACCAAGATATCCATCCATATTAATGGAGGACCACATGTCAGCTGTAAGGCTAACAAATTCGGCCTTTTGTAGGTCCTCCATTGTCTTCTCCTTGGCTTTGTTGTACTTTTCGCTGACCATTATTTTAAGCACCTTCCGGGATGGGAGGACATAGCTTGGATCAAGCTTGTTCACAAATGCCCTGAATCCCTCATCGTCCACGATGGTGAAGGGCTGCAGATCCTTCACCACCATGTTTATAAGAGCCTCATCCAATTCCCTCTGTCTGACTTTTAAAAGAGAAGACAAAACATACTTTCAGACAAATACATTGGAAAAATACAGCTTCAATTAGTGCACATCTATTAAAAGTATAGCCTACTGGTTCATTATTTGGAAACATTCCAGTGTTTATAATCAGTGCTTTATATAACTTATAAACTTTATAAACAGTGTCCCAAAAGGTTGTAATTATATTTCAATTATAATTATATCCCAAACAATGCATACCTTGCTTAGATGGCCCAGCAGTGTCAGTAGCAGGCCTAGGTACAGGGGGAATGCCATCCTCTGCACCCTGCAAAATGGCAGGATGAGTGCTCCTCAAATGGCGCATCATGGATGATGTATTGTTGCAGTAGGCTAGCTGCCGATCACAATACACACATCTCACTTTATTTGGGGTTTCTAAATGGAAATGCTCCCACACCACAGATGTACGGCATCTCTTCTGGGGAGCTTCCATTTTATCTATCTATCCAAATCTATCTATCTATATATGAATCGATCTATGTATCTAGATATGTATCTATAATCTATGTATCTATATATGTATCTATCTATAATATATGTATTTATATATGTATCTGTAATCTATCTATATATGTATCTATCTATTAATCTAGCTGTCTATATATATTTATATCTATGTATCTATTAATGTGTCACTATATGTATACTCTGTCTGTCTCTAGCCTCTCAGTCAATGTGTTGTGTAAATTTAAATGTAAGTCTAAATTGCCTATAACTAATCAAATCGCACTATGTCACTATATCACCAAAAATCCGCTATCTCAAAGTCAAACTCCTCTCACAAAAACCCACGAGGTCAAAATGCGTTTATTTCACTTTTATACAGATGTGCGATTGTGTGGTCTGTTCCCGACCGTTCCAATCAAACGCTGATTCGGCGGACCACACCTGATGAAACAATTAGTGAAACACTTCGAGGCTTCGTTTGGTCATAGTCACGTGACATGGGTGTTTCGAATCACTCTTCGGATCAGTGTTTCGACACATCTGCGCTTCGGGATCTCGCAAAGCTTCGGAACGACTGTTTCGCTTCAGCCATCCTTAAGCAATGCAATAAAGTAAGTGAGAGGATTATACAGAAGTGAGAGGGGAAACCACTGCAGGATATTGAGTGACTCACCGAGGAAAAGTTAAGTGCACTCTTCCATTGATTACCTGTTGAGGAAAACCACATTTGAAGATTGACCATCACCAGTGTGCAACTAACCTTTGTTTGCGGGCAGTGTGTGTGATCTTGTTGACAGAACGAAGCGTAGTGATTGGAACAGCTGGGAGGATCGCTGATGTGTTCATGCTGATCTTTTGAAACCATTATTCCTTGAGTCATCCACCCTACAGAGAGAAGAGAAACGAGTTGATTAATCACTGTGGAGGTGAAGTGAGTTTGCAGTGTCTGAAAGAGTGAGGTGCACAAGTGTGAAGATTTACAAGAGTGATTTATGCACAAGTGTGGTGAGAATCAAACGACTGTGTTTCTTCTGAAACTTTGATGGATGAAAATTGACTTGTGACTGTGAAGATTCCTCCAAATTGATCTGTCTAAGCGGTGTCCAGGTTCCCACTCGAGTGGACGGTGTGAAGGGAAAGCGCTAAACGCTCTCCGAGTATCACGCTCCACGAGCACTGTCTTTCACGTCCACGAAAGTCCAGTTTCACAAACTCCCCAAACGACGCCGCTCCGCTACGCACGGAATGAGAGCAAAGGCGGGTAAATTACCAAAGTCCTGTATCACTTGTTTTTGCCTGATCTACCGTTATTGTCTGTCCCTCAGAAGAGGTGAGGAAGCTGCTGTCATTCGATCGGCTGTTCTATGAACACGTACACAAGCCGAGTCTGAGCCCCGTCACTGTCCGTTCCTCTGAATAGGTGAGGAAGCTGCTGTCATTCGATCGGCTGTTCTATGAACACGTACACAAGCCGAGTCTGAGCCCCGTCACTGTCTGTTCCTCTGAAGAGGTGAGGAAGCTGCTGTCATTCAATCGGCTGTTCTATGAACACGTACACAAGCCGAGTCTGAGCCCCGTCACTGTCTGTTCCTCTGAAGAGGTGAGGAAGCTGCTGTCATTCGATCGGCTGTTCTATGAACACTTACACAAGCCGAGTCTGAGCCCCTTCACTGTCCGTTCCTCTGGAGAGGTGAGGAAGCTGCTGTCATTCGATCGGCTGTTCTATGAACACGTACACAAGCCGAGTCTGAGCCCCTTGCCCCCTCAGTTCCTCTTCCCAAACCGGGTTCCAGCCACAAACATTCTCAGCACTGTTTTTGTTGTTTTAAATTAATAAAAGAAACTTACCTTTTAAAGTCATTCTGTTGTCCGCCTCTTGGTGCCCTCTGGTGTCTGCTCCTCTGGAGTGTGGTAATTGTCCCTCGGCCCTAACATCGGTTACAATAGCTTGTGCTGCCTTTGCATGTCAGAGATACATGTAAACTTTACATAATGAACCCTATCTTTAAATAAAAAGTTATACAGTATATACCTGTGTATATTTATATAATCATTGTATTTTTATTAGTATTTGTTTTCACAATTTTTCTTATAGAGACGTATTGCTGGATAGCGATTCAGAGGAAGATTTAGAGATGCTATCATATCCTACTCGACCTTACAGTCCAGCTCATGTGAGTGAATTGTCATTCTGTGCTTTTTGTTTAGCAGGCAGTCTTTTAAATGTTTGACCCAATCTTTGTCTTGTTCTGTTTTATGAAGGATGAGGATGACCCCACTAAGGTTTTAAGTAACTTCAGAAATGAAAACATTAATCATGAAACTACATTAACTGTGGTGGTTAGAAGAAAGCGTGTACTGCAAAGTGCCATCACTGCCCTTTGCAAAACATGCTTTGCATGGCATAGACTACCACAGGTTGAATTTGTGGGTGAGCTTGCTGAAGACCATGGTGGCCCCACAAGGGAGTTTTTCAGGTGTGTTCATATTCACATTTATGCATTTAGTAGACACTTTTATCCAAAGCGACTAACAGTGCATTCAGGCTAACATTTTATACCTAACATGTGCTCCCTGGGAATCGAACCCACAACCTTGCGCTGCTAATGCAATGCTCCACCACTTGAGCCACAGGAACACATATGGGTCAGACATGCACTTAAGTTTAAATTAAAGGTCGTAAAATGTACAGATATCGAAAACTAAGTTGGATCTTACTGGCCGATAACAGATTATTGAACTGATATTATTTAAAATGGATACTGAATGAAAACATAACACTGTTTAAATTAACAAACTAAAAATTACATGTATTTATACAACATCTGTTACCTTATTTGATGTTACAAATAAAATGGTATAATAAAGTGTTAGAATTTCATATAAATCTAAACATTTATGCTTAAAGAGGGCCAGGCATTGATAAATATTTGCACTACACATCTACACACTAATGATATGTCAATGTCAATGTCACCTTTATTTATATAGCGCTTTAAACAAAATACATTGCGTCAAAGCAACTGAACAACATTCATTAGGAAAACAGTGTCAATAATGCAAAAATGATAGTTAAAGGCAGTTCATCATTGGATTCAGTTATGTCATCTCTGTTCAGTTAAATAGTGTCTGTGCATTTATTTGCAATCAAGTCAACGATATCGCTGTAGATGAAGTGTCCCCAACTAAGCAAGCCAGAGGCGACAGCGGCAAGGAACCGAAACTCCATCGGTGACAGAATGGAGAAAAAAACCTTGGGAGAAACCAGGCTCAGTTGGGGGGCCAGTTCTCCTCTGACCAGACGAAACCAGTAGTTCAATTCCAGGCTGCAGCAAAGTCAGATTGTGCAGAAGAATCATCTGTTTCCTGTGGTCTTGTCCTGGTGCTCCTCTGAGACAAGGTCTTTACAGGGGATCTGTATCTGGGGCTCTAGTTGTCCTGGTCTCCGCTGTCTTTCAGGGATGTAGAGGTCCTTTCTAGGTGCTGATCCAGCATCTGGTCTGGATACGTACTGGATCCGGGTGACTGCAGTGACCCTCTGATCTGGACACAGACTGGATCTGGTGGCCACGGTGACCTCGGAACAAGAGAGAAACAGACAAATATTAGCGTAGATGCCATTCTTCTAATGATGTAGCAAGTACATAGGTTGTTATGGGAAGTGTTTCCGGTTCCGGTTTACCTAATTAATGCAGCCTAAAAATCCTTTAACGGATTTGGATAATAAAAGCATATTAGTATGTTATGTGTATGCCAGGTTAAAGAGATGGGTCTTTAATCTAGACTTAAACTGCAAGAGTGTGTCTGCCTCCCGAACAATGTTAGGTAGGTTATTCCAGAGTTTGGGCGCCAAATAGGAAAAGGATCTGCCGCCTGCAGTTGATTTTGATATTCTAGGTATTATCAAATTGTCTGAGTTTTGAGAACGTAGCGGACGTAGAGGATTATAATGTAAAAGGAGCTCATTCAAATACTGAGGTGCTAAACCATTCAGGGCTTTATAAGTAATAAGCAATATTTTAAAATCTATGCGATGCTTGATAGGGAGCCAGTGCAGTGTTGACAGGACCGGGCTAATATGGTCATACTTCCTGGTTCTAGTAAGAACTCTTGCTGCTGCATTTTGGACTAGCTGTAGTTTGTTTACTAAGCGTGCAGAACAACCACCCAATAAAGCATTACAATAATCTAACCTTGAGGTCATAAATGCATGGATTAACATTTCTGCATTTGACATTGAGAGCATAGGCCGTAATTTAGATATATTTTTGAGATGGAAAAATGCAGTTTTACAAATGCTAGAAACGTGGCTTTCTAAGGAAAGATTGCGATCAAGTAGCACACCTAGGTTCCTAACTGATGACGAAGAATTGACAGAGCAACCATCATGTCTTAGACAGTGTTCTAGGTTATTACAAGCAGAGTTTTTAGGTCCTATAATCAACACCTCTGTTTTTTCAGAATTTAGCAGTAAGAAATTACTCGTCATCCAGTTTTTTATATCGACTATGCAATCCATTAGTTTTTCAAATTGGTGTGTTTCACCGGGCTGCGAAGAAATATAGAGCTGAGTATCATCAGTATAACAGTGAAAGCTAACACCATGTTTCCTGATGATATCTCCCAAGGGTAACATATAAAGCGTGAAGAGTAGCGGCCCTAGTACTGAGCCTTGAGGTACTCCATACTGCACTTGTGATCGATAGGATACATCTTCATTCACTGCTACGAACTGATGGCGGTCATATAAGTACGATTTAAACCATGCTAATGCACTTCCACTGATGCCAACAAAGTATTCAAGTCTATGCAAAAGAATGTTGTGGTCAATTGTGTCAAACGCAGCACTAAGATCCAATAAAACTAATAGAGAGATACACCCACGATCAGATGATAAGAGCAGATCATTTGTAACTCTAAGAAGAGCAGTCTCAGTACTATGATACGGTCTAAATCCTGACTGGAAATCCTCACATATACCATTTTTCTCTAAGAAGGAATATAATTGTGTGGATACCACCTTTTCTAGTATCTTGGACAGAAAAGGGAGATTCGAGATTGGTCTATAATTAACTAGTTCTTTGGGGTCAAGTTGTGGTTTTTTGATGAGAGGCTTAATAACAGCCAGTTTGAAGGTTTTGGGGACATGTCCTAATGACAATGAGGAATTAATAATAGTCAGAAGAGGATCTATGATTCTGGAAGCACCTCTTTCAGGAGCTTAGATGGTATAGGGTCTAACATACATGTTGTTGGTTTAGATAATTTAACACGTTTATACAATTCTTCCTCTCCTATGGTAGAGAATGAGTGGAACTGTTCCTCAGGGGGTCTATAGTGCACTGTCTGATGTGATACTGTAGCTGACGGCTGAATGGTTGCAATTTTATCTCTAATAGTATCGATTTTAGAAGTAAAATAGTTCATAAAGTCATTACTGCTGTGGTGTTGGGAAATGTCAACACTTGTTGAGGCTTTATTTTTCGTTAATTTAGCCACTGTATTGAATAAATACCTGGGGTTATGTTTGTTTTCTTCTAAAAGAGAAGAAAAGTAATCGGATCTAGCAGTTTTTAATGCTTTTCTGTAGGATATGTTACTTTCCCGCCAAGCAATACGAAATACCTCTAGTTTTGTTTTCCTCCAGCTGCGCTCCATTTTTCGGGCTGCTCTCTTTAGGGTGCGAGTATGCTCATTATACCATGGTGTCAAACTGTTTTCCTTAACCTACCTTAAGCATAAAGGAGCAACTTTATTTAAAGTGCTAGAAAAGAGAGAGTCCATAGTTTCTGTTACATCATCAAGTTGTTCTGAGGTTTTGGATATGCTAAGGAATTTGGATACATCAGGAAGATAACTTAAAAAGCAGTCTTTTGTGTTAGAAGTGATGGTTCTTCCATACTTGTAACAAGAAGTAGAATTTACAATTTTGGCTATATGAATTTTGCAAAGAACTAAATAATGATCTGAGATATCATCACTTGGCTGAATAATTTCAACACCATCAACATCAATTCCATGTGACAGTATTAAATCTAGAGTATGATTTCGACAATGAGTAGGTCCTGAAACGTGTTGTCTAACACCAATAGAGTTCAGAATGTCTATAAATGCTGATCCCAATGCATCGTTTTCATTATCAACATGGATATTAAAATCACCAACTATTAAAACTTTATCTGCTGCCAGAACTAACTCAGATGTAAAATCACCAAACTCTTTAATAAAGTCTGTATGGTGCCCTGGTGGCCTGTATACAGTAGCCAGTACAAACATAACAGGGGATTTATCATTAACATTTGTTTCTTTGGATAATGTTATATGAAGTACCATTACTTCAAACGAGTTATACTTGTAGCCTGCCCTCTGAGAAATCCTGAAAACGTTGTTATAAATTGAAGCAACACCTCCACCTTTGCCTTTTAGACGTGGCTCATGTTTATAACAGTAATCTTGGGGGGTGGACTCATTTAAAATAATGTAATCATCAGGTTTTAGCCAGGTTTCTGTCAAACAGAGTACATCTATATTATGATCAGTGATCATATTATTTACAAAAAGTGTTTTCGTAGAAAGGGATCTGATATTCAATAAGCCAAGCTTTATCATTTGTTTATCCATATTGCTTCTGTTTTTTATTTGTTGAACCTCAATTAAATTGTTAATCTTAACTTGGTTTGGACGTTTTTTGTTTTTTCTAGTTCGGGGAACAGACACAGTCTCTATAGTGTGATATCTAGGTGAAAAAGTCTCTATGTGCTGAGAATTAACTGACCTCTGTGACGGGAGGCAGCTAGCAGACGGTCGGTTTAGCCAGTCTGTCTGCTTCCTGACCTGGGCCCCAGTTAGTCAAGTATAAACACTAAGACTATTTGCCATATTTCTAGAGAGAAGAGTGGCGCCACCCCAGGAGGGATGAAGACCATCTCTTTTAAACAGGTCAGGTCTGCCCCAAAAGCTCGTCCAATTGTCTATGAAACCTATGTTATTCTGTGGGCACCACTTAGACATCCAGCCATTGAGTGATGACAATCTGCTATGCATCTCATCACCACGGTAAGCAGGGAGGGGACCAGAGCATATTACAGTGTCTGACATCGTGCTTGCAAGTTCACACACCTCTTTAATGTTATTTTTAGTGATCTCCGACTGGTGAAGTCGACCATCATTAGCGCCGGCATGAATAACAATCTTACTGTATTTACGTTTAGCATTAGCCAGCACTTTTAAATTTGCCAAGATGTCAGGCGCTCTGGCTCCCGGTAAACATTTGACTATGGTGGCTGGTGTCTCTATATTCACGTTCCGTACAATAGAATCACCAATAACTAGAGCACTTTCATCAGGTTTCTCAGTGGGTGCATCACTGAGTGGGGAGAACCTGTTTAATGTTTTGATCGGAACAGAAGAGCGGTGTTTTGACCCACGACTACGCTGCCTCACCGTCACCCAGTTGCCCTGCTGCTGGGGCTCTGTTTCCGGAACCGAACAATGTACAGGAATCCCTGAGCTAGACGCATCCAAAGCCGTATCTAGAGCCCTAACATTTTTACTGTCCTCAATTAAAGTTTGGATGCGTGTCTCTAATTCTGAAATCTTCTCTGTCAGCCTAACTATTTCCCTGCATTTATCACATGTGAATCCCTCATCAGCGACAGAGATAGATAAACTGTACATGTGGCAAGAGGTGCAAGAAACAATGATAGGAGAAGCCATTACTCACCGTGCTTGATGAAAATTCTTACTGCGGTTGTTTGATGAACTTGTGAAAAAAAAAAAAAAAAACACTTGATATACACTTATATACATTACACTTGTATCATTAAACACTGATATACACTTGAAAATCTTCCAGATTTCTGGTGTCCATGTAAAGAGTACTGATTGTTATATTTGGTGGGTTTGTTTGTGTGTTAGTTTTTTTTTTTATCCTTAAAACTGTAAAGGGTGTATTGAATTGTTAAATTATGTAGTTGTTTGATTATTACAACCAAAGCAATTTCTTTAATTTGTTATAGGCTTTTGATGAAGGAGGTCCAATCATCCTTGGGAGTTTTTGAGGGACAGGAAGGAAACCTCTTTTTTACTTATGATCAGTCATCTCTAGATCAGGGCAGGTACTATACAGCAGGGAAACTGACTGCCTGGTCTCTGATACATGGAGGACCAGGCCTTAAAGCACTAGCCTAAAATTTGTATTTGCTAATGTGCGGTCAGGATGCAGATGTAGAGAACTTCCAGTGTGAGGTGTTGCCAGACGTGGAGGTGCAGGAAAATGTCCTTAAGGTATTTACTAATTGTTTCACATGTTCCAAAAATTCAAGTAGATTGGTATAAATAACATATTTTGTTAAACATTTTTAAATTATATGTCTCTGTTTGGAATATTTGTGTTTAACTCTCCCCACCCCGCACTCTCCCCACCCCCCCATTTTTCACAGTTATTATTACCGATTTCATAGTTTAAATTTGAGGTTTTAAAGTCACAATGAAACAGAAGTAGTAACAAATATTTTCTTCATTATTGTGATGTACATCTGGGTGAAACAGATTGTTGAAAAAGAAAAAAAATGTTCCCTCTATTTTTTTATTTCTTGCAAAGCAAAACTTTTCTCTATTGGTTAGCAATTTTGCCACAAAAAGTGGTAACATCATGCAGTTGTAACTTTTAATTTAAATGTGCTATTACTTAAATTATATTCTGAAAAACAAGCAGTTAATGTCACGTCGCTAAATGAATCATATTTTAGGTTACCTGATAAATATTTTTTAGTGCTTTTAGTGGTTAAATTTTTTTTAATTTTCATGCTATCCATACTTATCTTACAACCTTTAGTAGTCCCTACGATATATCAGAGCTCAAAGCCACTCCCTCGAGCACCTCCATTGCTGACATCAAGCCAAATACATTTAACCTCAATAGATTAAAGGTTTCCTTGGCAAACAAACTTGTGAAACATTATTATGATAGCCTACATAGTGTTATCAAAATGTTATCAAAAGAGAACCCAAGACATTTGGATGTTGTGTTAATTTATTTTTTTAAGTGAACAAGCAAAATGCCATGTTGTTTTTTACACCAAATTGTTTTTATTGAAAGTGAAGTGAAAGTGACATAACATACAGCCAAGCATGGTGATCCATACTCAGAATTTGTGTTCTGCATTTAACCCATCCAAAGTGCACGCACACAGCAGTGAACACACACACACACACACACACACCATGAACACACTTTTTATGCTGCGGCGCCCGGGGAGCTGTGGGGGGTTTGGTGCCTTAGGAGACAAACTTTCTAACCACTAGGCCTCGACATCCCCATGGTGATGTAAACTTTTATGATAAGCTGTATACATTTTTCATGTATTGTCTTCATATGCTTTAGATCTTCTAACATGATCAACCAGTTTAAACAAGGGGTTATCTCTTGTGGTAAACTGTGGGAGACAGTGGAAAAGCACTGGAATTCCTTCAGGAAAATCTTCACCCACAAAGAGGGGCAACTGAAAATGACATCATTCAGATCATTATTTAAAGTTGTCTGGAGTGAGATGGGTTCCAACAGGCAGGACGCAGAGGAGGACACCATGTTCTCTTGGGAATGTCTTCTCAGTTCAATCGAAGGTACATTTATAAGAAATAGTTTTGAAGTAACTTCAAGGGATACTTCAACAAAATAAATATTCTGTTGTCATTTGCTGACCATCATGTTCCAAATGCTCTACAAAATGTGAATGCACATTTGAGCTTTCGTTTACAATATTATAATACCTGTTTAGATTTTGTATGATTGCTTGTTTGTGTACAACTGGGGTGCCTATAACTTGTAAACAGTAGGATGTACTTATTTTCAGGGACTGAACATGCATTCTCAATGTTTGTTGGTGAAGTACTACTGCACCATGGCATGTCTTTACAAATAATAAGCAATACATTTGGCATTTGTTTGTGTGTAGGCATAATTAACATTAAGTTAATAAATAGATTAGTACTAGAAAGGAACAACTGAGCTCGTAAACTACATTTTGAGTTGTAATCTTTATTGTACAGAAAAACTGTCCTTTGAAGACCTGCTTGCTTTTGTGACTGGAGCAGATGCGGTTCCACCCCTTGGATTCCCACAGCAGCCTGAAATTCAATTCTACGACCAAGAGAGTGCATCTAAACGTTTTCCCTATGCCTCTACCTGTTCAACAGTGCTGTATCTACCAAGAGGTACTTCTTCTGAGGATGACCTTCTTGAGATCCTAATAGAGGCAGTTCATGGATCAGCTGGTTTTGGGAAAATATAACAAACTTGTTAATTTAATATGTAATGCATTGCTAAATTTATCTGTTCATTGTCAATTCTCAATCTCAGTTATTACAATGAGACAAATTTAACCTTTATGGAGTTTCTCAATAAATTTTGAATAATTTTCTTGAGATCCTAATAGAGGCAGTTCATGGATCAGCTGGTTTTGGGGAAATATAACAAACCTGTGTAAAATTTCATATGTAATGTATTGCTAAATTTATCTGTTCATTCTCAATAAATGTGTATCAATCTTGGAAGCATTTGCTATTTAGTGTATTGTCCACAAATATTTTATTTGATTTGGACCATCTCTTGAACAGGTTTTTGTGAATTATAGCGTCTTAGTCCACATTCACTATTGTATAAGGAAACCATACAATTTGAATATAATAATAATTTATTACTAATAAAAAGGACCTAAATATATAACTATTTCAGTACTGCAACTGAACTGCAAAATAAAATGTATGTTTAATAACTATTTCGTTCATTATTCAACTCGTGGGACACTACCCAGAATACAATGCGGGGGAAAGAACACAACGTGCTCGTGGTGTACTTTGTGGTAAGAAAAGTTGACTGGCCGGTCTTTTGTTTGTTGCCGTTTGCTTGACTCATTGAGAAATTGTTTCCTGCATCATGTCTGAGCGGTAAGAGAGCTATCCAGGTTTTAATAATCTATTTTACTACAGTTTAGACCTTTTACTTTTCTGTTGTATTGCCTATTTTAGGTGAAAATAATAATATTAAAAATTAACTTTTTTTTTTGGTATAGTAATAGGCCTATATATTAAATTGACAGCCTTAATTTTTACTTAGTAAAATTTAAATTAAATGAACTTATATACAGATTTATTTCATGGAATAAATTAACTGGGTGGAAAGAGTAGCTTTTATTTTGCATTTTCTTGTAATATTTACATATTTTATAGTCACTGCACATAAACCTAGAAATATTAAGTACATTTTAATCTTAAAGTGTAACGCATTAGAAGCCGCGCATGCGTGTTTGGACAAGACACGCATAAGAGACGGTGCTCCGTGGCTCGATTTTCTCCTGTTTAAAGTAAGTTTGTAGTTTGTGATAATGCGTCGATCCCTGTGCATTTTAACAGTTTTCTGCATATCATAGAAGTCATACGGTTAACGTTACAGAAAATACCAAGAGGCAGACTTGCATTCTCAGACTTGCATTCTCAGACTTGCACTCTCAGACACTTGCACTTCCGCTAGTGACATCACTTGCAGTATTTATTTTTTATTTAGTTGAATTTTTTATTACTTTTTGTTTGAATTTCCCAACATTGTATAACAGTAGCCAGGTGGCGAAGACAAGGAAAAATAAACTAAATTACAATGTCACTTGCAATCGCCACTTGCACTCTCTGCGAGACTTGCAATCAACACAAATCGTGCGTGTTGCCAATAGGGTGACCACCGGGACAGTCCCGAAATTTGAAGCTTTGTCCCGCGTCCCGCAAGTCATAAGTAGTGTCCCGCATTTTAATTTTGTCTTCGTCATTTTATTTCATCGTCCTTTAAATTACAATTCTACAATAAAAAAAAAAAAATTTCATAAGAAAACACTGAACATGCGCAGCGCAGCCGTTATTATTGGTTCTAGCCAGAGCGGGAAAATAAACACTGAGAAAAAAACCCCCACACAGACAAAAAAAAAAAAAAAAAAAACGCAATAGAAAAATGTATCTATCCGGATCTCCCGAGAAGAAAAAGCGTCTTTGTTCGTATAATAAGGAATGGGAGAAAAAATATACATGGTTAGAACCAGTTATAGGTGACCCTAAGAAAGGAGATTGCAGTGTATGCCACCGAAGTTTCACCATCACGAATGGAGGTGAGGGGGATGTAAGGAGGCACAGAGATGGGGAAAGTCACAAGAGAAATGCACAACAAAGAAATGCTAACGCTAGCATGACAAGTTTTTTCTCTCCACCGAAAGATGGGAACCATCTATTGTTACAGGTGTGCTTGCACCAGCATCTTTAGAAACATGTTTGAAACAGTTAAATACGCCAATGATTGCAGATAGACCGGATTCTCTTCCACACTTTTCCATTGCGTCTGATGCATCAAACCATGGAACAACCAAGTTATTCCCGTTAGCATTAAGATATTACACACCCGACCTAGGAGTGCAGAGCAAACTGTTGGACTTTTATGATGATTGCAATGAAAACTCTGATGCAATTTTCAACGAGGTTGTTTCAAGGCTCGAGGAGAGAAACCTGGGGTTAGAACAGATCTCTGTATACTCAGCTGATAACGCCAGCGTCAATTATGGTGTGCATAACTCTGTGTATAAAAAACTGACGGACAAGAATGCATCAGTTATCAAGGCCAACTGCGTCGCCCATATTCTGCACAACTGTGGGAGGTATGCAGGCGATAAGCTGAGAATTGACATTGAGAACATAGTCACAAAAGTTTGCAACCACTTTTCGTCTTCAGCTACGTGTGCAAGAATTAAAGGAAGTGTTTGAGTTTGTGGACGAGGAGTACACGGCTCTTTACAAGAATGTGCCGACACGGTGGCTAAGTTTGTGGCCTGCTGTCAAACGTCTGCACGACTCCTGGCCAGCTGTCAAAAGCTATTTTTTATCTCTTGGAGAAGAGCGCTGTCCATCAGCACTTTGGAAATTGCTCGCAAATTGTGAGGATGGAGAAGACGTGCCCTGTGAACTCCAGGCATACTTGCTGTTTTTGCAAAATAGCCTCAAAGTTTTTTTCGACACAGTGCTTAAAGTTGAGGGAGACGAGACAACTGTGTGTGAACTTTTCGAGTTAATGACCAATCTCAAATTGAAACTAGAGCAAAGGAAAAATGATCGATTCTTTGGATTTGAGACCAGTACTCTCCTGCAACAGTTTCCCACCGCACAGGTTGCTGTTATAGAGCAGGACTTTCTTATGTTCTATGAAAGAGCGCTTGCTTACCTACACAAGTGGTTTGATTTCACTGATGGCAACTACCTAAAGCACATCTCATGCCTGGCTATCAAGAGGGAATTTAGCTTCCAAGACCTCCGTGGAGCAGCTGAAGCATTAAAAATGAGCTTTAAACTGGACATGAACCAGTTGTATGATGAATTCTGTGTTCTTATGCCGCACGTAAAGGAAATCGCAACAACAACAAATCCTGTTGCATCTAAGTGGACAGTTCTGTTGAAGCACGTCCGTGCCCCAAACATAACAGCTCTGGTATCTTTGGCTTTGAGCATTCCTGTCACCAATGCGTTCGTGGAGAGGGTGTTTTCACTCATGACTGCTGCGTGGACAGAGACAATGAACCGCGCAACTGTGGACCTCATAAAAAGTGAACTCCTGGTGAAAGTGAACTACAGCTACGCCTGCCAGGAGCTCTACAGACACATAATGAATGAGAAGGCCCTACTCAAAGCTGCCAGATCAGACAAAAAATATAAATTCAAGATGCACTGAATCCGTTAAGAACGCATTTAATCTTTCTAGTCTTTCCTAATGGAATTTATGTGCTTATTTGGAAATGTGCTTTGTAGCGATTGGATTATTATTTTCACTTAATTATTTTGATTGAATAGACACGTGCTGTTAAAATAATTTTTTACTGATATTACTATTAAATATTATTAGTGACGTTCACAGCGCCGGTCAGCGCCGTCATTAACATTTTTATAAACCCTTTTAGCAATTTAAAACATGTTAACATCACTGCAAAAAGATATCTAATAAAAAAATCTATATTTATTCACCAAGTATAATAATAGTAATTTCTCTCCCTCGTGTCCCGCATTGTCCCGCAAAATCAGGTCTGCTGACCTGCAACAGAGCAATAGCCAGGTGGTCACCCTAGTTGCCAATGGAGACAAGACGCTGAGGTGGTGATTAAACGATTAAACCATAGACTGTATAAAAACAGGATTAAACCTAATTTAGTACTATAACGTACAGGGTCCTGCAAGAAAAAGACAAGCCCGGCAAATCCGTGGCCAGAACACCAGAATATGAACGCTTGCGCAAAGTCTCTAGCTAAGCGTTTTCCTCCCGTAGAAAAACATAAACACTTAACATGGATTAATGTATTAAGATGCTATTAAAATATCAAATGAAATATACAGTTCATTATTTTAATGAATATGCATATAGTATTTTCCTCACATACCGCAAAATGTGGCATAATGGACTAAGATGATAAAGGCCAAACTCAATATGCTTCTCTACATTATTAAAAATACATTAAAATTATTAAAATACAAGCAGGTGAGCCCAGAATAAACGCAACACGCAAAGTTTTGTGTTAAGCATTTTTCCATATAAAATAAACTGTCTACAACTCGTTTATTTCACTGTCTTTGTCCATTAAGATACATTATGTGTTTTATTTATAATGATTTTCTATAGGAGGAAAACGTTTAATGTACAATTTAACACACTGCGTTCTGTACTCGTCTGCTTGCCTGTACGGAGTTGATTCTTTTAAAATCACTTAATGCATAATGCACGTTCATATTTTCTGGTCTGTATATACTTTGAGTCAACAACAAGACATATAGGCTAGGCCTACTGAATTGTCTTTGTCATCTTAGTCTGTTATTAGGCCACATTAAGCGTTTTGCTGTATGGGAAGACAAAGTTTGCGCATTGTGTTCATAGCCATCTGCTTGCTTTGTAGTACATTAAATAATAACTATATATCGAGTTTGGTCTTTTAATTGAACTTAATACATCTTAATACATTTTGCCATATTCAGTGTTTGTTTTTTCTACAGGAGGAAAACGCTTAACGAAAGACTTTGTGCATTGCGTTTATATTCAGCTGTTCTGTGGCCACGGATTTGCCGGTCTTGTCTTTTTCTTGCAGGACCCTGTAAATTATAGTAGTAGGTCTACTAATTTAGTTTTAATCGTTTAATCACCACCACAGCGTCATGTCTCCATTGGCAACATGCACGATTTGTGTCGATTGCAAGTGACGTCACAGGTAACGTTAGTGGAGAGTGCAAGTGGCGATTGCAAGTGACATTGTAATTTAGTTTCTTTTTTCTTGTCAACTCTTCACCACCTGACTACTGTTGTAAAATGTTGAGAGATAAAAAACAAAAAGTTATCAATAAATAGAACAAAATAAAAAAAATAAAGACTGCAAGTGACGTTGCTAGCGGAAGCACAAGTGTCTGAGAGTGCAACGGTGCGTTCCATTTGACCGTAAGTGTACTGCGAAGTGGACTTCACAGGGTATTCCGCCATCTTAAGTGAGATTCCAATCCGAAGGGAGCGAACATGTTCAGTTTGAAGGGCACTGCGCACGGCACAGGGAATAAGGGAACATCGATACATCACTTCACAGGAAGTGGAGAGGGATTATCCCCCAACTGTCATTGCGCGCAGCATGTAACCACCAGTCAGAACCAGGCGGGAAGGAAGTCGACCGGAAGTTGAAGTCGGCCGCGTGCAGCCATCTTGTAGCAGAACTTCACTTGCGTTAGCATCCCATTGACTCCCATTCATTTTGGCGTCACTTTGACAGCGAATAACTTTACATCTGAGGCGTTTAAAGACTCCATTTGTCCATTATTTATTTCTTAAGATACACGACAATGTATAAAGGGCTCCATTACCTTCTATGTTACATTATGGCCCCGTAGAAACAGTTTTTGTAAAAATAGGCTAACGATTGCGTCATAACCACTCGACTCTCTGTCACACAGTAGATAAATTACCATACAGACAGGAGGAGAAGCTCGCAGGCAATCGGGGAGATGTCAAGAGAGAAGCCCATAGATACAAGCCCTGGCGTTACATTTTAAAATACTATACAAAATAATTAATCAGAATACTTACTCCTGCTCACTCACGCCAAAGAACTCCCCGCTCAAGCTCGCCATCTCTGCAAGATTAACGATGGCAGTTTGCACGCACAGCTACTAGAAGATTTACATCTGTCAGACGGGTTGCTGACGTCATCAAGCTTAGTTTGAGTCTGCGCGTCAGAAACGGAAGTGCTAAAAATCGCTAAAAATGGGCTTCACTTGTCTCAATTGAGTTCCAATGGGGTCGCTGTGTCCATTTCTTTTACTGTCTATGCTCAGAACGGCCGTCTTAGTTATCTTCGTTCATATTCATTACGGATTGTAAAAAGGTATGATAATGTAAAAGCGACTAGTAGCAGATGAGGCTCTGCCATTTTTTCTTTAGTTTACTTTATTTTCCTCAGTGTTTACTATACGGCTGTGGGCGGGAAGGCGGCGCACAAGACCGCTATGCAATTATATGACCATTTATTAAAAACACATATATACACAGTTAACCAAATAAAAGTTTATTTTCATATTTGCATGACAGTTACAGCAGGGCTTCAATTCTGTTAATAGTCAAGTAATAGCAGCAATAGTCAATTAAAGTGTATAATAAACATACGTTTTTCATTATATAGTACTCAATGTTTTTTCTTTTTTTTATTGTATAGTGTACATATTTAAAATGTGATTGTAAATAAAAATGAAAATATGAATGTAGTCCTATATATTTATGTTATATCATAATCTGCGCGACCCCATCGTTGACTTTTTTTTTGATGACGTTTGCAGGGCGTTCCAAATGAGCGGTTATTGTCAGTGAAGTCCACTTCAACTGATATACCGTGCTCAGGGAGTAGGGAGCAGTGAACACTGCGTAGGGACCCTGTCGAATGGAACGCAACTCAAGTCTGAGTGCAAGTCTGAGAGTGCAAGTGCAAGTCTGCAGCCAGACCCTTCTCGAAAATACAGAGAC
The DNA here is from genome assembly GCF_963082965.1 of Carassius carassius. Classification (NCBI taxonomy): domain Eukaryota; kingdom Metazoa; phylum Chordata; class Actinopteri; order Cypriniformes; family Cyprinidae; genus Carassius; species Carassius carassius. The sequence continues at coordinate 11,355,946 of NC_081759.1, read as the reverse complement.
ATCCGGGTATCGCTGCAACGTTAGCCGAATTAAATCATTTACAGGTTAGAGAGCAGTCTAAGTCATGTCAAATTAATTTTTTTGTACTGCTCAAACAATATGTAAATTGTTTGTTGTGAAAGAAACTTATGAAGATTTTATTTATCGTTTTATTTGTTTCAACATGATTTGGATCAGGCTTTGGATACACTGCAGAATGAACCAGTAGAGTGTAAAATTAAAACTATATAGCAGGAGTGATTGCTTTAATTCTCACATTAAGTACATAGAACTATATTGAATTGAATTGAATTTTACTCCAGTCTCTGGTGACAAATACAATTGTTGTGCTTGTCATGGTTTTTGTGAATGCACCTTTATAAACTTGTCCATACTTTACTAGCTCATGTTAATGTGACTGATATACTTTTGTTTATGTAAAGGTAAAGAACAGGATATTATTTATGTGGAAATATTAGAAAAAAGAAATTTGTCATGTTTACATAATTATAAGGAGTAATATAAGTTAAAAACTAAGTAAATAAAATTACACAAATTAAAATCTACTTATTTCATAACAGTAAACAGCCAGATTTACTTAATATTTTGCTGAAAGCAAGGTTCTTAAGTAATATTTAATTTATTTCTTTATGTATGTTTATTTCAATAGTAAGTAGATTTTACTTGATATTGACAAGTGAGTTGTACTTGATATTATAGCAGTAATATTAACTTAAAATATGCTTGTGCAAATTGTTACGAGGATTTTAAGTTTTGTTTTTGTTTTTTCAGTGTGGAAAGCTAGCAGGCAGTCAATCTCTCCAACTGGTCACATGTGAATTTGTTAAATAATAATAATTATTATTATTTTTAATTATACACATTTGCTATCAACTTTACTCTAGGACTTTGCTGTCTCAGGATGTTGCAGCCCACATAGCAGAGTTTCTGACGTCTTTAGGACTGAGAATTTCAAGCCCTGAAGTTTCAGAAGATGGTGTTGATAGTGTGGTCTACCAAATAGAGAATTGTAATAATAAAACCTCCATAATCATCGGGAAGAAGGAGGTGGGAACCGGCGGACAATCAAAATGAAACTTTAATAATCAACATAAACACAAAACAGCGCATCAGCCCCTCGCGGATGACTGATGCGCACAAATAAAAACCAAAACATAAAATAAAGCCCAGGCCTGGTCCTCTCTCGTCCTTCACTGTCGTCGCTCCAGTTTTATATCCTTCCATCTCCTACGTGGGACTCGAGACCGGTGGTGGGTCGCAGGTGTAGCTCATCTCCAATCACTCCACCAGCCTCACTCCTCGTTCCCATGTCCCTCGACCCCGCCCCACTCGTCACAAGAATGTAATCTCTCTGCTTGGCAAATGTGCTGACCGGTCATCTTTTGGAAACATGGACAGTGCATTGGAGAAATTACAGGAGGCACATGAGCTGCTTGAATCAACAAAGGAATCCACATCTCATGGCTACAAAGCTCCAGTGCTTAAACATACTGGCGAGAAGGGACGGCCTGCCTTTGACATCAGCATGGATCAGTTGGAATACCTCCTTGAGCTAGACTTCATGATTCCTGAGATATCACGCCAGTTGCATGTCAGTTTAAGCACTGTCAAGAGAAGAATGAAGGAATATAGGCTTTCTGTGAAACAAACATACACCCAGATATCAGCTGAAGACCTGAAAAAGGTGGTCAGCGAATTAATTCAACAGTGTCCAAATTCAGGATATGCGGTGTCTGGATATCTCAAGAGTTCAGGCATCAAGTAAGTTAAATCAAGTCACCTTTATTTATTTATGACTTTTTACAATGTAGATCCAAGTCTGGGGTTTTTGATACCAAAGGCCCCCTATTATAATAATGATCCTCTGTAAGTGACCTCTGCTAGTTTTCAAAAATATATATATGTAAGGGAAACTCAAATATGGAAGCATATGGGTAGCGATATTCAATTTGGAATGTAATATGCAAAATGACAATGCAATATGTAAAATGGCAATGCATTTCTGTATTTACATTTACATTTTCCAATACATTTGTGCAACGTTTGGTGCAAAATGAAAATTAAATTACATAATTTTCATTTGGCATTTCATACACCAGTTTTAATATGTAAAATGAATACTAATTTTAACGCTTTATAAGTTGCAAAATTAAAATGAAAATGTATTACAGAAATGATTAGATATGTATAACATGTTCAAGCAAAAACTGTGGCAAAATTATCATTTAAATGCTATATTTCTTAAATGCATTAACACTCACAGTCAAGACACTTCGATTGCATTTTCATTCAATGTCCCGCAATGAATGTAGCAAAATTCAATGTGCACATTGAAAATGCATTCCGAGCCGATCACGTGTCCGCCCCCTCCCGCCATGTCAATCTCTGCGTGAACAAGGCGGGGCTTGCAGAAGGTCATAGACTCAAATCTCAAGAAGAGGATTCAAGTGAGACAACATGGACAAGACCGTTGGTCCGTGTACGTTTTGATCATTTCGGTTTATGGCTTCAATATTTCATTCGCACTTGTGGGCGGCGCTGAAGCGCTCCTTTCATCTGACTGGTCGAATCGCTCCACCTTCAGCACAGTCTTTTCCAGAGGTGGGTAGAGTACCCAAAAACTGTACTCAAGTAAAAGTAAAAGTACTTCTAGAAATATTTACTCAAGTAAAAGTACTAGTCTTGAATAGTTACTTGAGTAAGAGTAAAAGAGTATCGGATAAAAAATCTACTCAAGTAGTTAGTTACTAGTTACTTTGGGTCATATATACTGAGCCTAATTTTATTTAGATATATAGATAAAATGTATGTAATGTATGTGTGTGTGTGTGTATAAATGTATATATTTCATCAGCCTTTACTCCAATTTATGTAATTTATTATAAAACCCTGTCTGTTTACTTAAGTAACAGATATAGGTGTCATGCCATAACATATTTTTAATACGACTGACTTTATATTAAATGTGAATTTAACATTGAAAGTTAATTTGATATAAATATTGCGTACTAATCTTTCATTGTTCAGAAAGAGGGCAAATAACATTTACATTATCAAAGATCATTTTCACTGACAGTCTAGATTTCAATCACTCTCAGAAACTCCCATTAAAATCACTGAAACTGTTAACACTGTGAAATCAATATCTTAATTAAAGATTCGTATACACATCTGCACTTTGTTGTTTCTGACGAGAGAATTCGACAGAAAGAGGTATTCAGTCAGTGAGCGAGTGAAGGAAGCACACGGGCATTTTAGCGATGACTCATCGGACCTCTGATTGGCCAATGCTTTAATAAGCTCAAAAGAATCATGTGTGATTGGTTATAATGCGCAATGCTGTAAAAACACATCTATCTCTGGCTCAGCGCCAGCAAGCAATCACAGATCTGAATTTAGCAGCTGATGATATGACTTGCTGAACGTACTCGCCGGTGTGATTGTATTAAAATGTATAAAATCTTAATCGGCTATTTTTTGTCTTTTGGAAGCTGCATTCAACTTGACTCCCCTCTGTTAAGCCACACACATACAACTTAATGTCACAGTGGTATCTTGTACTGTAATCGAATGTAGCCCAAGTTATTACCTGTTAAACAGTAGACAGCACACGCGGTGTTCATCTAATAAGGATCTCCATCGCTAGCAAATAATAGCCTTTGCAGATTTGCTTTCAATTCAGTGCAGTTCCAGCCACGTTTTCAACGCTCTTTCTGTTTTTAAACGTTACAACTCCGAGTGAACCACTTCAGACGCTCAGCGCGTGCGGCAGGGAACTGAACGACTCATTCAAACTGATTCATGAACCAATTCACTCGTTTGCCAATTGGGTTGATCAAGCCTTTGAACAGAATTGACTCAAAAGAATGAATCATTCGCGAATGGGCATCGCTCATTGCCCAGAGAAAAGTAGACGGCGCGTTTGGAATAAACTGAAGCATTTATAACGTTTATTGCATTAAGATAAAGTAACGAGAGGAGCGTCGCCCACAGTAACGAAGTAAAAGTACAGACTTTTCCCCAAAAATTTACTCAAGTAAGAGTATAAAGTACCCATCTTTAAATATACTCCTAAAAGTATTAGTTACCCCAAATAATTACTCAAGTAAATGTAACGAAGTAAATGTAACTCGTTACCCACCTCTGATGCTAATTGACAGTCATCTATGATGCTAATGGTCCTGACAGAACTTTTTTTTATGCCACACGATACATCAAAGAAGCTTACTGTCAAATTCATCACTAGCAGCTTTTAAACAAGCTGTGGTCCTATATAGACATTTTGTTGTGTCAAACACAAATACAAAACATCATGGTACATGACACCTAAAATAATGCAAGAAACATTAATTTAACAAAATAAAATATAAGAAAACGTTAATGTACATAACAAAAAAAAATACAGAAAAGGATACAGGATACAGAAAATGTTGATTTATTTTTTTTCACTATAAATTAAGACAATTTATTTTTCAATTCCAGTGTTTTGCTGTAAAATTACATTAAATATTCCATTAGATCCATGATCTATTACAGTTTTTTTTTACCATACTAAGCGAAAGTACTATTTCCCAATTTATGTTTTTACTATAGCATTTTTTACAGTGAGACTGTTTAAACCATTACTATCTAGAAACATCAAGCTTATACCTCCTCCAGGGCTTTGGTTCAAGAAGATGTTGTTAAAATAGTGAGGTGTCATAGTAAGCAGCAATCATGCACTTTCACTCTGTGTGCCGGGTGGGCCATAGTGCTGTACTCATATTTGGCTTTTTAATAATGAAAAGCTTTTTTGGAAAGGCAAGATGAAAAATTCAAGCAGAAATCTGAAAATATGTCATGAAATCAAGCTCAATGCTCTTACTGACACTGGTGGGGTCACACTCACTCTCTGTGAGCTCAATAATTCAGCAGTGAGAGCCAGTGAGAGAAGACACTAGTAAACCTAAAAGTGTGAAACACTTTAACTTACTACAGGTCAGGCTGAATTGTAGCAGTTGACGTTTCATTCATTTTGGCCATCGATGTGAAAATGTGTCTGTGCACGCACATGTGCTTGTATGTCTGCCTCATTGCAAGGAGCTTCTGAAATAATAAGCGCTGCTGCGTGTTAGCAGACACCAGACCTTGGGTCACAGCCAGAAGGGGCCAATTATAATTGATGGAATCTCTTTGATTTACTGATCCATTCATATCCATTTGTGTCATGCCCCATATATCACAATTTCCTATGCAAATGATCCGCTTACACATCACTTTGATTAATGACACTTTGATTACAGACCCCAGTAATCGAAAAGGATCACCATATTGTACACTCTTTATATATATATATATATATATATATATATATATATATATATATAAACTGTGTGTGTGTGTATACCGGGGTGTATGCATGTATGTATGTGTGTATATATATACCGGTATACACACACACAGTCGTTATATATATAATAATAAAGTCCTTCAGGCTTATTTGAAAACTACATGGTATTCATTTTGGAGCAGGTTTGGAACTAAACTCTGAAGGAATTTAGTTTGACACTCTTGGATTAGATTTAGTGATTCATTTACGAATTGCTAGTTTTGATTCGTAGAGAACACACAATGTTATTAACAAAATTGGACTGCCACATTATCATTAGTAATAGGAAAAAATACATATTATTTTGAAGACCAATCTAAATTTAAATAAATGTAATCAACATTACTTCATAGAAGAATTGCTTTTGTGAGTATAGGCATTTTTAGAAGATAGACTATTTAGAAGATCATGCAAAAATAAAAGCTGCTGTATAGTCAAGACTTGGAGAAACTTGTTCATGCCTTTATCACCAGCAGGGTGGACAATTGTAATGGTCCCCTCACCGGCCTTCCCAAAAAGACCATTAGACAGCTGCAGCTCATCCAGAACGCTGCTGCCAGAATTCTGACTGGAACCAGAAAATCTGAGCATATCACACCAGTCCTCAGGTCCTTACACTGGCTTCCAGTTACATTTAGGATTGATTTTAAAGTACTTTTACTCATTTATAAATCACTCAATGGCCTAGGACCTTAATACACAGTAGATATGTTCACTGAATATATACCTAACAGACCACTCAGATCATTAGAATCGATCAGTAAAAAATACTAAAGGTTCACACAAAACAGCTGGAATCAGCTTCCAGAAGAGATCAGATTTGCTAAAACATTAATCAAATTTAAATGCAGACTCAAAACTCATCTGTTTAGCTGTGCATTTATTGAATAAGCATTGTGGAATGTCTGAACTGATTGCACTGTATTTTATGTATAATCATTTTTCTATTCTTAAACGTTTTAAATTGATTTAAAACCTTTTAATTCATTTAAAATAATTTTTAAGTTTAAATTCCTTGTTTTATTGTTGTGATTCTTTTATTTTTTCTCTCTTCTCTTTTATGTAAAGCACTTTGCATTACATTGTCTATGAAATGTGGTACAAAGTGTTAAAAAAAGCCTTTTTTTTTCAAACAAATATTTCAAATCTTTTCCATCACATATCAAACATAATACATTATTTAAAATGTGGTGGAAATGACATTTGCTGATAAAAAATAAAAATAAAATTAAACATTTGCGGATGTGTCCAGTATGTTTTACATTGTGACATTCTCAGCTGGCCTCAAACTCCCCATTGCTATCAAAGATGTTCCTTTAAGGGCCTGTGGCTACATCCTCTGGTGGCAAACACTCTCAAAGCTGCAATAAGATGTTCAGAATAAAGGATCATGGCTGTGAAGGTGCCGGGGACATAATATTTCATTCATTTATTTCAGATTTTGCCAACAGTCAGTTGCATACTTTGAAGTGTTGTCCATCTAGGTGAGTAAATGATGAAAATTTTCATTTGTGTGTGAACTATCCCTTTAAGATAACACTCAAAAGATAATGCAATGGATCAGAACTATTAAAGCAACACCAAAGACATAATATCAAAAAAAAGAAAAAAAAAGAAGAAAGGTAAAAATGTTACTCTCTTAAGGGAAAAGAAAGTAATAGTGTGGATTATTTTTATATTTTATGCTTTGGATTCAGCAATGTTCGCACAACAATGCATCTCATTTATTCTTATAACAGTGTATTTAATTTTTGTTCTATAAATCTCTTTTTTTAATACAAAACATTTTTTGGCAGAGACGGAACATTTAAGTTATCAGGAAAAGGTTTTTTTTTTTTTTAATAAAGAAAACAAAACATGCAAATCAGAAACCTAACATAATATACTGAGACCACATTCGAGCCATAAAGAGACACGGCAAGCTCACCCTTAAACTGTAGACTTCAAAATCATGTCTAGTAAAACTTTTGCAATCAAAAATGTACATTTGTAAAACTTCCAGAAAAAAAAGCCAGTGCATGATCTAATAAGAGCAGACGATTTGTTCTTACTGACAAATTAAACAAACAAAAATAAACTAAACTACATTTAGCAAAAAGCCATAACACTGTGAATAAAGATATAAAGAGCAAGTTAAAAGAAATACATAAAAAAATTACTGTTTTTAAAGCCCAAAACAAAGTGACATGACAAACTTGTGCAACAAAAGAAATAAAAATGATTAAGATTTACTTAAAACAATAGTGTAAAATCACTGTGTTCTTTGAAAAATCATCCCTTGCTGCAATTGCTGTAAATTTTCTCAGCCTCAGGCCATCCAAGATGTAGATGATTTTGTTTCTCCATCTGAACAAATCTGGAGAAATGTAGCATCACAGCACTTGGCCTCAGAATGAAAGTCTGAAACTGCTGAAGAAAACATTTTTCTTCATTTGCATCAACATCAATTTATTTCAAATCTGTTTCGATGAAGAAACAAACTCATCTACAGGTTTCATTTTTTGGATGAACTATTTCTGAAGTCGAGGCCTGAAGTAAAAAAACTTTTTTCATCACACGGCATAATGTAACTGTGCTGATTGCATCTGAAAGATACTTTGATTGCTGATGCTGAGCAAAATTCTGCATTTGAACCCCTTGATAAGCATCTGAATGTGCTGAATTTGTTCCAGTCTGTTTCACTGTTTCCATCAAAGATAAGCTGACAAAAGCATCGCTTGTGAACAATAAACCCAGCCTAGTGCATCTCATGTGCAAAACTATATTACAGAACAGTATTTCCCTCCATTAACTGATTATTTTGGCACAGATAAATGATGAATGTTATTTCAATAAAAACAGTGTCAAACAATCCATTTGACTGTTAAGTTTTTCATACCTGCCAGCTTCACTCATCTTAAAAGAAAGCAGAGTTTATATAACATTGCTGAAGGTGTTTTACTGGGCCTCGACACCTGTTTGCATCTTAATAAAACAGTCAGCTCAACACACAGTCTGAATCCTAAGTGTCCTTCGGTGGATTTACACCGCACAAATAGCAGAAAGACTCCACACTAAAAAGTCTGAATGCTTGTACATCAAGTAAAAATATTGCAAGACTAATGGCCATGAAGATGGTTAATAAAAAAAGGGAAAAACGGACGGATACCAGTGCCATCTCTCACACTCATTACAGTTCAAGAGGGTCACTCGATTATAGCGTGGATGTGCGATTGTGAAAGCCCTTAAGAATGTGAGGGATTGATTGCGGTCTTGTGAACCTCAGCCCTTATGGTCAACAGATAGCAGAGTTGAATATGCAGTGGATGGCGGGATCCCTCAGCTCAGTAGAAGAGACAAGACTCTGCACACTATTAATGAAGAACAACATTTCAAGTACACTGATAAAAGCAAATGCCACGTCTGGTTTTCAAAACCAGAGATTCACATATCCAAACCTTTTTAAATCAATCAGCTAAGTTAGTGATAGTATATAAAGTGATCTCTACATACTTCACAAGGGTAAAAATATTGAGACAAAAAAAGGTGAATCTCACAGAAACAGTCAAGAAATTTCTGTCTATAGTTTTTTTATTTCATATTTCACATGAATAAATGTGAACTTTTTCCCCACATTATTAAAGTACAATTGTTAAGTACAGTATATATTGCTGCATTTGTGCTGATTTGAATTAAAAATAAAGAAATCTGAATGAATGAATTTTTCCCACATTGCAATGACAGCAAATATGGCAGGCAGGACTTGTGGTTAAATAATTTTTAATATTTATATTTTTGATTTTGAGGAGAAATACAACTGACATGTCTTTATGAGATTCACCCAAAAATTTGGAGAGGATTTATTTCTAACTGGTGATTCAGTATCTTTGTGTGGTCTGACTTCATAGGTCAACTGTTAAAATATGTAAAACATTCAAAATACTATAGTCATGCAAACATCAAGATAATTTCTGAAAGTAGTGATATGTAAATAGCCTGTACATGATTCACATAAAGCTTTGCTCAGTGGATCATTAAAATACATTAAAATAAAAGTCCACTCTAATTCTCACATATGGCTTTGCTCTCTTGTGGCTTTCTTGTCCACTATTCCCTAAAATTTCAGCTTTCCCTGATCTCAGTTTCACTGTGTTTCAATCGTCACTTGCAGTTAAAAGATCTCTCTAAAGGTGGGTATATACCCACCACATGATATAACATTTTTACATCCATTCAAATGTCTACAGTCTCAAATGATGAAAAAAAAAATATATATATATATATATATATATATATATATATATATATATATATATATATATATATATATAAAAATGTAGATCATTTCCTTGGCATTGTGTTTACTGAGAGCCACGTTGACATATATATATATAAAAAAAACCTTCCTCTTTCCTCCAAATGACTTGAAAATCCAAGTTGATCTGGTCAGCACAGTGCTTTACTCCAGCAGAGACTTCAATTAATTTTGAATTTTTTGCCACATCAAGGTTACATTATTTTGTGTAGTCTTTTTTTATAGGTCTTTTTCGCCCTGTAATGCTTTTGCAATACATTCTCTCACCACATCAAAACAGCTTTCAGTCAAACAGATGCTGTCACAGTTTGGGGCCCTCATGGGGATTCAAAGATTGGCAATTCTGTGTCTTGGAATGGGAAGCGGATGAAGAAGAGGAGGAAGATGAGGAGGACGATGAGCTGCGTCTCGTCTCCACACCAGTACTGGTCATTTTCATCTTCCGACGTTTTGCTAGAGGTGCATTGTCAACGCTTTTAAGGAAAAAGCCCTCACGTTTCCCCCGGTTAAATGCCTGTGGTTATAAAGAGATATCATGATGCAAAGCATTAGTATAAAGCATAGAGTTTTTGAACATAATAAAAAAATGTATACAATTTTCACAGCAAATTTTTTTTTAATGTTTTTAATGAGTGGCCAATCAGGATAGTTATTCCAGTTGAGTTGCTCATCATTTCGGGCTCAATCAAAAAAATTGATATGAACTACAGCCACAATTGAATCAAATATTAATAATATTCACTAGAATATTATCACATCAGATCAGGTAATTTTTCAGCCAAAAAATAAAAATAAAATTGCATTTATTTTCAAAACCCAAATTAAAATATTTTTTTATGAAACCTGAGAGATTTCTGACCCTCCATTAAAAGTCTATTCACCCAAAACTTTTGTTTCAGAAAGTTCATAAATATTTCATAAAAGAAATCAATGATTACTAAATTTACTTTAAGCTTTTGTTCACATATCAAGAAAGCACATATGAGCTTCCATTTACAATATTTGATGTGCTCCAAATGAATAAAAATATTATGGGTTTGGAATGACATTATAGTGAGTAATTGAGAATTATAATTGTTGTGTAAACTATCCAATTAAGTATACGGTCTTACATATACACACATATATATATACATATATATACACAAATACACACACACACACACAAACACATCGAGGTGCCACTCCTGTCAGCTAAGAACAGGAAACGGAGGCTACAATTCGCACAGGCTCACCAAAATTGGACAATAGAAGATTGGAAAAATGTTGCCTAGTCTGATGAGTCTCAATATCTTCTGCGACATTCAGATGGTAGGATCAGAATTTGCCGTAAAGAACATGAAAGCATGGATCTATCCTGCCTTGAGGTTCAGGCTGGTGGTGGTGGTGTAATGGTGTGGGGGATATTTGCTTGACATACTTTGGGCCACTTAGTACCAATTGAGCATCGTTTAAACACCACAGCCTATTATTATTTCGAGCTCACATCTTCGCGCAGCTGCATTGTGGCACGAACACTCATATAAACAGCTGTGAAGATCGCGCGCACAGAGGAACGCAAAAACTAGTTGTCAGCGCTGTTCTGTGATTTATTACTAAAGTAGCTTAGAATCTCAAAACTTATTATAGCATATTTTTCTACTTTTGAAGGAACTAGGCTATTTACAACCCACAGCTTCACAATAATATAGAGACAGTAATACTAATTCACACACTCAATCACTCGTACTGGTACTTTGCTAATTTATCTTTATCTGATCTTTATTTATCTCCTACACAGAGCAATAATCTGTAAGAAATGTTACTAACATAGATAAAATAACTGCTGATAGTGAGCTATGATGTCAGATCGCGCTTTCAATATGAAAAAATATCCCACCTTTACTAGTCGATCTCAACCGTCTGAGGCCAGTCTAAAAAGATGCTCAGGACAGTTGACAGGCCACTGCTGCGTGTCGTCATGAAAGCGTATCATTTTCATGTGTTATTAAGCCTTGCCACTTGCCAATTTAACCATTCAAAAAACTTTAAAGCATTCAAACATAAGACGTGGAAAAGCTGAACTGAGCAGCTGGTTACTCACGCTGTGCTCGGTGCGCACGCGGAGAGAGAGAGACGCGTCTCACGGTAACACTGAACTGAGCTCTCCTTTGCGGAATTGCTAATTCAACCTTTTCACACCACAGGCTGAACACAATTAATCATTGCTTGGTATTAATTGGCCAACAAAGTATTGACTGTTGTCTGAAGTTTTGTTTGATAGAAAGATATGTAATGAATTACAAAGTTATCTCAAATTATCAAGATGAATTCTTGTCATATTTTATTACCATTTTCTAAACTATAGCAAATAAACTGATAATGTGAGAAATGTTGAAGGTGTCTGAATAAATTTTGGTTTGACTATGTTTAATTTTTACAGTGCTATTTTACATTTAATTATTCGGTTTCTGTACCTGGACACTTACAAGCTTGAAAAAACTTAAACACTGTGTAAATAGCGCAAACAAATAAACAGAACGAACATACAAATTAAACACTTTTAAACAGGGCCCACTGTTACAACCTGTACTGGGGCCCTGCTAACCCCAAACCTTGTCAGTGAACTATGAGGGCAAAAAAACAAAACAGAAACAAAATAATTGTTCATTAATCGTAATCGAGGTAAAATGTTTAATTAATCGAGGTTTTGATTTTAGGCCATAATCGTCCAGCCCTACCACAGCCTACCTGAGTATTGTTGCTGCCTATGTCCATCCCTTTATGACTACAGTGTACCCATCTTCTGATGTCTACTTCCAGCAGGATAATGCACCATGTCACAAAGCTCAAATCATCTCAGACTGGTTTCTTGAACATGACAATCAGTTCACTTTACTCTAATGGCCTCCAGAGTCACCAGACCTCAATCCAATAGAACAGCTTTGTGATGTGGTGGAACGGGAGATTCGCATCATGGATGTGCAGCTGACAAATCTGCAGCACCTGCGTGATGCTATCATGTCGATATGAACTCTGAGGAATGTTTCCAACATCTTGTTGAATCTATGCCATGAAGAATGAAAGCAGTTCTAAAGCAAAAGGGGGTCCATCCCAGTACCCAACACATGGTGAAATTTAACTTTTTTAGGTTGTTATGCCATGCCATGTGAAAGCTGGGTTCAAGCCCCTTCCAAAACTGATTCCTGAACTGAAACATGTTGTCTATAGCTTGAACATAACAAAAGTTATGACTATCTGAAGCTGACTGATAGCTATGATTTTCCGGAATGGAATTTTGAGAAAATTGGGTTTAAATTGAGACGGGGCATTCAATCAATCGTTTAGGGCACTGACAACACCAAGATTGAGCAGATTGAGATGAGAAAGACCATTTAAATGAGCAGCTACTTCGGACTGTTGCTTTCTTGCACACCGCCTTCTCACTTTATTAATAAACAAATGTAAAAAACATTGCGTGCCATAGTTTACACAGGACTGGCAGGAAATATGCATTGATACACATTTATTATATATGTTACGTGGTTTATTTTGATAGGTTAACTGTTTTTGTGGTGTTAAGAGAAAGCACCTCCGCAGCTTTCTTAACATTAGAAAAAGTCTTTCTGCTTGCAGCAATAAATCGTTATTTTTCTACACTAAACAAGTGAAATTTGCCAAGATATTTTAAGAGATGCTTCACAAGATGTTATAGAATAATAATTGAATGAGACACTAATTTTGACAAAAAAAAAAAGACATTCTATTCCTGAAATTTCATTTCCTGAAATTGTACCAGCACGTCATCCGACGGGTTTTTCTACATCGCATCATATATATATACATAATATATATGATATATACTATATTTTGCTTTTAATTAGATGTTTTAACATTGTGACAGAATGTATTGATCTTTTAATGTGAATATCCGTGTGAATCTTTTGTCATCAGTGCATTTTATATTTTATTCCAGATATTACCTAACATGTTGGGGAATGAAAGGATTAACAAACATCAGCAATCATAAAAAAAAACAGTCATTATTTTTGTAATTCCATCTGGTACTACTAGCATGTAATAAATAATTTCTGTAGTTTTATTCCATATGTGCTTGCAAGGATTTTACTTGGATGCATCACACCTGAATATAGGTATAAAATGCAGATACTTGACCTTGTAGGTGGCATTGACATAAGTACGGACAGTCGGGCCGGTGGACTCCAGAACATCAGGGGTGCAAAGAGGGGTGGAGGACATGACGCCACCTCCCTGAAGCCAGGCATTCTCTTTCAGAGCCGAGAGCTTCAGCCGTCGCTCAGGATCTACGGTTAACAAACCTGTGAAGATGAAGAGGGAGATAAAAGCTAATTTGGAGGCTGCCAATATAATCATCCTTCAGCCAATAAAGCAGCATCCTCAGGGACCATCACACTCTTTCCTTCCACCAGGGCTCTGAACCTTGTCCATCTCAATCTAGATGATCAAATGACAGCTATAATAATAAGCACTTGTGCTGAAATTGGACTGAAATGCGTTCGAGTGCCTGTGGGTCCCTGACGGCTGGGTCAGGAATCAATCATCAAAAGCTTTGGAGTGGTATAAAACTATTACAACATATTTCACTGCTATTTCAGGTGGTAAATCAATAGAGACTCCAAGTATTGGGTGAACACAAGTAAATTTCATAGGTCTCCGAGCTCTAAACCCATAAAAGATTCAATTCAGTTAATATGGACGATCACCAACTATTTCACAGAAGATTTCCTAAACTAGCAGATCCTGTTACAAGGGCTTTTCTAACTTGAACCCTCAATTTGGACAGTAATCTTAAATCTGATTTAACCCTCTGGAGTCTAAGGGTATTTTTGGGGCCTGGAGAAGTTTTGTCATGCCCTGACATTTGTGCTTTTTTCAGTTTCTTATACACATCTAAATGGCTAAAGTCTAATCTCACTGTAATCAGCACAAACTTGGCTATAATAATAAAATGTGAGCAGCATGTATGTACATGATTGTGTTTTTGAGAAAAAAAATGTTATGCGTGGTTAGTGAAAAACTAACACTTGAATAAGGCAATAAAACACATAAAGAACATTGGTTCCCGGGACTTTTAAAAACTGGAGCTTGTAGCCTAGACTTTTTCTTTCTAAATTATGTGAAAATATTGTTTATTCACTTACAGAAAACAATATATTGATTTAAATTTTATAAGACACTTTTTGTTGGTAAAAGTCATATGTGAGCAGGTGTCAACTATCATGAATATCACTGTGGTTTACACCTGAGAAGACTAAGGCCTGCATAATGAGCTGCATAATGAGCTTTTCAGTCAGCTGTGTCTCTGAGCGGGAGGAGTTACTAGACAGAATGCAAGACAAAATAAATCTATATAATTTCATGTTTGTAGTTTATTTAGAATATATTGAATTATCCCACAACATAATTTAATATCCATTTGCGAGTGCAGATAAACAGTTTATTAGGAACATTCAAAGCTGACTTTCAAAGCTGAATTTTTTGCATCATTACTCCAGTCATACAATCCTTCAGAAATCCTTTTAACAATCTTATTTTCTACAAAAAAACCTTTATTGTTATTATCATTATTATTGTTATTATTATTATTAATATTAATGTTGAAAAGAGCTGATTTTTTTTTAGGGGGGATAAATTGAAAGAACAGCATTGTTTGTTACATTTGTTACGGTTACATTTATTTGTTACATTTATATTATTTACATCAAGCTTTTGAATTGTATAGTATTATAGTATATTGTTATTGAAACTTCATAATATTTAACTTGATTATACATTTAGTCAGGAATTATAGTTTGGAAAAAGTCTTTGGAAAACGTCTAACTAGTAAAATGTTTACACGTTAAACTAATACTAATAGTGAAAGCTAATACAAGTATATAAATAAATAAAAAGAGACTTACTCATGTTTATGATCTCTGCTGAATAAAGTGCTTCATTCTTTTTTTCTGAGGAAATCCAAATTTCAAATCCTCAACCATATCCCATCTTTTTGGGGTGAATTATGTCTTATTCCTGTCATCGCGAAGCAAATAGTAAAACAAAAAGAACTTGAAGAACAGTCTCGCTGTGTTGTCTTATGTTGTATGGGCGTATTCAAGCCGCGGGCTTCAGTAATACATTAGAATCTGAATAGCGCGTTCAGTGCGGGTGTGTGGTCACATTAGAAGATAATGAAGGGAGACGTGAAAAACGGACATCGCGTTGTTTTCAAATGGATAACTAACACAGAATATCTGTTTTCAGCAGCACTTGTTTAGTTTAAAAGTAGACATGTCAGGCTTTCTATAGATATCTCTGTCATGTCTCTTCGTTTAGTATTCACGGAGTTAGTTCATTTTAATGACGTTGTAAATGAAGATCAGAGCAGACAGCACACCTTGTTTGTTATCTTTATTTTATAAGTGCACAAAGTTCTGTTGTTATTATGTCTGTATACAAAAAAGTAGACCCTTTACAGATTCGATTGATGTATTGCTCTTATCTGTACGATCAAAACTGAAAGTGTAATTTAAGTTCTTTTCGGGGTTATCAGGAGAAAATGACTCATAACGTATACGTATATACGCGTTAATCGACTTCAGAGGGTTAAAGGACACACATTTAGGTTACCAAAAATGGATTTTCTGTATATGTAAGTTTAATATCCAATCATAGGAGAACTTCCAACTGATTTTGAAGTACTGGGACAAGAACTGAGGAAAAAGAATGCATCAAAGAATTAAAAATTTTTTCTGCTTTCTATGTACTCTATGTATTTCAAAGTGAAATTAACATCAAACACATACAACCCCAATTCCAGAAAAGTTAGGATGTTTTGTAAAAATGCAATAAAATCAAGAATTAATTATGTAATTTGTTCATTCTCTTAAACTTTTATTTAATTGACAAAAGTACAAAGAAAACATTTCCAAAACTTTCAACGTAAATGTATTTTGTAAATATCAAAAATTTTGATTTTAATGGCTACAACACATTCCAAAAAAGGTAGGACAGAGGCAAAATAAAAGTGAAAATGTTATAGAATATCCACTTTAAAATGTTTTGTAACTGTTCACAGTAAGCAAGTGAATTGGTAATGGGTCAAGGTATCATGTTTGGGTATAAAAGGAGCATCTTTGTCTTCGTCTTTGTAAGCAAAACTGGATAATGTCTCAACACTTTGTGCCATATTTCATGAGAGAAGAGTCAAACAAATCAAAAATCACACTTCACAATGCAAAATCGCAAAGAATTTAGATCTTTCTTTTCACAATATTACGTGTGGTAGTTGGTGAAAGACTCAGGAAATTCAGAGAAATTTACGTATATGTAGGGCAAGGCAGGAAACCTCAGTTGAATGTGCATGGCCTTTCAGCCCTCAGATGGCATTGGATAAGAAACCGTCATGCTGCTATGTTAAATATAGGGCTGTGCGATTAATCAAAATCATCATAAAATCATGATTTGAACATGCACGATTTCTAAAAAAAAAAAGGAACGTGAGAACAGAACAGACTGGGCATATGCCTACGTAACACCAGGTTCACACTCTCTGTCTGTGGGACGTATTTTTCCGAGCCCATGTAAACGGATCAGAGCGTTCATACAGCACACGGTAGAAGATGTGAACAGAAAAGGTTAGAAATATAAAGGTGCAAAAATAACTTATATCTAGCGCATTAGCACAGAGAGAGTTGTGAGTGCACAGGATGCAGTTTGAGCGAGAGGAGACACGTTTTAAGTGCGCACACTCTCCGGGGTAAGAACAGCATGTATCTGAGCACCAAGTCTGGTTTTGTGACCGAGCAAAGGAAATCTGCGTGCGAGCGGAGAGATTCGCGCTCACGCATTATTTTAATGTGCTTTCGCGTTACAATTCATTCGATTCACATGACGTCACTGTAGCTTTGCGCCGCCATCTTTGCGAACGACGGTCTGAATATGCCTGCAATATGTTGTGCGGTTGGCTGCAACAACAGCCGAAAGAGGAACCCCGAATTGTTATTCTATTATATACCTAAAGAAAAGGATAGAAGAAAGAAGTGGTTAGCTGCCATTCGAAGAGATCACTGGACACCCACATCTCACTCCTTACTATGCAATGAACACTTCGTGTCAGGTAAGTTAAGCCTTCAGCCCATGTGATGCGTTTGTGTTGTATTATTTGCTATTTGTATTTAGGTGATTATAAGCCGAAGCCGGTTTCATATGTTTTGTGTGCAAAGGCAAGCGTGAATTTAAAATAATGAAAACCAGGACATTTTCATCACTTTTTTAAAAACCAGCCAGGACGGCCAGGACAGGGCATTAAAACAGGACATGTCCTGGGAAAACAGGACGTTTGGTCACCCTAGATTAATGACAGCTAGCCGTGTGCCGGCCCGTGGCTACCAGCTGTTAGCCACTTAGCTAGCTAACAACTCGCTACCTAGTCAGAGCAAACTACCACCAAAATCATACATTTGAAATTGTTTTTATAATACCTACATTTCCCATGATTAAATATAAATCCTTGGTGGCCAGGTGCCGCACTTTCACGTTTTTCACCCATCCAGCCACAGCATATTGATACGCATCTGTACTCTTGAAAGCCTTCAAGCGATCCCCACTGTATGGGGAGGGGTTATGTACAAGATATATATATATATCATGGAAGGCCAATTTGGGCAAGTCTGGGGCAGATAATAATGGACAAAAGAAAACTGGGGGTAACAAATAAGGATCGGAGCCTAAAATAGAAATTTTCTCCAGGTATCTCTGTCTCTCTCTCTCATTCAAATGGGCAGTTTGGGTGGCCATACCGGGCGAGTCGGTCGCAAATATGGCGGCGTTCTATTTGTAGTGACGTAGGTGGCATCTTTGAATAATGCGCTCTCGCTGCTGCTTCTGCACCGCATACACATACTGTATACGCACTCCAGACGGAGTATGTGTGAACCTGGTGCAACAAATATATTTAAACACCTGAGGCACCACTACAATGAGCTCTATGACCAATGCATGGCAAAAAAAGAAAAACAAATATCCCTGGACACAGGATTTATTTATTTATTTTACCATATGTCTAGACATTTTGTCACACTTTTACTTTGACCTAGGTCTGTTCTAGAGACATGTTACAACTTTTTGATAAAGGTGTAATTGGTTTTCTTTTGGAAATAGGTTTCAAATTCATACTGAATGCATTTATGACTGCGAAGCATGTCTGTGTGTGTCAAAATAGTGATTAAAATTGAAATCAAAAGAAATTGCGATAGGTCTTTTTTGTCCATATTGCAGTCCTAGTTAAATATAGCCACATGGGCTCAGGAGTACTTCAGAAAACTACTGTCACTTAACACAGTCTGCTGCTGCATCAAGAAATGTAACCTGAAACTCTTGTTACTCTAGGAGAAAGCTATATATCAATTATATGTAGAGTTGTTCCGATACTAGTATCGGAAATATCACCGATACCACAACAAATTCTGACATCGCCGAGTACATGAACCCATATACCGATCCGATACCATTTTCTTAAACAAGACCTAGTTATGACTGCTAGCTTTGCTTAACCGTTGCACGGTTCTTCTTCGCTGCTCAAAATGCATTGCAAACACAGGAAGTTGTGTTGTGTTGCCACAAGCAACCCCGGTTTAGAGCAGCAACGAAGAAATGAAAACGCGCTAGCAGCACTGATCTATATATGACTGGATCGCTCATCGCGTTCTAAACTGCCAACAGACAGTGAAGCTGATTCTATATTATAGATCAGTGGTTATCAGTATGTCTGCTGTTTAGCAGTATTTCAGACTGGACCAACCAGACAGAAAAACGGCGACTAGGGATGCCACAATTACTGGCACTTCACTACCAAGTCGGTGCTGAAAATGTAAAAATTTGATGATACCAGCGTCTCTGATTATCTGATTAATATATATTTTTTTATATTCCTAGTCTTATTTGTTGCAGTCTTTTATACAGTTACACTAAAATACCTTTTTTAGTTTGCGGTGTTAGATTTGTGGCTGCATTTGAAGTTCTTTTTCGCTTAAGAAAATAAATAATATTACTGTCAAATTCATGTCATATAATAAAAATACTGTAATAAATACAGTAGTTCACCATGTATTTGTTCATGTTTTATTAAGGGATAAGTCTGAAGCACACCATAAAATAATTCTAGCAATTTACACAGGGCTAGTAGTATAGCTGTATATACAGATACACACCCAGGTATCAGATCAGTACTCTGTATCGGCCGATACCCTGAGCCCAGGTATCGGAATCGGTATCGGGAAGAGAAAAAGGGTATTGGAACATCTCTAATTATATGCAGTGATGCTGCCGGAATCTCTGGGCCAGAGATCAGATTTCAAGTTCTCAGTTTCAAAGACTAACTAGACCATCCAGACTATCATGGTATGGGGGTGCAGCAGAGCAAACAGAATGGATGACTGGCATATGTGCAAAGGTACCATTGACATGGAGGCATATATTGAAGTTGTACAGAGAAATATACTGCCGTCACGATGATGTCTTTCATGAGAAGTCCATGGTTATTAGATCAAGACAATGCCAGCTTTTATTCTGCATGTGCTACAATAGCGTGGTTTCGTAGAAACAGAGTGAATGTGCTAGATCAGACCAGACCTGTCTCCAATTGAAAATGTATGACCAGTCATGAAAAGGAGAATCAGACAACAACGAACATAGACTGCTGAGCATC
This sequence comes from Carassius carassius, assembly GCF_963082965.1. Lineage (NCBI taxonomy): Eukaryota > Metazoa > Chordata > Actinopteri > Cypriniformes > Cyprinidae > Carassius > Carassius carassius. Next base: position 11,335,576 of record NC_081759.1, on the reverse strand, counting down.
TGAAGCCTTGTTTCAAGAGAGACTGGACAACATTTTCTCTTGCAAAACTTTAACAATTAGTATCCTTAATTCCCAAACAATGAAACATAGTAATTAAAAGAAAAGATGATGTGACACAGTGTTAAACGTGCCTCTGTCCCAACTTTTTTGGAGTGCGTTACAGCCATCAAAATCAAAATTTGCTCATATTTACAAAATACATTTACGTAAGTAAAATTTTGGAAATGTTTTTTGCGTATTTTTGTTAATTAAATAAAAGTTAAAGAGATCAAATCACAGATTCTTGATTTTATTGCATTTTTACAAAACATCCCAACTTCTCTGTAATTGGGGTTGTAAAATGCCCAGAAATATGCACAAAAACAAACAACATTATCTGTCCTGGCTAACTTTACATTGCAGCCTATTAATCATTAAAGTAAAATGCAGTCAACCAAAATAAGCAGCGTAAGTTGTTCGCTCAAACGAAGGCTGCTGTTGTACTTGGATACTGGAACATTTGAAGTACAAATCGATGTTCAAAAAGAAATAATAGTTTTGCAACCATTGGCCATGGTCGTTGCTCTACTTCGGGCTATTTATGACTGGTCATTTGGCCAGTTTTGTCACACAGACCTGGCAGCCATGGCTTGTATGGAGCTGATCAGACATTTCCAGTTTTAAAACTGTAGCTTACGTTTTCTAAATGAGTTTAATTTCTATGAAAAAGCAAAAAGACAGTGGGGACAGTGCCATGGTGGGCAATAATATAATTGTGTACAACCAAACACCATTTAACTCAGACTACCACAGCAAGCACAGTATTTACGTAACTCCATTATTCTTGTTATGCACCAAATTTGAGCTATTTTTTTGACCATCCATTCCTGCCTGCAGTAAAGGTAAACCCCCTGCTCCCACAGGATCCCAATCACAGTGCAGACCCTCTACTTCAAAGGCATTGTATATTACAAATATTGTTGGCTCTTTGAAGAATTGCTTTTGTACCTCTTTTGTAAGTCTTTTCATAAAAGCATCTGGTAAATACATAAATGTCAATGTAAAACTCGCTGCTAGATTAAAAATGCATCTTGTTTATGGATTCTCACATGTATGCTAAATGCTGCTAAAAGTGATGTTGTAATTATATAATAACAACAAAAAAAACTTATTTGACTAGTTTTTATAAAGTTCAAATTCAGGAGAAGTCACCTCAAACATAATCATGAAAATTCTTTGCTTAAGTTATTTTTCATTGGTGTCACCTCAGAACACATCCCTAGTAGTAGCAATAATATGTATTATTTGTAGCTAGTGTTATGTTGTAATGCTTAAAGGGGTCCTATTAAGTGTTAATCACTTGCTTAATTTCCAACCAAAGAATACACAGACACACACTCACACAAAAAAATAATAAAATACACGATACAAAACATGCTCTAAGCGGTTGGACAATCACAACTAACAAATCAGAGAACACAACAGGAACTAAACAGTGCATTCACTCTGGGAAGAGAGGTGCTGCAATGATGTAAAAAAGAAATAATGCATTTTTGGAACAATCAAAAATGAAAACCTATTCTAGTACATCTCAAAAAACCAAATAAAGATTTTGTAAAAGGGCATAATAGGACCCCTTTAATTAGCAATTAATTTGAAATAACCAAATAAATTAATTTAACATGTAACGTGTGGAGATGAGAAAAGTTTGAGGTTATTGTAACTTATCTACTATAGTAATACTAATAACTAGGCTATTTCTGATTATGGCATACATACCCAGCCCTACCTTGGAATAAGATTTTTCAACACCCAAGCAAGTTTTGATTTTTTCCAGTAAAAGTACCTCTCACTAAATCTTTGGCCTCTTCAGACACACCCTTCCAGGCTTCTCCATCCAATGAGAAATTGCCCTCCTTGATCTTGTGCATGATGTCAGCTGCATGCGATGATGTCATTCCTTTCTTCTCACTCTGGAATGGAACTTGGCCAGACAGCATGGTGTACTGATGAAAAAGAAGGACACTAATACTATCAGCATTTTATATTACATTTTTGGTTTAACTTTTCTGAACAAACTGTCAAAATTATACACTCCAGAACAAAATCTTAAGAACGGGGGAAACAATACAAATATTCTCATTTTGTGCTGGTGAATCGTAACCAGATTGTAAGTACTGCTTCAATATGCCAAAAGAAGAAACAGGAACAAGAGAAAAAATTGAGAATAGTCCATTTAAAATTTAAAACTGCATTTAACAGACTATTCATCAGTTGATCAAAAGTTTAAGACCATAGCCTTAAAAAGTTCAAATCTGTGCAAAAATATGGCTTTCATGTCATTGTCCTTCAGGCAGTCACATTTTCATGACCTCCTGATGGCTGAAACTCCAATATCCCAGTGAACGAAAAAGCATCCCAGATCATTATGGAGCCTCCTCCACTGTGCCGCATAGAAAACATCTCCAGTGGGATTATCCTTGTCATGCCAGTTATGTTGGAAGCCATCATGACTGTCCAGGTTAATTCTTTTCTCATCTTTCAATGTCTCATGTTTGGTGCTCCCTTGCAAATTCCAAACAGACAAGTTTGTGGCATGGGAGGAGATATGCAGTTTTATATTTTTGTGCAGATTTTAGCTTTTTAAGGCTATGTTCTTAAACATTTATTCAGCTGATGAACAGCCTGTTAAATCCAGTTTTCAATAAATAGCTTATTCACTATTTTTGTGTCTTGTTCCTGTTTCTTCATTTGGCATTTTGAAGCAGTACTTACAACTAGAGATTAGTGTTGTCAAAAGACCCAGTACTTCGGTACCAAGTCGGTACTAAAAAAATGTAAATGTGATGGTACCAGGTTTCTTTAAGTACCGGTAGTACCGAGGTCCCGTTCAAACCCGGTTCAGCGCTATGATTTCCGCGAAGCAGAAAACGCGGACGGAATCTCAAAATCCAGTCATGAAAATGAAACTTACATTTTAATATGGACAGTCATGGAATTTGTCAAAGTTAATATAAATTAATCAAATCAAATCTCCATATGGACCAGTATCTGTAAATGTTAAGCCGCAAAAGTGGTTTGAAATGAATCCGTGTTCTGTGCGTCTCTGTGTTAATTAATAAATGGCAGAGACGTGCGGGTTTGTTTACTACATAGACTGAAGCGCATGACGCTTGCATTAATTTCAGCATCTGAGCTTCAGAGTTCTCTCTCCATCAAGCGATCTGAACTTTTCAGTTCATCTCAATGGATGCACAGCGCACCTGTTTTTGATGCTCTGTAAACTCTTTGTGAAGGCGCACGACTCACCGTCGCTTTACTGATAGCGCTGTTTCTCACACATGCAAAGAGAGAGAGAGAGTAAGAGTCTTACCATGCTGAATCGACACGCTATATGTAAACTATTCTTTGTTGTCTTCTCCTGTCAAAATAATGGAGTTCATTTAGAATTATTCATATTCATTTTCGAACAAGCAGAAGACATACCGGTTTCTCAGGTAGTGGGCGGAGCTAATGCACAAATGGCAATTTCATTGGCTGGCGCTAATCTAGTACCGTCCCTGTTTTGATTTCAGCAAATCAGTTTGACCGAATGCAGACAACGTGATTAATATTCATGAACCCAGCAGCTCATCAATTCATAGTTCATTGTATATACATTAGTATGATAGTAGAATTAGTAGTAGTATTATCTTTTAATAATAATTAATATGATCTATTACTATTTTTTTTACAGAAACCCTCAATGACCAAAAATATCTTAAGCATCACCACCAGTCTTAAGTTCAGTTAAAATGACAAATATGCATTCATTAGGCCTAAAAGTTAATTTTTACGTAAAGGCATTGTGCTAGAAATATTACTATTATTTAGTAAAATGTATGTGATACTGCTACTACTGTTGAAAAAATGTATAAAACTTTATTTTTTAAAGAAATATTATCACAATATTTCTTCCATGTTTTAATTTTAATAGCAAATCCCCTTTATTTACCAAAAATAAAATGTTTAAATTTCATAAATTAAAAGACAAATTAAATTTGGGTGAAACTTGTTTACTGTTTTTCATAATTATATAACTTGTAGAAAAACTTTAAACACAATTGTTAATAAGTATAAACAATGGCATTGGTTTTATTTTCAGTGCTAAAAAGTTTTTTTTTTTAATTAGCATATTTTTGTGTTTTGCTTTGGTACCAAAATTGGTACCGAGAACCGTGGATTTTCACTGGTATCGGTACCGAATACTGAAATTTTGGTACCGTGACAACACTACTAGAGATGCACTGATCCGATACACAGTATCGATATCAGCTCCAAAATGGTCATTTTCTGCTGGATCGGGTATCGGTCAGACAAGACCGATCTAAATCCGATATTGTGCGTATATTATTCTGGGTTATTGTTAAGCCCCATGAAAGTCACAAAAACATTATAAAGCACCATAAAGTTTTCTTGCACTATATTCCAAATGTTCTAAAATGTTACATAGTATAATGTGCAGTACAGGTGAATATTTAAATCAAGTTCACGTAAGCTCTTCTCTCCGCTGCGGCTGTCTGTCATTCTCCATTCAGCATTCAAACTGCGTGCTGCATTTAGTAACTACAGTCAAAAAGATTAAACTCTCTCCAAGAGCGCAGTAACTGAAATGTAAAACTGTTAAAAGAAAAGGATCATTAAACTATCTCACAGAATAACAACACTACGCATTAATATATCTTTCCTTTGTGCTTTGAACTTTTCTATGCGGAGCACAGCGCGCTGTGACTCCATGCTGCTTCAAGCACATCATTCTCGCATGGGATGCGCATAAGTGATTTGTGCCGCTCTGTATTAGAGGCTTTCATGTTATAATAATGCGCAATGAAAGATTATTAATAGCCTTTCTTGTTTTGTCCTATTTATCATAAGTTGCTGTCATGATTTTCCTAGAATAACTTTTGCTGCTGAATTATCCACTAACCTATATTAACTAACCACTAACCTTTTATAATAGTATTTTTGTCATATATTATGATCATAAATATATTTTTTTATTTTTCTTTAAAATTAAGTTGTCTAGTAGATTGTGTTTAACACACAAAACAGTGATTATCAGGGATTACCAACATACTGAGGTATAGAAATTCTACATCGATTATAAAAAATGGTATCGGCTGATTACTCAGAATTTTTAGTATTGGATCGGATCAGAACAAAATGGTATCGGTGCATCCTTACTTGCAAATTGGTTACGATCCACTAGCATGAAATGCAAATACTTGTAATGTATCCCCTGGTCCTATAATTTTGTTCTGGAGTGTAAAATGAAACTAGATTTAAAAAAATGGTCCAGACAAATCTTGTTGGTTTGAAAAAGCCTGGTATTTTGAAAGATTAAAATATTATATTTGAAGGTTTTGGGTTTCAAGTGGTTTCAAGGTCATGCAATCTATCAGATTGGATAGATGCATGGATGGACAGACAAACAGAAAGTAAGCCAGATCAATTAAAAAAAAAGTGTTTTATAGATCATATGCTACACTAACCCAATGATTTAAGTAGTCAATTAGTTTAAAGGGGTCAAATGATACAATTTCAAGTTTTCCTTGCTCTTTGGAGTGTTACAAGCTGTAGATGTACAAAGTTGTAAAGACTAAAGTCTCAAACCCAAAGATATATTCTTTATAAAAGTTAAGACTCATCCATGCATTCCTAAAACCCCTCGTTTAAACACGCCCCTATATATCTATGTCAGTGATGGATGGCTTGCATAACACAACCCAAATGTTTACACAAAGAAAGAAGGCATAACTTTTATTCTCGTTGTAGTTTTGTTGACGCCACCATGTCATGGATACACTGTGTGTTTCCAAATATGCTAAGGGGCATAACATTTCCATCACACACTTGAGTTATATGGCCAATCACAATGCATTGGCTAGCCGGCCAATTAGAGCACACCTCGCTTTTCAGAACAATGAGCTTTGTAAAAAATTAACACCTTTCAGAAAGGTGTGGCAGACAGGAGCAACAATAATGTACAGTATGTGGAAAATAATGTGTTTTATGAATTTTAAACATGTAAACCCATTGCATTACACCAAATAAACAAAATAATGTTATTTTTAGCATTGTCATATGACCTCTAAGTCTACTTTTGGAATTTATCGAAACTTTTGTTACTTTTCTATTTATTCAAGTTAAGGTATTGATTTTTTAACACTGACCTCTCCCCTGAATAAAACAATACATATGGCAGTCCAGTCTAAAACAGTACTTCATCCATAAACATAAATATCCTCAAGCACACTTATATACACTCAAACCTACCAGGATCACCCCAAGGCTCCAGAGGTCGCAGGCCTGGTCATATCCCGAGCTGTGGAAGAGCTCCGGTGCAGCATACTGCAGGGTAAAGCAGGGGGTCTGCAGAGGTGCACTGCCGCTCCCCGCTGGAAACAACCGCGCAAATCCAAAATCAATCACCTTCAACACAGAGTCATCTGACTCATCAGCAAACAGCACATTCTGCCAGAGGAGGTAAAAAAGAAAAAAGAAAAAGGGAGACTATGTGACATACAGCTATGCATTGATAACCACAAGAGGTTCTGGGTTACAATGATTTGACATTACTGATCCAATTATGATGCACCACGATGTATTAAAACGTGCAGTGCATATCATATTGGAGGCAGTTGGTCTAAGCGATGGCTGAAAGATCTTATTTAGGAATGAATCCCACTGATAAAGATGAATGTCGACAGCCTCTCGTCTACAGTTCTTTTACCTGCATGTGGAAGGCACATTAAAATTCCACTGCACAGAGACAAATCAGCACATGGACAGCTGAGCATAGAGTGAACGCTGAATGTATAATATCAGAGTGAAATCAAGCAAACTAAGAGTGATGATTACACAGCTGACGGGAGATTTGAATTACAGAATGAGATACTGAATAGAACACGGCCAGTTAGCGGTGCAAAAGATGTGAGCATAATGCTTTTCTGAACACATGACAGCATCTTTTTATACATTTAGAGAGAGAAAAGCATTAAGGCTGCTCATTTTGTCATTGCATTTTAGTTGATCTTTTGAAGCATTCAAATATCAGGATGTCCGTCCTTATGTTGTTCAAACATCAACAAATCTACATATTAGTGTTGTCAAAAAAAAAAATAAATAAATAAAAAATATTATATATATATACACACATTTTCAGATAGGGGTGCATGATAAATATTGTGAGATAATTAATGCGCAGCTCATCAGTAAAAAGCCAGTTATCTAATCAGCGGTAAATTCCATCAGGTGTGTGATTTAACATAGAGCAGCTGTTACTACACAGAGCCGTTGTTAACGGACTAGTTGCGCAAATCAACGCTGATAATGAACATGGATTTGCGCAGCTAGTCAGTTAACAATGGCTCCGTGAAGTAACAGCTGCTCTACAGTAGGTAGACATCGAAAACGCCTCTTTTACCGCCGCACGTACCACCGCCGCAGCGTTTGTTAAGTGCATTTGCAGCTTTTGACCGCTGAGTGGCGCTTTAACCACAAGTTATCAAACAAGCGCATCAAAGTACATTTTCGCAAATAGACGTCAGTTTTGCCTCGCTGATGTGTTACATTTGACGGCTTCAGTCACGGAAAATGAAAGAAAAACACTATAGTTAAAATATTAAATATATTTAATATGTAATATTCACAGATGAAAGTTTGGTACTTATGAAGTTATGTGAATTTCTTAGAACGAATTCAAGCAGGATAAATGTCAAGCCTGTGCCTGAGCCTGTGCTTATATTTTCTCTAAGCTACATGTTATTAAACCATATTTTAGATTGGATACATTTAAAAGGTGTGCAGTATTATTTATATTATATGAATTATGTGTTATATTATTCAAAAGAAATTGTGGTTTAATTTGCATCGGAGCATAAAAAATGGTAGCCTATTTTAGGGGGGTAGGCTACATGCATGCAATGTCAATATTTTCATCTATTATGCCTATATTTTAATTAACGTTTTAAAATTCCTTTAATAAAACAACATGCATTTTTGTTATTCGTTACCTGTCCTTTAGTTTGACAGATAACTTCTTGGGAAAAAGACATTTGTCTGTAAACTGATTAAGAAATTGTTGCATGTTTAAACGTGAAACACTGTATAATTTCGTTCACATTATTTATGCCTAATTAGTCTAAAACAAGAAATGAATAAATTAAACCTGCAAATCTTTGAAACTCTAAAGAATGGAAGGATTAATAAACCGTCCTCACGATTAAACTAAAGTTCTCTCATTATAAACAACAAAATGCACACAATGTAAAAAAGAGCTTCATTAACTGACAACATAAGTGATTTTAAAGGAAGCCTTCTTTACTTGCTTTTAGTGCTGGGCGATAGCATATGGCCTAAAAAAAAAATCTGATTTATAATTTAAAACGATTTTAAAATCAATATTCAAATGAAAAAGAAATTTTTCAAAGCTTATTTGTAAATAGAGCAGTCACTGTCTGTATCTACACCGGATGCGAGAGTTGTCATCTGTGCCCCGCTGCGCTAAAAGTGTGTCTAAACTTGAAGACATCACACTGCAGTGTAAAATCATCTGAATACAGTATCAGTACATTTTGTCATAAACAGAACGAGCATCAGTTCACTGATGGGGATCGTGTCCAGTGTATCCATCACTGGGTTCTGTTGTCTTTTGTCGCATCACGCCACTTGTGTCCGGTGTAGACCTGGCGTGCTTTTTTAATGGGTTATGTTACAGCCCTGCTTGTTTTTAATGTTTTTATTAAATATCTGTATTGACTGCATGATCATATCATCGCATTATTTACTGCCATGTGACCTACAAAAGTAAGGCTTGGCGAGCCGAGCAACAAGCATTGCTGCAGGTTGATTTTTGGCGGATATGCTGTGCTTGTGCTGCTGCGGTAGTCTTGATTTAGTCGGGTGAAACATCTCTCTCACTTGGCAGCAGAGTCTGTGAGAGTGAAGCAGTAACAACTTCCCCTCCGCGCTCAGAGCATTTATAATATTCACTCCGATCCGAGCTCACTGATACCAGAAACACCGCCGCCTTCACTCCGTGGATAAAGTATTTCAGTATGTTTGAAATGTTATGTTCATAACGTAGCCTATAAAAAAATTAAAATAACAGGAGAGTTTCAAAGTGGCTTATTGTGTGTAAACTTTTTTTCCCTATCACATGCCAAACTAATAACATTGTAAGCATTAAATCTGCTTTCTGCTGTGCAAATTTTGTTTGTGAGGAAAATAACAGTACATTTTTGTCGGTTATTTTATCTAAACAGATCGATGAATTTATTCAAGATTTCAAAATCAGCCTACTGATACATTTGTTTGAATGCATTATTGCTAAAGCGATTGCGTGTGAATGTGCTGTATCTGTTTAAATCATGCTTTAACCTGAAAATAATCAGTAAAAGAAACAGACAAAACTCCTTAGCCTTTAACATCCCGCTTGACTCTTGCAGTCATTATAACCTTCTGATCAAGCCATAGCTCAATATGTTTAACATGAATTCTTGCTGAATATGCAGTTATATTACGGGCTGTTGGCATGAATTGTACGCGTGATGGAGGCTCTTGAAGCGAGTGAAAACCGATGCTCAGACTCTTAATATCCGCTCCTGGCACCAGTCAGAATCACACCGCTCCGATCATCCTCTGCTCAGCAGCGTGTCTCTGTCAGACTCGCGGGGAGGGTTGAGCAACTCGGTACTACTCAGGGAGCCCTGAGTGGTGCGTCGGTGGATGTTAAAAAGAAAACCGATTTTCATTCAAACAAACCGATGTAAATTACAAATTCGAGTTAATCGAAAAAATCGATTTATCACACAGCCCTACTTGCTTTCATATAATTTAAAAAATGCAGCTGCATTTAAATGCAGGTGTACAAAATATGTGCAAGATTTGCACTACACTGATGGTAGATGTGCAGCATTTATTCTTATTCTTTTTATCTTCATTACAAATCTTGTTTGGTTTTTTTTTGGATAATTGCAAGAATAAACAACATATTACTAATTCATAAAGAAATAATTTAAGCAGTTAAAACCTATTTTTAAACTTGAATTTAAATACTATTAAACTAACTTTAAAATCTCAAGGAGTTTATCAGTTTAAAAGGATAAAATGTAACAGTGCATGTTAAATAGCCTAAATGAACTTGTGTTAACAATATAATTAGATTTTTTTAAATGAACAACTCCTGTATAAAATTGGACAGCAAGCTTTATATCAAACATTTTTAAATCGTCCACAGCTGAGCATCGCGGGAGGCTGATCTGCGCCAGAGCGCGTGAAGTGAATGTGATGAATGAAGTCATTTTCAGATGCAATGAAAAAAAGAAAAAAAAAGAAATCCTGGATAGCCAAGATTAGGCCCATGCAGGCTCTGTTCTGAATCATCTAATAATTATAATTTCTGTTAACTCAGAGTAACAAATTTTAACGGATTAATCGCCTATTTTCATTTGCTACGTTTTCTTAATTTATTTTAAACACGCTAAAAAAGAAAGTTTGTGAGAGTCGTGTATAGGTTGCATTTTAACGGATTAATCACCTTTTTTCGTTTGCTGCATGTTTTTTAATTTTTGATATAATTCATGTATAAATTGCATTTTATTACATTTAGAAATAATAACGGCTGGCCTAATAATGTTATAATGTACCAACAGGAAATATTTAGTTCACTTTACAACAAATACTTTAAATTTAACAAATATATCAGAACAAAACAAGAATTAAAAATATATAATTCTAATTGATAAATATAATCGCAGTGTATAATAATATAATTTTTGCTTAATGTTATCGTGCACATTTTATCTCACCAAACATTTCTAATGTGCGATCATATTAAGAAGTTTGTCTGTGAGATCTGCAAGATCTCTCATGCGCGCCGCGGAGGCTGTCAGTCACACACACACACAACAAGAACGCGCGCGCATGTATGAAAACCGCTTAATACAAAAAGTGACGATGGCGGAGAGAACAAAACGTTCCAAAGTGCAACATAAATTTTGCATGTAAGTGCGGAAACACAAGCAATATGTCAAAGCATCTTTCAAAAGTGCATTTTGAAACACAAAGTACTGATAAGAACACCGTTAAAGTACCGGACCGTTAAGCAGTATCGGTAAGAGTAGTAATAACGTTAAAACCTTAACGATACCCATCCCTACACATAAGGCATAATTCAAAAATGCAAAGTGTTAGTAGTTTGAAAAAAATCAAGAATAATGACATTTAATGAGTTAATAATAATTATTGCTAAATGCTGGACCGTTCTCATTTCGCTCTGCATATGGAACCTGAAGATTTTTTTTAAACCAAGAATGAACCAAAATGAAATTGAAATGAAAACATTTAGCTTATATATATATATATATATATATATATAGATATATATATATATATATATATATATAGGCCTTATATTTATTTATTGTTTAATAACATTAACATGCATATGATACAATTAATTTTTGATGAGTAGACTGTAGCCTAAGATTATCCTACATTTTGAAATTAACTCACTGTAAATGTTTTAATATTTTTAAAGATGTTACAATGTAATAATGTTATTGTTGTTCTATTTCCTCCTTTTATCCCATTTTAAAATTACATTCATTTCACAATCCGTCCCTTTGCACCACCTGGCGGTAGTTTCGCGAATGATTTTAACACATGACTGAATTACAGTAACAGTTACGCACGGTGGCAATGCCCATTTAGCTTGTCCACCTACTGTATGTGAAATCACACACCTGATGGAATTTAGCGCTGATTAGAGAACCAGCTTTACTGATAAGATTCGCATTAATTATCGCACGATATTTATCGCACACCCCTATTTTCAGAAAACTGGGAAGGCCATGGCAGAAGCTTAATTTTAAGCTCCGTGATCCATTTTTGTGTTGATTTGGATATTTGTTTTGGATTATTGATCAAGTCACGGCCCATTATAAGATTTCTAACAGAAACAGTTAGGTTTAGATTTTTTTTTTCTTTTTTCTTTTGGTATTTGATAGGATTACAAATTATTATAAATACACACATTATACAAATAAAACAACAGTGCTTTATTTTAAGGTACAACAGGTGTATTTAGCAGGAGCATTCAATAAAATAAAATGATATAAAAATAAAACACTATAGATTTAAGTTTTTCAGTTAAGAGTAGTGAGGTGATTTTTCATTGTATTTTGTTGTTTTTATTAAATTTGAAGGAATAGTTCACCCAAAAACAAAAATTAGGGGTTTTCATAGGGTTTTATTTTTATACCATCATTTACTCATTCAAAATTTGTTTTAAACCTGAATAAGTTTCTTTCTTCTGCTGAACATAAATGCTATTTTGAAGAAAGCGGGAAACCAAACAGCTGCTGATTCACAGTAACTTAGTATTTATTTCCTACTATCAAATTCAGTGTGAACCAGCAACAGTTTGGTTACCCACATTCTTCAAAATATCATCTTTTTGTGTTCTGCACAAGAAAGAAATTAATACAGGTTTGGGACAACATGTAAGTAAATATTAACAGAAAATAATTTTGGAGTGAACTATCCCTTTAATGACAAGTGGCAGCATGTTTAGTACTGTCCCTTTAAGGCCTGCACACATCTAATATACAGACACTCAGTTTTCTCTCAACTTTTTACTTTCATTTTAGACAGTCAACTAAGTCTGTGCATAAACCTGTTGTGTTTTGACAGTATTAGCATTAGTATTAAATTAAATTAAAATAAATAAAAGTGCTGTTTTACAGTTTTTTTTTTGTTTGCGTGCTTTGGGTGTAGGCATTCAAAAAAAGCGCATGCCAGAACAGCATGCAAATAAAACAATTAACAGGTAAGGCTTTATAGCAGATGAATATAAAATACTTTTGTATTTGAAAATAAGTGTTAAATGTCCCGTGAGAGTAAATCTACCACAGAGTTAACACTGATGTGAATTTATGTTGCGTTGTAGCCAAGCGACAACCTCCCGCTCTCTCTCATGAAGCATACACAGAAGTGACTAAACCTGTAATTCATCGACTGGCCCCTTAAGGCTGGCTCCAAAGTCAGTCCCATAGACTCCCATGCTAAAAAGGCCAACTTTACAGCAGAAAAAAAAAAAATCACATTGATCACATTCACTCGCGCTGCACTCTGCACAAGTCTGCAGTGCGTCACGGCTCAGACACGGGAACCGGGATTATACCAGCATGTTTCTGAACCATCCCAGAAGCAGCTCTCCAATGCGTTTATACAGCGATCTGTCATGCTACAACAAAGACGTAAAAAAAAAATAATAATTCACCAAAAAAAAACAAAACTTGTATTTGTTTGGTACACATGCATACCGAACTGAAAGGCCAGTACCAAAACGGTTTCGGTATGAATACGTGTACCATAACACCCCTAAAATATATATACGTTGAATGATTCTCAATAATAGAAACTGTTTCAATACAGTTTCGATACATTGATTCCAGCTCTGCTTTTTTACTCTTTCTTTTCTCTAACAGTAAACTGGCATACAGAGATGTGTGTGTGTATTTTAATTAAGTATATAAGTTATATAGTAGTGTTGTCAAAAGACCCGGTAGTTTTATTTAAATATGTCCATTGTCCACTATAAACTTTTATAAACCTCACAGAAACGTAAAGTTCTCTCTGAAGTCAAAATAATTTGGATTTAACTCTTGCAAGTGAATCATTTAAGATGCAAATATTATCACTTAAATACTGTAGTGAAAAGTAATTAAATGATAAAGCACTTGTAATTTTACAGTGCAGTTGTATTACATTAGTAATATATTATATTATGTCTAATAATAATAATTATTATTATTATGCTTGCATTTTCATATTTTTTTTATATTTTAAATGTTCCTTTTGTGTTAATTTGGCAAAAAGCAAAAAGTGATCACTATTTATTATAAGCATTTTGTTAACGATTGATTATTTTTGTTAACAATGTTGATTGTTGTTGCAGTAAATGATCCGTAATGTACTCTGTAACCATAGCTGTTCTTTCCAGGGCAAAAAACAACTACTACACCACCTTTTTACAATTCTCGAGAACAATTGAACATTTTTGATAAACAGATCAAATATAATCAAAATTGGAAAAATATGTTTTTTTAATCTGTATTTCCTAACCCAATTCAACAGCAAATTAATTTAGATATAGTTCAAATTGTATTCCCTTAATATTTTCCTGTGGTTTGAATATGTATATTTATATTGAGGCATTCCATCAAAGCTAAAAATGTAAATATAATGACAACATTTCAATTCATCAAGAAGACATATTCCTTTTGCTGTACTTTCATGCTGATTTACTCCATCTATCCATCATAAGTAGACTAAACTAGATTTTACATTTAAAGTTATTTTTAGCACCCTGCCGTAGTTGCCAGTGTTTTGATTAGCTGCTCGGGTGTAGCTAGTTAGTTCCCTCAGCCCTAGAAACAAAATAGTTTATATCTATAATAGAGCTGTAATCGGGCCTTAAAAGTTAGGCCCGACAGGACCTGAGCCCGACAGGTTGCGGCCCGAGCCCGACAAGTACATTTTGATTGACAGCTTTTTTAAAGCCTGAACCCGTTTACAGCCCGGCATTATCTAAAGGTGCGCACACACACAACTCTTTTGCCTTTTGTCAATGAGTCATTTATACATGTTTTAACATAATTTATTCATAACTAACGTAGACTAGACCACTTGGAAGTTGGAATAAAGAAATAAGTCCTCTGTGACATCGTAACATCTCAGCATTCTAGACGTAGGCTCATTTAGCCTATAAATAGACCAACTCACCAATTTAAACGAGTAATTTTTAACAAATTAAATAAAGATAAATTTTAAATTAAGATGGGTATTTGGCATTAACGAAATTAAGATAAAGGCTCCGCCGGATTTGCTTTCATTTGTTATCATTTGAAAAACCATTACTCACAGAGATTAGGCTAAGCCTACATGTTTTTGTCCAGGAAAATGATTGAATCCACTGTAGATGGCTTCAGCGCGTTCCTGCGCTCACTGATGGTGTGTCATTATTCACTCAATATTCTCATTATAAACATGGCCAAAATTTTTCCACACCTCAGACTCTGCTTTAGTTGCAACCAAAACGTAAATCACCAGAGGCAAGCCTCCGTTACACCTACTCTGCATTCATTTTTGCATCTTTCTCGTGCTAATCGAAACACATCACATGACCGCTCATTTATCTCGCAAACCGGAGCGCAAGCCCGAGCCCAACCTGAGCCCGCTTAAGATGATATAAATTAAGCCCGAACCTGACCGAACCCATCGGGTCCGGGCAAAGATCTTCAGCTCTAATTTGTAATTCTTTTTGCTAGTATCTGTCTTTCTACCTCTGGTTTGAGGTCTCGGTGTACGACTCCAGCCTCATGCATGTAGCTGACCGCAGACACAAGACTCTTCATCAGCTGACTAGCCTCCCATTCTGCAAACATCTTCTTTTTCCTTATTCGCTCCAAAAGCTCTCCACCACGCAACAACTCCATAACCAGATAAGTGTGATACTGCGAGAGATGAAACAGAGATTATAGGGAAAAAAAACAGAAAGTAGGTGATATACAGGTAAAAAGAGAAGTAACAGTGTAAACATACGTGATCAGGTATATATGCATATTACTTTTTTGCTTAAAACAGCAGAATGTCTTCATTTTGAAAGCTAGTACTGTATGTGTGGCATACCTGATCGGTATAGGCCTCATGGAGTGTGACAATGTTGGGGTGAGATTCACACTGGCGTAGTGCTGCTATCTCTTTCTGAGTCATGGCCTCCATCCTGCAATGGCAGAACAACTATGAGTAGGCGTGTATGATATGTTTCATCTATGATAAAATCGTAATTGTTGTTTTAATGATGTGCATTATTGAGTATGTCACTTGCTTTGCAAAAACCAGTTCACATATTCACTGCATGATGTAGCCTATTAGAACACAGTTAGAAGACATCTTAGAGCAACACACAGGTGTTTCATCACTGAATGAATCTGCATTTCTTAATGGATCAATAACCTAGGGCTGTCATCAACTAAGGATTTGTCTAGTAGTTGTTCCTTTTAAGCATTAGTCGACTAATTGCACGTTTATTAATAAACCATTTAGATTATTATGAGCCTTTGTTTGAACACGTTTTACAAAAGTGCGATTTGTTTTTTATTGTGAGTGCACACAAATAAACAGTCTTTACAGATTCTAAAGATGCATTACTCTTATCTGTATGACCAAAAAGGACCAGTATTTTAGGAGTAAGTGACCACACCGGTGCCTCCATCTGTCCTGCACATTTCTAGGTTAACATTACATTGAACGGCCATGTTTGGATGTCCTGCCCGATGTACTGTATTACCATAGACTAGCTGTTAACGATCTGTTAGTTACGGACAGCATGACTGCACCAGTAAATTTTTGGTTGGCCAATCGACTAACGATTAATTGACTATTAGGGGGCAGCCCTACAATAACCCATTCATAAAGACAGTTACTTGCTTAGTTTCTAAATGAATCAGCCGTTTTAGGCCTTGTTTACACATGGTATTAAGTATCATTTTTGTCAATCCTATCACAACAGGTGTACATACAGATGTGAATGTGGGATGATACAAAAGTACTCAAATACAAATTTGATCGGATTGCTTTTACAGTATAGTACAGATGCTCATGTGGTTAAATGCATTAAAAAAATGCTCATAGGCTCTCTCTCGTGCACCTGCATGGTTTAAAACACCAAATAGTTATGCTATGACAAGAACAAAGAGTCTCTCTCTTGCTCCACCCATGCACGATAATATTGTGTACTGTTGATCTCACGGACTGACAATATGACGATTTGAAAAATGACCCTATCACCCAACACTAGTATACACCTAATGGGAGCACTTTTGGAAAAGTTTATTTCTGTCACTGCTGTGAACTAACCATCACATAGAATATGAAGAATAGGAAAAGCATTAGAAGTCAGTGATCCATGGCAGGCCAAATTCATCCAAATACTAGCACAAAAACACAATCAGGAAAATATTTTCTACTGACAAAAACCCAAAAGATTTCAAGATATATATATTTTTTGTCAATATCAAACACCTCTAGTGCTAAGACTAAAGCAATGTTGGAAATAAAATGTCTTATGGCTGGTGTTTGGGAACACACTGTATAGGCCCACTGTACTATGCTATGGGGAGTTGTTGTGTTATGAATTAGTCTGAAATTTTAGCGAGAAGTTCTCCTGTGCGCATATATATATATATATATATATATATATATATATATATATATATATATATATACACACACACACACATTACTGACCAAAAGTTTGGACACACCTTCTCATTCAAAGGGTTTTTTATTTTCATGACTATGAAAATTGTAGAGTCACACTGAAGGCATCAAGGGCTATTTGACCAAGAAGGAGAGTGATGGGGTGCTGCGCCAGATGACCTGGCCTCCACAGTCACCGGACCTGAACCCAATCGAGATGGTTTAGGGGTGAGCTGGACCGCAGACAGAAGGCAAAAGGGCCAACAAGTGATAAGCATCTCTCGGGGAACTCCTTCAAGACTGTTGGAAGACCATTTCAGGTGACTACCTCTTGAAGCTCATCAAGAGAATGCCAAGAGTGTGCAAAGCAGTAATCAAAGCAAAAGGTGGCTACTTTGAAGAACCTAGAATATGACATATTTTCAGTTGTTTCACACTTTTTTGTTATGTATATAAGTCCATATATAATTCCACATGTGTTAATTCCAGAACGTTCTCATCCCAAGGCGTCATATACTGACCCTTTTGACATTTCGTCAACATCCTACGCACATGGCACCCTCTAGCGTCAATATTAGACGCAGATAAATATGGGACAGAAGGCGCCTCCTAGCGGTCTAACCCTAACCCATAATCTGTGTCTCATATTGACGCTAGAGGGTGCCATATGCGTAGGATGTTGACGAAATGTCAAAAGGGTCAGTATATGACGCCTTGGGATGAGAATGCGTTAATTCATAGTTTTGATGCCCTGAAACTTACACGTGTCAGTGTTTACTAATAGATTCAATGAAACGGGATAAATTTGAGCTTGACAAACTATGTATCATTATAAAGATCTAAGCCTCAAGCATCGACGACAGACCTCTGTTTTTCAATGAAAAGCTTATAAAGACTCTATTTGCTATATTTGTTTAAGCAGTACACATAAAAACATGAGCAATGGAAACGCTGTACATACCAGATCCGTCGTAATAACGAGTCATAAACACATCCACAGCTGTAAATCCCGGTTTAGTTAGAAAGGTAAGGGTCCACTGAACAACATCTCACGAATAGGGCTGGGATAAACGATTATTTTTTTAACGATTAATCTAGCGATTATTTTTTCGATGCATCGATTAATCTAACGATTAATTTTTCGGGCCGATTCGATTTCGATTATCTCCCCATTAATTGACTACTAACAATTTATACATGTTGATTTTCATATCTGAATGAAAAAAACATGAATTCCTTAACATTGCAATATATGTTTATTGCTCTTAAAATTACAAAATAAAAGACTGACTAAGAATGGATTACTTTGCAATTGTATAGAGCATAGCATTCAATAAAACCTTGAAGCCTTGAAAACACATAGCTTACTGAAACAAGCTTACTGAACACATAGGGCCTAGCTTACTGAAAAAAAGTTCTTCTTTCAGATGAAAATAACAACAACTTGATGTCTAGCATTCAATAAAAAAAGTTCACCCAAAATACTTGTTTAGAGCAATTGAAAGAATACAGTAACCAATGTAAACTTTAGGACTTTAAGCTAATACAGAGAGTGCTTTTCCAAAATAAAAATAAAAAAATTTAACAGTGGGAGCCAGCAGCCTGTCATGGAGAAAAAAAAATCTCCGATTGCTCCACGTGAAACTTTGGCGTTCCGCCCTTTTTCTATCGTGTCTAATGATTTTGGTTAATATTCACGAGGGGTGGGGGAAGAGAGAGAGAGAGCGCTCGTGTAGTTTGAAGACTGTGAGTGAAACTGCGCGTGAAACTTTGGTGTTTCGCCCTTTTTCTATCGTGTTTAATGATTTTGATTTTGCACAAGGGAGAGAGAGAGCAAGAAGCGCTTGTGTTGTTTGAAGACTGTGAGTGCGCGCGCAGCCGGGGCTCTCTCTCGTACGCGCGTTGGACAGTGTTTTCTGGTTGGACAGTGTTTTCTCTACTTCCTGTTGGCCTTCTGTAGCAAATTGTAGCTCCGTGTAGCTGTTTTTATTTTATTTTTTTCTCTAGAATCTTTATCTTACTATCACTCTCTGTTTTTTAAAGTGGTAAAATATAACTTAATTCACACCATATTTCTGATATTATCGATCAATCTTATCAGATTAACTTTGATCGTTCACTTTTATTTTATTTACGTGAGTGCAGTACACCTGCAAAGCGTTAGCACTCGTTAGCTTGTCATTAGCGTTTTCATTCGAACCTATCGCTGTTTTCTTTTCTCCTCTCCCTCGCTCCAGTTTTTATCACAAGTTCATCAAACAACCGCAGTAAGAATTTTCATCAAGCACGGTGAGTAATGGCTTCTCCTATCATTGTTTCTTGCACCTCTTGCCACATGTACAGTTTATCTATCTCTGTCGCTGATGAGGGATTCACATGTGATAAATGCAGGGAAATAGTTAGGCTGACAGAGAAGATTTCAGAATTAGAGACACGCATCCTTTAATTGAGGACAGTAAGAATGTTAGGGCTCTAGATACGGCTTTGGATGCGTCTAGCTCAGGGATTCCTGTACATTGTTCGGTTCCGGAAACAGAGCCCCAGCAGCAGGGCAACTGGGTGACGGTGAGGCAGCGTAGTCGTGGGTCAAAACACCACTCTTCTGTTCCGATCAAAACATTAAACAGGTTCTCCCCACTCAGTGATGCACCCACTGAGAAACCTGATGAAAGTGCTCTAGTTATTGGTGATTCTATTGTACGGAACGTGAATATAGAGACACCAGCCACCATAGTCAAATGTTTACCGGGAGCCAGAGCGCCTGACATCTTGGCAAATTTAAAAGTGCTGGCTAATGCTAAACGTAAATACAGTAAGATTGTTATTCATGCCGGCGCTAATGATGTTCGACTTCGCCAGTCGGAGATCACTAAAAATAACATTAAAGAGGTGTGTGAACTTGCAAGCACGATGTCAGACACTGTAATATGCTCTGGTCCCCTCCCTGCTTACCGTGGTGATGAGATGCATAGCAGATTGTCATCACTCAATGGCTGGATGTCTAAGTGGTGCCCACAGAATAACATAGGTTTCATAGACAATTGGACAAGCTTTTGGGGCAGACCTGACCTGTTTAAAAGAGATGGTCTTCATCCCTCCTGGGGTGGCGCCACTCTTCTCTCTAGAAATATGGCAAATAGTCTTAGTGTTTATACTTGACTAACTGGGGCCCAGGTCAGGAAGCAGACAGACTGGCTAAACCGACCGTCTGCTAGCTGCCTCCCGTCACAGAGGTCAGTTAATTCTCAGCACATAGAGACTTTTTCACCTAGATATCACACTATAGAGACTGTGTCTGTTCCCCGAACTAGAAAATACAAAAAACGTCCAAACCAAGTTAAGATTAACAATTTAATTGAGGTTCAACAAATAAAAAACAGAAGCAATATGGATAAACAAATGATAAAGCTTGGCTTATTGAATATCAGATCCCTTTCTACGAAAACACTATTTGTAAATAATATGATCACTGATCATAATATAGATGTACTCTGTTTGACAGAAACCTGGCTAAAACCTGATGATTACATTATTTTAAATGAGTCCACCCCCCAAGATTACTGTTATAAACATGAGCCACGTCTAAAAGGCAAAGGTGGAGGTGTTGCTTCAATTTATAACAACGTTTTCAGGATTTCTCAGAGGGCAGGCTTCAAGTATAACTCGTTTGAAGTAATGGTACTTCATATAACATTATCCAAAGAAACAAATGTTAATGATAAATCCCCTGTTATGTTTGTACTGGCTACTGTATACAGGCCACCAGGGCACCATACAGACTTTATTAAAGAGTTTGGTGATTTTACATCCGAGTTAGTTCTGGCTGCAGATAAAGTTTTAATAGTTGGTGATTTTAATATCCATGTTGATAATGAAAACGATGCATTGGGATCAGCATTTATAGACATTCTGAACTCTATTGGTGTTAGACAACACGTTTCAGGACCTACTCATTGTCGAAATCATACTCTAGATTTAATACTGTCACATGGAATTGATGTTGATGGTGTTGAAATTATTCAGCCAAGTGATGATATCTCAGATCATTATTTAGTTCTTTGCAAAATTCATATAGCCAAAATTGTAAATTCTACTTCTTGTTACAAGTATGGAAGAACCATCACTTCTAACACAAAAGACTGCTTTTTAAGTTATCTTCCTGATGTATCCAAATTCCTTAGCATATCCAAAACCTCAGAACAACTTGATGATGTAACAGAAACTATGGACTCTCTCTTTTCTAGCACTTTAAATAAAGTTGCTCCTTTACGCTTAAGGAAGGTGAAGGAAAACAGTTTGACACCATGGTATAATGAGCATACTCGCACCCTAAAGAGAGCAGCCCGAAAAATGGAGCGCAGCTGGAGGAAAACAAAACTAGAGGTATTTCGTATTGCTTGGCGGGAAAGTAACATATCCTACAGAAAAGCATTAAAAACTGCTAGATCCGATTACTTTTCTTCTCTTTTAGAAGAAAACAAACATAACCCCAGGTATTTATTCAATACAGTGGCTAAATTAACGAAAAATAAAGCCTCAACAAGTGTTGACATTTCCCAACACCACAGCAGTAATGACTTTATGAACTACTTTACTTCTAAAATCAATACTATTAGAGATAAAATTGCAACCATTCAGCCGTCAGCTACAGTATCACATCAGACAGTGCACTATAGATCCCCTGAGGAACAGTTCCACTCATTCTCTACTATAGGAGAGGAAGAATTGTATAAACTTGTTAAATCATCTAAACCAACAACATGTATGTTAGACCCTATACCATCTAAGCTCCTGAAAGAGGTGCTTCCAGAAGTCATAGATCCTCTTCTGACTATTATTAATTCCTCATTGTCATTAGGACATGTCCCCAAAACCTTCAAACTGGCTGTTATTAAGCCTCTCATCAAAAAACCACAACTTGAATCCAAAGAACTAGTTAATTATAGACCAATCTCGAATCTCCCTTTTCTGTCCAAGATACTAGAAAAGGTGGTATCCACACAATTATATTCCTTCTTAGAGAAAAATGGTATATGTGAGGATTTCCAGTCAGGATTTAGACTGTATCATAGTACTGAGACTGCTCTTCTTAGAGTTACAAATGATCTGCTCTTATCATCTGATCGTGGGTGTATCTCTCTATTAGTTTTATTGGATCTTAGTGCTGCGTTTGACACAATTGACCACAACATTCTTTTGCATAGACTTGAATACTTTGTTGGCATCAGTGGAAGTGCATTAGCATGGTTTAAGTCGTACTTATATGACCGCCATCAGTTCGTAGCAGTGAATGAAGATGTATCCTATCGATCACAAGTGCAGTATGGAGTACCTCAAGGCTCAGTACTAGGGCCGCTACTCTTCACGCTTTATATGTTACCCTTGGGAGATATCATCAGGAAACATGGTGTTAGCTTTCACTGTTATGCTGATGATACTCAGCTCTATATTTCTTCGCAGCCCGGTGAAACACACCAATTTGAAAAACTAATGGATTGCATAGTCGATATAAAAAACTGGATGACGAGTAATTTCTTACTGCTAAATTCTGAAAAAACAGAGGTGTTAATTATAGGACCTAAAAACTCTGCTTGTAATAACCTAGAACACTGTCTAAGACTTGATGGTTGCTCTGTCAATTCTTCATCATCAGTTAGGAACCTAGGTGTGCTACTTGATCGCAATCTTTCCTTAGAAAGCCACGTTTCTAGCATTTGTAAAACTGCATTTTTCCATCTCAAAAATATATCTAAATTACGGCCTATGCTCTCAATGTCAAATGCAGAAATGTTAATCCATGCATTTATGACCTCAAGGTTAGATTATTGTAATGCTTTATTGGGTGGTTATTCTGCACGCTTAGTAAACAAACTACAGCTAGTCCAAAATGCAGCAGCAAGAGTTCTTACTAGAACCAGGAAGTATGACCATATTAGCCCGGTCCTGTCAACACTGCACTGGCTCCCTATCAAGCATCGCATAGATTTTAAAATATTGCTTATTACTTATAAAGCCCTGAATGGTTTAGCACCTCAGTATTTGAATGAGCTCCTTTTACATTATAATCCTCTACGTCCGCTACGTTCTCAAAACTCAGGCAATTTGATAATACCTAGAATATCAAAATCAACTGCAGGCGGCAGATCCTTTTCCTATTTGGCGCCCAAACTCTGGAATAACCTACCTAACATTGTTCGGGAGGCAGACACACTCTTGCAGTTTAAATCTAGATTAAAGACCCATCTCTTTAACCTGGCATACACATAACATACTAATATGCTTTTATTATCCAAATCCGTTAAAGGATTTTTAGGCTGCATTAATTAGGTAAACCGGAACCGGAAACACTTCCCATAACAACCTATGTACTTGCTACATCATTAGAAGAATGGCATCTACGCTAATATTTGTCTGTTTCTCTCTTGTTCCGAGGTCACCGTGGCCACCAGATCCAGTCTGTGTCCAGATCAGAGGGTCACTGCAGTCACCCGGATCCAGTACGTATCCAGACCAGATGGTGGATCAGCACCTAGAAAGGACCTCTACATCCCTGAAAGACAGCGGAGACCAGGACAACTAGAGCCCCAGATACAGATCCCCTGTAAAGACCTTGTCTCAGAGGAGCACCAGGACAAGACCACAGGAAACAGATGATTCTTCTGCACAATCTGACTTTGCTGCAGCCTGGAATTGAACTACTGGTTTCGTCTGGTCAGAGGAGAACTGCCCCCCCAACTGAGCCTGGTTTCTCCCAAGGTTTTTTCTCCATTCTGTCACCGATGGAGTTTCGGTTCCTTGCCGCTGTCGCCTCTGGCTTGCTTAGTTGGGGACACTTCATCTACAGCGATATCGTTGACTTGATTGCAAATAAATGCACAGACACTATTTAACTGAACAGAGATGACACAACTGAATCCAATGATGAACTGCCTTTAACTCTCATTTTTGCATTATTGACACTGTTTTCCTAATGAATGTTGTTCAGTTGCTTTGACGCAATGTATTTTGTTTAAAGCGCTATATAAATAAAGGTGACATTGACATTGACGCGCTCTGTCACTGTCACTCACCGATCAAATAAGGCTTTGACACCCGCCAAAAAAAAAGATCAATGCAGAAAAACCCCTGGATTGGTTATATAACGTTGGACAGAATGTTGATCCGGCCATCGCGTATATTCAGCGCACATAAGTTAAACGTTTTGCAGACGTTTTTTAGAGAAATAAAAACAGGTCGACGAATCGATGCGCATATTTTGCATCGACGTATTTTTTGCGTCGACGTCATCGATGACCTCGACACGTTGTCCCAGCCCTACTCATGAAGCACGTTTAGTCCAACAAAGCAATAACGTTGTAATATGGATCATAATTCCTTAGTTTATGTTTCAGTTCTTCAGCGACAGAATTGTTTGAGTCCGTTATGAAATAACTCACGGTCGGAAAATGCATCTTGGTAGTAAAAAAACGGCATGGTTTTGCAGCGTACAATGTCCCAAACAGAATGAGACAATCCACCAGAAAAAAGAATGAATGAAAGATAAGCGAAAGATAGTATATTTGAATTCTGGCGCTCCCTCGTAACACTCTCTGACGCACCTGTCAGCTGATGGAGGCGGAATTTATAGCGATCGCCTTTATCTTTATTTCTTTTATTTTTCAACAGTTTTTATATATGTGAGAGTGTGTTTTATGTTGAATGTGAATGTATCTGCATGATTACCATCTGTTTGAGTGCAAATCAGCCCAAATCAGCTCGCTATTACTGTATGATCAGGGCTATCAAAGTGAACACGTCTATGTGAATAGAGAGAGTGGATTATTTACTTCAATGGCACATTTGTGTTATAACCATCTGAATAAGTGTCCATCAGCACATTAGCACTTATTTGCATCGTAATTCATAGTAAATGCTGCATTTCTAGCAATCTCAGGATTTTCTGTAACTGGCAAACAAAGTTAAATCTTTTTTTTTTCTTGTTATTCTTATTTTTCTTACTCAAAAATTCTTATTATATTTTTCTAGTGCTCAGATAAATCACTTATATGATATATGAAGTTTCTGTCTAGTGTTTTATAATGGAAAAAAACTATGCAGTGGTATGTTTAATGACTAAATAGTTTGTAGAAGCCTTCAATACTGTTGATAAATATTTTTCTTAAATTTGTGTGGGGGGGGGGGGGGGGGGTGTGTGTAGACATAGTCTCATAAAAATATTTGCAGGAGTCTCATTTTTCATGATATCTTATTTAGATTTGAAATAGAAACTCATGAGACATGTGACTTTCAACACATTACTTTCTAGATTGCTCCAGGTATCATTTCATGTATTTTCATATCAAATAACAAAATATTTAAGTGTGGAAAAAAAAATTTTCAAGGCACTTCAGTGTCTATAACTTTTAATATTTTTGAGCATTATCAAATCTGGTTGATAAAAAGTAAAGCCCAAAGGGTCTTCTTTCCAAAGACACCAAAATTATGTTTGTAACACACTGAAGTAAGAAACTGTTACAATTATAAGTTTGGAAGAGCACTTTCAGCTGTCCCATAATGGGGAGTGCTGGCTAACAGGTTAATGTCTCTACCTTCTGCTGATGATTTTTACAGCATACTCCTGGCCACTCTGCCTGTGTCTGCACTTCCTGCAGACAGAAAAACTACCCTCGCCCAGTGGAGCCCCCTGCAGGCACAGCTCATAGTGATGAAAAAACTGGGAGTCCTGAAAAAGACAGAAGAAACAATGCTGTTTTTTACCACCTAAAAAAAAATATAAAAAAATGATCTTTCAAATATTGTTTTGGAGATGCTGTTTACCTTTAGCATAGCACTGCGCTGAACTGTAGCAGAACCAGGCCTGTCAACATTCACATGAGCATCTAGAACATCCGCCATCACCACATTCTTATTGAACAAGATAGAAGGAGCCACAAAAGAGTAGCCCTGAGAGCAAGAGAGGACAGAATCACTATAGAGTTACAGAGTAAAATCTAAGATCCCTTCTGAAAAAATTTGTCTGGTCTTAGCTAGTCTGAAAGAATATTCTATTCTCCAAAAAAAAAAAAAAAGCTCCATGGGGGAAAAAATGTATTTGAAATTATATGAATACAAGTCAATAATTTCCTTAAGATGGTCTAGCTGGTCTTCCAGACAGGTTAAGCTGGTGTTTATCTGGTTAGACTGGTCTGTTTTGGC
Organism: Carassius carassius; assembly: GCF_963082965.1. Classification (NCBI taxonomy): domain Eukaryota; kingdom Metazoa; phylum Chordata; class Actinopteri; order Cypriniformes; family Cyprinidae; genus Carassius; species Carassius carassius. The sequence continues at coordinate 11,309,095 of NC_081759.1, read as the reverse complement.
CAGCTAAGGTTTGTTTAAACTCTACTTTTCAGCAGGATTGTATAAAAACCATATAAAAACATCATGGAACAGGGTATACATGCCAAAGAAGGTGTTACAATGAAGTGTGTGCATGTGCATGTGTGCTTGTGTGTTTGTGACATGATCGGGTGTTTGAGTATTAAGTTACAAAGCATTACTGCATCTGTTTGTGCATACGTGTGAAGTGACACTATCTGTTGATATTAATAATGGAGGGTTGTGGCAGGAAACGTGATGTAATTTACTGAATGCATGTGTTTGTCTCCATGAAAACAGCACTGGGACGTGCGTTTGTATGTGTGAGCACCTGAAACAGACGGTCTGTACTAGGTGGTGTGCTGGCAGGAGAATAGAGCGGCTCCATTCCTGTAAACTCCTCCGCAAAGTTACCCACATCCAACTCATTACGTAATTCTGGTCGGAATGGACTGTGAACCTTTTTCTCAGCCAAGTCGGACCAGTTTAAACCCTGAAGAGATCAATCAGATGAGATGCGTGACAGCCTTAAAAAGTATGTGGATACTTAAATCACTTGTCATTGTATCAGATCAACTATCAAGTGTCATTTGATTTGTGTGTTTGTTTTAAAGATTCTAATTGTATCAGATCAAACATTTTATATGAAGAAAATTGTTGGCATTTTAAATGTTGAGGGAACAACATCCATTTCTCATGGCCATGACTTCCTATGTTGAGGGAACAACATCTTTTTCTAGTGGCCACGAGCTTAATGCCCAAACAGCAGATGAGACAATGGCAGTCGAGTATCAGTTGCATGGGGAGCAGAACTGAAGATGAAAACGATAATTTTCTTGTTGTTATACTCTCATCAAATTACCTTTTTAATCTGCTTAAGCAGAATGCTAATGTCATCTTGTGTTTCAGCAAGGTATCTCTGGCTAAAACTAACATTACATTTAGTGCGTCCATGCTAACATACAAATCTAAATACCATATATTCCGGACTATAAGGCGCACTTTTTTTCATAGTTTGGCAGTTCCTGCGACTTATAGTCAGGTGCGACTTATTTATCAAAATTAATTTGCCATGAACGGAGAGAAATGAACCAAGAGAAAACATTACCATCTACAGCCGCGAGAGGGCGCTCTATGTTGCTCAGTGCTCCTGTAGTCTACACTGAAAACATAGAGCACCCTCTTGCGGCTGTAGACGGTAATGTTTTCCCTTCTGGTTCTTGGATCTAAATAAATGCGACTTATAGTCCAGTGCGACTTATGTTTTTTTCCTTGTCATGACGTATTTTTGGACTGATTCAACTTCTACTTAGGCGCGACTTATAGTCCGAAAAATAAGGTAGTGGACTGTTCTCACATCATGTACAGTGGAGGTCAAAAAGACGTAAACGAAGGTCTACATTTTAGTGCCTATCCATTTGAAAATGGTTAAATGTACATTAATTTAATTGTCAGCTGTCATTGTGAGAGAGTGAGCAGCTTGTCCCAAGGAGCAACAGTAAACTATGGGGGGGGCAGGGCTTACCTCAATTGTCAGGTGGTTACAGTATTTGCTAAATATATGGTAGCATATTAATTATACTAGCATAATTATACAGAAGGTTATACATTAGGTAAAGCACTACACAAATTAGCCTAAAAGGGGAAATGGGTAGGGCTGCCCTAAACTAAAGATTTTTTCTGGTTGACTAGCAGTCGTTCATTTTAAGCATTTGTAGCCTAATCGCACGTTTATTAATAAACCATTTAAATAATTATAATAAGTCTATAATTGCCTACATAGCCTAGTAATTGCTCAAGCGTACACATAAAGCTTGCCAGAGTGCACCGGCAGAAGTAATGATTATGAATGTGTGAGGGAAAAACAGTAAGAAGTCTCCATTAACATTTTAATAATTTATTATATATACACGGAGTATCGCGCTCAAGTTCAGAGAGACCAAGATGGCAGAGAGCGCATTCGGTTTGCTTTCATTATTTCACAAAAACACAATCTTTTGTTGTTATTGTGAGTGGGCGTGCTAATTCAGCTTCCACACTCTGCACTGACACTTTTAATAGTGCACATTTTTCTGGGTTAAGCAGTCATAAAAAGTTACTGCTACTAACATATTTCAGATAACAAGCCATATTTGAGGTTGGCAAGCATTGGGGCAGCCCTAAAAATATATAACAATAAATATAAAAATATAGCCCTAACCATTTAATATTATTATAATATTATTATAAGAATTATAAGAATATTATAGTATTATTATATTACAGTTAAGTTCACGACTTCACATTGCATGGCTACAACATAGGGATTTTGTTACCTCGACAAAATGATCTCGTGGCCACGACATATCACATTCCCACAAGTTAATATGCCTTGGCTACGACAAAACTAAATTAACTGAACATGCCCCATTACGGTCTCTGTAGAATGGCTTTCCTGAGATTAATACAATCTATAAAATTTTACAACCTGTTTTAGCTTATCCACATTGTATCCACGAAACAGATATGTCACCATTGTGATCAATGATTTGGGCCCTTACAAAACAGTTTTGATCGAAACTGAAAATCCATTTTTAGTCACTACAATGATTACAACAACATTAAACTCAGAATTAAGGTGTGAGGAATAAAAACAGCTGAAAAGCAAAAAGTAAGCAGATGGAATGAAGAGAGAACCTTAAAGAAAGGATGAGACTTAATCTCCTCGGCTCCTCTGGGACCAGAGCCGAGTCTTTTATGAGGGTCCTTCACCAGTAACTTTCGCAGTAGATCCTGCGCCAAGGGGCCAATGATCGAGGGGAATGGAGGCTCACAGCGCAGGATGCGCCTGTCAGAGACAGAAAGTTCATTTAATTCTGGGAAATAACTTATCTGATGCAGCCATAACAACATAAGTTGTTATCACTTGGAGTTCAAACACTGTGTGAGTACACTGTGTATCTGGACGTGTGGAGAAAGTCATTAGAGTCATGGAGGTTTGCCCATGTGTGGGGGAGACTCACTTGGACACCTCACTCTGGGAATTTCTCTCTCCCTCCAGAGTAAACGGAGACGCTCCCGTCAACAGCTCAAACATAAGAATCCCCAAACTCCACCAGTCCACTGCCTACAGACAGGAAGGAAGGAACTATCACTACTATCATACACGTCATGCTTTATCACTCATTAATCAGAATTTGGTGAATCTCACAAAATCCTGTCAACAGACCTATTCAGACAGTAGTTGTTTCTCATGGGGGTGTATGGTAATTTCAACATTTACAAGGGCCAGACAGTGTTTTTGTTGCCATTCGAATCCAAAATATTTGTGTTTGTTGTCCACTACCAGCATAAAAATTCCCAGCCAAATTACCTGCTGGTTTTGACTGTCCAAAATCTGTTTTATAAATCTTTTTTGCCAACCAAGAACTGTATGGTAACTAAAGTGCTTTGTGATAATATGTATGCATTTTAAATACATATTATTTTATTACAGAAAAGCTGAAATCTTAATGAGAATAATATTACATCACTGCTCCAATACAGTGAGTAGGAGCTGTTTAAAAAAAAAAAAAACTTTTGCAATGGCCCATCATAATATTGTGTATTATATTTTTTTAATATTCATTACATACATTTATATAATGTAGGGCTTAGACAACTAATCATTATACTAGTTAAACAGATGAATTAACTTATTCCTGGTCATTTCCACTTTTTTTTAAAAGACAAAAATTTTGAGAATAAAATGCAAGACACAAAACCATTTAAACTAAACTGCTTTTTTTTTAAAAAAAAAAGGATATTTAAATAACCAAATCATAAACAGGATATTACAGTGCCTTGCGAAAGTATTCATACCCCTTCATTTTTTTCACGTTTCGTTATGTTGCTTCCTTTTGTTAACCTGCTTTATTACCTTTTTCCCCACATCATTCTACACTCCATACACCATACTGACAAAGTAGAAACAGAATTGATATAAAAAAAAACTGAAATAAGTACATTGCATAAGTATTCATATAGCTAAATATTTTGCTGAAAAACCTTTACAGCCTCAAGCCTTTTTTGTTTGATGCCATCCTTCGCCTCATCTCTTCACTTCTTAAGCTCTGTCAGGTTGGATGGGGGCACTTTTTTTTTCTTTTTCAGGTTTCTCCAGAAATATTGGACTGGGTTCAATCCGGGGCACTGGCTAGGCCACTCAAGGACATTCACAGAGTTGTCTATAAGCCACTCTTGATTTGTGTTTAGGGTCATTGTCCTGCTGGCAGGTTAACCTTCTGCCCAGTCTTAGGTTCTGAATGCTCTAGACTAGGTTTCATTAAGGCTATTTCAATATTTTGGTGCATTGAGTGTTTCTTCTACTCTGATGATTCCCTCAGTCCCTGCGGCTGAAATACAGTTCCACAGTAAGAGGCTGCTACCAGCACACTTTACTTTTGGGATGGTACTCTGCAGGTGATAAGCAATGCCTGGTTTCCTTCAAACACAATGCCTGGAATTGAGGTTAATCAGACCAGAGAATCTTGTTTCTCACAGTCTGGGGGTTAGTGTTGGGTGATATGGTCATTTTTCAAATCGCCATATCGTCAGCCCGTGAGATCGACGATACATGATATTATGGTGCATGGGTGGAGCAAGAGAGAGTCTCTCTGTACTTGTCATAGCACAACTATTTGGTGTTTTAAACCGCGCAGGTGCAGTCATACAGCGCTACGGACCGCGCACCTCATGACGAGCTCGACGCACCGCCACAGAAACAAGAATGAGATGCACTCTAACATAACTGTGGCTTTAAACTTAGGTTCAGGTAAACTCAAGTTAAAATATTGCACACATAAAGGCCATTCAGATTACCTGTTAAAGTGCAATGAAATACCTTATGACGATGTACGTCTGTTTGTGGAACAAGACTTTGTAACGGCCCAAACTATGTATTTTGCATGCATCACATTATAATGCGGTGTGCATGAAAATAATAACAAGGCGGCAGAGCAAACTTATCATCAATAGTGGTTCTCACGTAGTCCTTCTACGTCATCACCACATAATGTGCTTTATAAGTTAAGTTATCAGTCTTTAAGAGAAGGACTACGTGAGAACCACTATTGATGATAAGTTTGCTCTGCCGCCTTGTTATTATTTTGTCTTTACTTTATTTGTAACGCCAAGAAAGAGTTAATCTCTCATGTTTGAGAAGAGCGCGTTGTCGTGTACCAGCCATTAAATGTGTGGGACACCAACTCCTCATTTTCTATCTCTTTCATTTCATGGATTTAATAAGTTATCGGAGTCAAAGCGGTCAACTGCGATTACAGGCTCTAATTCTCCTGCTCTCGACGCAGTGTGTGTGTGTGTGTGTGTGTGTGTGAAAAATGCGGTGCTGAAGTGATATAGCTGGGCAGTTTGATAGCAGAGTTATAATAAGCAGTGTAATAAAAATAAAAATAATAGTTATTATTATTATTATTATGATCTAATACATTAATAGGAAAATGAGCCTAATATCGTCTTGATTATCGACAGAGAAATCTGCTTATGTCGATATCTGTGACTATCGTCGATACACGATACTATCGTCTATCTGCACAACCCTACTGGGGGTCCTTTAGGAGTAATTTATTTTTATTTTTTTGCAAATTCTAAGTGTGTTTTCATGTCTCTATATTGAAGAGAGGATTGGGTTTGGCCACACCGCCATAAAGCCCAGATCGGAGGAGTGTTGCAGTGATGTTTGTCCTTCTGTACATTTCTCCTATCTCTGCATATGATCATGGAGGTCAACTAGAGTGACCATCAGGTTCTTGGTCAACACTCAAACCAAAGCCCTTCTCCATCAATTGCTCAGTTTGGCCAGGAGGCTAGCTCTATGAAGAGTCCTGGTTGTTTCAAACTTCTTCCATTAAGGGTAACAGAGACTATATGTTTCTGTGAACCTTCAATGAAGCATAATGCTTTTCTGAAATCTTCTCTAAATGTATGGTTTGGTGCTAATCTCTACAAGCAGTTATTTTGACCTCAGGACTTGGTTTTTGCTCTGATATGCATATTAGCTATTTGTATTAGCTATTTTTAACAAATAAATTTGCTCCTCTAACATGAATAACATGCCATCTGAATGTTTTATTTTATCTGAGGTGTGTCATAGCATATCATTTATTGATTAAAGGTTCACAGCTTCACATGCATGAAAAAGGCATTTGTAGGTAAATACAATAATGAGAATCATGTTAGTAAATAATGATAAATACAAACTAAAAAAAATAAGAATACATTATAGATATTTTATTTGGCAAAGTGCTTAATTATCAAGAAAAGAAATTTCACAATGCATTTTGTTTATATAGATTTATATTTATAGCTCACTTTTATCATTATTGTGTTCAATTAAATGTTTTAATATGACTCAAAATTCTTTTGTGAGATTTGTTGACTAATTTTCTCTCCTCTCACCTTGCCATGGCCAGCTTTCCCTCTGATAATCTCAGGTGCCATGTACTCTATAGTGCCACAGAATGAGTAAGTCCTCTCTTTCTACACATGAACAAAACAAAGCAGCATGAGAACTGCACACTGGATAACAACATGGATACAATGTGGGGAAAAAACATAAATCAAAATTACAGTTATCATTTACTAGCTTTTATTTTCTCACCTCCTCTTCTAGAAACTCCTTACTCAGCCCAAAGTCGGTCAGAACCAGATGGCCATCGCTGTCTAATAAGATGTTCTCCAGCTTAATGTCCCGGTATACAATGCCAAGCTGAAAACGTAAGATCAAATAAAATACAGTAAAACTGATAATATTCATACCTTAATTTAAACAATAAATATCATCATAATCTCTTTTCATAGATTCAGCAGTTTGAACTGTTAAGGGGACACTCTACCCCAAAACGAAGATTATGTCATTAATCATCATTAATCATTAATCATCAATCACCATGTCATTCGTTCAAAACCCGTAAAATCTTTGTTCGTCTTCGGAACACAATTTAAGATATTTTGGATGAAAACCGGGAGTCTTGTGACTGTCCCATTGACTGCCAAACATAAGACATCATAAGAGTAGTCCATCTGCCACCAGTGGTTCAATCTGAATTTCATGAAGTGACAATAATACTTTTTTTATTCAAATAAAACTAAAATAATGACTTTATTCAACAATTTGTCTCCTCTGTGTCTCTCCGCATAACCGTAGCACCATTTTGGAGAACATCCGCTGAACACAAGCAGCGTACGCTCTTCTGTGTCAGCCGCCCTTCACAGAAGCGCTGTTTTCATTCAAATCAAACTGTAAATACATGTAGAAAATGTATCCTTGTGTAACGGCTGACACAAAAGAGCGTACGCAGTGATTAATGACAAAAATTTTATTTGAGATGGAGTAACCCTTTAAACTCGAATAATAAAATATTACTGATAATTCTAAATAATTACATTTCTCCCCAACAGTAATTATAAATGACTTATTTTCCTGCCTGTATTTAATTTACAAATAAAATATTATAAAAATATTCAATTAAATTATTTTAAATTTGTATGATTTTCAGCATATTTAATTGTACAAGTGAATTTAACTCCACTAACTTATAGATGCAAAAGAGTGCTATAATAATATAGTAATAGTGATTGTCAATGAAAGTGTGGGCAGCAGATACTCCAGTTAGTACCTTGTGCAGATGCTCCAGGGCCAGGATAATTTCTCCCACATAGATCCTCACCTCATCCTCTGAGAAATGATCTCTCTGATACAGGTGAGTAAACATCTCTCCTCCACTCACATAGTCTACCGAAACAAACACACAAACTTTCCAAAAACACCAATTTACTAAAAGACAAACAGCTAGAGCTAAATAATGGCATGACCAGTGTCTTACATTATGGTGTACAAGTCAGTTTACGTCACAGTAATGGTAAATAGCACAACATAGTTAATTTTGCTGAACCAAAAAAATAAAAGAAATAAACATTTTACCCAATTTTATAGTAATGTCATAGGCATAACCAACAATAGCATTTCAAATATTCAAATTTTTATTTTGAACAGGAATTAATATGATTCATAACAAATAAATAATAAGTACTGTAGCTTGCTATTTTAGTATCATTTATATACTATTCCGATTATTCATATTTCAAATTTTTTAATATTTAAGCTTCTATTTTTTTTTGTTCAGTTTTAAAAAAAAATCATTTTTGTAAATGTGTGCTTTTGGGATTTTTATTTTTATTTGTATTTGCTCTTTTTATATTACTATTTAAGTTGAGCTTATTTCAGTTTTAGTTTTATTTTAGTTCTAGTTTTTTTTTTTTTTTTTTTAGTTTTTTTTTACTTAAACTTATTACATTTATTTACCAAGGAAGCATTCCCAATTTACTACATTTATTTTAATTCCTAAATTTATTTTAGCTTAGCTTGGCTTTCAATAAACAAAAAAAAGTGATATCTTATTTACACAAAAGTATTTGAGATTCAGCAGTAAACTTAAATGGCCAGAGATGTGTAAAATGAAATTGATAAAGCTTACAAGAAGGCCATATGTTCTGCGTGATTAGTTTTTTTTAAATCATGCCACAGATTTACCACGGTTTAGTAGAAATACTACTAGTTAGCATTAGGGATGTAACGGTACGTGTATTCGTACCGGACCATTTCGGTACAGGGCTTTCGGTACGGTGCACGTGTGTACCGAATGACGGAATGCAATATTTTGTGTGCGGAACATAAGTACATTTTCATGTTTCCAAACGAACATATTAAGTGGCAGAAGTCTCCGCGTTCAGCGCAAATCCCGCCCTGCAGCTGATTCTAAGGCCGGTGACACACTGGCTGTGTGGCGTGAGCATGGGGTTTCTGCTGCGTGTCAGTTGCGTGACGGCTGCCTCGCGTTTTCTCTGTCTTTACACACCAGAATTGTTCCTGACGTGGTGCTGGCGCGCTGCTGCTGTAGGTGACATAGAGGGAGGCCGCCGACAGACCAGGATCTTGTCTTCACGACAACAATATCTATACTTCATGTTGGGCATAAATATAAAGCCTACTGATAAAGGACACCGTCAACAGTATTGACGGCAAAATAGACTATGTTTGACAGGTGCAATATGCCAATGTGTCACCGGCCTAACCCCTCTTTCACACCGCAAGCGTGATGGCCACGAGCAGCGCGTATTTTTTTTCGGCGTCCATGTTAATCAATGAGTGCATTCTAGGGATGGGACGGTATGAAAATTTAATATCACGATTATAGTGACTAAAATTATCACGATTATTAATATTATCACGGTTTTGTTGAAACGAGATGAAACTGTTCAAAAATAGTTGATGCTCACACTGAAAACATTTCAGCAAGTTTTATATTTAATAATCAACAAACAACTAATAAAACAAGCAACTCTATGCACTTAATTTAAAGAAAGATTAAATTCTGTGGCATTTCCTTCCTTACAATGAAAAGTGTAGAAGCATAGAAAAGCATAGAAAAGTCACTGACTTTCGCCATTCCTTCAAAAAAAAAAAACAAAAAAAACATTGTGCGCTGCGCTTGCGTCAGACTGTTGCTGGCTGGACATGATTTAATAGTGAGTTATTAAAACCGCGATAATCAAACACGGTTTTAATGATAATTCATTTTTAAACGATATTACTAACCTTCAGCACATTTTATCACGGTTATCAATAAAACCGGTTATCGTCCCATCCCTAGTGCATTCACACCGGGACCAGGAGCAGCGCGTGAGCATCAAGCAGGAGCGTCGCGTGAACAGCAGAGTAGCAGTGCAGCAGGGGTTTCGTCGTCCGTTCTTTTTTTGCTGTGCTGCTCACGCTCAATTAGAGTGAAAGCACACTTTTGATGGACAAAATAAATGTGATTTAACACAAAACGTGCTCAAAATGCAGAGAATAAGCATGTCAAGAGTTTTAACAACAATGCCAATGTCTAGTGTTTTAACAATTATGCCAGAAAAGTAAATTAATTATAACAAATATGTATTTACCCATTTAAACTTTTTAATTAATCGTTCTGGGTGAAAGTATGGTGTATTGTTATAAAAACAAATGTTGAAAGAATTATACCCATTGTTTGAAATGGTTATACTGTCTGCCGAACACGCTTTGCAGCCGCTGCTGTGATGCTGTACTTATACGCTTCCAGTGTGAATACTCGCGAGAGTCTGCTGCTGCAGTGACGATGTAGTTGTGCGGACGCGCTGCTCGCGCACCATTCACGCTTGTGGTGTGAAAGAGGGGTAAGGTTTTCAAAAGGCATCACGCGAGTGTGACCATCACTACAACTAGGAAAAAATGATTGTAATTCAAACGCAGCTCCCGTCGGCTTTTAAACAGACCTTTGCTCTTAATTCCGATCGGGCCAACGCAATAACGAAATCTGAGCAGGTCTAATAAACTGAAACTGTTGATGCTGCACTTTATACTTTGGAAAAGTTATATATATGTTTTAAATATGAGCAGGCCTACAAGGGATTGGTAATGCTGCACTGTAATCATAGTTATTTATTTATATTTTTCATTATATTTTATTATATGATATTGGTTTGAGAGTATTTTATTTAGTGGAGAACTTTGCAGCAGTATTTTGTTTCTTATTCTTTTTTTATTTTATATATATTTTATTAAAAAGTAATTAAAAAAAAGTGTAAAATTGTTAAAAAAAGTTTATAGTAATAACCTGCAGTTTAATGTTTGCATTTCTTTCCCTTACTGTACCGAAAATGAACCGAACCGTGACTTTAAAACCGAGGTACGTACCGAACCGTGATTTTTGCGTACCGTTACACCCCTAGTTAGCATATATCTACTGCTGGACAGTGTTAATTTCGTTGACAAAAAATATGAATTTTTTGATAAATGAGACTATGACAAAATACAAACTATTTTTGAATGACAAAAACAATGATGAAAATCAACTGACATTATCATCAACGAATAAAAAAATGAGATGAAAATGTTAGGGAAGGACATTTGGGAAGAGATCCAGACAGAACGAATCTCCTGCTTGGAAGGGAGAGTAGATGCACACAAATTTTAACGTGCACATGCCATAAAACAGTTCTAAGTTCTCTTTCACATCTAAATGGAGAAGTGCACACACAATTATGTCAAGTTGTCAGTTTTGATGAGTATTCACATAAAAACACACCTGGTTATGTTTAAATGGGTCTCCAGTATATTTAATCGGTGCAGTAAGTTTTAAAGGGGCAGCAGTCTAATTTTGTTGCCTGTATTCTTACCAGTAATTAATCAACAAAAGAAAGAGAGAAAATCATTCACTTCTTTTTTTTTATACTGAATTAATAAGGATTAATCTAAATTTAAAGGGTTAGCTCATTGAAAAATGTAAATAAGCCCATGCTTTACTCGCCCTCAAGGCATTGGATTTATATAAAAAATTGTCCTTGCTCTTCCAAGCTTTATAATGACAGTGGGCAGGTGTTTCTGTTCAACAGTCCAAAAAAAGTGCAATAAAGCGTGGGGGTTGAATCTGTACCTAAAACCTGTGGCAAGACGATGCATTTATGTAAGAAAAACATCCATATTTAAAATGTAATAAATACTTTCCTCTAACTTCTACTAAAGATGCAGAAGCAGAAGTATGCAGAAGCAGTTCAGGTCGGATGACACAGGATGTAGACATAGCCAATGCGCCAGTGAGAAGTGACGAATGCAGTAGCAGGGAGGAGATCAAAATCCAAGTCACAAATCAAAAGTATAAAATGAGGATTTGCTTTTCTTTGCTAAAGTAAGGAAACTTTGATTCCTTTGATCCTGTAAACAAACTTGCAAGACTAGCATATTCCAGGGGTTAAAGAAAAAAAAAACTTTTTTATAATTGTTTTTTGTTTTGCACAAAAGATTTAATTATTTCTAATTACATTTTTGTGTTATTCTTCAGGTGACTGTAAGTCACATTTGTTTATTATCACAATTTATTTACGTATTTATGTTTATACTTAGTATGATATTGTAAAGTTTTCTGAATTTTTTTTTAATGGGGGGGGCGGTTATAAAATCTCACCTAAGGCACCAACAGAACCTGGGCCAATACTGAAAAGCACAATCCTTAGTTGAGGGAAGCCCTACTGTTTTTCCAGATGAACATTAAGCAATTCAAATTCACAGCATACATAGAGGAAGAGTTTAGCCCCTTTCACACATACAGTCTTTCACGCAAGATCATGCGTGAACAGTAGGGGTGTAAACCTACACTGGTCTCACGGTTCGGTCTCACGGTTCGGTTCGATTCGATATCACAATGCATCACAAAGCATTGATGATGCACTACATCCTCAATTTTACATTTTACTTCACGTGTATACATTTTTTTCAATAAATACAAGCAGTCAGATATATCTCAAGTTAGTGGCATTTCCCCCTGTGTATTTTATTGTGCGAGACATGATTTACACACAGCTTGTGTCTTCTCCAGGTCGTGCTTACCAGGTTGTTCATAAAAGCCAAATTGTGGCCCGATGTCAGCTTTTAAAGTAGTTGGAACATTTTTAATTACTCGCACTTGCATCTCACGTCTCCATCCTCCAAGCAGCACTGCGCAGAATGATCAGTGTATGACATCAACCGCAAGAGCGATTTGAAAGCAGAAGGATTCATCTGTTTTCTTATCGCTCTCGATGTACTTGATGTCATACACAATGATCATTCTGTGCAACGGGGCTTCAAGCCAAACGCGCCTAATGTGTGCCACTGCGACAAATGATGTCAGAAAAGTATCAGTACGTTATAACCGGTTATGGTCTATTTCTGAACCAATACCGAATCGTCCTCTTCTGAATCGCGATGTGTTGTAGAAATGATTCATTTTGACACCTCTAGTGAACAGAACCTTTTCAAAAATCCCGGTAAATTTGTTCTGCCAATCATATCATTCTTATGGAGTTGACGTGATTACTCTGAGCTGTTTACAAAGCTCTGCTGCTTTTTAATTCGTTTTCTATGTAAATATGCGCTAGATGGACATCTTTGACAAATGCACATCACGGCTTTTTGTCACGCTTCTCCATGCATCAAGGGCTGCAACTCTGCAATTGGATACTATTATGCGCGTCTCATGTTTATAAGAGAAAAAAATTCTGATTGGCTAGTAATGTAGGAAAATCTGCTAGTTCTGAACCAGAAACTGTAAACAAAGTCATATTATGTACTTAATGTCATTCATTCATTGTTTTATCAATTCAACCATACCAGAGTTCGTTTGGAAGCAGACCGAGACCATCTCATCAGGTGAGTCTCGGAAACGGTTGTTTGGTGCGCACCTAAGTGTAATTGTTGTAATCATACCTGCCTAAAAGATCTACACCAAGGGGGGAAACAACTTGAGCTCGATTCAATAGAGCCAAACAAGACAGGTGTGAATACACCCTTAGTTTGGTTGAGAGTGAAAGCTGTGCTCCTCTCATACCATTGGAAGGTGAACTCATGGATTTGAAAATGATAAACAAGTTTTTTTTTTTTTTTAAATTGTAGGACAATTTTTTTCAGCAGCCAAACACTACAGTGAACTTAAGCACTACGCATACGTTCTACATCTGGGGTGCCCAAACTCATTCCTGGAGGGCTAGTGTCCTGCAGAGTTTTGCTCCAACCCCAATCAGACACACCTGAACTAATCAAGCTTACTAGGCACAATAGAAACTTTGCGGCAAGTGTGTGGAGCCAAGTTGGATCTAAACTCTGCAGGACACTGGCCCTCCAGGACTGAGTTTGGACACCCCTGTCCAATGTCATCTGCCCAGAACGGCTTGCACATATGACAGTCAGCGGAAGTAAGAGAAGAGTGCCTATAACATTTCAAATATGGATTTTTTTCTCATAAAGATGCATCAATTAACTACAGGAGGCCTTCATTCACCCCCCAGAACCGTGTGAGGCATGTTTTATTATGGATGGATACGCTTTATTGCACTTTTTTTGGACTGTTGAACAGAAACACCAGCCCACTGCCTTTTCAGAGCTTGGGAGAGCCAGGACAATTTTTAATATAACTCAGATTAGATTCATCTGAAAGAAGGCTATATACACCTAGGATGCCTTGAGGGTGAGTAAATCATGGGCTAATTTTCATTTTGGGGTGAACTAACCGTTTAATGTATATAAATAAATATGTCTGCTATAAATAAATGTCTGGATGTTGTATACAAGTTGTTATAAAGAATGCAAATAATATATATAACCATTTGTTTTTTCATTGAAAAGAGGACCATATTCTTGTTTCTTTATGAGTAGTGGTTTTATTTAATTTTGAGATAAAGACATGTTATGTGTCACAGGAGTTAAATCTGGGTCTATATTCCATATTCAAACTTTAATATCATTAATATATCAGGTTAATATGTTTTCTCAGAGAACATATGAGTTTGGAAATGTTAAAGAATTATTAATAAATGCATCACACTGTAACAAAACCCATCTGATTTTAGACAACTAAATCTACTGTAGATTTAGTCGACTAAAGTTTTATGATGTATAGTTGACTAAAACTAGACTAAAACAATTCAGATGACTAAAAAATGGATGGAACTAAATGGCATTTAAGTCCAAAGACTAAAATTAGTTTTAGTTTTGACTACAACTCAATCAAAATTTTAGTTTTGACTACAACTCAATCAAAATTTTAGTTTTGACTAAAACTCAATCAAAATTTGCTGTCAATATTAACATTGCTGCTGGATGACACACGCCAGTCCTACTTGAAACACAACTATGATACAGATGCCATCCATAAAACAGCACGCACAAGTGAATCAGGATGAAGTCTGTATCCTGTGCTTACCTAGTATGAGATGCAGTTTGGTTTGCGTCTGAAAGGCGTAATGGAGGGTGACCAGAAACGGTGACTGGCGGATGTGCTCCAGTACCTGCCGCTCTGTTCTAGTGTGCTCAGCAGTCTTTGCCTTCTGAACAATGGCTGCTTTCTTCAGAACCTACAGGGAAAAATATCATAAAATAATTTCATTAAAAAAAATTATTTTGAGAAATGGAAAAGAAATAAATTTAACTTCAAACTGTCACTTTGTTTTGATTTTATTAGCCCAATAGTAGATATTGGCGTTTGCTATTCGAAGAATCAGGGCACAATGGCAAAACTGTGTTTTAAAAAAATCCACAGTTCTTTATATTAAAGGGGTCTTGTGATGCTTTTTTTAAAGATAATTATTTTGTACATTTGGTGTACCAGAATATGTTGGTATGCTTTAATGTTCAAAAAAACACATTATTTTTCAAATACTGTACATTATTGTAGGTCCTCTATGCTCCACCTCTCTCAAACGCAGTTTTCTCCCTCTTTCTGACAAACACAGTCTGCTCTGATTGGCCAACTGACCCAGTGCATTATGATTGTCCGAACACCACTAGCACTCGCCAGAAATGTAACACCCCTTTCCATAATCGCAATCTTTCAAAATAAATGTATAGACAGTGAATAATGTCCTTAGTTTTTCCATCAGTTCAAGCCCGATTGGGGAACAGCTCCCATAGCTCTTCTCAGAAAGAACAATGATGAAGCTCCTATGTCTCCTATGCCACGGACAGTTTCGTGAACCTAGGACCGTTTCCTAGGTTCACGAAACGGTCATCCATAAAATGCATTGCTGTTCTGTTGTAAGTAATCTAAAAGATTCCTAAATGCATCTACTTTCGGAAGGCCAAATAAAGTGCTTTTGCGTTCGCCTAGAGCAGGGATCAGCAACCTTTTCGGCATGACGTGCCATTTTTTATTTTTATGGTTAACCACTGTGCCAACACAGCGCCACCCCCCCCCCCCCCCACACACACACACACACACCCCGATATAATTCTGTATTTAAACGGTACATACACAATTTTTTATTATACGATAAAAAAAAAACGGTTTTTTAACGTTTAATCAACGTTAATGCACTGCTTTAATTGATGAACGTGCACACACAGACACACACACACACACAACACACACCACTCGCACACAGAGATCTGAGATCGTGCTGTGCAAAAAGTAGCATTCAGAGTGTTGTCACGCTACTTTTATTAATCGATACTGAATCGCTACATTATATTTCTCAACAACAAAGGGGCAAAATCGCTTCATTGTCTGCAGAGAGAGACAATTTACCCCCCCACCCCCCACTTTCTTTCTCTCAAAATGGCCATATTTCAGAAAATTTTTCATCACTGGATATAGCTTTAGGTCATTTAACATTTCTATGGTAAAACGTATTATTAAAAGTTGACTAATGTTAATTGATTTGCAGCTTCATCTTACCTCACTCTCTTTAACGTTAAACTGACGCTTCGCGCTCTGCTTCTGTGAACAGTAAACCCCGCCTACTTTGATCTGATTGGCCATCTCAGTCATTTTGACATTGACGAGTGCTGTTAGACCGAGGCTTTGATCTGAAGCACCTAGTATGTGCAGTGTTTGCACGTGCATCCATGCAAGTTAATTCTCACACTTTAATAGTATTTGTAGCTCCTAACAGGCTGTGTGACTATGAGAAGTTATTACATCAAACTGTACGTCATTATACAGTTTTCCTTATTGCTTGCGTGCCAGCGATTATCCCTCTGCGTGCCACTGTTGGCACGCGTGCCGTAGGTTGCCAACCCCTGGCCTAGAGCATCTCCCTAACATGGCTGCTTCATCACTAACTGCGGTTACTGAAACCATGCCTTCTTTCTTTGCGTGAACATTTGGGAGGCATTACGCAAACATTTACACATAGTGATGTAGAGATGTGGGGGCGTGTTAGAACGAGCCGTTTTAGGGAGGCATGGCAGTCTTAACTTTGATAAAGAATATCTCTTTGGATTTGAGACTTTAGTCTTTGGAACTTTACAGATCTTCTTTATGCACCAAGTTATGCTTGTAACACTCCAAAGAGAAAGGAAAAATTGAAATTGCATCATATGACCCCTTTAACCACACACCTTTAAAGGGTTAGTTCACCCAAAAATGAAAATTTGTTTTACTCACCCTCAAGCATCCTAGGTGTATGTGACCTTCTTCTTTCAGAGAAATCAAATCAGAGTTATATTAAAAATTGTCCTTGTTCTTCCAAGCCTTTCAATGGGGTAAGCGGGTGTTTGTTGTCAACAGTTCAGAAGATGTAAAATAAAGTGCGCTCATCTGTAATAAAATGTCCCTCACATGTAATGTATCCAGATTCTATCCAGATTTTAAATGTAATAAACACTTTTTTCTCACATCTGCTGACTGTGGGATGCAGAAGACTTGCAGGCGTAAGACGTATGCGTCTTGTGCATGCCTCTGGGAAATGTAGGAGCAAACGTTTTTCTTTACAAATCCTCGTTTTGGGCTTCTAATTCGTGACCTGCATTTTGCTTTGTTCTCTTTCCACACTCATCACTAACCATGCAGCAATGACATACTAAGACATCCACCTGTCTTCCGTGTCCCACAGTCAGCAGTAGTGAGGAAAAAGTGTTTATTAAGTTTGAAATCTGGATATTTATTATACAAAAGCGCATGAATTCGGTACAGTGGGTCTTTATTCACCCATCGGAGCTGTGTGAGGAATGTTTTATGACAGACGTGTGCATTTTATTTCACGTTGAAAACAAACACCCCATTTACCCATTGAAAGGTTTGGAAGAGCAAGGTCAATTTTCAATATACGTCCGATTGGATTCGTCTGAAAGAAGAAAGTCAACTAATCCTTTAAGTGCATATATAAGACCAACTGGATGTGTCTTAAAGAAGAAAGTCACTAACCCTTTAAGTGCATATTTTAGCTTTTACTAACTAAAGGACAAGCAAATATTAAAGTGTGATAACAAATGGCGCAAACCTTCATGGCATAGAGTTTGCCTTTATCGTGGCCACTGATTTTTCTGACCAGGAACACTTTCCCGTAAGCTGATAAAGAGAGGGAAAAACAGAGATGTAGCTATTTAAAGAGACAACTCAACCAAGCTGCATGAGTAATTTCAGTGCTTAAAGCACTTAAACTATGTTTCAAACACCCCAAAGAGCCACACATTATGCAAATCAGCATTTGAACATCTTAATTGCAATTGCATATGCTTAGTAAACTGGAGAAATTTTTTTTTATTATGAATTGCAAAAGTATACAATTATTACTTAAATGATTCTTGTAATTTCATATGTTGTTAATAAGCCAACATTAAACATGCACAAACTGTTTGAGCATAAACTAGGGGTGGCACGGTTCGGTTTGTTTCACAGTTTTAGAGTCACGGTTTTCGGTACAGTTCGGTATGTGCTATGTTTATGAAAAACTATACTTTCTAATAAAAAAAGAAGAATAACATTCTATCCAACTACAAGCAACAGCACAAATAAATACAATAGAGTAAAGATACAAACAATAAACAGTGATTTTCCTTTTTTTTCTTTTTTTTAGGCAGGTCTAGCATAAGTTTTTGGGTACAGAAATTGGATAAATAATCAAATGTAAAACAGCATTGCATAATGGACTGTATAAATTAAAGATTATTCTTTATTAAAGTTATAGAAGCTTTTTAATCAAGAGCAGTGAGTGATTTCTTTGTTGTTGCTGTTCGATTAATATAAAGACTGTCACTTTAAGAGAATGCACTGATACAGCAGGCCTACGTTCAGTTTTACATGCTAACCATATTACAGATGCTTTGTCAGATTTAAGTTGAACCGCGGTCCCAGCACGTGCCGAACCGTGTGGGGTGAACCGAACGGTACGGGTTTTTTTCAGCGAACCGTGCCACCCCTAGCATAAACTAGGTCTGATTACGGGTGTCTGGTGTCTCTAGTGGTCTAGCTGATTATTACCCTGAAAAACTGATGTGTACAGAAGTGTACAGCCCATTTTTCAGAGAAATTGTGGACTGTAATCTCATAAAGGTGTTCTTTTCAGAATCAGGCAAGTATAAATATTTCCAATGACCTTTACGGGATGGATGGACAAAACAAATAAAGACAGACTTTTGTAAGTTCAAAGCAGTGCTCTCACCTCCAGTGCCAAGTACTTTGAGAAGTTCAAAGTTCTCCATGCCAACTTTCTCAGTGTATCCTGTGAGGTTTGCTGAGAAGGGATAAACGGTGAATATACACAACAACAAAAATCATACTCTCAACCACTTAAATCCACACACACACACACACACACACACACACACACACACACGAGTTCACTACTATTTCAAATACATTTGATATAGTACACAGTACATGCAGATGCAATAGACATTTGCGCAACCCCAAATATATATTTTCCAGTTCCAATATTAGAGATATTAGAAACGAAAGGGTGCAATATTTTTTTTTTCTCAAACCAAGCACAGAAAAAGAAATTGGTTTACACTGGAAAAATAATCTGTCTGATATGTATCATTAAAAACAGATATGCCAACTTGAAACAAATAGTTTTGTTTTGTTTTATGCAATCTGATAATTGCCAAGTTTCTCAGAAGGAAACTGACAGAAAATGTGACAAAACATACCACATTATTACAATGTTTTTATGGGTATTCTTTGAAATACCAAGTAATAGGAAAATAATAATAATAACATACCAAGCTACTTGATGCCATACCAATTCTTTTTTTAAATATCCACAGTACTTAAGAGTAAAATAAATTAGAAATATTATGCTCACAACACACCATTGCACAGCATGATTTTGAAGTACCTTTAAGTTCCATTTAAATATCATGGTACATGATTAAATGTAATAAATTAATAAAATAAATAAATTAATAATTAAATGCCATGATACAAATCAAAATACATATGAGCATAACCAAGACCTAGTACGACCGCTTTTGTAAAGAAAACAAAACACACCAGGTGAAATCTTTCAGTCAACTAACTTACCATTAGTGATCTCGTGTTTAACAGTGCAAACTTTACGGCGGGTTTCTTGGTCGGAGTCCTCGCCACTACCACTACTTTCCCCTGACATGATGTATCTGATTTCTAGAGTATTTGATCAGTAAAGTTATTTTGACGGCCTGCTTTTCCAATGTGCAAACATCTAGATTATGTACGGCAAATTTCAACACACTGATTTCTTTTATAAAGCGAAATTTTGCACGTTATGACATGGAGAATGATATGTTTTTGTTTTTGTTATTATATCAGCTCACAAATCCCTTTGACATCCTGCTGTGAACACTAATCTTCGCGCACGACCTAGATATTAATCTCCACTTTTGATAGACGCGCGCACTACCATACACTTTAATACCTTTCAAAACAAAACGGCGATATATGGTATTTTAACACTACAGCTAACATTAAGTGTTTATAAAGTGGGCCATAAATGGCTGTTATTTCCGTATTTCCAACTTCGACTCAACTGTCGTGAGGTCGTCCGCAACTGCAGTGAAGATCGCGGTCCATCAAATGCGACTGTTCACATTTGAGCTGATCTCGTTACCACTGTATTGCAAAAAAAAAAAATTTAAAAATAAAACGATATTAGCTCTTCTAGCGAGCTATACCCTGGTAGCGTACGTGCTAACTATCAACCATGACAGATCACGTTAAAAATGTCCCTAACAGCGGATTCACTTAAGCTGACCAGGCGTATTTTACTCCTTTGCTCCTTCCTTCCGGGTGTAGTTGTACCTGACTCGCGTTAAAATATGCGTTTCTTTTGGAAAGGAAATTAATTGAATGATAAATGCCTGGAAGAAAGTGTAGTAAGGATAATTTCAGCTACGGAAGCCGAAGTAGTGCTGTTCGAACAGCGAACCAACCGTGTTTTGAACTGGTTCTTTGTGTTGATTTGAGAGAATCGATTCGCTTTTTAAAGCACTCAAGTTGTGGACTTGGTTGTGTTCATTTTGATTTGTTTCATTAGAATTAAAAGTTCGAACGAACCGACTCGCTAAAATGATTCTGACTTTACGATAGTAAGCCGGAATGCCGCTATTGGAATCAGTTTCAGAGTACATCATACGTATGATACGTATGATTGGGTGGGTTGGTTCTCTGTGTAGGTGGCGAAAGAGAAAAGCTGGTGCAATCCAACTTGCCAACAAAGCACAGCCTCTCCCACTAACGATAGCAGGGCTTTTGTCTTGCACACCATTTTTGGATCTCAAGTTGTATCTGTGTAATTTCTATGTCATATGTGAGGTCGTTTTGAGCTGTTATCGTTTAATTATCGATTAAGCGAGTAATCGCTAAGATATAACAGATATAATAACAACAATACGGGGCACCATCTAGCACTTTTTGACTTTCTGAGCTTGTCTGAATCATTTTATTAGCCTATCTGGTTTAGTTTCAGAATTGCAGTGTATTGCAATTTTCTAAATACATAAGGTATCAAATTCCTTATTAAACTGCTGATTTCCTGCAGGGATGGGCAGTATTTATTGATTGATTTATTGCATTTATTGAATGAGCACTGTGCAATGTCCGAACTGATTGCAATATATATTTTCACTGTTTTTTTAATTTTATTTTATGTAAAATCATTTTCTAACTGTTTTAAATTCATTTTAAATAAGTACAGTTTTAATAATTTTAAAAGTTTTAAAATTGCTTGTTTTATTCTTGTTATTATTTTTCTTCATTACTATTTTACTTTCATGTAAAGCACTTTGAATTACCATTGTGTATGAAATGTGCTATATAAATAAACTTGCCTTGCCTTGCCTTATTTAAAATACATGTATTTTAAATAGTATTTTGTATTTAAATACCCTAGAGAAAAGTCTAATGTATTTTGTATTCAAATACATTTAATCTTAGTAATTTCTGTTTTTAGTATTTTTGTAAACTTGTCGATGCAGTTTAATAAAGAGGTTGATTGGCAAAAAGTATTTTTTGTATTTTGAACCTACAAAATGCTAAGATTAAAAGTATTTAAATACTAATTAATTATAATTTATTAATATTAATTCCTTCACTAGCTATGCACCCCTTTACCTAAATTCATCACTTCAGATTATGTGCCCTCTAGAAACTTGTATTCTGCAAGTGAACGTCGCTTGATTGTGCCATCCCAAAGAAGCACAAGAAGTAAATTTTATGGACTTTTAAATTAAATGTTCCCTCCTGATGGAACACATCTGTTCCATCTTTATTTGACCCTCTAACTTTAGCACTCACTATTCTAATTCTATTCTTAAAAAAAACCTTTCTAATCTTTTTGTATTCTATTTTCTTTTTATTTATTATATAGGATGCAAGCCAGGCCGTTGGCGTTGACTTCTCCCCCTCTGCCACCTCCAGACTTCAAGATCTCCACCCGGACCCCCTTCGCTCCCCTCCGCGAGACGGAATGCCACACTGTGTTTATCCAAGACTCCATTGTCCGAGACGTCCGTGCTGCGTTAGCCTAAGTTAAAGTGCACACTCACTGTTTCCCTGGTGCTTGTGTTCTCTATGTTTCTGTGCAGATACCTGTGATCCTGAAGGTCAATGAGAGCCGCTGAGCAGTCCTACTTCATGCCAGGGTTAACAACACCATGCTGCGGCAGACGGAGACACTGAAGAGGGACTTCAAGAGCCTGATCGAGACGGTGCACAGCACAACACCCCCGGCGGCAATCATGTCAGGACCACTTCCCACATATCGATGAGGACACAGAAGGTTCAGTACACTTTTTGCCTTAAATTAATGGTTATTGTCATGGTCTAAAGAACAGAAACTTCTCTTTGTTAATAATTGGAATCTTTTCTGGGGTGTCCTGTGCTTTTTTGCGCTGATGGCCTGCATCCCAGCAGAGTTGGAGCAGAACTCCTGTCGAATAACATCTTCCGGACGCTATGCTCCATATGACTAGTAAACCAATTCTCAAGTAACTGCTATGATGGCTTTTGTTATACCCGCTTAGATGATAGAAGTACTTGGGCTGTCCAATCTATTAAGACTATGTCTGTTCCCCGAATAGTGAGGTCAAAATTTCATAGTTTCATCACAATTTGATGAGGTCATTGTTTCATCACAATTTCACCATCAAGTTAGTTACATCAACCATAACTCCTTCAAAAACAGCTAGAAGCCTTGGAGTTATGATTGATGATCAACTGACTTTCCCAGACCACATTGCTAAAACTGTTCGATCCTGCATATTTGCTTTATTCAACATCAAGAAGATCAAGCCCTTTCTTTCGGAACATGCTGCACAACTCCTTGTTCAAGCTCTTGTTTTGTCCAGGCTGGACTAATGCAATGCCCTCTTGGCAGGTCTTCCAGCCAGTTCTATCAAACCTTTACAATTATTCCAGAACGTGGTAGCAAGATTAATTTTTATTGAGCCAAAAAGAATACACGTCACACCTCTATTTATCAATTTGCACAGGCTTCCAATAGATGCTCGCATAAAATTCAAGGCATTGATGTTTGTCTACAAAACTATTTGCCTAGGTAAACTACCCATTTACCTAAATTTGTTACTTCAGACTTATGTGCCCTCTAGAAGCATGCATTCTGCAAGTGAACGTCACTTGATTGTGCCATCCCAAAGAAGCACAAGTCACTTTTACGGACTTTTAAATTAAATGTTCCCTCCTGGTGGAATGACCTTAGAGTCTGGAGTCCTTAGCCATCTTCAAAAATAGGCTTAAAACCCACCGAGGGTCCGCCGAGGGACATGGGAGCGAGGCCGGTGGAGTGATTGGAGATGAGCTACACCTGTTCGACCCGCCGGTCTCGAGGCCCACGGAGGAGATGGAAGGATATAAAACTGGAGCGACGACAGTGACGGACAAGAGAGGACCAGGCCTGGGCTTTTAGTTGTGTTTTGGTTTTTATTTGAAATAAAAATGTCCCTCGGCCCCGCCCCACTCGTCACACCCATCTCTTCCATCTTTATTTGACCCTCTAACTTTAACACTCACTATTCTGATTCTATTCTTAAAAGAAATCTAACTACCTTAGATCTAACTACCGGCCTCAACCATCACAACACTCTACTTCCGGTTCCCCACCTCGAGTTGTGTATTCGAGCCCAGTTGCCAGACCAGCGCCCTTCGCAGGCACAGCAGATGAATGCAACGGGTTCCTCCTCCAATGCTTTCTTGCCATTCACATCCAGCCTCAATTATATCACTCTGAACACTCAAATTGCCTTTGTGATCTCGACTCTCACAGGTTCCACCCTCCGGTGGGCCAAAACAATCTGGTCGCAAGCTGGCCCTGCAGCCCAGACTTATGAGAACTTCATCGCACACTTCCGGGAGGCAATTAGTACCACTAAAGGTGATTCATCAATCCATGAGCAACTTTACCATCTTAAACAAAGCAAAATTTTTATGCACGAGGATACTCTACAGTTCAGAACCCTTGCGGCAGCCAGTGGATGGAACGAGGCATCATTGATCACCGCCTTCCGCCAAGGTTTAGAACCCAGACTCCACCTCCAACTGGCGACGTTCGATGATTCCCAAGGCCCAGCCCATTATCCAGCAAGCCACCAGATGTTCGCATACAATCTTGTCTCCAGGAGTGCTCACCAGCCAGCCCAACATCACGTTACCGCCGAACCGATACCCAGGTTCCTCATGAAACTGACCCAGAGCCCATGCATTCTGACTCCAACCGCTTGACACCCAAAGAACATCAAAGGAGAATGACCCAAGGCATCATGAGTAGGCATCACATCCTAACCTGTCCCCTTCGTCCTCCTCAACCAGTGGTGAGTTTCTTAAGACCAACACCTATTAAGATGAATCCACTCACCACTACTGCCCAACTTACTGCTGCCCACATCACTCTTCCAGTTACCGTCCTCCTCAACTCTGGGTCAGCCAGGAACTTCATCTCGGGAACCTCTGCCGTCAGCTCCGCCTACTGACCTCCAACACAGAAAACACCTACCAAATAGTCTCTATCACAGGCAAACCATGTCCGGTTAAGCATGGGTCCAGTCAAATTAACGCAGGCAAATCTCCTAGTCCTCGAAGGCTCAACAGCCGATTTTATTCTGGGTCGTCCCTGGCTGGTGCAGCATAACCCAACCCTCTCCTGGTCATCTGGTGAGATCATACGGGGGTGACCAGTGGTTCCTTTTGTGTTTCCCCAATCTTCCAGCTCCAACAAAACCACCTCCTCAGATCATACCCCTAAATACCAATTGAAAGCCCATTAGAAAAACATTCCATCAACATTCCCTCCTGTTACAAAGAATTCCATGATGTCTGCCTCCTCACCGCCCCTGGGATTGTGCGATTGATCTGATTCCGAGTGAGCCAGTGCCTCATGGGAAAATCTATCCCCTCTCCTCGTGCACTAAATCAGATTAGAGTCAAGTTCAGGTATCCTCTTCCCCTCGTCCCTGCCACCCTGGAACAGCTCAGAGGAGCCACCATATTCACCAAGCTAGACCTAAGCAGTGCATATAATCTTATCCTCATTCGCAAAGGAGACGAATGTAAATGTGTTCCACCAGTCGCCGTGGAAGTCCCTCCTGCTGCTCCGCCGGGCTGTGCCCCAGGATGTCGGTATGTCCCACATACCCAATGCACTGCTCTCATTCTAACCACCCATACAACCTTAGGCACTGGCCACCCTGGGGATGACGCAACTCTCTCGCTGCTCAAAGACCCCTTCTGGCACTTCTTACCCAACATGGCAGGAGACGTCAGAAGATTTGTCCGGGGATGTACCGAGTGTGCCATATCAAAGAGTCTCCGTCATCTCCCAGTTGGTAAAGTTCATCCATTAGCCATTCCCAAACGTCCCTGGTCACACCTAGGAGTGGACTTCATGATAGATCTGCCTCCATCTGATGGTGACGCCTGTATCCTAGTAATAGTAGACAGGTTCTCTAAATTCTGCCACCTTATTCCCCTGCAGGGTTTGTCCACAGCCTTGGAGACAGCAGAACTCCTCTTCAATTGGGTATTTCACCAGTTTGATCTCCCAGAAGACATCGTGTCGGACCATGGACCCCAGTTCATCTCCCGTGTATGGAAGGCCTTTTTCTCTCTCCTAGGTGTGACCGTAAGCCTCTCCTCTGGTTACCACCCCCAATCAAATGGTCAAACGGAGTGGAATACAGGAGAAAGGAAATTTTCTCAGGACCTTTTCCAGGACTCCTGGAACCACTTCCTGGGCTGGGCCGAGTACGCCCAGAACTCCCTCCGTTAACCATCCACAGGGCTGACACCTTTCCAATGCGTACTCAGTTACCAGCCCCCTCTCTTCCCCTGGTCAGGGGACCCCTCTGATGTTCCCGCTGTAGATAACTGGTTCCGGGAGAGCGAGAGAGCCTGGGACGAGGCTCACCACCATCTCCAACAGGCAGTGTGCAGACAGAAGATGGCAGCCGACCTTCGTAGGGCACACACTCAGACCTACCAGCCTGGGCAGAAGGTATGGCTAGTCCCAGATTCGTCAGCCCCTTCACAATCTTGGAACAGATCAATCCTGTCACCAAGCTCCAACTCCCTCCACAATATAGAATTCACTCCACCTTCCATGTATCCCTGCTAAAACCTTTACTGTCTCCACAGAGCCTGACCAGACAGAGGATCCCCCTCTCCCATTACTTCTGGAGGAAGGATCCATCTATAAGGTCAGGGAAATTCTAGAATTCCGGTGGCGTGGTGGTAGACTGGAGTATCTAGTCGACTGGGAAGGATATGGCCCGGAAGAGCGATCCTGGGTCCCGAGAGACGATATTCTTGATCCCACACTCCTAGAGGAATTCCACACAGCCCACCCGGATCATCCAGCTCCTCGGGGCAGAGGGAGACCACCACGTCGTCAGAGTTTTTGGCCCTCAGGAGCGGGCCCTGGAGGAGGGGGTACTGTCACAAGTCAGTCAGGCTCATCACTCGTAGCTGCAAAGCGGAACCATTCCTGATGCTAAGCTACCTGCATTGACTCTCCACTAACCTTGCTACTTACCTCTATTTGATCAATTCTCCTAGACTCCTGAGTTTCTTCTGTGTTCCTCCATCGTCTCTCCCGAGTATCTCCGGCGATCCCTTCTCCAAGATCTCCTCTCCTCGTTCACGAGTCAAGAACCGGTTGCATCGGTTTTCGGATCACCAGTAGTTCTTTCCGACAGTTCGATTCAATAAACCGGTTGAAGAAAACGGTTCACCTGTTATTTTGCGCTCGACGTAATGACGTCATTGGCGATGATTGCCCTTCATTCAAGCCTTCGGTTTACCCGCGCTCATAACATTAGCAAAGAATCAGTTCAGAATCAATCACCAAAAGAATCAGTTTGGTTCTGACGCTCTGTGTGTCGGTTTGTTTCACGCTGAATCACACATGCGCAGTATCATCAGTTCATCGGTTCTCGAATCGGACACGTCTGACAGAAACGGTTCTTGACTCGTGAACGAGTCATTATCTGGCTCGGCTCAGTGTTCATCTTCAGTTCTCTCTTCACAGCAGTTCAGTCAGTGTACTGTTTGAGTAAATTACTCTGGGATATTGGTTTGTTTGAACTCAGAGGGAGTGTCAGCCAAATTAAAAAAGTTAACAGCTTAAGTCATTTGTGGATTAATGCGTATGGGAGACGCGAACCGTTTAAAACGTTTCAGTTCAATTTGGTGAACTGGTTCAAAAAGATCTGGTTACATCGAATGATTCGTTCGCGAACCGGATATGACGAACTGCTTTGTTTTGAACTCTCTCACAAGAGACACGGAAGAGAAGACAATGCTAAATAAAGTCTGAGTTTTTGCTATTTTTAGACCAAAATGTATTTGATGCTTCAAAATATTCTAACCGACCCTCTGATGTTACATGGACTACTTTGATGTTTTTATTACCTTTCTGGACATGGACAGTATACCGTACACACAGTTCCAATGGAGGGACTGAGAGCTCTCGGACTAAATCTAAAATATCTTAAACTCTGTTCCGAAGATAAGTTCCGAAGAGGTCTTACTGGTTTGGAACAACGTGAGGGTGAGTTATTAATGACATAATTTTCATTTTTGGGTGAACCAACCCTTTAAGTAAACATAAGTTATCTGTTTCATTTGACCATTAGTATTGTTGATAAATTGTGGCACTCTTGTGTTGGATAAAAAGTGCAAATCAGCATTTAGCTCAACATGTTAATACAGTATAATCACAGATAAAAGACAGAGGAGACTGACTCTTGACTGGATGTTACAGGGATAGATGAGACACACGTGATTATCTGATGAAGAGAGACTGATGAAGGAATGATGCCATCAAAGTCTCTCAGCGAGTACACTACAGTCATCCATAAAACATATTTTACATTTTAAGTTGTAGTTTATTTTAAACCGTTATTACAGCACTTTTCTGATTCTTGGTTGCAGTACATTTGATGCAGATCTTTTGTGGTTGAGCAGGTGACAGCAGCATCTGTGGAAAAAAAACCTGAAACCAAAATATAAAGTAAGATCATTCTGTTACTTCTAATACAGAAATGAAATGACACTGTGCTGTTAAAATGACTGCTTTTGTTTTTTGTTTGTGCATCTTTGCAGGATCTGAAATGTCTGCACACTGCTGTGTGCACTGAGGATGGAGAAGACCACAGCAGCATCCTTGAAATGGTCGAGTGTCATGGATGAGACGCTCCATCTCTCCAGCTCTTACTGCTTCATCTGAGCCGGATGTTGCTGTGGTCTCTTCACCCTCAATGACCCCAGATCCAGCGAGAGCATCTAGAGTAAGACCAAAAGACATTGAGGTGAGTTTAAGAAGCTTCTTAAGCATCAAATAAGGTCCTGAAGAATCTGAAAGTCAGGCTCCATTGACTGATACTGTATGAACACAAAACCAGCAGGAGAAACTTGGCCAAAATCACCTTTCATGTTCAGGCAAAAGATTGAACTAAATGGAGGCAAGCCATTAATGACTGAATTTGTATGTTTAGATGACCTGACCCTTTAAAACCCCAAATAGAAACTGTATTAAATATATGCATGCATTATTATAGCAGCACCTTGAAGAAAAAAGCTTTAAGAAATAAGCAGCTTTATTGAGCATTTGTGCCCAAGTCACCAAAAAGCATTCACAAAATGCTTAATACATGTGGCGCCCCCTAATTCTACAACTGACTATGCCACCCCTTGAGTTTAGCAGGTATCTAGTGTCAGAGCAAGGAGAACTCTGCCCCAATAAAAGGTACAAACACAGGTTCGTAGATAAGTATAAAAATACAATCTTTATTAATAAATAGTTGAAGGTGTTGGTTGGCCTAAATGTAAACAAAAATAAATAAGTCAAACAAAATAAATATAACTAGAAGTCAACAAATCATCAGCATGGGAGCCAGTAGAGCGGTTTGAGAAAGCACTAAGAGAAGGCCAAGTTCTCACTACCACCAGTGGACAGAGGCACAGAGCCTTATAAGTAGTACACACTAGAACTCAACGTCTACACACACCGCAAACTCACAGCACTAATAAGTATGGTTAAGAGACATTAAGGTTCACACTACACAGCACTGCAAATGTCTTAAGAGAAAAAAAAAAGAAAAGAACAAAAACCCACTTTACAGTGAAGTCTCTTGCACTACCCTGGCTCCACCCACACAGAGGCCGTTTACAAAAAAAAAAAAATTAAACAACAAAAGAATTGGGAATAAATGAAATACAAATGGAAAAAAAAGAAAGTAAATAAAACCACTTTAGCCTGTGACATACAATTCATACACTCACATACAATAACATACCACCAAAAGGCTAGAGGAAAAACAAACAACAGCAAAAGAAATGAAAATAGAATAATATATACTATAAGCAGCACCACACAATCAAATCACACAATATAGAGAACAGCAGCCAGCAACTCAGGTGTAGCTGTACAGGTCTGGAAGCACAACCACACCATTAAGAATATTTGTTTGATCATGATTCACATTCAATACAACTCACGTTTTAGATGTAATCTTCACACATTACATGATAAAATAGCCTCAAACAAAGGTGGTCAATATTGCATTGAACTGTCTTCATATACCAAGCATATAAAACAAATACCCTCCTATATACATATATGTTAAAACAACGAAGGGAAATTAAACATACCTGTCGTATCATTAACAGTGAAATAGAAAGCACTAAATTGGATGTAAACATCCCACTGTAATCGTGGTATCCAGTCGACACTTGTTAACCACGGAAGTCGTTTGGCATTACTTTGCCATAGTTCGCTCGCCCTATCACGGTCTCACAGGGAAACAATGTTGCACAGCAGTTCAGTCAGCGTCGGCTCATCCGCTCACTATTAAAACAAACAGTCGCTTGGTAACTTAACCCCAGTGAAAACGCCAAACAAGGAAAACGCTTATGAACGTACCTGAACACTCAAACACAGCCCTTGAATCACTGGTTCACCACACCAGAACCAGCAGTAAATTGACACGGTTCCGGTCTAAGGACCCCAGGTGTCTATATATAAGCTGGCTTCAATCACATTAAGTGGTTTACTAAATACCTACTCCACCCCCAAATTAGTGATGTAATTAAACATGAAAGTAAAGCGTCAGGGAAAGAGAGTGAACTAAAGGATCCCAATCCTAACCCAGCCCACAGGCTACATACATTTACATGTATTAATTTGCCAGACATTTTTATCTGAAGTGACTTACAGTGCTCTTATTAAAGGACCTCAATCCCTCTGGAGCACATGGAGTAAAGACACATGGTGGAGATTGATCCAGCAACCTTCTGCAGACTAGTCCACTTCATTACACCACAGAAGTAATGAAGCTATAAAGTGAAGTGAAAGTGACATACAGCGAAGTACGGTGACCCATACTCGGAATTCGTGCTCTGCTTTTAACCCATCCAAAGTGCACACACACAGCAGTGAACACACACACACCATGAACACACACCCGGAGCAGTGGGCAGCCATTTATGCTGCAGCGCCCGGGGAGCAGTTGGGGGTTCGATGCCTTGCTCAAGGGCACCTCAGTCGTGGTATTGAAGGTGGAGAGAGCACTGTACATGCACTCCCCCCACCTACAATTCCTGCCGGCCCAAGACTCGAACTCACAACCCTTCGATTGCAAGTCCAACTCTAACCATTAGGCCACTTCTTCCCCACCATTGTTCATATCAAATTAACATGCAATTTTAAAAATATGAAATTAAATTTAGCAATAAATAGAATGCTGACAACATGATATAAAGCGTTTAACTCTGTGTAATTTTTTTCCAGGTAGTGGTGCTCATGGTGAGCAGACACAGATGTTTGGAGCAGACACAGCAGCAGTCAGATTGTCCCACACATGTTCTCCTGCTCTTGTTCAGGGTTGTGTGGTTCAGGGTCTTCATCATGGTCTTCCTCATCCTGTCTGTGCACTCAGACAAGTACAGTCTCGATGTCCCTCTCTCATCCATGATCAGATTCAGTCTGATTGAAGCAGTGAGGGTCGTGATGGAAGGATGTTCACCGTCTGTAAACGGTCAAAAACAGAACAATGTTTGAATAAAGCTTTGTTTCATCTGTTGTTGACTTATATTTATTTTAGGGCCGGGACTTTAACGCCTTAATTGAGATTAATTAATTACACAAAAAATTTTCCGCATTTTTAATAACTTATTTTTGCACCGCGGAACGTTTCTCACTGGATGAGTTTCGACGGACCGATTATACTGGAGCACCAACTAGCGTTCAAGACTTCAGACAACAACAAACCACAGAGAACATGAACGAAGAAGCAGACGAGATCGCTTTGGTTGAACCCTTGGAGGGGAAATTTTGTTATCTGTCCCTTGCGAGAGACTTTTCTCACTGGCAGGTAACGTAGTTCAAAAGAAAAGGGCAGCCTTGAGCTCTGAAAATGTGAACAAGCTAGTTTGTCTCAGCAACTGGCTGAAAGAGAAGTATAAGAAATAGTCATAGAGGTATCCTGAGGCCAATGGGGTTGTTGTTACTGAAATGTTGATCAAACAGTGGTCTAGGCAACAGAGAGATTTATTTTTCATCAGGATATTGGAAGAATGGGGACTGAGGTCAATCACTGGCACTTTTTTTATTTTATTTTAAATGGTACACTTTATGTTGAACTATGTATTATTTTGTTGGTGCAACTGGCACTTTATGTTGAACTCTTTATTGTTTTGGCCAAGGTTATTGAGAGTTGGACTTAGTATGTTATGGCCTCTGAAGCAACAGAGAGATTTTTTCTAATAGTCAGGGTTTCCAATGTTCTGAATGTACTTGACAGTATTGTGTTTTACTTAAAAAACAGTTTACAGAAGCTTCCAGCACCTATAAGTTACCTGAATTTCTGAAATGTACTATTTCTAAATTGTTTCTAAATTGTTTCTAAATATGCTATTGCTTCACTTAATGGCAAAAATTGCACTGGTCTGCTAGACTTGGTTGAACAAAAATAAACAATATTTTGTTGCTTAAGCTTATGTATTTAGTCATTATTCAATGGTATACTATAAATCCATGTGAAAAAAATTACTTCTCACTGTTCTCAGGTCAAATATTTATATGCGATTAAAATGCGATTAATTTCGATTAATTAATTACAAAGCCTCTAATTAATTAGATTAATTTTTTTAATCGAGTCCCGGCCCTAATTTATTTATTGTGACTGTTACTTTTATTTATTATTTTACTTGTTTATTAATGTCTCCTGTTGTTGTCAGTAAATAAAATATAGCCTAATTGTTTCATTAACACATGCATTCATTCATTACTTGACTGAATGTTTAGATGTATTCATCTGCATTTGTCTTGTTTGATCTCATGCATAGCTCTAGCATTAGAAAAAAAAACTAATTACAATTTGTTTTACAAAAAATACATAATTATTAGTCACCATTTATCATTATTGTTGATAAGTGTTGGGGTGGGCTAGAAATGCATTCTGAGGTCATCTTAATTTTTAAGTAGTAATTCTTACATTTTTTAAATTGTAAAACCAACAATCTTCTCCAAAGGCGAGATCTTCTAGCAGCTGATCGACATCTCCTTTGTGCAGATATTACAAATATTGCAAACGCTGAGGAAACCCGTACTAGGTACGGTTGTGCAGTTGCTGATGCTATGAGGTGTATAATATTTAAAGATTAAACTGCGGGTCATTTCAATAGAGTTAAAATATAAAAACAACGCAAAATGTATTGGTTAAACTACAATAACAATAAAATGGCTGTGTATTCAACAAGACTACAAAAGGAGCAAATTGCATCAACATCAAAATATTTAGATAGTAAATATTAAACCTGTCGCAGTCAGTCATATCTTTGAAGCTGTAGCGCTTGTAATAACGTTATAGGTCACATGATAACGTAAACATGGCGGACTGCATTCATACTCAACGAGATTTGGCTTTAGAGTGCGTACTCTTTTAACGCTCGTTAAGTAGGTACTCATTGAAATTAAGTACCTACTCATTAAGTATGCGATTTCGGACGCAGCCGTAGTCTTGAGCGCAAGTGGAGAAAAACTAACTTGAACGTTTTTAGAATTGAGTGGAAAAACAGTATGTCCAGCTATAGACATGCTCTAAAAACTGCCAGGGCCGAGCATATCCACAAACTCATAGAAAATAACCAAAACAATCAGAGGTTTAAATTTAGCACAGTGTCTAGATTAACAAATAACCAGACACCACCCATCCATCCATCCATCTTCTTCCGCTTATCCGGGGCCGGGTCGCGGGGGCAGCAGTCTAAGCAGAGAACCCCAGACTCCCCTCTCCCTAGACAC
Source organism: Carassius carassius (assembly GCF_963082965.1). Lineage (NCBI taxonomy): Eukaryota > Metazoa > Chordata > Actinopteri > Cypriniformes > Cyprinidae > Carassius > Carassius carassius. Next base: position 11,275,498 of record NC_081759.1, on the reverse strand, counting down.
TTCCTCCAGCTCTTCTGGGGGGACACCGAGGCGTTCCCAGGCCAGCCGGGAGACATAGTCTCTCCAGCGTGTCCTAGGTCTTCCCCGGGGTCTCCTCCCAGTGGGACGCACCCGGAACACCTTCCCGGGAAGGCGTCCAGGAGGCATCCAGAACAGATGCCCGAGCCACCTCAGCTGACCCCTCTCGATGTGGAGGAGCAGCGGCTCTACTCTGAGCTCCTCCCGGGTGACTGAGCTTCTCAACCTATCTCTAAGGGATCGCCCAGCCACCCTGCGGAGAAAGCTCATTTCGGCCGCCTGTATCCGGGATCTTGTCCTTTCGGTCATTACCCAAAGCTCATGACCATAGGTGAGAGTAGGAACGTAGATTGACCGGTAAATCGAGAGCTTCGCCTTGCGGCTCAGCTCTTTCTTCACCACGACAGACCGGTACATCGACCGCATTACTGCAGAAGCTGAACCGATCCGTCTGTCAATCTCCTGTTCCATCCTTCCCTCACTCGTGAACAAGACCCCAAGATACTTAAACTCCTCCACTTGAGGCAGGAACTCTCCACCAACCTGAAGTGGGCAAGCCACCCTTTTCCGACTGAGGACCATGGCCTCGGATTTGGAGGTGCTGATTCTCATCCCAGCCGCTTCACACTCGGCTGCAAACCGTCCCAGTGCATGCTGAAGGTCCTGGCTTGATGAAGCCAACACGACAACATCATCCGCAAAGAGCAGAGACGAAATCGTGTTGTCACCAAACCTGACCCCCTCCGGCCCCTGGCTGCGCCTAGAAATTCTGTCCATAAAAATCATGAACAGAACCGGCGACAAAGGGCAGCCCTGCCGGAGTCCAACACGCACCGGGAACAAGTCTGACTTACTGCTGGCAATACGAACCAAGCTCCTGCTCCGGTCGTACAGGGACCGGATAGCCCTTAGCAAAGGGCCCCGGACCCCATACTCCCGGAGCACCCTCCACAGGCCGCCGCGAGGGACACAGTCGAATGCCTTCTCCAAATCCACAAAGCACATGTGGACTGGTTGGGCAAACTCCCATGAACCCTCCAGCACCCCGTAGAGGGTATAGAGCTGGTCCAGTGTTCCACGGCCTGGACGAAAACCACACTGTTCCTCCTGAATCCGAGGTTCTACTATCGGCCGGATTCTCCTCTCCAGTACCCTGGCATAGACTTTCCCAGGGAGGCTGAGAAGTGTGATCCCCCTGTAGTTGGAACACACACTCTGGTCCCCCTTCTTAAAAAGAGGGACCACCACCCCGGTCTGCCATCCCAGAGGCACCGTCCCCGACTGCCACGCGCTGCTGCAGAGGCGTGTCAGCCAAGACAGCCCCACAACATCCAGAGACTTGAGGTACTCAGGGCGGATCTCATCCACCCCTGGTGCCTTGCCACCGAGGAGTTTCTTGACTACCTCGGTGACTTCAGCTTGGGTGATGGACGAGTCCACATCTGAGCCCTCAGCCTCTGCTTCCTCAATGGAAGACGTGACAGCAGGATTGAGGAGATCCTCAAAGTATTCCTTCCACCGTCCAACGACATCCCCAGTTGAGGTCAACAGCTCCCCACCTCTACTGTAAACAGCATTGGTAGGGCACTGCTTCCCTCTCCTGAGGCGCCGGACGGTTTGCCAGAATCTCTTCGAGGCCGACCGATAGTCCTTCTCCATGGCCTCACCGAACTCCTCCCAGGCCCGAGTTTTTGCTTCCACAACCACCCGGGCTGCAGTCCGCTTGGCCTGCCGGTACCTATCAGCTGCCTCAGGAGTCCCACAAGCCAACCAGGCCCAATAGGACTCCTTCTTCAGCTTGACGGCATCCCTTACTTCCGGTGTCCACCACCGGGTTCGGGGATTGCCGCCTCGACAGGCACCGGAGACCTTACGGCCACAGCTCCGAGCGGCCGCTTCGACAATGGAGGTGGAGAACATGGTCCACTCGGACTCAATATCTCCAGCCTCCCTCGGGATCCGGTCGAAGCTCTGCCGGAGGTGGGAGTTGAAGATCTCTCTGACAGGAGGCTCTGCCAAACGTTCCCAGCAGACCCTCACAGTACGTTTGGGTCTGCCGAGTCTGTCCAGCTTCCTCCAACAAGCTTCCTCCAACAAGCATCCAGGATCCAACTCACCACCAGGTGGTGATCAGTTGACAGCTCCGCCCCTCTCTTCACCCGAGTGTCCAAGACATACGGCCGGAGGTCGGATGAAACGACCACAAAGTCGATCATCGACCTACGGCCTAGGGTGTCATGGTGCCACGTGTACGCATGGACACCCTTATGCTTGAACATGGTGTTCGTTATGGACAAGCTGTAACTAGCACAGAAGTCCAATAACTGAACACCACTCGGGTTCAGATCAGGGGGGCCGTTCCTCCCAATCACGCCCCTCCAGGTGTCACTGTCGTTGCCCACGTGGGCGTTGAAATCCCCCAGTAAAATGACGGAGTCCCCAGTCGGAGCACTTTCCAGCACCCCTCCCAGAGACTCCAAGAAGGCCGGGTACTCTGCACTGCCGTTCGGCCCGTAGGCACAAACGACAGTGAGAGACCTATCCCCGACCCGAAGGCGCAGGAAAGCGACCCTCTCGTTCACCGGGGTAAACTCCAACACATGGCAGCTGAGCTGGGGGGCTATAAGCAGACCCACACCAGCCCGCCGCCTCTCACCATGGGCAACTCCAGAGTGGTGAAGAGTCCATCCTCTCTCGAGGAGTGTGGTTCCAGAGCCCAAGCTGTGCGTAGAGGTGATCCCGACTATCGCTAGTCGGAACCTCTCAACCTCACGCACAATCTCGGGCTCCTTTCCCGCCAGTGAGGTGACATTCCACGTCCCTAGAGCTAGTTTCCGTGTCCAGGGATCGGGCTGTCGAGGCCCCCGCCTTCGACTGCTGCCCGATTCTCTAAGCACCGGCCCCTTACAGTCCCTCCTGTAGGTGGTGAGCCCACGGGAAGGCGGCCCCACGTCGCTCCTTCGGGCTGAGCCCGGCCGGACCCCGTGGGGGGAGGCCCGGCCACCAGGCGCTCGCATACGAGCCCCAACCCCGGGCCTGGCTCCAGGGTGGGGCCCCGGCTGCGCCATACCGGGCGATGTCACGGTCCTTTTATGTGATCTTTTCATAAGGAGTTGGTGAACCGCTCTTAGTCTGACCCGTCGCCTAGGACCTGTTTGCCTTGGGAGACCCTACCAGGGGCATATAGCCCCGGACAACATAGCTCCTAGGGTCATTCGAGTACTCAAACCCCTCCACCACGTTAAGGTGGCAGTTCAAGGAGGAGCAGACACCACCCGATTTAAATATTCCCTCATAGTTTAATAGTAATGACTTTATGAATTTCTTCACTGATAAAATAGATAACATCAGAAATACAATAACAAATGTAGATTCTTCAGAGTCTAATAATACTTCAGTTTCATCCATTGCACCCAAAGATAATCTGCAGTGATTTACAACTACAGGACGGGAAGAACTAAATAAACTTATCACTCCATCTAAACCAACAACATGTTTATTAGATCCTGTACCCATTAAATTACTAAAAGAGCTGTTACCTGTAGCAGAAGAACTGCTTCTCAATATTATTAACACATTGTTATCTTTAGGTCAGGTCCCAAAACCATTCAAGCTGGCGGTTATTAAGCCTCTTATTAAGAAACCACAATCCTAGTGAACTGCCATTTATAGGCCCATTTCAAATCTTCCATTTATGTCTAAAATTTTAGAAAGCGTTGTGTCTGCTCAATTGTGCTTCTTTGTCACGATTATTAGATGGAGTGCCCATGAACTTCATTAGAGGGCACTCCACTCAGGACCATTCCACTCATCAACCACCAGATGTCACTTGGACACTAGCACCTCTCATACTGTTGCACCACACCCGAACTACATTACCCATGAGTCACTGCATCACAATCACCCTGCCACACCTGCACCTCATTCATCAGCCAATTTCCTTGCCACACCTGCACCTCATTTACACACACACATAAAAGCAGCACACTCACTCTCACTCAATGCGAAGTCTTGTTTAGCCAGTCTGACATTTCCGAGCGTTTTTCCTTGTGTTTGTTATTCCTGTGTTTTGACCTTTGGACTGTGTATTCCGACTCTGATTCTCTGCTGCCTGATCTCTGCTTGTTTTTGGTTACGATTCTGGTTATCCCTGACACACCTGACGCCATTCCTGATCTCTGCCTGTATTAGCATTCTGTGGAATAAATGCTGCATATGGATCCGAACGACTCCGACTCCTTGTTACAGAAGACTTCGCCATACCAGGATCCAGCAGCCGGTATCCCCTTGTCACTGAGGTATCGGTTCCTGTTTCAATGTCAGCATATCACCAATCCAGCCTAACCACAGATCCAGTTGACCTGCTGTTAGATCTTAAGCAAGGAGATCGATCTATTGAGGACTATGTTCAACAGTTCTGTGAATTGGTTTATCGAGTTCCTCTAGACGATGAAGTCTGGTTTAAGGATTTATTCCGTTTTGGACTCAATGAACCAGTAAAATCATGGTTGCCTAGAGGGGAGTTTAATTGCAGCTTAAGGGACACAATGGACTATGCACTCTTGTTAGGTGGTTCTCCTTTCACGGTGGGAGAGGCAGAGGACTTTAAAGCCCCAAAACCACTGCACAAGATGGCCGCCAGCCCAGCGCCGCTGCACAAGATGGCCGCCAGCCCAGCGCCACTGCACAAGATGGCCGCCAGCCCAACGCCGCTGCACAAGATGGCCGCCTCAGTTGAATTTCCAGAGTCAAGTCAGGTCCCCGTCGACTTTCCAGAGTCAGGTCAAGTCTCCACTGACCGTCCTGAACAAGAGTCTAATCAGGTCACTGTTGACCATCCAGAGTCAGGTCAAGTCTTCGCTGACCTTCCAGAGTCAGGGTTAGTTCCTGTTGGCCTTCCAGAGTCGAGTCAGTTGACCGTTGAATTTTCAGAGTCGAGTCAGGTTCCAGTGAACTCTCCAGAGTCGAGTCAGGTTCCAGTGAACTCTCCAGAGTCGAGTCAGGTTCCAGTGAACTCTCCAGAGTCGAGTCAGGTTCCAGTGAACTCTCCAGAGTCGAGTCAGGGCTAGTTCCAGTGAACTCTCCAGAGTCGAGTCAGGGCTAGTCACCGTGGACCTTCCGGAATCAGGGCTAGTCACCGTGGACTTTCCGGAATCAGGGCTAGTCACCGTGGACTTTCCAGAGCCAGGGCTAGTCACCGTGGACTTTCAAGGACCGAGTCAAGTCACCGGTGTTCTTCAAGGACCGAGTTAAGTCACCGGTGTTCTTCAAGGACCGAGTCAAGTCACCAACGATCCTCAGGAACCAAGTCAAGTCACCGTTGATCTTCATGAGCAAAGTCAAGTCACCGTTGATCTGCATGAGCAAAGTCAAGTCACCGTTGATCTGCATGAGCAAAGTCAAGTCACCATTAACCTCCATGAACTAACTCAAATCACAGTTGATCCTCAGGAACCAAGTCAAGTCACCAACGATCTTCATGAGCAAAGTCTAGTCACCATTGATCTTCATGAGCAAAGTCAAGTCACCATTAACCTCCATGAACTAACTCAAATCACAGTTGATCCTCAGGAACCAAGTCAAGTCACCAACGATCTTCATGAGCAAAGTCTAGTCACCATTGATCTTCATGAGCAAAGTCAAGTCACCATTAACCTCCATGAACTAAGTCAAGTCACAGTTGATCCCCAGGAACCAAGTCAAGTCACCAATGATCTTCATGAGCAAAGTCAAGTCACAGTTGATCCTCAGGAACCAAGTCAAGTCATCAATGATCTTCATGAGCAAAGTCAAGTCATCAATGATCTTCATGAGCAAAGTCAAGTCACCATTAACCTCCGTGAACTAAGTCAAGTCACAGTTGATCCTCAGGAACCAAGTCAAGTCACCAACGATCTTCATGGGCACAGTCAAGTCACAGCTGATCTTCATGAACCCAATCAAATCACCACAGATCTACCAGAGCCTCGTCACATCTCAGCCGAACTCCCAGAGCCTCGTCACATCTCAGAGCTCTCGTCCTATCCTGGCACCGCCCTGGTGGGCTTCTGTCCCGTCTTCTCAGCTGTGGTGGTCCTCTACTCCTCCCAGGTGGGCTCCAGCTCCACCTGCTCCACTCTGGTGGGCTGCCACGCCACCTGCTCTGCCTTGGTGGACCCTTGTTCCAGAGTTAGGCCCATGGCGGGCTCCCGGTCCCGAGTTAAGCCCATGGCGGGCCCCTGTTTCCTATGCCAGGCCCAGGAGGGGCTCCTGTTTTCCTGAGTTAGGCCCAGGAAGGGCTCCAGTTCCACCTGCTCTGCCCCAGTCCACTGCACTTCCTCATGGACCTGGCCCTCCATCCCTCCCCCTGTTCCGCCTCCGCTCCACCGCCCTCCTAGATTGTTTTGAGCGTCTGGAAGCCGCTCCTTTGGGGGTGGGCTATGTCACGATTATTAGATGGAGTGCCCATGAACTTCATTAGAGGGCACTCCACTCAGGACCATTCCACCCATCAACCACCAGATGTCACTTGGACACTAGCACCTCTCATACTGTTGCACCACACCCGAACTACATTACCCATGAGTCACTGCATCACAATCACCCTGCCACACCTGCACCTCATTCATCAGCCAATTTCCTTGCCACACCTGCACCTCATTTACACACACACATAAAAGCAGCACTCTCACTCAATGCGAAGTCTTGTTCAGCCAGTCTGACATTTCCGAGCGTTTTTCCTTGTGTTTGTTATTCCTGTGTTTTGACCTTTGGACTGTGTATTCCGACTCTGATTCTCTGCTGCCTGTCCCGATCTCTGCTTGTTTTTGGTTACGATTCTGGTTATCCCTGACACACCTGACGCCATTCCTGATCTCTGCCTGTATTACCATTCTGTGGAATAAATGCTGCATATGGATCCGAATGCCTCCGACTCCTTGTTACAGAAGACTTCGCCATACCAGGATCCAGCAGCCCGGTATCCCCTTGTCACTGAGGTATCGGTTCCTGTTTCAATATCAGCATATCACCAATCCAGCCTAACCACAGATCCAGTTGACCTGCTGTTAGATCTTAAGCAAGGAAATCGATCTATTGAGGACTATGTTCAACAGTTCTGTGAATTGGTTTATCGAGTTCCTCTAGACGATGAAGTCTGGTTTAAGAATTTATTCTGTTTTGGACTCAATGAACCAGTAAAATCATGGTTGCCTAGAGGGGAGTTTAATTGCAGCTTAAGGGACACAATGGACTATGCACTCTTGTTAGGTGGTTCTCCTTTCACGGTGGGAGAGGCAGAGGACTTTAAAGCCCCAAAACTGCTGCACAAGATGGCCACCAGCCCAGCGCCGCTGCACAAGATGGTCCCGATCTCTGTTTGTTTTTGGCTACGATTCTGGTTATCCCTGACACACCTGACGCCATTCCTGATCTCTGCCTGTATTACCATTCTGTGGAATAAATGCTGCATATGGATCCGAACGTCTCCGACTCCTTGTTACATTCTTCTTGCAAAAAACGTATCTGTATGAAGAATTTCAGTCAGGTTTCAGGCCCCACCATAGCACAGAAACTGCACTTGTTAAAATTACAAATGACTTGCTGCTTGCGTCAGATTAAGGCTGCATCTCATTGCTAGTTTTACTTGTTCTTAGTGCTGATTTCAACACCATAGAATAGATCATGACATACTCATAGATCGATTACAAAACTTTACAGGTATATTTAATATGGTTTAGATCTTGTCTGTCTGATCGCTACAACTTTGTTTAAATGGGGAGTCATATAATTTATCACCAGTAAAATATGGAGTGCCACAAGGATCTGTCCTAGGTTCTCTGCTATTTTCAATATACATGTTGCCCCTTGGTAATATTATTAGAAAATATGGGATTAGTTTCCACTGTTATGCTGATGGCACTCAACTATATTTCTCAACAAGTCCAGTTGAAACTTCTAAATTATCTAAGCTAACAGAGTGTGTTAAAAATGTAAGACTGGATGACCAATAATTTTCTCCTATTAAATTCTGATAAGACAGAGATATTACTTAATGGACCAAATTGCAACTAGATGGATGTACTGTTACTTCCTCTACAGTCAAAAGTCTGGCTGTTATATTAGACAGCAACTTGTCTTTTAAAAACCATGCTTTTCATATTACTAAAACACCATTCTTCGATGTTAGAAACATTGCCAAGCTATGAAACATGTTACCTGTTTCTGATGCAGAAAAGCTAGTTCATGCATTCATGACCTCTAGACTGGACTATTGTAATGCACTGCTAGGTGGTTGTCCTGCATCTTCAATAAACAAGCTACTGGCTGTCCAAAATGCAGCATCTAGAGTCCTTACCAGGTCAAGAAAATATGATCATATTACCCCAATTATACAGTCTCTGCACTGGCTACCTATTAAGTTCCTTATGAGTTACAAAATGTTATTACTTACAAGGCCCTTAATGGTTTAGCTCCTGCGTACCTAGCTAGACTTCTACCACGCTTCAGTCCATCATGCTCCCTAAGGTCACAAAACGCTGGACTTTTGGTAGTACCTAGGATAGCAAAGTCCACTAAAGGAGGTAGAGCTTTTTTGGCATTTGGCTCCCAAACTCTGGAAATAGCCTTCCTGATATAATGTTCGAGGTTCAGACACACACTCTCTGTTTAAATCTAGATTAAAAACATCTGTTTGGCCAAGCATTCAAATAATGTATCTCATAATTTTGGACTGCAGTTATATCTAATCAAAATTATTACACATTATTTATTTTTTTAGCTTGGGTTAAACTAATTAATTTTACTAGGCTGGAACAGCAGCTATGCTAATTATGTCTCTATTTGTTTCTCTGTTTTGCCACACAAGCTCCAGTCTATTATTATATACTAAATTATGCCAACCCCTCAGAGGATCTCAGATTAAATTTTAAATTACATTTACATTTTATTCATTTGGCAGACGCTTTTATCCAAAGCAACTTACAAATGAGGACAGTGGAAGCAATCAAAAACAACAAAAAGAGCAATGATATATGAGTGCTATAACAAGTCTCAGTTAGGTTAACACAGTACACGTAGCATGGACTTTTAAATAATATAATAAATAAAAAGAAAACAGATAGAATAAAAAAAGAATAAAGCGAGCTAGTGTTAGAGGTCTTTACACACACACACACACACACACAATTGCATAATAAATGAAAAGAAAATAGAATACAAAAAAAGATTAGAAAGGTAGTTAGATTTTTTTAAAGAATAGAATTAGAATAGTGAGTGTCAAAGTTAGAGGGTCAAATAAAGATGGAAGAGATGGGTTTTAAGCAGATTCTTGAAGATGGTTAAGGACTCAGCTGCTCAGACTGAGTTGCGGAGGTCATTCCACCAGGAGGGAACATTTAATTTAAAAGTCCATAAAAGTGACTTTGTGCTTCTTTGGGATGGCACAATAAAGCAATGTTCACTTGCAGAATGCAAGCTTCTAGAGGGCACATAAGTCTGAAGTAACAAATTTAGGTAAATGGGTGCAGAGCCAGTGGTAGTTTTGTAGGCAAACATCAATGCCTTGAATTTTATGCGAGCAGCTATTGGAAGCCAGTGCAAATTGATAAACAGAGGTGTTAACAGAGGTGATGATGCTAACCCTGAAACAACATACATAACTACCAAATTTTGTTTTATTGTTTTATAAGTTTTATTGCATCATATAATAATTGCTGTTAATAGTGTTCATCGTCTGTTTGATTACGTCTTTTATTGATTTTTCTGTACATTTCTGCCATATGCACATAAACTGACAGTCACCACTGATAAGCTACTACTAAATAATGTAGAAACTTAATTTTCTTTAAAGTTGCTTTACATAAAATTGTATTGTAAAAAGCGCTATACAAATAAACTTTAATTGAATTGATAGATGACTGAGTCACAGCATTTCCAACATGGTAAGACTTCTGTGATGTTCCCAGTATGCAGGAACATGCATCATCGGGAAGAAGGAGGCGGGAACCGGCGCACAATCGACGGAAAACTTTAATGATCAAAATAAACACAAAACAGCGCATCAACCCCTCACGGACGACTGATGCGCACAAAATAAAACCAAAACATAAAATAAAATAAAGCCCAGGGGTCTCATTTATAAAACTATGCGTAGGATCTTTACTAAAAGTTTACGTGCGCCCAAAAGCCAAAAATGGCGTACGCCAAAAAATATTCCGATTTATAAAACCGTGCGTACGCACACCTGTAAGCAATGTTCCCTTTATAAATCACAGATCACCCGCAGATGTGCGTACGTGAACCAGCCTCATATCCCGCCCTGTACACGCCCATTTTTAACCATAAATAGTCAATGCAAATCACCTCATGATTGCTGATCAGCATGTAAATGAGAGTGGAATCCCATATATACCTGGAAAACTGGCATGCGACCCGCCAATTAATTAATCCAAGAAAGTGAAAACGTGCATTTCTGTTAGCCTAATTTTAATAATGGCGACAGGTGAGAAAAGAGGAAAAAAACGTAATTGAAACACTTGTAGGGGAGGTGGAGGCTCGGAAAACTGTGTTATTTGGTGGCCACAGCAGTGGGGTCACTAATAAAAAGAAGCAGTGCGAGTGGCAAAGTATTGCTTCTGCCGTCAATTGTGTCAGTGGGACAGAACGGACAGTTGCAGAATTAAAGAAAAAATGGTCCGACCTGAAGGTATACAAATTTTTTTTTTACCAACATATTACATTTGTGTTTTATTAGGCTATATACCTATATAAATAGCAATATTGATTTTCAAAAAGTTTTATTTACATGTGCTTACAGTATGCAAAATATGTGAAATAAAGATTCTCATTCATTCAAGGTGGAGGCAAAGAGAAAACTGTCCTCCCACCGCCAGAGCGTGGCTGCAACTGGTGGGGGCCCATGTACAGCTGATCTCACATCAGTGGACAGCAAAATCGCAGCTATAATTGGGGAGGTCAGCGTGTGTGGTATTGTGTCGGAAAAGGAGGGAGACACTGACGTGACTGAAACCACAGAGGAGCAAGGTTAAACCGATTTTTAATCATTAACGCTGTACATTTGAGTGTGTGGGGTGATAAATGGATAAATGTTGCCAATTGTTTGTCCTCCAGTCCTTCCGGAGTCTGAAGCTGTAAATGAACAGGAGGTTCAGGGTGAGGGGTTCTCAGATGCAGATGCACAGCGTCCGGCTCAAAGCAGTGCCCCTTCTGCGTCTGGCACGTCCAAAAGTGGTCGGGTACTCACTGACGCAGTCCTGCAGTTACAGCGAGAGACAATAAACGCTGTCAACAGGGTTGCAGATGAGCTACGGCAGATGAGAGAAGTGATGCAAGAAATTGCACAATCATTAAAAGATGCAGTTAAAACATGAACCTTGAGTTTTGTCTTTCTTTACAAACGCCGCATGACATCCTCACGGATTCTTGCACCTCGTTGATATCCCTCTTGTCGGCCAGGGGGCTGTGGCTCGGGGTCGTAATGCTGGGGTAGAGGGAGATCAGGAGGGAGAGGAATACCGTTTCTCAGTGCTATATTGTGCAAAACACCACACGCCCTGACAATCTTGCACACTTTTGCTGGATGGTATAAAAGTCTGCCACCCGAGGCATCCAGAGCACGCCATCTGCATTTCAGGATGCCGATGGCACGCTCCACAACTGCGCGGGCACGAGAGTGGACCTCGTTATAATGAGTTTCCTCTGCGCTCTGCGGGTTTAAAAATGGGGTGAGGAGCCAGCGTCTCAGGGGGTAGCCACTGTCGCCTGCAGGTTATAATTATATTAAAAACAAAATTGTTACAGTTTCTACTTTTTAATATTGTTAAACTCACCAAGAAGCCAGCCATCACGTACTGCGCCTGCATTTAGTCTGTTCCCTACACTGCTATGTGTCAAGATAAAGGAATCATGTGTTGAACCAGGCCAGCGTGCCACAATGTTTGTGAGGGTCATGTTGGAGTCACATATGATTTGCACATTAATAGAATGCACATGCTTTCTATTAACATAAGCAAATTCATTTTCAGATGGTGCCCTTATAGCAACATGAGTGCAGTCAATTGCGCCGATTACATTTGGGAAACCAGACATTGCTGCAAATTGCGTTTTAATTTCGGCCTGTTCTCGCACAGTGTAGGGGAACCTGATGTATCGACTAACCATATTAAGTATACCATTTAAAACGACAGATATTATGGCACTCAGGGACGGCTGTGATATACCAGACCTATAGGGTGAGATGATAGATTCCAATAGAATTATTTCATATACAAAAAGGTCTTAGAGACAAATTTGAGGATTACTTATTGTTTTTTTATATTATTAATTTACCTGTCTGCCAATTCCCGCTGGAAACAGCCGGTTGCCAAGAACCCCAGAGTGGTGAGGACTTGTATTTGGACTGGGATGGCATGGTTCCGGCGTGTTGCCCTCTCTAATACTGGACCCAATTCAGCACATAGATCCAAGAGCACAGCTCTAGGGAATCTAAATCGGCTTATTAGCCAGTCATCATCATGGGCCAGGAAATCATCATGGTGCCTGAAAACTCGTTCTCTCCTTATTCTGCCATTAGCGTAATCCTCCAACAGTGCCAGGAGTGCCATCATGAAGCATTACATACCCGGGTCACCGGAGAATTTATATGTTTCTAGCAAATAGACTGATCGTTAACACCTTGACAAAATCACTTAATTAATTTGTGGGCGAAAATTTAAGACGAAAATGTTATAGTGAACACATGCTTCTTGACGGTTTTGTAATGAACACCGTAATAGTTAGGACCGATGATGAGTAGCGATTGTGCTTCATGACTGTATTTGCAGACTTTGACATTTTATGATATAGGCTATGTACATTAAGGAAAATATTTCCTTTTTACACTGTGTTCTGCAGTTCTCTAATAAAAGGGTATTTCATGCTATTCTGTAGGCTATCACATGTATCGCGCCATGTCCTCCTGTGCTCCCGTTGTGGACAATGTGACTGTAAGGCAGCGCTGATTATTATTTTATTTTACTTTTAATACATTTTGAATTACGTTTGGATTTTACTAGATGTATATAGCCTAAAACAATCGGCACAAATAACACTGTTGGATTTAATCTTCATGATAATGTGGATATAACGTATGAAATGGAGTGAAAATTAAATGTCATTCATTCTTATAATCGTTCTTCTCACATTTATTTTCTACAATCTAACTTCAGTTCACGACCTCACCATCGGTGTCGCCAATTCCCTTTGTCTCCAGAATGTGCGTACGCACGGCTCAAAGTTTGCTTAAAGGTGCGCACATTCTCCCGTCAAGTTTGTTTTTTATAGATCACAACCTTTGCGTGGGAACTGGCGTACGTACGTTTCCAGCCCCGTTTTGTGCGTACGCACGCTTTATAAATGAGGCCCCAGGCCTGGTCCTCTCTCGTCCTTCACTGTTGTCGCTCCAGTTTTATATCCTTCCATCTCTTCTGTGGGACTCAAGACCAGTGGTGGGTCGCAGGTGTCGCTGATTTCCCAATCATTCCACCGGCCTCGCTCGTGTTCCCACATCCCTCAGCCCCACCCCACTCGTCACATACCCCCATTGCCCCTCGCAGGCCGGGAGGTACCCTCGAGACTGCGCTCTACTCCCCCCCCCCCCCCTCCCTCCGGGGGGGACCGCTCACAGTGACCTGCGGGAACCTGGGGGTAGGACAGACGAGGCGAGAGAAAAGGAGATGGAAGGAGGAGCGACAGAGACGAGAGAGGGGAGAGAGAAAAAAAAAAAATTCCGGTTCCCAGACGCACTGCTGCTCAGCCCTCCACCAGCTGGGTGATCTCCTCCGCGGTGCCTGGCGGTGGCACTGGATGGCCCTCGGCAGACAGCACGACACTCCTCCGCCGCCCGGTGGACGGCGACGGCTCCTCCGGTTTTGGGCAGCCAGCAGGAGTCCCCCGTTCCCTGCTCCTCCCCGTTCAGGTAGACGGCAGCAGGCTCCGGCTCTCTGGCGAACGGCGCCGACTCCTCTGCTCCCTCACGGATGGCAACCGCCCCTCCACATCGCGGGCGGCCAGTAGCGAGCTCGCCCGTCCCCGGCAACTCGCTCCAGTCCACCGCCTCGAGCGTCCATGGCGGCACACTCCTCGCCTGCTCGACGGCACTGCGGATTCACCACAGCGGTGAGTTATCTTCAGCAGGGCGTCCATCCTTCTCCCGGGTTTCGGCACCACTGTAATGAATTAAACCTTAATAATCATCGGGAAGAAGGAGGCGGGAACCTTCGCACAATCAACGGAAAACTTTAATGATCAAAATAAACACAAAACAGCGCATCAGCCCCTCACGGACGACTGATGTGCACAAAATAAAACCAAAACATAAAATAAAGCCCAGGCCTGGTCCTCTCTCGTCCTTCACTGTCGTCGCTCCAGTTTTATATCCTTCCATCTCCTCTGTGGGACTCAAGACCGGTGGTGGGTCACAGGTGTCGCTGATTTCCCAATCACTCCACCGGCCTCGCTTGTGTTCCCACATCCCTCGGCCCCGCCCCACTCGTCACAACCACTGAAAGCAATTACAAAGAGCACGTGAGCATCAGAACTCAACCATGGAGAAATGGAAGAAGGTTACCTGGTCTTATGGATCACATTTTGGTGATCAGGTTTATGGCCGGGGGTACATGCATTGTTTACCTGGGCAAGAGATGGCAGCAGGATGCACTATTTGAAAAAGACAGTCTTGTTGGAAAACCTTGATCCCTGCCATTCATGTGGATGTTGCTTTGATACGACCCACCAACCTACAGACTGTTTCAGACCACGTACACCCCTTCATGGCAATGATATTCCTTGATAATGCACCATCTGTAACAGCAAAAATTGTTCAGGAAAGTTTTAAGATTGTGTTGCTTTGGCCTTAAAATTACCCAGTATCTATTGAATGTGCTGGACCAACAAATTCGATCCTTGGAAGCTCCTCCTCGGAGCTTGCGAGATTTAAAGGATCTGCTGCTAATATGTTTGTGCCACATTCCACATATGTTTAGAGGTCCTGTAGAGTCCATGCCTTCATGCATCAGTTTTGGCAACATGAGATGGACCTATACCATATAGGCATAGGCAGGTAGTTTTAATATTGTGGCCGGTCAGTGTATATAGTGAAACTGGAATTTTCATATTGAATGACAGGAACCTATTCTTTGGTCTTACAGTTTTGAAGGACATTTTAAAAACCAACAATGATAACCACTTCTAGAGAAGCCACAGATTTGTATATAGCTGGACCTTCGACTCAAAATGTTCTAACTACTGAGATACAGCCCTTGTGCCATCTAACCTATGACTCCTATATTATATTGAAAATATTAATATATAATATTGGTCTGTTAAAAGTGTTTTTACATTTCATAAATTGTAGATGATCACTTGACATATATTCATTTATCTGCATATTCATCTTCCCTTATGTATTAACATGTTTTGTTAGATATAATAGGATGCAGGGACTTTGAGTGCTTGTACAGCAGTTTGCATATTAAGAGATTAGCACAGGTTATAGGATAAAGGACGCAGACACACTTGGCTGTCACTGTACATGCTGCCAGCAATCATCATCCTTCATTATCTGTATCGGATAACCCTCTATTTATGTATGTAAGAAAATTGGTTCATGTTTACCTGGCTCCTGCGATTTTGCTGATCTTTCTGCTTGCTTACTATGTGCATAAATGTACTTGAATGCTAATGTGTAGATATGTAGAAGTTTGAAAGAAAGAATTAATAAAAAGACAGAACCGGGGTAATATGCAGGGGCGCCGGACTGGGGGTAAAACCAGTACTGATTACCAGGACCCCAAAGGAAGAGAGGGCCCTTGAAAAGTCAGGAACATATATTTAATATATATATATATATATATATATATATATATATATATATATATATATATATATATATATATATATATATATATATATATATATATATATTTAATAAGGGGTGGGGGGCCCATTAGGACTGCCTATGCATAGGCCCCGGGATCTTGTGCAGCGCCCCTGACAGTATGCATCTAGTTCCACAAAATATCACTAACAACAATGCAGTCAAAATGTCCGATTTTATTAGACCTGACAGTTTTCTGACAATTCTGCGAATGCAGTACAGTGTTTCATAGCAGAGCACTGAGCATCATCTATACCGTCTTTTAACACTGACATTGCATTTAATTCCATGCTGAATGCAAAACAAAAAAAGGCTTAATGACAGTGAAGTATTTATGTTTACAACACGCAATTAACATTGGATGAGAAAATTATAATGGAGAATATGAAAATCTTGAGATATATTACATATTTGGACCCACTTTATATTAAGTGGCCTTAACTACTATGTACTTACATTTTAATTAATAATTTAGTACAATGTACTTATTGTGTACATACATGTTTTTACATTGTACTTATATTTAAAAAAAAAAAAACTACATGTAATTACATCTGTATTTAATTTCTCTAATTACATTTATAATTACACTGTTGACCCATACTTTACACCTTAACCCACCCTTAAACTTACCCATACCTCCAACCCTCTCCCTAACCTTACCCCTATCCCACCTCAATAGCAGCAAAAGTGTTTTACAATACAATATGAACACAATAAGTACATTGTACTTATTTTTTTATGTAAGTACATAGTAGTTAAGGCCACCTAATATAAAGTGGGACCACATATTTTATAATATATGAATTTTTAATGAATAATTCCCAGCATCAAATAATTTGCTTATCCACACTGAAAGCAAAAATACAGTGCAATCAAAACCTATTAAAACATACTGAATATACCGTACAGAAATGTGGAGATAGATTTTAGGCCAGTAAGATTTCTTTATGGGCGGGGCTACCCAGTGTAAAGTCAAAGACATAGAAACCAAGTAAAAATGTGTCCTAGCATTTGTGAAGGTCGTGACTGGTTAAAACAAAAACTTTGTATTGGAATAGAAAGTTTTATCTTCTCACGCCTGGGTAGTATAAAATGTAAGATTCAGATAATTAGAAGGAGCTTACCCTTGTGAAAAAGAAGTTCACTTCAGTATGCTTTTAAAAAGAGTACTTATTACAGAAATAATATACTTAAATTTACTTGTGCAAATGTAATGTTTTTGGATAATTACATGCATGTTATTTACAATTAAATGAAAATATATTTTAAATGTATGTGCAATTAGTCACTTACAGCTGCTTTTTTTGACCCACTTCATTATTTGTAATTTCATAATTACATAGAGTTGTTCATGGTTAAAGTGTGTTAAAGGAATAGTTCACTCTTAAATAAAATTTTGGTATGTTTTAGCTTACCTCAAGGACATCCAAGATGTAGGTTTCTTTGTTTCCACAGTATTTCCCATTTTGATATTCTTAGGTCAAACCGTTTTTGTCTGTGACTCATATAATGGAGGTCTATGGTCACCACCTCAAAGAGCATGCACAGAGGAGTCCAAATTAAACAATTCCCCATCATAAGTAAACACTGATGACCTAAGACACGAAACGAGCGGTTTGTGTAAGAAAACGAACATTATTTATATAGTTTTTACCTCTTGTACACAACCACATTCAACTGATCTGTGGGCGCGAATGCTTCCTGATGTGACGTGCGCGCGCGCGCTCTGGCTTAGTCTGCGCAAGCGCGGAGAGCGCCGGAAGTGATCTCTCGCGCGTGTACATCACTCATTGTTTACACTTACTGTCTATGGTTTACACAGAGATCTAAACATATTTAGACGTACAGGAAATTGCAATGGAAGACGATTTCAATATATCCATAGACAACGTTACATTTTTTTTCACAACCATATTTATTTGAACCAGAATACACAGACCAAGTACTCAGGAGCGATCCGCTGCAGCAACACGTCTTCAAGCCTCAGAGAGACAGAGATTTCTTCAAAATTGGTGGTGTTTTAGTAGCAAGTGTTGTGAGATGCCAACAGAAGTGGAGAGCATATGTTGTCATGAATGGAACAACTACAAGACGACGACAAGGACATTGACAGTATCGCATCACACACCTGTCTGACTGAAAATCCTGAGTTTTATCCGCTGTTGAGACGCAGCGTTTTGCACGTTGTGTTTAGTTTGCCACGTATAAACTGGAGACGACATCCAATGCCAGAGGGACCCAATGGCTCGCTGTCAATAGAGTGAGTAATGTGTTGTATTTTTATTATAATTGCAATGATTATAGGGTGCATTATAAACAAATTAATTAATTACAATTACTGCATTATATTTCAGACAGTGCAGATTGGTGGTGTATCGTGTGGTAAACAGTAAACAATGACTGACGTTCATGCGCGAGAGATCACTTCCGGCGCTCTCTGCGCTTGCGCAGACTAAGCCAGAGCGCGCGTGCACGTCACAGTCAGATCAGTTGGACATGGTTGTGTACAAGAGGTAAAAAACGATATAAATACTGTTAGTTTTCTTACACAAACCGCTCATTTCGTGTCTTAGGTTATCAGTGTGTACTTATGATGAGGAATTGTTTAATTTGGACTCCTCTGTGCCTGCTCTTTGAGGTGGTGACCACAGACTTCCATTATATGAGTCACAGACAAGAACGGTTTGACCTAAAAATATCAAAATGGGAAATACTGCGGAAACAAAGAAGCCTACATCTTGGATGTCCTTGAGGTAAGCTAAAACATACCAAAATTTAATTTGAGAGTGAGCTATCCCTTTAAATGCACTGACAAATATTAATGGAAAACTAAAATATACTTTCATAAAATTTCTATTAAAACACATATGTCAATGTATTTAAATTTATGTGTAATTACATTCTTGTAATGATGAAATTAAGATCAAATACTTTACACATTTCAGAAGGCTAGTCAATGCATCAAAATAAGTGTACCTTGGTAAAGCATGAAAAAACCTAAACTGACATTATAACAAAGTGCACTTTTTAAAAGTGTACTTAAGAAACGTTGTTATAAAAATTGACTAAGTACACTTAAGTGGCCTTTTATTTTATTAATGTTAGAGCCTGTCCTCCAACAAAAAACGACCATATAGGTTGTTTGTGCAAGCACCTTATTACGACCTATATTTACGTTTTAAAGTTAAGCGCCCTCTAGCGGGCGTAAAAATAATGACAGTATCCCGTTGCGTCTGTCGTCATGAAATGACGTATCACGTCATTACCAATCAAAACGTACGTTTATTTAAATGCAATGTGTGGGCTTTTTACACCGATCTCACAGTATTTCCTACATATTTTACTAGGTTTCTTATTCATTCGAATGACCACACCTAACCCCACCCCTAAACCTAACCCTCACAGAAATCATGCTAAATTATGATTTATTGAGCGTATACATTTTTGTGCATATCCGTTCCCTGGGATCGAACCCATGATAGCATGATTACATATCAAGGTATAACGCAATAATCTACCAACTGAGCTACACGAAACACAAACCAGAGTGCAAATAAAAGAATACAAAACATTAATATGAAAACGACGTTTTGCCGATAGGGGCGCAATTGTAGGATACGCTCTTATGGGTCATATTTCAGGGATTTGGACAAACGACCTATACGAGCGTATTGGTTGGAGGACAGGTTGGCATATTCACTACAGTTACGCGCACTTCTTTTTCACAAGGGTATTGATTTTATTCCAATCATTTACATACATCCATGTGGTAGCGTACTAATGCAACATAGGCTATATTACACATTCAGCCTCTTTTAGCTGTGTGACATGATTTTGTAAATGGGAAGAAATAAAATACAACTTTCTTTTAAGAAACTGCTCAGTCATTCCAATATTAAACCATTCATGGTGGAAATATAAGCATAGTGCTAGTCATTTCCCAGGCATAGCTGCACCAAGCTCCCCCTGACAGGAATGAACAGACGTTCACTCACCCCAAAACTAACAATATCATATGTTTGCCATAAATCATTTATTAATTTATTTTAGAATGTTAATTTATTTTAGAAACCACCATTTTAGTGTATTAATAAAGTATACAACTCTTTGAGATGTAGAGCATTAAGACCAAAACATGAATTATTTGATAAATTGTCAGCACTCTCAGCCCTTAAATGGAAACATTTCAGTGGTCAGATAAATCTGACTCTTTAGCTGGTGGTGGTGGCTGTTCCAGTGGCCCCTGCTTCCGATTTGGCTTCAGGAGGTGTTACCCGATTCAGCAATAGGAGATTAAGCACAGGATCCACATACTCCATGAAGGTCTCCTTCACTCCCTTCTCAAGCAAGTAGCCCTCGGTTTCAATCTCCACATTCTCTTGTCCAGCGAGAGCCTCCATAGACGTCTGAAGGAGGCGCACACTGGCCAACACTGAGCTCTGTAGAATAAATGCAATTGACATAGAATATGACAAAATGGGTAAAAATAGCTGGTTTGTAGAAGTAAAATCTGGTCTAATAAACCTGTCATTTAATATTTTAAATTTTGTTCGCTCTTTGATGAATCGTTTTTGTTATTCACTTTGGATAAAAGTGTCCGTTTAATGCCCAAATGTAAATGTAAGTTACATATACAAGCCTACAACAAAATACAACTAAATATACATGCATGTGGAAATTTATGTAAGATATGAATCTTTGGGGGGTTATTTCCCATATTTTGGATTTAGGCCCAATCCCAATTCTATTTTATACACCTTCCCCTTCCCCTTCCCCTAACTGTTTTTTCCACCTGGTTGGCAAAAATGCATTTCAGTGACTGTAACCAATGGTATGCAATAAATTATGCTAAATCTGAGAAGAAGACTGAGAATTTCTGTGCCGAAAATCTTACTTCTGGGTTGGTACAAGTTTCGGCTGTTTTTTTTCGATTGTGGATCTAATGACGTAGACAAGAGCGGAACATAGACCAGAACTCCTTGTATGAGCATTTATGTCGGAAAAGCCCACCCACGCACATGGCAGTGTTGCGTAGGATTTGTTCGAGAATGCCTCCAAATAAGTGCATTTTTGAATGTGAGGGAAAGTTTACCATGTTCAGCTTCCCCAAGAACCCAGAGTTACATGAACAGTGGATGCAGTTTGTTTTTCCATGGCAGCAACGGAGTGTATCAAGTGCCTTTGTATGTTCTGGTCATTTGAGTGACGAATGTTTTATAAACAAGGCCCAAGTCGACGCTGGATTTGCACATCTTTTGCTATTAAAACATGGAGCCGTCCCTGTGATAAAAGACCCCATTCATGTAAGTACAATTGCATCAGATTTCTGTATTTTTTCGGAAATCAGCACATAAGTGAATATATGTTAATGGGAACAACACAAAACAACAGTATTATATCTCTCCGACTACGGCACGCCTCCAGGAGCTCGGCTTTTTCCAGAAAGAATCGGAAAGTTGTATTGTTCTTTTACAAATGTGATACAACTTAAGACTTTTTGGATATATGAAGGATGCAGTACTACTCTATAGGTACTCAAGATTAACATGAGATTAGGTAAAACTGTGTATGTTATATAATCTTTAATGTTAGTTAATAAAAAATACAACTGTTCTGTTAGTTCATGTTAGATCAGATCCATTAAATAATATTAACAACTACAAATTTTGATTTTAATAATGTGTTAGTAAATGTTGATATTAAGAAAGTAAGATTAATAAATGCGTATAACTATTTTTGGTAACATTTTAGTATAGGGACCAACTCTCACTATTAACTACTTGCTTATTAGCATGACTGTTATTAACATATTAGCTGTTTATTAGTATTTATTCTACATGATCATATTCTACATCCCTAGTCCTACCCAATAGCTAAACTTAACAACTACCCTTCTAACTATTAATAAGCAGAAAATTAGGAGTTTATTGAGGCAAAAGTTGTAGATAATGGTTCGTTAATAGAGAGAATTGGACCTTAAAATAAAGTGTGACACTATTTTCAATGTTAGTTCATGTTATATAATGTAGTTAACTCATGTTCACAAATTGAACCTTATTGTAAAGTGTTCCCAAATTGAGCTTTTGTTGCATATGATACATGGTACAAGGAATTCAAGGGAACTGAATTGGCAAATTAAATTGTCAACAAACTATCTGATCTTAGTCAGGGTAGTATATTTCAATAGAATGAAAACAAACAGGTATACCCTGATTAGGTCCATTACACGCAAACCTTTAACAGTGTACCTGAAGCAGGAAGACAGACAGAACTACAGCTCCAATGGTGTTCATCAGCCCCATGTAATAGTTGACCAGGGCTTCTCTGCAACCACGAATGAAGATGTTGAGTTCTTCGGTCTGGTGGTCGTAGTTGTAGTGGGCGGTGTTGTTGGTGATTTTGTACTGGATACAGGGTCTGGGAGAACTAGGGTTACAGCAACTAAAGGGCACACCATCAACCAAGTAACGGCCATCCACATTGCTCTTAATGCGGCTGGAAGATTGAGAAGGAAATGGAAGAAAAGAACCTTGAATCATTGCAAACTGTTATGAGATTGTTGCTCATAAAGTTAACAATAGTATACTTAAAACTTTCTTACTTCATGCTTTTAATTTCAATGTACTTCCCCCAAAGATTGTTGTATATACATATACCATATTTTAACTTGGTATTAGAATTTTTCTTTTGCGATACGATAAGTCATCAGCCAAGATAATATTCACACCATATATTAACATGACTCTTAAATGCATTTTTGTAAACACTTTTGGTCGTATTTGTGGATGGTTTCAGATTTTGTGACTATACTGCATATGAATGGTTTTGGACACTCTTTAAAGACACTCATTGATTAAAATCATGAATGCCACTGCATTAGAATGTCTAATAAATTATGCTAGAGCCTTTAGCAAAACTAACTTAGCCATATTTGTCTGAAAGTGATTTAAAATGGATGTATGAAGTATTAAAGGGTTAGTTCACCAAAAAATGAAAATTATGTCATTAATAACTCACCCTCATGTCATTCCAAACCCGTAAGACCTCTGTTCATCTTTGGAACATAGTTTAAGATATTTTAGATTTAGTCCGTGAGCTCTCATTCCCTCCATTGAAACTGTGTGCACGTATACTGTCCATGTCCAGAAAGGTAATAAAAACATCTTCAAAGTATTCTATGTGACATCAGAGGGTCAGTTAGAATTTTTTGAAACATCAAACATACATTTTGGTACAAAAATAGCAATAACTACGACTTTATTCAGCATTGACTTCTCTTCCGTGTCTGTTGTGAACGAGTACAAAGCACAACAGTTCAATGATATCTGGTTCGTGAACGAATCACTCGATGTAACCGGATCTTCTTGAACCAGTTCACCAAATCGAACTGAATCATTTGAGATGGTTCTCGTCTCAAATAAGCATTAATCCACAAATGACTTAAGCTGTTAACTTTTTTAATGTGGCTGACACTCCCTCTGAGTTAAAACAAAACAATATCCAAGAGTAATTCATGTACTCAAACAGTACACTGACTGAACTGCTGTGAAGAGAGAACTGAAGATGAACACCGAGCCGAGCCAGATAATGAACAAAAGATTGACTCATTCTCGAGTCAAGAACCGTTTCTGTCGGACGTGTCTGATTCAAGAACCGAGGAGCTGATGATACTGCGCATGTGTGATTCAGCATGAAGCAGACTGACACACAGAGCGTCTGAACTAAACTGTTTGCGTCTGAACTGAACTGGTTCTTTTGGTGATTGATTCTGAACTGATTCTGTGCTAATGTTATGAGCGCGGGTAAACCTAAGGCTTGAATGAAGGGCAATCATCGCCAATGACGTCATTACGTCGAGTGCAAAAGAACCAGTGAACCGTTTTCTTCAACTGGTTTATTGAATTGAAATGTCCGGAAGAATCGGTTCGCGGAAAAGAACCAAACTTCCCATCACTACTGGTGATCCGAAAACTGATGCAACCGGTTCTTGACTCGAGAACGAGTCAATCGTTTGTTCATTATCTGGCTCGGCTCGGTGTTCATCTTCAGTTCTCTCTTCACAGCAGTTCAGTCAGTGTACTGTTTGAGTACATGAATTACTCTGGGATATTGGTTTGTTTTAACTCAGAGGGACTGTAAGCCACATTAAAAAAGTTAACAGCTTAAGTCATTTGTGGATTAATGCTTATTGGAGATGAGAATAGTCTCAAACGATTCAGTTCGATTTGGTGAACTGGTTCAAGAAGAACCGGTTACATTGAGTGATACGTTCGCGAACCGGATATCATTGAACTGTGTTGTGTTGGTCATCTTACTTGAAAAAAGTAATTAGTTACAGTTACAAATTAGTTCTCCCAAAATGTAATTGAGTCCGTAACTAAGTTACCACATTGTAAAAGTAATTAGTTACTCAGCAAAGTAACTGTGACGTTATTTTTTTATGTTCTATAACGCTATTACGTCCTATAAAATCTTTAATATATAAGATGTTTATATTAACTGATTGAAGAATAAAAACACTAAGTATTTTAGAAAATGTTGTATTTATCTGAACTCAATAGATTGGAGCATGCCATATGATATGCATAGAAATAAAAACATATAACAAAAATAAATATTGAAAATAAAATTCAAGTACAAAATCAAGACAAACTAATTTAAACTTGGGTAAAAAGAAACAAAGGAAAACCTGGCCATTAGTGCAAATCTCTGTAACTGTATATTAGGCCTAAAGTTACTGCACAATAAACAGAACACTATCCAACTCTTATGGTGCGTTCACACACGCACCAAATAGAGCGTCTGGAGCGAGTGATTTCAATATTAAGTCAATGCAAAGACGCGAATAGACAGCCTCCGAAAACAGCTAAACACATTTTTAAATAAACCGCATATTTCAGTTTAAAACAACTACATTCTCGCATGAAATACTTTTAAACCTACATTTCATGACACGATAACAGTAATATTTAGAAAATGATCTTAATAAAAATGGTGGTTGAAAATGCTGTGTGAACTCAACTGGCAGAAGCCCCCCCATGACGCAAATTTGCGCCTGTTGTGAAGTTAATTTCACGCGCGAATGAATCGTATGAACTCAAAATGTTCAAGCTTCCAACTACGCGCGAATAGCAAATTTTTTTCATGCAAGTCGCGGCTGGTTTAAACACAGCATTAAATATTCAGTACAGTAATATGTTACCATGTGTTGATGTGAGGTGGTTCATAAGATTTGAGTTGCTTGAGGCAGACGTGGATAAAGTATTTTTTCCTGGGCATAGCGTTCATGTTACAGAAACATTCTTGCCTTTCATTTCCGGTACTTCCAGTTCGAGAACACCATTATCGCTGACGCCGTCTTGTGTTTAGTGGTTGTCAGAGCGTGCAGTGAGACAGCGTGAGCAGGGCACCGCCCACCCAGCCAATCATCATCGGATTTGCAACGGTGTCAGGCAGCTGATGTGTAGCCAGAAAAGTCAGAGTTTTTGCTATTTTTGTACCAAAATGTATTTTCGATGCTTCAAAAAATTCTAACTGACCCTCTGATGTCACATGGACTACTTTGAAGATGTTTTTATTACCTTTCTGGACATGGACAGTATACCATGCACACAGTTTCAATGGAGGGACTCAGAGCTCTCAGACTAAATCTAAAATATCTTAAACTGTGTTCCGAAGATGAACGGAGGTCTTACGGGTTCGTAACGACATGAGGGTGAGTTATTAATGACATAATTTTCATTTTTCGGTGAACTAACCCTTTAAGTTCTCCTCAAGTGTCCTTGGGTGTCTTAAAGAGATACTCCAACACAAAATGAAAATGTTACTTGAAAATGATACTTTGAATTGACATTCCCATTGAATAACTCCTTAACTTCCTTTGAGCTGAAATCCAGGTAACGGTTGCTGATCCACTGCATCTCAAACCAATCCTTGTAGTCGTTATTACCACAGCATTGGAACTCCATCTGAAGGTGATCAATGGTCTGCTTCTGGAAGCACCGGCCCGGAGTGTCGGTGTCCTTGTAGAAGTGGATGCCATTCTTCAAGCCGATCTTTTTTTTTGATTAAGGTGAATTTAATCTTCCATTGGGACTGTAGTAAACAAATTAATAAGTCATTAAACTATTAAACTTCATGAAACGATTTCGTTCTTTTCCTTATTTATTATTTCAGTTATTTTAAGTCAACACTAACCCAATAAACAAAGGTTTATTTATTTATTTTAGTTAAGCCTGGCTGTAAGGCTGTTTTACACGGAATGAACTGATTAACTTGCCTTTGGATATATATTAGGGTAAATCAGAGTCATTCTAATTTTTGGACTCGTCATTTAGGCCCCCATTATATTGGTGCATTTTTGTTTTAAAGCGGTGTTTAGAGGGTACCATTCATAAAACATTCGTAAATATAGGAATAATTCTGAGTAATTTGAGTGTAAAACAGACCTTCCCAAAAACTCTCCTCCGGGTTCACAAACGCTTCATAAATGTCTGATTTGATAGTTAAACATATGTATGTTAATGAATTCCAATCATTCGCTTATGCACACTCATTCACAATTAGCACAATCCCCGCCTATGAATTACAGCTACACAAATTGCGTGTCCAGGAACGCAGTGGAATATTCTGGACTGCTTTCTCAGGTTTGGCTCCAGTATATTGCATAAATGCAAAAAAACCCCCACTAAATATTCAATAACGTGTGTCCGCCAAAATGTTTTAGCCAGTTGAAAAAATGTCAGGTGCTCTTCTGAAAACAGCCAGCTGGTGGCACAGCATTTTTCCAGCTGAGACGCTTTGGTTGTTATAATGTATCCACAGCAATAACATATTGCTAGTATCTCATTGAATATTACTGAATATAAAAATACAGTGGGTAATATTATCTTATTCTTGTTCAGTTGTTATAAGTAGGATGATTTGTCGGTGTAGTAGGCAGTGGTGTATTGTAAGTAATAATACTTTGTTACAGTACTTAAGTATTTTTTGGGAGTATTCGTTCTTGAGTTTTTATATTTCTGCCAACTTTTACTTTTACTTCACTACTTTCCTAATTAAAATGTATACATTTACTCCGATATATTTCCCCGAAGCATATTTGTTATGCTGTTGAGCCGCAGCATTTTGCACGTTGTGTTTTGTTTGCCACGTATAAACTGGAGGCGACGTCCAAGGCCAGAGGGACCCTATGGCATGCTGTCAATAGAGTGAGTAATGTGTTGTATTTTTATTATAATCGCAACGATTATAGGGTGCTTTATAAAACAATTAATTAATTACAATTACTGCATTATATTTCAGACAGTGCAGATTGGTGCACGTTCATGTGGTAAACAGTTAACAATGAGTGATGAGTCATGTACACACGCAAGAGATCACTTCCGGCGCTTTCCGCGCTTGTGCAGACTAAACTAGAATGCGCGCACATGTCACACAACAGGAAGCACGCGCGACCCTCAGATCAGTTGGTCGTGGTTGTGTACAAGAGCTAAAAACGATATAAATACTGTTCGTTTTCTCACACAAACCGCTCGTTTCGTGTCTTAGGTCATCAATGTGTACTTACGATAGGAAATTGTTTAATTTGGACTTCTCTGTGCATGCTCTTTGAGGTGGTGACCATAGACCTCCATTATATGAGTCACAGACAAGAACAGTTTGATCTAAAAATATCAAAATGGGACCTACTGCGGAAACCAAGACACCTACAGTACATTTTAGATGCACTTGAGGTAAGCTAAAACATATCAAAATTTAATTGGCAATGAACTATCCCTTTAAGTACCAAATCTACCATTTTCATGAGAGTTGCCCCTGGGACGTTTAAACGGCTGTCCATGACATTATCCCTTACGGCCAAAGGCCTAAGCTATAAACCTAGTTTTTATTTTGTTAGGGCCTCGGCCCGGGGTCGAGCTAAAGGCTTGGAATCAGGAAGGATTCCTTTAATGGGATAACGGCTAAGAACCCAGTATTTATACAAGGTCTTGCCTGTCACACAGGGGCTACCGCTTGCTCTCGCATAAGCTTGTTGAAGGAGCTGTCTCAACCAATCCCTTGTAGCAACACCCTGTTTAGATGGATAGGTATCCAAGGATACATAAATGGAGTGGTGCCGAAGATGAACGGAGAGTTTTACCAACTCAAGAAAGGGCATGAAGCAACTGTGTGAAGCCCTCATCATAAAGGATTTTTAGAAAGAACGCAGAACAGTAGCGTGCGAACTCACCACAGTGTGGATTTCAGAAAGTGTGCAAAGCCTTCACGTGCACACTAACCATAACATGGATTTTTAAATACTGTTCTAAGTAGGGACTGTCGTAGCACTCTGATCGAGCTGCTCCTAGATGGAATGGTGCATCTCAAACAATATGCATGAGAGTTATCAACTCGATCTGTGGAAATAATGCTGGAGCAAAACAGAGAACTCAGTCTTATATGAGAGGAGAACTCCGAATTCAGAGTAGTGCACTCATAGGCGACCCTTTCTGGAAAAGGTCAGCGCTGCTAAACTACCACAAGAGTCGCCCAGATAGCCCCTCATGTTGAGGGAAGTGATGCTTGAAGTGTATAAACAAATACACTCTTGCTGAATGGTGCCCAAGGAACCAAGGTCTAACAATCTCGAAAAGGGAAACCTTACTGTACAGGATTTCAGAAAAGTGCGCAGATTCTTGCGTGCACACTTATCACTTAACGTGGATTTTAGAAAGTACACAGAGCTTTGCATGTTTACTTAAAGGTTCCTAAGCATCGCAGAGGTGCTGAACCGCACGGGAGAGGCAAGCTCAAATTTTGCCAACCTCTGGCGAGGGGAGCATCACCTGAGGCAGTATATACAGGAAGACTTCCGTAACTTCCGTCAACCCTCAGGGTGACCTGGCCGGCCATCCATGAGATTCCCTGCAGTGCTGTGCCAGTTCTGATGATCAGCGAGGCTTCCAAAGAAGCCTGTGATCTCATTCGCCTAATACCAGAGCACAGGGCCGGACGGCCGGTGTAAACGCCGTAACTGAGCACTGTAAAGAAAATGCACAGAGTTTGTTAGTAGACACATAACCACTAGCAATTTAATACACATAAGTACGTACAGAAAGGGTTACATACTCAACCACCCTCCTGCACTGGAGCACCGCTCAAGGGGCGCCTCCTATTAGTCCGGACTATCAGTAAAGTGGTTGCTATGAACATAGAACCAGCCAAAAACATAATAGGTCCAGCATAGGAGACTGATATGCAAGAATTTTCCCCCTAACCTCGATCAGGTGGAGAGCTGGTGGTTACAGGGGAATTAAGAGGAGAGGGATAAAATCAGAAGTTAAAAACACCCAAAGGGAATGAGTAGCTACCTAGGTATCGCTCTGATTCAGACGAAAACGCTGCCTGGTCTAAATCACATACCTCAGGTCCTGCTTATCTCCTCGTAACCCACGATTCCTCTAACCCCTGCCTGTAGGCGGGGGAGGAGCGCGATCACCTGTCTTTTATCCTCAGATCAAGACGGGCCAGGACCCCTATGTTGTTCGGGCTTGGACCTGGACCTTCGTGGAATGAAGGATTTAAAGGTAGCTGACCGTGCCCTTGCCCCACTGAACTTCTTGACCACCGTCTTGACGGAGGTACCGAAAAGTTCGGAAGACAAGACCGGAGCATCGAGAAGAAAGCCCCTTTCTTTCCTCCCGATGTCTGCCATGTTCACCCACACATGTCTCTCCGTTAATACAATGGCCGCCATAGACCTACCCATGGCGGAGGCGGCCTGCTTGGTAGCATGGAGAAAGAGGTCTGTGGTGTGGCGCAGCTCGGCTACCTGGTCAGCTGAAAAGCCCTCGCCTTTATCCAGGTCCTTCAGCAGATCAGTCTGATAAGCCTGAAGAAGCACTGCCACCGTGTGCAACGAAGTCACAGCCTGACCTGCTGCTGCGTATCCTCTGCCATTTAAGCGGGATGTATCCTGAAGGGGCTTAGATGGCAAAGAGGGAGATTTAAGAGAGGATGTTTCCCCCACAGAGAGATAGCTAGCCAGCATCTCTTCTACAGGGGGCATTTTCTCATAGCTGTTTTCACGCATCGCCTCGATGTTGGCATAACTCGTATGCTGAAACCGATGGATGCGAGAAGAAAATGGCCTCTTCCATTCTTTTTTTGAGTTCTGCATGTAAATCAGGCAAGAATGGAAAGCTCACCTGGGCAGGAGGGCTATGATCAGACTAATAATGCTGGTCGAGGCGACCTCGAGGCGTCACTTTGCTGGCACGCTTCCATGGCAAATCCAACTTTGCCGTAGTGTGATCCATAACCTCTAACAGCTCCACATACGCAGGGCAGGAGGATTGAGAAGACTCAGCCTCAGCTTCTTTGCCACCCTCAGACATCTCCTGCTCTTCCTGGGTAGAACCCAGCAGAGCACTAACTTCAGTATCAGAAAGGGTTAATGACAACACATCTTCCTCCTGAAATTCACTCTCATCTGCCACCGAAGAGCGCGAAAGGGAAAGTCCCTCTCTAAACTCCTTAGTGAGATCCGCCTGCGATCCCCACAATCTCACTCTCCTGGACACCGCGCACGTGCTCTTCACCCAAACAAGAGACGCAAAGACTTTGTGTGTCATCAGGTGTCAAATAACGCAGACACGGTTGTACACACTGTCTAAACCCCTTGCCAGTGGATGCCATGATAAACAGAAAAAGATCGCTCTTACCGTGGTCGTTTTCTCAGATGCACACTTCAAACAAAACAGTCAATGAAGATGAAGAAGAGAATGGCGTTCTCTCCTGGTGCTGATTTATACTCACGCCGGTAGTGATGTCAGAGGCTTTCACCGGCTAACTTGTTGGTGTTATTTCAAAGTATGCTTCAGACATATGCTTCAAACACCTTTGCTCATGTGCAAACAAGTGCGCGCACAACCGTGAATGATTCATTTCCCACTCAAATCGAGTCTTAGTGTGCAATACAGCATCGTCTGCGATAAAATGGTAAGTGTTGTTGTAATGATGTGCTATCTGACATTATCAAGTATATTCCCAAATCACACAGAGTTCACCCACGGGATTTATTAGTCTATTCAGTGATTAAAAGCTGAGAAAATTACATGTAGCTGAGCAAAATATAAATTATTTAATTAAATAAATAAAAAAAAAAAAAATAGAGGTTGCACTCCTGCCAAACATGCATAGATCTTGAAAAGTCGCATTCTTTTCAGAAAATTCTTCCGATTAAAAATCCAAAATTTACCATAATCATCATAAAGCCCAACACATTAAACCGGACGGGGTCACAGGGGCACATATGGCGCAGCAAAGAAAAAAAGGCCCAATGCTACAAGTTTTTATTCGTAACATCTCGAAAAATGCACGTAATTGGATGTCATTATTTTCAGGAAATTCTCCTGATTAAAAAGAGTTTACCATAATCTGTCATAGATCTAAAGATATTCATCATCGAATTATAAACTCCAAGTGTGCACATTGTGTAACTTTCTAGTGGATTTTGTCATTTCATAACACACGCTCTGATCGTGAAAAATGTCATATCATTATTTACAGCAGATTCTCACGATTGAAATGAGTCTAAAATCAAAACAATCCATTTCGTCTGTCATGTGAATAATAATACCTAAACCCATGAATTAAAGAAATCAGTTGGAAATATCCTTTGAACACTTGGCAAGCAGAATATAAAACCTAGAATGTTTCTGTATTTTATCTTTTATATAACTTATATAACTATATATAATTTATGAAATAAAATATGTTTTTTGTTTGTGCCATGTACTCTAATATGTCAGAAACATCATAAAGCTCAGTTAGTCATTGTCATATGCAATTTGAAAGGTCTCATAGTAAAATAAAACAAGTATAATTATTTATAATTATAAACTTGAGTGAGGCATTACTTCAAATTCAAAACAACCATTTCACAACTGTCAAGGACTAAGAGAAAGGCTACCTTGGTTCCAAATGCTGTAACTTTTGATTACTTCATGATATCACCATTAAATGTAATTCACATACAGCACATAACGTTTTTAGGCCTGGAAATTGTTGTTTTAAAATTGCATGGCATTTCCATGTTATTCATGAACAAACAGACCCTAAAAGCAACTGATGCATGCAGTCAATCACTTAAACTGCTGACCAATGTGATTGCGCAAATGCTCCATCACCTCTCCCTCCTGTAATCACATGCCGGATCCGTTACCCCGCTTTGTTCCGGGACCTCGCAATTTACAAATTAAGCACTGCAGAGTCCCTGTTTCATGTTTGTTAGCCCAGGACATTTTACAAATCCAGACCAAACGATGTTCTACGGCCATGTCCGGAATAAAGTGTAGCCTATCCATGTCACACAGTAAGATTTAGGATTTTCACTATATACCTCGCAGTCACAGACCGTATCAACGCCAGTGAGCTATACTAATTGTATTTTGCCACACAATAGGCATCACTGTGGCTTCAACCCTTCGCCTTCGCTTACTCTGAGCTCGATTGCTATGTCTGAGGTAAACCACGCCCTCCTCATTACCCTACGCAGGAAGAAATGTAGGAAGAAATTAAAGCTGCAAGCAGGGATGAACGGGCCCTCGCACCCGGGCTCACCGCCAGCGAGTTGATTTAGTAAAAAGATGAATGGTGAGAAATATGCATTTCATGTCATAAACATAATTGCAATATGTCAAAGTCATTAATATGTGCCAATCTTCATGTTGCCAGCAGGTGACGCTATCATTATAATTGAATATTGGCCTTCAGATGTGTTTAGGCCAGGACTCTTATCAATCATGTGAAGTTTGGGGAAGATTGAACATTTTATGCCTGAGTTACAACAACTTCTCTTGCTGTGGCGAGACATCAAATTTTGTCACGGCACCATGGACACGCCTTTTAACGAAAACTCAAGATCTTCTCAACTAAACATCACACAGGTCTTTAGATTAGACTGACCACAAAAATAACATTGATGACATAAACTTTCTAGGAGTAGTTTGTCGCAGTGTAAAATATTTCCCTTCATGTTGCCAATAGGTGGCGCTATGACTATAACTGAATATTGGCATGCAGATCTGTTAAGGTCAAGAGTCTTATCCAACATGTGAAGTTTGGGGCAGATTGGACATTGTATGTCTGAGTTACAGCAACTTCCTTTTTCATGGCGAAACATTGAAATTTGTCAGGCCGCCATGGACACGCCCTTTAACGAAACCTCAAGTCCTTCGCAATTTAACATCGCAAAGGCCTTTAGATTAGGCATACCAACTTTGGTGTTGATCTGAATGAATCTCTAGGAGGAGTTCGTTAAAACACAACGCATGGAAATGACAAAAATGACACAAAATTTGCTCATAAAATTAAAAATAACCTACTTTCTGTTGGGTTTCGGATTTCGTACCAAGAGACTTTTTTGTAGGTATTGGTGTGTTACATGTGTGTACCGATTTTTGTACATGTACGTGAAACGGAGCTCGAGGCGCGCTATGTTGAAAGTGTATAGGTGGCGCTATCGAGCCATTTTGCCACACCCGATGGAATATTGGCCTAAAGATGTGTTCAGGCCAGGACTCTTATCACACATGTGAAGTTTGGGGAAGATCAGACATTTTATGCCTGAGTTATAACATCTTTTATTCCCATGGCGAGACATCGAACTTCGTCACGGCGCCATGGACACGCCTTTTAACGAAAACTCAAGATCTTCACAACTTAACATCGCACAGGCCTTTAGATTAGACTGACCACAAAAAAGACATTGATGTCATAAAATTTCTAGGAGTAGTTAGTCGTAGTGTAAAATATGTCACTTCCTGTTGCCTATAGGTGGCGCTATGACTATAACTGAATATGGGCATGTAAATATGTTCAGGTCAGGAGTCTTATTAAACATGTGAAGTTTTGGGCACATTGGACATTGTATGTCTGAGTTATAGCAACTTCATTTTTCATGGCGAATCATCGAAATTCGCCAGGCCGCCACGGACACGCCCTTTAACGAAAACTCAAAATCTTCGCAATTTAACATCGCAAAGGCCTTTAGATTAGGCATACCAAATTTGGTGTTGATCTGAATAAGTTTCTAGGAGGAGTTCGTTAAAATACAACTCATGGAAATGGCAAAAAAGATACAAAATTTGCTCATAATATTAAAAATAACTGACTTCCTGTTTGGTTTAGAATTTTGCTCTAAGAGACTTTTTTGTAGGTATTGGAGAGTTACATGTGTGTACCGATTTTCATACATGTACGTGAAACATAGCTCGAGGCGCACACCGTTGAACATGTATAGGTGGCGCTGTCGAGCCATTTTGCCACACCCACTTCTGAAACCTATATCAGATGTACATTTTCGCCGGTTCTGAGGTGTGTGCAAAGTTTCATGACTTTTTGAGTATGTTTAGGCCCTCAAAAATGCGATTCATCCTGGAGAAGAAGAATAATAATAATTAAAGCTGCAAGCAGCGATGAACGGGCCCTCGCACCCGGGCTCACCGGCAGCGAGTGGCTTTAGTAAATAGGTGAACGGTGAGTAATATGCATTTAAACTCATAAATATAAGTGGAATATATCAATGTTTATTCCATATATGTGCCAATCTTTCTGTTGCCAGCAGGTGGCGCTATCATTATAGTGGAAAATTGGCCTTCAGATGTGTTCAGGCCAGGACTCTTATCGAACATGCGAAGTCTGGGGAAGATCGAACATTTTATGCCTGAGTTACAACAACTTCTCTTGCTGTGGCGAGACATCAAATTTTGTCATGGCGCCATGGACACGCCCTTTAACAAAAACTGAAGATCTCCGCAATTTAACATTGCACAGGCCTTTAGATTAGACTGACCACAAAAAAATACATTAATGGCAAAAGATTTCTAGGAGTAGTTTGTCGCAGCGTAAAACATGTCACTTCCTGTTGCCAGCAGGTGGCACTATGACTATAACTGAATATGGGCATGTAGATCTGTTAAGGGCAGAAGTCTTATCTAACATGTGAAGTTTGGGGCAGATTGGACATTGTATGTCTGAGTTACAGCAACTTCCTTTTCATGGCGAAACATCGAAATTTGCCAGGCCGCCCTGGACACGCCCTTTAACGAAACCTCAAGATCTTCGCAATTTAACATCCCAAAGGCCTTTAGATTTAACTGACCAAGTTTGGTGTTGATCTGAATAAATCTCTAGGAGGAGTTTGTTAAAGTACAACCCCTGAAAATGGCAAAAACAACGCCAATTTTGCAGAGAAAATTCTAAATAACCGACTTCCTGTTGGGATTCGGATTTCATACCAAGAGACTTTTTTGTAGGTATTGGTGTGTTACATGTGTGTACCGATTTTTGTACATGTACGTGATACATAGCTTGAGGCGCACTCCGTTGAAAGTGTATATGCACTCAGTTGAAATTGTATAGGTGGCGCTATCGAGCCATTTTGCCACACCTAATGGAATATTGGCCTTCAGTTCTGTTCAGGCCAGGACCCTTATCACACATGTGAAGTTTGGGCAAGATCGGACATTTTATGCCTGAGTTATAACATCTTTTATTCCCATGGCCACACATCGAACTTCGTCACGGCGCCATGGACACGCCTTTTAACGAACACTCAAGATCTTCACAACTAAACATCACACAGGTCTTTAGATTAGACTGACCAAAAAAATAACATTGATGTCATAAACTTTGAAGGAGTAGTTTGTCGCAGCGTAAAACATGTCACTTCCTGTTGCCAGCAGGTGACGCTATAACTATAACTGAATATGGGCATGTAGATCTGTTAAGGTCAGGAGTCGTATTAAACATGTGAAGTTTTGGGCAGATTGGACATTGTATGTCTGAGTTACAGCAACTTCCTTTTTCATGGCGAAACATCGAAATTTGTCAGGCCGCCATGGACACGCCCTTTAACGAAAACTCAAAATCTTCGCAATTTAACATCGCAAAGGCCTTTAGATTAGGCATACCAACTTTGGTGTTGATCTGAATGAATCTCTAGAAGGAGTTCATTAAAATACAACGCATGGAAATGACAAAAATGACACAAAATTTGCTCATAAAATTAAAAATAACCGACTTCCTGTTGGGTTTCGGATTTTGCTCCAAAGGACTTTTTTGTAGGTATTGGAGAGATACATGTGTATACTGATTTTTGTACATGTACGTGAAACGTAGCTCGAGGCGCACACCGTTGAACGTGTATAGGTGGCGCTGTCGAGCCATTTTGCCACACCCACTTCTGAAACCCATATCAGACGTAAATTTTCGCCAGTTCTGAGGTGTGTGCAAAGTTTCATGACTTTTCGAGCATGTTTAGGCTCTCAAAAATGCGATTCATCTTAGAGAATAATAATAATAATAATAATAATAATAATAATAATAATAATAATAATAAACGGAGCAATTCCAAGAGGGTCCTCACACCATCGGTGCTCGGGCCCTAATAATAATAATAATAATAATAATAATAATAATAATAATAAAAATAATAATAATAAACGGAGCAATTCCAAGAGGGTCCTCACACCATCGGTGCTCGGGCCCTAATTAAAGCTGCAAGCAGCGATGAACGGGCCCTCGCACCCGGGCTCACCGGCAGCGAGTGGCTTTAGTAAATAGGTGAACGGTGAGAAATATGCATTTAAACTCATAAATATAAGTAGAATATATCAATGTTTATTCCATATATGTTCCAATCTTCCTGTTGCCAGCAGGTGGCGCTATCATTATAATGGAATATTGGCCTTCAGATGTGTTCAGGGCTGCACTCTTATCGAACATGTGAAGTTTGGGGAAGATCAAACATTTTATACCTGAGTTACAACAACTTCTCTTGCTGTGGCGAGACATCAAATTTTGTCATTTTTGCCATGGACACGCTCTTTAACAAAAACTCAAGATTGCCACAATTTAACATTACACAGGCCTTTAGATTAGACTGATCACAATCATAGATTAATGTCAAAAAATCTCTAGGAGTAGTTTGTCTCAGCGTAAAATATGTCACTTCCTGTTGCCAGCAGGTGGCGCTATGACTATAATTGAATATGGGCATGTAGATCTGTTAAGGGCCAGGACCCTTATCACACATGTGAAGTATGGGCAAGATCGGACATTTTATGCCTGAGTTATAACATCTTTTATTCCCTTGGCGACACATCAAACTTCGTCACGGCGCCATGGACACGCCTTTTAACGAAAACTCAAGATCTTCACAACTAAACATCACACAGGTCTTTAGATCAGACTGACCACAAAAATAACATTGATGTCATAAAATTTCTAGGAGTAGTTTGTCGCAGTGTAAAATATTTCACTTCCTGTTGCCAATAGGTGGCGCTATGACTATAACTGAATATTGGCATGTAGATCTGTTCAGGTCAAGAGTCTTATCCAACATGTGAAGTTTGGGGCAGATTGGACATTGTATGTCTGAGTTACAGCAACTTCCTTTTTCATGGCGAAACATCGAAATTTGTCAGGCCGCCATGGACACGCCCTTTAACGAAACCTCAAGTCCTTCGCAATTTAACATCGCAAATGGCTTTAGATTACACTTGTGTGTACCGATTTTTGTACATGTACTTTAAACGGAGCTCGAGGCGCGCTATGTTGAAAGTATATAGGTGGCGCTATCGAGCCATTTTGCCACACCCGATGGAATATTGGCATACAGATGTGTTCAGGCCAGGACTATTATCACACATGTGAAGTTTGGGGAAGATCGGACATTTTATGCCTGAGTTATAACATATTTTATTCCCTTGGCGAGACATCGAACTTCGTCATGGCGCCATGGACACGCCTTTTAACGAAAACTCAAGATCTTCACAATTTAACATCGCACAGGCCTTTAGATTAGACTGACCACAAAAAAGACATTGATGTCATAAAATTTCTAGGAGTAGTTAGTCGCAGTGTAAAATATATCACTTCCTGTTGCCTATAGGTGGCGCTATGACTATAACTGAATATGGGCATGTCAATCTATTCAGGTCAGGAGTCTTATTAAACATGTGAAGTTTTGGACACATTGGACATTGTATGTCTGAGTTATAGCAACTTTATTTTTCATGGCGAATCATCGAAATTCGCCAGGCCGCCACGGACACGCCCTTTAACGAAAACTCAAAATCTTCGCAATTTAACATCGCAAAGGCCTTTAGATTAGGCATACCAACTTTGGTGTTGATCTGAATTAATCTCTAGGAGGAGTTCGTTAAAATACAACGCATGGAAATGACAAAAATGACACAAAATTTGCTCATAAAATTAAAAATAACCGACTTCCTGTTGGGTTTCGGATTTTGCTCTAAGAGACTTTTTTGTAGGTATTGGAGAGTTACATGTGTATACCAATTTTCATATATGTATGTGAAACGTAGCTCGAGGCGCACACCGTTGAACGTGTATAGGTGGCGCTGTCGAGCCATTTTGCCACACCCACTTCTGAAACCCCTATCAGACGTAAATTTTCGCCAGTTCTGAGGTGTGTGCAAAGTTTCATGACTTTTCGAGCATGTTTAGGCTCTCAAAAATGCGATTCATCTTAGAGAATAATAATAATAATAATAATAATAATAATAATAATAATAATAATAATAATAAACGGAGCAATTCCAAGAGGGTCCTCACACCATCGGTGCTCGGGCCCTAATAAACGGAGCAATTCCAAGAGGGTCCTCACACCATCGGTGCTCGGGCCCTAATAAACGGAGCAATTCCAAGAGGGTCCTCACACCATCGGTGCTCGGGCCCTAATAATAATAATAAACAAAGCAGATACAAGAGGGTCCTCGCACCTCGGTGCTCGGGCCCTAATTAAAGCTGCAAGCAGCGATGAACGGGCCCTCGCACCCGGGCTCAACGCCATCGTGTGGCTTTAGTAAAAAGGTGAACGGTGAGAAATATGCATTTCAAATCGTAAAAATAAAAAATAAAATATGTCCAAGTCGTTTATATGTACCAATTTTGCTGTTGCCAATAGGTGGCGCTATCATGATAATGGAATATTGGCCTTCAGATGTGTTCAGGCCAGGAGTCTTATCGAACATGTGAAGTTTGGGGAATATCGAACATTTTATGCCTGAGTTACAACAACTTCTCTTAATATGGCGAGACATCAAATTTTGTCACAGCGCCATGGACACGCCCTTTAACAAAATCTAAAGATCTCCACAATTTAAAATTGTAAAGACCTTTAGATTAGACTGACCAAAATAAAATGTTGATGTAATAAAATTTCTTGGAGTAGTTCTTTGCAGTGTAAAACATGACACTTCCTGTTGCCAGCAGGTGGCGCTATGACTATGACTGAATATGGGCATGTAGATCTGTTAAGGGCAGAAGTCTTATCTAACATGTGAAGTTTGGGGCATATTGGACATTGTATGTCTGAGTTACAGCAACTTCCTTTTTAATGGCGAAACATCGAAATTTGTCAGGCCGCCATGGACACGCCCTTCAACGAAACCTCAAGATCTTCGCAATTTAACATTGCAAAGGGCTTAAGATTACACTGACAAAGTTTGGTGTTGATCTGAATAAATCTATAGGAGGAGTTCGTTAAAGTACAACCCCTGAAAATGGCAAAAACAACACCAATTTTGCAGGGAAATTCAAAATAACCGACTTCCTGTTGGGATTCGGATTTCGTACCAAGAGACTTTTTCGTAGCTATTGGTGTCTTTCATATGTGTACCGATTTTCGTACATGTACGTGACACGTAGCTTGAGGCGCACTCCGTTGAAAATGTATATGCACTCAGTTGAAAGTGTATAGGTGGCGCTATCGAGCCATTTTGCCACACCCAATGGAATATTGGCCTTCAGATCTGTTCAGGCCAGGACCCTTATCACACATGTGAAGTTTGGGCAAGATCGGACATTTTATGCCTGAGTTATAATATCTTTTATTCCCATGGCGACACATCGAACTTCGTCACGGCGCCATGGACACGCCCTTTAACGAAAACTCAAGATCTTCACAACTAAACATCACACAGGTCTTTAGATTAGACTGACCACAAAAATAACATTGATGTCATAAAATTTCTAGGAGTAGTTTGTCGCAGTGTAAAATATTTCACTTCCTGTTGCCAATAGGTGGCGCTATGACTATAACTGAATATTGGCATGTAGAACTGTTCAGGTCAAGAGTCTTGTCCAACATGTGAAGTTTGGGGCAGATTAGACATTGTATGTCTGAGTTACAGCAACTTCCTTTTTCATGGCGAAACATCGAAATTTGTCAGACCGCCATGGACACACCCATTAACGAAACCTCAAGTCCTTCGCAATTTAACATCGCAAAGGCCTTTAGATTAGGCATACCAACTTTGGTGTTGATCTGAATGAATCTCTAGGAGGAGTTCGTTAAAATACAACGCATGGAAATGACAAAAATGACACAAAATTTGCTCATAAAATTAAAAATAACCGACTTTCTGTTGGGTTTCGGATTTCGTACCAAGAGACGTTTTTGTAGGTATTGGTGTGTTACATGTGTGTACCGATTTTTGTACATGTACGTGAAACGGAGCTCGAGGCGCGTTATGTTGAAATTATATAGGTGGCGCTATCGAGCCATTTTGCCACACCCGATGGAATATTGGCCTGCAGATGTGTTCAGGCCAGGACTCTTATCCTACATGTGAAGTTTGGGGAAGATCGGACATTTTATGCCTGAGTTATAACATATTTTATTCCCTTGGCGAGACATCGAACTTCGTCACGGCGCCATGGACACGCCTTTTAACGAAAACTCAAGATCTTCACAACTTAACATCGCACAGGCCTTTAGATTAGACTGACCACAAAAAAGACATTAATGTCATAAAATTTCTAGGAGTAGTTAGTCGCAGTGTAAAATATGTCACTTCCTGTTGCCAATAGGTGGCGCTATGACTATAACTGAATATGGGCATGTCAATCTGTTCAGGTTTGGAGTCTCATCAAACATGTGAAGTTTGGGGCAGATTGGACATTGTATGTCTGAGTTATAGCAACTTCATTTTTCATGGCGAATCATCGAAATTCGCCAGGCCGCCACGGACACGCCCATCAACGAAAACTCAAGATCTTCGCAATTTCACATCGCAAAGGCCTTTAGATTAGGCATACCAAATTTGGTGTTGATTTTAAGAAATCTCTAGGAGGAGTTCGTTAAAATACAACACATGGAAATGACCAAAATTACACAAAATTTGCTCATAATATTAAAAATAACTGACTTCCTGTTGGGTTTAGAATTTTGCTCCAAGAGTCTTTTTTGTAGGTATTGGTGTGTTACATATGTGTGCCAATTTTCGTGCATGTACGTGAAACATAGCTGGAAGGCTGTTGATTTTCTTAGTATAAGTGGCGCTGTCGAGCCATTTTGCCACACCCTCTTCTGAATCCTATATCAGACGAAAATTTTCACCAGGTTTGACGCGTGTGCAAAGTTTCATGACTTTTTGAGCATGTTTAAGCCCTCAAAAATGCGATTCATTCGGGAGAAGAAGAAGAATAATAATTAAAGCTGCAAGCAGCGATGAACGGGCCCTCGCACCCGGGCTCACCGGCAGCGAGTGGCTCTAGTAAATAGGTGAACGGTGAGAAATATGCGTTTAAACTCATAAATATAAGTAGAATATATCAATGTTTATTCCATATATGTGCAAATTTTCCTGTTGCCAGCAGGTGGCGCTATCACTATAATGGATTATTGGCCTTCAGATGTGTTCAGGGCTGCACTCTTATCGAACATGTGAAGTTTGGGGAAGATCAAACATTTTATGCCCGAGTTACAACAACTTCTCTTGCTGTGGCGAGACATCAAATTTTGTCATTTTTGCCATGGACACGCTCTTTAACAAAAACTCAAGATTGCCACAATTTAACAGTACACAGGCCTTTAGATTAGACTGACCACAAAA
Organism: Carassius carassius; assembly: GCF_963082965.1. Taxonomy (NCBI): domain Eukaryota; kingdom Metazoa; phylum Chordata; class Actinopteri; order Cypriniformes; family Cyprinidae; genus Carassius; species Carassius carassius. The sequence goes on along the minus strand of NC_081759.1, from coordinate 11,233,654 downwards.
ATACATTAATGTCAAAAAATCTCTAGGAGTAGTTTGTCTCAGCGTAAAATATGTCACTTCCTGTTGCCAGCAGGTGGCGCTAAGACTATAATTGAATATGGGCATGTAGATCTGTTAAGGGCAGAAGTTTTATCTAACATTCAAAGTTTGGGGCAGATTGGACATTGTATGTCTGAGTTACAGCAACTTCCTTTTTCATGGCGAAACATCGAAATTTGTCAGGCCGCCATGGACACTCCCTTTAACGAAACCTCAAGATCTTCCCAATTTAACATCGCAAAGGCCTTTAGATTTAACTGACCAAGTTTGATGCTGATCTGAATAAATCTCTAGGAGGAGTTCGTTAAAGTACAACCCCTGAAAATGCCAAAAACAACACCAATTTTGCAGGGAAAATTCAAAATAACCGACTTCCTGTTGGGATTAGGATTTCATACCAAGAGACTTTTTTGTAGGTACTGGTGTGTTACATGTGTGTACCAATTTTTGTACATGTACGTGAAACATAGCTCGAGGTGCACTCCGTTGAAAGTGTATAGGTGGCGCTATCGAGCAATTTTGCCACACCCGATGGAATATTGGCCTTCAGATCTGTTCAGGCCAGGACTTTTATCACACATGTGAAGTTTGGGGAAGATCGGACATTTTATGCCTGAGTTATAACATCTTTCATTCCCATGGCGAGACTTTGATGTTTGTCACGGCGCCATGGACACGCCCCTTAACGAAAACTCAAGATCTTCACAATTTAACATTGCACAGGCCTTTAGATTATACTGACCATAAAAAGGCATTGATGTCAAAAAATTTCTAGGAGTAATCTGTCGAAGTGTAAAATATGTCACTTCCTGTTGCCTATAGGTGGCGCTATGGCTATAACTGAATATGGGCATGTCAATCTGTTCAGGTTTGGAGTCTCATCAAACATGTGAAGTTTGGGGCAGATTGGACATTGTATGTCTGAGTTACAGCAACTTCCTTTTTCATGGCGAAACATCGAAATTTGTCAGGCCGCCATGGACACGCCCTTTAACGAAACCTCAAGTCCTTCGCAATTTAACATAGCAAAGGCCTTTAGATTAGGCATACCAACTTTGGTGTTGATCTGAATTAATCTCTAGGAGGAGTTCGTTAAAATACAACGCATGGAAATGACAAAAATGACACAAAATTTGCTCATAAAATTAAAAATAACCGACTTCCTGTTGGGTTTCGGATTTTGCTCCAAGAGACTTTTTTGTAGGTATTGGAGAGATACATGTGTATACCAATTTTCATACATGTACGTAAAACGTAGCTCGAGGCGCACACCGTTGAACGTTTATAGGTGGCGCTGTCGAGCCATTTTCCCACACCCATTTCTGAAACCCATATCAGACGTAAATTTTCGCCAGTTCTGAGGTGTGTGCAAAGTTTCATGACTTTTCGAGCATGTTTAGGCTCTCAAAAATGCGATTCATCTTAGAGAAGAATAATAATAATAATAATAATAATAATAATAAACGGAGCAATTCCAAGAGGGTCCTCACACCATCGGTGCTCGGGCCCTAATTAAAGCTGCAAGCAGCGATGAACGGGCCCTCGCACCCGGGCTCACCGGCAGCGAGTGGCTTTAATAAATAGGTGAACGGTGAGAAATATGCATTTAAACTCATAAATATAAGTGGAATATATCAAAGTTTATTCCATATATGTGCCAATCTTTCTGTTGCCAGCAGGTGGCGCTATCATTATAATGAAATATTGGCCTTCAGATGTGTTCAGGGCTGCACTCTTATCGAACATGTGAAGTTTGGGGAAGATCAAACAATTTATGCCTGAGTTACAACAACTTCTCTTGCTGTGGCGAGACATCAAATTTTGTCATTTTTGCCATAGACACGCTCTTTAACAAAAACTCAAGATTGCCACAATTTAACATTACACAGGCCTTTAGATTAGACTGACCACAAAAATACATTAATGTCAAAAAATCTCTAGGAGTAGTTTGTCTCAGCGTAAAATATGTCACTTCCTGTTGCCAGCAGGTGGCACTATGACTATAATTGAATATGGGCATGTAGATCTGTTAAGGGCAGAAGTCTTATCTAACATGCAAAGTTTGGGGCAGATTGGACATTGTATATCTGAGTTACAGCAACTTCCTTTTTCATGGCGAAACATCAAAATTTGTCAGGCCGCCATGGACACTATCTTTAACGAAATCTCAAGATCTTCCTAATTTAACTTTCCAAAGGCCTTTAGATTTAACTGACCAAGTTTGATGTTGATCTGAATAAATCTCTAGGAGGAGTTCGTTAAAGTACAACCCCTGAAAATGCCAAAAACAACACCAATTTTGCAGAGAACATTCTAAATGACTGACTTCCTGTTTGGATTCGGATTTCGTACCAAGATACTTTTTCGTAGATATTGGTGTGTTACATGTGTGTACCGATTTTTGTACATGTACGTGAAACATAGCTTGAGGCGCACTCCGTTGAAAGTGTATATGCACTCAGTTGAAAGTGTATAGGTGGCGCTATCGAGCCATTTTGCCACACCCAATAGAATATTGGCCTTCAGATCTGTTCAGGCCAGGACCCTTATCGCACATGTGAAGTTTGGGCAAGATCGGACATTTTATGCCTGAGTTATAACATCTTTTATTCCCATGTCGACACATCGAACTTCGTCACGGCGCCATGGACACGCCTTTTAACGAAAACTCAAGATCTTCACAACTAAACATCACACAGGTCTTTAGATTAGACTGACCACAAAAATAACATTGATGTCATAAAATTTCTAGGAGTAGTTTGTCGCAGTGTAAAATATTTCACTTCCTGTTGCCAATAGGTGGCGCTATGACTATAACTGAATATTGGCATGTAGATCTGTTCAGGTCAAGAGTCTTATCCAACATGTGAAGTTTGGGGCAGATTGGACATTGTATGTCTGAGTTACAGCAACTTCCTTTTTCATGGCGAAACATCGAAATTTGTCAGGCCGCCATGGACACGCCCTTTAACGAAACCTGAAGATCTTCGCAATTTAACATCTCAAAGGGCTTTAGATTACACTGACCAAGTTTGGTGTTCATCTGAATAAATCTCTAGGAGGAGTTTGTTAAAGTACAACCCCTGAAAATGGCAAAAACAACGCCAATTTTGCAGAGAAAATTCTAAATAACCGACTTCCTGTTGGGATTCGGATTTCATACCAAGAGACTTTTTTGTAGGTATTGGTGTGTTACATGTGTGTACCGATTTTTCGATTTTGTAATCGAGCCATTTTGCCACTCCCGATGGAATATTGGCCTACAGATGTGTTCAGGCCAGGACTCTTATCACACATGTGAAGTTTGGGGAAGATCGGACATTTTATGTCTGAGTTATAACATCTTTTATTCCCATGGCGAGACATCGAATTTCGTCACGGCGCCATGGACACACCCCTTAACGAAAACTCAAGATCTTCACAACTTAAAATCGCACAGGCCTTTAGATTAGACTGACCACAAAAATAACATTGATGTCATAAAATTTCTAGGAGTAGTTTGTCGCAGTGTAAAATATTTCACTTCCTGTTGCCAATAGGTGGCGCTATGACTATAACTGAATATGGGCATGTCAATCTGTTCAGGTTTGGAGTCTCATCAAGCATGTGAAGTTTGGGGCAGATTGGACATTGTATGTCTGAGTTATAGCAACTTCATTTTTCATGGCGAATCATCGAAATTCGCCAGGCCGCCACGGACACGCTCTTTAACGAAAACTCAAAATCTTCGCAATTTAACATCGCAAAGGCCTTTAGATTAGGCATACCAACTTTGGTGTTGATCTGAATTGATCTCTAGGAGGAGTTCGTTAAAATACAACGCATGGAAATGACAAAAATGACACAAAATTTGCTCATAAAATTAAATATAACCGACTTCCTGTTGGGTTTCGGATTTTGCTCCAAGAGACTTTTTTGTAGGTATTGGAGAGATACATGTGTATACCAATTTTCATATATGTACGTGAAACATAGCTCGAGGCGCACACCGTTGAACGTGTATAGGTGGCGCTGTTGAGCCATTTTGCCCCACCCACTTCTGAAACCCATATCAGACGTAAATGTTCGCCAGTTCTGAGGTGTGTGCAAAGTTTCATGACTTTTCGAGCATGTTTAGGCTCTCAAAAATGCGATTCATCTTAGAGAAGAATAACAATAATAATAATAATAATTAAAGCTGCAAGCAGCGATGAACGGGCCCTCGCACCCGGGCTCACCGGCAGCGAGTGGCTTTAGTAAATAGGTGAACGGTGAAAAATATGCGTTTAAACTCATAAATATAAGTAGAATATATCAAAGTTTATTCCATATATGTGCCAATCTTTCTGTTGCCAGCAGGTGGCGCTATCATTATAAAGGAATATTGGCCTTCAGATGTGTTCAGGGCTGCACTCTTATCGAACATGTGAAGTTTGGGGAAGATCAAACATTTTATGCCTGAGTTACAACAACTTCTCTTGCTGTGGCGAGACATCAAATTTTGTCATTTTTGCCATGGACACGCTCTTTAACAAAAACTCAAGATTGCCACAATTTAACATTACACAGGCCTTTAGATTAGACTGACCACAAAAATACATTAATGTCAAAAAATCTCTAGGAGTAGTTTGTCTCAGCGTAAAATATGTCACTTCCTGTTGCCAGCAGGTGGCGCCACGACTATAATTGAATATGGGCATGTAGATCTGTTAAGGGCAGAAGTCTTATCTAACATGCGAAGTTTGGGGCAGATTGGACATTGTATGTCTGAGTTACAGCAACTTCCTTTTTCATGGCGAAACATCGAAATTTGTCAGGCCGCCATGGACACTCCCTTTAATGAAATCTCAAGATCTTCCCAATTTAACATCGCAAAGGCCTTTAGATTTAACTGACCAAGTTTGATGCTGATCTGAATAAATCTCTAGGAGGAGTTCGTTAAAGTACAACCCCTGAAATGGCAAAAACAACACCAATTTTGCAGGGAAAATTCAAAATAACCGACTTCCTGTTGGGATTAGGATTTCGTACCAAGAGACATTTTGTAGGTAATGGTGTGTTACATGTGTGTACCAATTTTTGTACATGTACGTGAAACATAGCTCGAGGTGCACTCCGTTGGAAGTGTATAGGTGGCGCTATCGAGCCATTTTGCCACACCCGATGGAATATTGGCCTTCAGATCTGTTCAGGCCAGGACCCTTATCACACATGTGAAGTTTGGGGAAGATCAGACATTTTATGCCTCAGTTATAACATCTTTTATTCCCATGGCGGGACTTTGAAATTTGTCACGGTGCCATGGACACGCCCCTTAACGAAAACTCAAGATCTTCACAACTTAACATCGCACAGGCCTTTAGATTAGACTGACCACAAAAAAGACATTGATATCATAAAATTTCTAGGAGTAGTTAGTCGCAGTGTAAAATATGTCACTTCCTGTTGCCAATAGGTGGCGCTATGACTATAACTTAATATGGGCATGTCAATCTGTTCAGGTTCGGAGTCTCATCAAACATGTGAAGTTTGGGGCAGATTGGACATTGTATGTCTGAGTTATAGCAACTTCATTTTTCATGGCGAATCATCGAAATTCGCCAGGCCGCCACGGACACGCCCTTTAACGAAAACTCAAAATCTTCGCAATTTAACATCGCAAAGGCCTTTAGATTAGGCATACCAACTTTGGTGTTGATCTGAATTAATCTCTAGGAGGAGATCGTTAAAATACAACGCATGGAAATGACAAAAAAGACACAAAATTTGCTCATAAAATTAAAAATAACCGACTTCCTGTTGGGTTTCGGATTTTGCTCCAAGAGACTTTTTTGTAGGTATTGGAGAGATACATGTGTATACCAATTTTCATACATGTACGTGAAACGTAGCTCGAGGCGCACACCGTTGAACGTGTATAGGTGGCGCTGTCGAGCCATTTTGCCACACCCACTTCTGAAACCCATATCAGACGTAAATTTTCGCCAGTTCTGAGGTGTGTGCAAAGTTTCATGACTTTTCGAGCATGTTTAGGCTCTCTAAAATGCGATTCATCTTAGAGAATAATAATAATAATAATAATAATAATAATAATAATAATAATAAACGGAGCAATTCCAAGAGGGTCCTCACACCATCGGTGCTCGGGCCCTAATAATAATAATAATAAACGGAGCAATTCCAAGAGGGTCCTCACACCATCGGTGCTCGGGCCCTAATTAAAGCTGCAAGCAGCGATGAACGGGCCCTCGCACCCGTGCTCACCGGCAGTGAGTGGCTCTAGTAAATAGGTGAACGGTGAGAAATATGCGTTTAAAATCATAAATATAAGTAGAATACATCAATGTTTATTCCATATATGTGCAAATCTTCCTGTTGCCAGCAGGTGGCGCTATCACTATAATGGAATATTGGCCTTCAGATGTGTTCAGGGCTGCACTCTTATCGAACATGTGAAGTTTGGGGAAGATCAAACATTTTATGCCTGAGTTACAACAACTTCTCTTGCTGTGGCGAGACATCAAATTTTGTCATTTTTGCCATGGACACGCTCTTTAACAAAAACTCAAGATTGCCACAATTTAACATTACACAGGCCTTTAGATTAGACTGACCACAAAAATACATTAATGTCAAAAAATCTCTAGGAGTAGTTTGTCTCAGCGTAAAATATGTCACTTCCTGTTGCCAGCAGGTGATGCTACGACTATAATTGAATATGGGCATGTAGATCTGTTAAGGGCAGAAGTCTTATCTAACATTCAAAGTTTGGGGCAGATTGGACATTGTATGTCTGAGTTACAGCAACTTCCTTTTTCATGGCGAAACATCGAAATTTGTCAGGCCGCCATGGACACTCCCTTTAACGAAATCTCAAGATCTTCCCAATTTAACATCGCAAAGGCCTTTAAATTTAACTGACCATGTTTGATGCTGATCTGAATAAATCTCTAGGAGGAGTTCGTTAAAGTACAACCCCTGAAAATGCCAAAAACAACACCAATTTTGCAGAGAACATTCTAAATAACTGACTTCCTGTTTGGATTCGGATTTCGTACCAAGAGACTTTTTCGTAGATATTGGTGTGTTACATGTGTGTACCGATTTTTGTACATGTACGTGAAACATAGCTCGAGGCGCACACCGTTGAACGTGTATAGGTGGCGCTGTCGAGCCATTTTGCCACACCCACTTCTGAAACCCATATCAGACATAAATTTTCGCCAGTTCTGAGGTGTGTGTAAAGTTTCATGACTTTTCGAGCATGTTTAGGCTCTCAAAAATGCGATTCATCTTAGAGAATAATAATAATAATAATAATAATAATAATAATAATAATAATAATAATAATAATAATAATAATAATAATAATAATAATAATAAACGGAGCAATTCCAAGAGGGTCCTCACACCATCAGTGCTCGGGCCCTAATTAAAGCTGCAAGCAGTGATGAACGGGCCCTCGCACCCGGGCTCACCGGCAGTAAGTGATTCTAGTAAATAGGTGAACGGTGAGAATTATGCATTTAAACTCATAAATATAAGTAGAATATATCAATGTTTATTCCATATATGTGCAAATCTTCCTGTTGCCAGCAGGTGGCGCTATCACTATAATGGAATATTGGCCTTCAGATGTGTTCAGGGCTGCACTCTTATCGAACATGTGAAGTTTGGGGAAGGTCAAACATTTTATGCCCAAGTTACAACAACTTCTCTTGCTGTGGCGAGACATCAAATTTTGTCATTTTTGCCGTGGACACGCTCTTTAACAAAAACTCAAGATTGCCACAATTTAACAGTACACAGGCCTTTAGATTAGACTGACCACAAAAATACATTAATGTCAAAAAATCTCTAGGAGTAGTTTGTCTCAGCGTAAAATATGTCACTTCCTGTTGCCAGCAGGTGGCGCTATGACTATAATTGAATATGGGCATGTAGATCTGTTAAGGGCAGAAGTCTTATCTAACATTCAAAGTTTGGGGCAGATTGGACATTGTATGTCTGAGTTACAGCAACTTCTTTTTTCATGGCGAAACATCAAAATTTGTCAGGCCGCCATGGACACTCCCTTTAACGAAACCTCAAGATCTTCCCAATTTAACTTCGCAAAGGCCTTTAGATTTAACTGACCAAGTTTGATGTTGATCTGAATAAATCTCTAGGAGGAGTTCGTTAAACTACAACCACTGAAAATGCCAAAAACAACACCAATTTTGCAGAGAACATTCTAAATAACTGACTTCCTGTTTGGATTCGGATTTCGTACCAAGAGACTTTTTCGTAGATATTGGTGTGTTACATGTGTGTACCGATTTTTGTACATGTACGTGAAACATACCTTGAGGCGCACTCCGTTGAAAGTGTATATGCACTCAGTTGAAAGTGTATAGGTGGTGCTATCGAGCCATTTTGCCACACCCAATGGAATATTGGCCTTCAGATCTGTTCAGGCCAGGACCCTTATCACACATGTGAAGTTTGGGCAAGATCGGACATTTTATGCCTGAGTTATAACATCTTTTATTCCCATGGCGACACATCAAACTTCGTCACGGCGCCATGGACACGCCTTTTAACGAAAACTCAAGATCTTCACAACTAAACATCACAAAGGTCTTTAGATTAGACTGACCACAAAAATAACATTGATGTCATAAAATTTCTAGGAGTAGTTTGTCGCAGTGTAAAATATTTCACTTCCTGTTGCCAATAGGTGGCGCTATGACTATAACTGAATATTGGCATGTAAATATGTTCAGGTCAAGAGTCTTATCCAACATGTGAAGTTTGGGGCAGATTGGACATTGTATGTCTGAGTTACAGCAACTTCCTTTTTCATGGCGAAACATCGAAATTTGTCAGGCCGCCATGGACACGCCCTTTAACGAAACCTCAAGTCCTTCGCAATTTAACATCACAAATGGCTTTAGATTACACTGACCAAGTTTGGTGTTCATCCGAATAAATCTCTAGGAGGAGTTCGTTAAAGTACAACCCCTGAAAATGGCAAAAACAACGCCAATTTTGCAGGGAAATTTCTAAATAACCGACTTCCTGTTGGGATTAGGATTTCGTACCAAGAGACTTTTTTGTAGGTACTGGTGTGTTACATGTGTGTATCGATTTTTGTACATGAACGTGAAACGGAGCTCGAGGCGTGCTATGTTGAAAGTTTATAGGTGGCGCTATCGAGCCATTTTGCCACACCCGATGGAATATTGGCCTACAGATGTGTTCAGGCCAGGACTCTTATCACACATGTGAAGTTTGGGGAAGATCGGACATTTTATGCCTGAGTTATAACATATTTTATTCCCTTGGCGAGACATCCAACTTCGTCATGGCGCCATGGACACGCCTTTTAACGAAAACTCAAGATCTTCACAATTTAACATCGCACTGGCCTTTAGATTAGACTGACCACAAAAAAGACATTAATGTCATAAAATTTCTAGGAGTAGTTAGTCACAGTGTAAAATATGTCACTTCCTGTTGCCTATAGGTGGCGCTATGACTATAACTGAATATGGGCATGTGAATCTGTTCAGGTCAGGAGTCTTATTAAACATGTGAAGTTTTGGACACATTGGACATTGTATGTCTGAGTTATAGCAACTTCATTTTTCATGGCGAATCATCGAAATTCGCCAGGCCGCCACGGACACGCCCTTTAACGAAAACTCAAAATCTTCGCAATTTAACATCGCAAAGGCCTTTAGATTAGGCATACCAACTTTGGTGTTGATCTGAATTAATCTCTAGGAGGAGTTCGTTAAAATACAACGCATGGAAATGACAAAAATGACACAAAATTTGCTCATAAAATTAAAAATAACCGACTTCCTGTTGGGTTTCGGATTTTGCTCCAAGAGACTTTTTTGTAGGTATTGGAGAGATACATGTGTGTACCAATTTTCATACATGTACGTGAAACGTAGCTCGAGGCGCACACCGTTGAACGTGTATAGGTGGCGCTGTCGAGCCATTTTGCCACACCCACTTCTGAAACCCATATCAGACGTAAATTTTCGCCAGTTCTGAGGTGTGTGCAAAGTTTCATGACTTTTCGAGCATGTTTAGGCTCTCAAAAATGCGATTCATCTTTGAGAATAATAATAATAATAATAATAATAATAATAATAATAATAATAATAATAATAATAATAATAATAATAATAATAAACGGAGCAATTCCAAGAGGGTCCTCACACCATCGGTGCTCGGGCCCTAATAATAATAATAATAATAAACAGAGCAATTCCAAGAGGGTCCTCACACCATCGGTGCTCGGGCCCTAATAATAATAATAATAATAATAATAATAATAATAATAATAATAATAAGAATAATAATAATAATAATAATAATAATAATAATAATAATAATAATAATAAACGGAGCAATTCCAAGAGGGTCCTCACACCATCGGTGCTCGGGCCCTAATAATAATAATAATAATAATAATAATAATAATAATAATAAACGGAGCAATTCCAAGAGGGTCCTCACACCATCGGTGCTCGGGCCCTAATAATAATAATAATAATAATAATAAACGGAGCAATTCCAAGAGGGTCCTCACACCATCGGTGCTCGGGCCCTAATAATAATAAACGGAGCAATTCCAAGAGGGTCCTCACACCATCGGTGCTCGGGCCCTAATAATAATAATAATAATAATAATAATAATAATAATAATAATAATAATAATAATAAACGGAGCAATTCCAAGAGGGTCCTCACACCATCGGTGCTCGGGCCCTAATAATAATAATAATAAACGGAGCAATTCCAAGAGGGTCCTCACACCATCGGTGCTCGGGCCCTAATAATAATAATAATAATAATAATAATAAACGGAGCAATTCCAAGAGGGTCCTCACACCATCGGTGCTCGGGCCCTAATAATAATAATAAACGGAGCAATTCCAAGAGGGTCCTCACACCATCGGTGCTCGGGCCCTAATAATAATAATAATAATAATAATAATAATAATAATAATAAACGGAGCAATTCCAAGAGGGTCCTCACACCATCGGTGCTCGGGCCCTAATAATAATAATAATAATAATAATAATAATAATAATAATAAACAAAGCAGATACAAGAGGGTCCTCGCACCTCGGTGCTCGGGCCCTAATAATAATAATAATAATAATAATAATAATAATAATAATAATAATAAACAAAGCAGATACAAGAGGGTCCTCGCACCTCGGTGCTCGGGCCCTAATAAATGTATAAATAAATAAATGTATAAATAAATAAATGTATAAATAAATAAATGTAGAAATGAATAAATGTATAAATAAATAAAAGAATAAATAAATATGGAAAAAAAATATATACATAAAAATGGAAATAAATGTATAAATAATTATTTATTTTCGTTTTTTTGCTTTTCTATGTATATTTATTTATATATTTATGTATTTATTTAGTCTTATTTACACTTATTTGTATATTTATTTATGTATTTATTTATCTTTAAAATTGGCAGCTTTGGCATTCCTTAGTGACAACCAAAGACTGAACAAACTGGGGCTTAAATACAAAGACAAATGAGAGTAATTAACAGGACACACCTGAACCAAATGACTTATCAAAAACGAGAGAGAAACTGGTTCACAGGAAGCACATAGGGAGAAAAACACAGCGAAACAGGAACACAAGTCTGTCAATGCGTAATGTTTTTTTTTTATATAAATAAAAATACAAATAAATAAATACTGATTACCAAAGACTACTCTATATATCACTATAATATGTTTTTATTTTTTTATTTTCTGTTAGGTATGGATTTATCTTTATCTTAATTATCAGGTATTAGAAATCAGGTGAAACTGTCTCTAAAAACATACAATACACATCAATATGACTATTTTCTCCATTCAAAGAGACTCCCAACATTAATGTTTTTTCTACCTTTATTTATATCAACATGCAAATAATTACAGACATTAATACACACTTCAACAGCAAGACAAAATGCATTATACAAGCTGGTGTATCATTACATACCACTATTTAAACAAACAAAAGTCAAATCAAAACGACATTCAATTACAACATTCTACCTGGATTTTGTCAAAAGAATGCAGTGTGATTTTTATTTAATTGTATTGCCATTAGTATAACTACAGAATAGCATATGGAAATTTACAGACAATTATTACTTCTTAAATATGTATTCAGATTTTTCTAAAGAGAAAATGTATATAGGATGAACTCAAATGGGTAACATTTTTCCTATAATCTTTTAATCTTTCACAAAGAAAAAAAAAAGTGACTCCCATTTTTTTTTTCATTTTCACTCCATACTCTTTCTTTAATAATAGTTTTTATAGTCATATGTTTCACAATAGTTTTACATATACATACTTCATGATGCCGCCATGTTTGTCATAATTAAAGCTAATATAGAAATAAAGATTAAAATAGATGTAAGAGTATTAGAATTACAAATACAATTCAAAGCATTATATTGAATTCATATCTAAGGAGCAGTTTTTGTTGTTGTTGTTGTTTTGCTTTTGTTCATTATTTGATGCAGTGTTTGGTCTTTATATACCAAACCAAACTACATACTTCAACAACACAGGTAAATGACTGGGAGAGAACCTTATTAGAAATTTCTGTCATTCTGATTCTAAACTAAACAGAACAATCTTCAGTGTAACTGCATATGCAGTCCATTTTACTTCTCTAATGAAACATATTTCCTTTACTAAAAACTGCATATTCCAGGGGAAAAGGTGGGGCTTGATTTTATCCACTGGGAGTTAATTTGTACATAAACAGAGCACAAGCAGTCCTAAATTTTGAGCATACAGCTGATTATTGGAGCCTCAATTTGCAGGGAAGCAAAGCTGAAAGCAAAGTTAAACTATCTTGGCATATAGCTAATGCTTCTTTTTTTTTTAAATCAAAATTTTTCTTAATAAGCATCAACCGGCATTAAGTTGCTGAATTAACTATTAGCAAGATTTTATACTATTTTATATACAATAGTTAGGGATAAAATAATTAGGGATAAAACAATCCCTAAATAGCTATTTGGTTATTATTAGCCTTTGAATTATTAGCAGGTGATGCCAGCTGGCAGCTGTTTTAGAGGTGGAACAAGTTACATTTTGGTGAAAGATTACGAAGGCTAATTAATGTTCCATAACTCATACATTAAAAATTTAAGTATTAATACTTTTTCAATTACATCAGATTTAATAGCAGGTGGAAATTTACAGCTTCACCAAATCTTAACTTAAAATACCACTTTTTGCCATTTAATTTAAAATAAACACATTATGATTTTTCCTCTCTATTTCCTTCCAATTTTTTCATGCACCAGTGATAAAATGTAAGTTGCTGAAGTGGCTAACCTGTACTTCACCACTAATATTTTCTACACAAGTACTATAATAATCAATACATAGGCTAGTAAACATTCCTCATTCTAAAACGTCCCCTTTAATCACAAGTGTGTACTCTCCCCATCGTGAATAAAGTGGTTGAGCCTTTTTTGAGCAGACTCCAGACCAACCATCTCATTTCTATCCTCTCCAGCACCATGGTTGTTCACTTTTCCCCAATTACTTACCATCTCATCCATGTACGGCACTTGTCTGGTGCCGGCTTGTGACTTGTAGAGGTCCATCATGGATTTATTGCTCCTCAGATGGCTGTGATGATCGTGCTGCTGCTCTTGCTGATTCAGAAGCCCAATGGAATGAATCTCTTCCAGGCTTGCAGAGAGTACACGAATGGGAGAGCCCAGGTTACGTACCTCTGTGATCTGGCAGCCATCGCATACTGGACCATCAGGACTCTGCTTGAAGCGAGCCAGGCTGACATCCTCGATAGGAACCGGTAGTGTTTCAGGGTGAACAGTGAATTTGAGATGTGGTATCTGTAGGCCATGATGAGCTTGATGACATTTGCTTTCCTCGCCCCCAGATTCACTCTCCGTATCTATGATTCCTTTTGAATACTGGTTTACCCTCTCCCAACCGCCTTGGCTCTGTTGCCATTGGAAATAAGATGCATTTTCATGACTTCCCTGTGAACCTCTCGGGATGCAGTTTTGTGCCTCCTCTCCCATTTCTGACCAATCAGATTCCTCCTCCTCTGGAAGGGTTCCCAGCGTTTGGTCATCGACATGCATGGAGACTTTGTCATAATGATTACTGTCCATGAACTGAGCTGGAGGTGGTGCGACTGGAAGTGGAGTGATGGGATCATCAGACTTCAAATGTTTCACCAGGGCATCCTGTAGCATTGATGTCACCTAAAGGGGCAGGAATGTCTTAAATTAAGCCAATTCATTCTCATTAGAGAAATATTTGAAATAAGTACGAATTGACTATGAGTTTATGTAATACAAAATATTTGAATAATAAGAGCAAATGTTGTGAAGAACATTTCCAAAAGCAAAAGGGGTGGTGTTGGCGCAGTGGATAAGACACATGCCTTTGGTGTGAGAGACTCGGGTTCGAATCCAATGTGAGACACCTATGTGTCCCTGAGCAAGACACTTAACCCCTAGTTGCTCCAGAGGCGTGCGACCTCTGACATATGTAGCAATTGTAAGTCGCTTTGGATAAAAAGCGTCAGCTAAATGTAAAAGATACGAATGTCAATATGCTTTTTATTTCTAAAATAAATTTGTTATTAAAGGGAATGAAATCATAAAATTATTTCCAATCTTAATTTAAAGTAACTACAGGTGTTTCTCAATAAATTAGAATATCGAAGAAAAGTTCATTTATATCAGTAATTCAACTCAAATTGTGAAACTTGTGTATTAAATAAATTCTGTGTACACAGACTGAAGTAGTTTAAGTCTTTGGTTCTTTTAATTGTGATGATTTTGGATCACATTTAAAAAAAAAAACACCAATTCACTATCTCAACAAATTAGAATTTGGTGACATGCCAATGAGCTAATCAACTCAAAACACCTGCAAAGTTTTCATGAGCCTTCAAAATGATCTCAGACAATCATTGACACCCTACACAAGGAGGGTGAGCCACAAACATCCATTGCCAAAGAAGCTGGCTGTTCAGAGAGTGCTGTATCCAAGCATGTTAACAGAAAGTTGAGTTGAATGAAAACGTGTGGGAGAAAAAGATACACAACCAACCGGGAGAATCGCAATGATGTTTGATGACCATGGTGTTGGTGTGCTTGACTGGCCAGGTAGAGAATCTATAGGGTATTGTCAAGAGGAAAATGAGAAACAAGAGACCAAAAAATGCAGATGAGCTGAAGGCCACTGTCAAAGAAACCTGGGCTTCCTTACCACCTCAGCAGTGCCAAAAACGATCACCTCCATGCCACTCCAAATTGAGGCAGTAATTAAAGCAAAATTACCCCTACCAAGAATTGAGTACATGTACAGTAAATGAACATAATTTCCAGAAGGCCAACAATTCACTATTTCTTTTTTATTGGTGTTATGAAGTATTCTAATTGAGATAGTGAATTGTGGGTCTTTGTTAAATGTGAGCCAAAATCATCACAATTAAAAGAACCGCTTCAGTCTGTGTGCATTGTATTATTTAATATACGAGTTTCACAATTTGTGTTGAATTATTTAAATAAATGAACTTTTCGTTGATATTCTAATTTATTGAGAAGCACCTGTATGTACTGTACTATGAAGGACATCTACATTAATATGAATATTACTAATTAAAATGAACTCAAACTCTCACATTAATGGTCTCTAGACTTTGGATGGTTGTCTGTGCTGCAGACAGTTGTTCTGTGAGCTTTGAGACCCGCTCGTTCAGTTGCTCTCGCTCTCCATCTATATTTTGAGCCTAAATTGAAGTAGCAAAAAAGAAAGGAAAGTGAATAAAGTCAGTAATAATTTGTTGGAATTTTACAGTTATGTAAATCAATGGTCTACAGATATAATGTAATTATGAATCGATTTAAATAAATGGGCTTAATTAGGTTGGAACAATTAAATAAGTCTGAATGGTTAAATTGGGCTTTACCACACAATGCAGTTTCTTTTCCAGAAGATGATTGGTTTGTTGTGTGCAGGAGTAGTTGTCCTGAAGTCTGATGAAATAGAAAGACATAGAAATCTATATGATATATTAACATGAATGCTTTGAAAAAACAAAAAATTTTGGACAAGCCTGAACCAAGGAAGAGGTTTAAGGGACCCATTTCCCCAGAGCCCATTCCAAAGCATGAGTCTGACCAGGTGCAAGAGCTGGTGGATATTTTGAGTAACTTCAGGACATTTTTTAGGAGGATGTTATTGACTGGTTTAAAGAGGTAAATGCAATTCTCCTGAGTTTCTGCTTGTTCCTTCCAGCTCTCCTGCATCTCCTGAGCTTCATGTGTTTCCCAAGTTCTCACCCAGCCTCCCTCTCCCATCTCCTCAATTAGCCAGTTCCTCAGCCCCACTTCTGCTGCTGTCCTTCAGCCCCTCTGCAGCTCCCATTGACATGGATGACCTGCCCAGTGTCTTCTGGCCATCAGCTCCACAAACAGATCAGATCCTCTGGTTCCAACTCTAGCCTCCATACCCATTGCTCCACCTCAGTCTGTCAACACTTCAGCTTAACCTTATCCCTTCCCTTGGCTCAACCGAAAACCATCGGCCATATGGCTTCTCTGGGCTCCCACGTCCCATCGGCTCCACCCTGGTCAGCCGTCGACCTGCCTGTACCTTTTCCCTCGGTCCCACCGGTTCAGCCTCTGTCCTCTGGTTCCTGGGTTCCACCTTGGTCTCCAGGACCATCAGTGTTGCGTGGGCTTTTCAGCTCATCAGCTCCACCTGGGTCTCCATAATTGGTGGCTGCATCTCCAGCAGTAATCCCCAGGGTGTTCATCTATCAAGTTGTTTCCACCATGGCTCCTCTCACCTTCTACTTCATCCTGGGGCCTCGTCCTGGCCGGCCTCTGGATTACAATCCTGTTCTTGGCTCCTCACTGGCTCCTCCCACCATCTATTGCCCCACGTACTGTATCTTCTGGCCCGGACTCTTTGGCTGCATTCTGGTCTTTTTTTTAAAATACCCTTCACTCACAGACTTCCCTCCATCTTGTTTACTTGGATGTACTTCATTGATTATGTTGCATGAGTGCCCACTACTGGCAGAACCTTTGCAATGGGCTGAATTGGAACATCTTAAGCCACATACACACCAGGATGATTATCTTGTGCTTATTATCATCATTTTTCAATGTGTCTTTTGTGTTCTTGTCCAACCGATTTTCGCTGGCGATGAGCCGAGTGAACGTGCAAATTCACTCGCTGTTATTAGATGGCACTTAATGAAAAACAGAAATACCTGGAAAATACACATCAAATCCTATTTGACCTGCAATTCCTCTCCAAAACAACTCTTATCAAGATTTCTGTAATCGCTGTCACATTTGTCATAAAGCTCTTTGTTTTCAGACACCACTGAGACCAGCAGCTCTACATTCATCTTACCTCGATGCATTGTCTTGGTCAACTTACGTCCTCTTTATCATTAGGTATCGAGTGTGCTTGGCCGCCACCAAGTGGCATTTTACTGTAACTTCAGCAGCTCCAGGCACATGAACAAAAGCTTGCATTGTGTTCTATGGAGCATCCTGAAGTGTGTATATGAAGCAGACTCGCTCCCTTGCTTAAAGTCGAGGGTCGGTCCATATAAACTTCCCTCGTTCACTTCATGAAGTGGAACACGCTTCAAAATGGCAGCAAGGATTCCTCTAAGAGGAAGTGCTTAGGGAAGTTTGCAAATGCATGTCTAAATTTGAGTGGAACGCAGACGCTTTTTTTTAATTAACTCTTTGGTTCCTTTATCTGCTTTGTGTACTTAAACCCTTAGTTCTCCCTTTGTCCTTCTTTTTGATTATTTGGAATGTGTATACTGGTTTATTATTAAAGTCTGTTTCCTGTTATTTTTTGTGTGTTCATGTTATTGAGTGTTTTATAATACCAACCTTTACACATGTACTTTAGTACATCAACTAAACACATCAAAATACTTATTTAAAGAAAAACAAAAGGTTATTCAAACATAATGATTTTGATGTACTTTAAAGTAAAACTTTTAATTTGACATTATTAAAAAGTGCACCTTTTAAAAGTGTACGTATAAAAATTTTTATAATTCAGCATTGTCGAGACTGCCCTCTTATACATCCTCTTTATATATCTATTCAACATTAAAATATATGGTTTACTAAATTAATGTAGTGTATGAATATAGTGCATGCTTAAGAATGCACATTGCCCACAGAACCAAAAACCCTGACTGTTTGAAGTTTTAGCTCAAATTATGTAAAAAACAGTATTTTTGAGCAGGTCTATTTTATGTGCATGCATTATATAAGAATAGAATAGAATAGAATAGAATAGCACAGTACAATTTATTCTAGTGTCTCACCTTGTGAATCGCTCCATTAAGCTGCTAAGCTCTATGCGAGTTCTTTGTAACTCAGATTCAAGAAGCTGGTGTCCGGTTTTGAACTCAGCTCCCATACATTCCATTTGCATAGTGGTCTGCAGCAAGCTGTGGTGGAGAGCCTCATTCTGCTCCTGTAACATCCTGGATGGAATAAACACACAGACAGTCCATTAAGCATGCCTCCAAGAAAACACAAACTGCAAGATACAGAATGCTTTTATGAGCTATAACATTCCAAGAAGGGATAATTTGTATCTGAGTGCATCTTAAAGCAAATTGTTTCCCTACCACCCAGACAAAGCTGAAAAGCCATGTCCAGAACCAAATTTAAGGCAATTAGTACTTTAGCAGGCAGCATGCAAAAAAGAATGCAAAAAAACCAAAAACTCACATTAACTTCTCCAATTCTGAATCCTTATCCTGGGTAAACATGAAAGCCGAGTCAAACATGGAAAACCACAACAGCAAATAATTATCAGTATATATAAATATATACCAAAGCAATAAGCAGCTATGGTTTGTAGTGAATTTATAACTGCTAAGAGGTGTTGTTGCCTAAAACCCCCTTAGCTGTTATAAAGCTGTTAGTCCATATACATAGCAAGGTTTCACAAAATAAAACAAAGCAAATCAAATGTAGTGATTTTAATAAAAAACATTCTTCCGCTAAACAATCTAGTTCCTCAGAAATGGTTGTGGTTGCAACAAAGTGGTTGCCGAGCAATACAGAAACAAAGAGGTATATGTTTGTAGAGTTATTTACAACAGTTTAAAACACAACTCAACCAATCAGAATCAAGGACTGGTTCTATCCGTTTTATAAATTTTCATTCTACTTCAACACTAAATAAAAAATTATCACCTTTGGGAATGAGGATGACTCTTGGTAGCTCACTGTGGATTGATCGTCTTGGATAGTGGAGCTAGCTGATGAATCTGACTTGTTAGAATGGGGAGAAGTAGACTGTTGGCCAATTGGAGAGTGGCGAAGATGGCTTGGGTGATCATCATCTTTGAAGTGGGAATGATAATGGTTTGATTCAGAATGAAAGTGGTGATGTCCCATATGGGAATGTTGATTCTGTGATTCTGGATGGTCATGGCGATGATTGTGATCTTGGGAATGGTGATGGTGGGATTCTGGTTGAGAATGATGATGAGATTCTGAATGCTCATGATGTTGAGGATGATTAGTCTCTGGATTGGAATGGTGATGGGCATTTGAATGGGAATAATTGTGGGATTCTTGAGATTTGTGGTGATGGTAATGATCTGATTCAACAGGGGGCTTGTCATGATTTCCTGAGTGGAAACGGTTAGGAAGAGGTTCTGGAGAATTGTGATCACTTTCGTGGTGGAATTCCAAATTTGAAAGTTGTCCTTTAGAATGTGACGTGCTGTGCTTTTGGGACTCTGAATATGAGCTGGGATTATTTTCATAATGATGGGGTGAATTAGAGTGTACAGGACTTTTTGGATGACTGTCAGACAAGTGATGTTGATGAGGATTATGGTGAGTGTCAGTGTGAGAAGAATGATAATGGTGTTCAGGTGTAGAGGATGCATCATGTGAATGAGAGTATTGGTGAGTTTCAGAGTGTGAATCATCATGGAAATTGTGGTGCTCTGGTTCTGAAACTGAAGTGTGATGGTGATGATCAGGGTTTGATGAGTGATTAGGATGGGAATGATGATGGTGATGATGCTGGTGAGACATGGGATGAGAGGACTCATAGTCAGAATGATGATGTTGAGATTTCACACAAAACTGATGTTGTGTTTCTGAGTCAGTAGAAAGATGAGATATACTACTATGGTGTTCTCCATGGTGTTGGAGAGGAGAAGGAGGCGAATAGTGGTGAGATTTTGGATGGAAATGAGGGTGGGAAGTTTCTGAATGGGTGGAATGATGATGTGAAGATGAAGGGTGCTGACTTCCATGGTGGTAATGTGGTGGCGAAGGTGAATGATGATGTTGGTGGGATTCTGCATTAGAAGGATAGTGATGAGCTTTTGAATGATGGTGAGTTTCTGATTTAGAAGAATGTGTTGGACTATGATATGATTCATGATGGTAATGTGATGGAGAAGTGGAACGATTGTGGGAATCTGAATGAAGAGAGTTATCGTGTGGTGATGGGCTATGATGAGTTTCATGGTGGTGATGAGATTCTGAATGGACATGGTTGTGTTGAGATTCTAGCTGGACATGATGGTGTTGAGATTCTTGCTGGACATGATGGTGTTGTGATTCTGATTGAGAATGATGGTGTTGAGATTCTGGATAGGCATGATTACTATGGGATTCTGAATGGGAATGATGCTGAAGGGATTCTGAATGGGAATGATGCTGAAGGGATTCTGGTTGGACATGATGGTGATGAGGTTCTGGATGGGCATGATGGTGATGAGGTTCTGGATGGGCATGATGTTGATGAGATTCTGGATAGGCATGATGGTGATGAGATTCTGGATGAGAATGATGGTGATGAGATTCTGGATGGGCATGATGGTGATGAGATTCTGGAAGGGCGTGATGGTGATGAGATTCTGGAAGGCCATGATGGTGATGAGATTCTGGACTGGCATGATGGTGATGAGATTCTGGATGGGCATGATGGTGATGAGATTCTGAACGGGAATGATGGTGATGAGATTCTGGATGGGCGTGATGGTGATGATATTCTGAACGGGAGTGATGGTGATGAGATTCTAGATGGTCATGATGGTGATGAGATTTCTGATGGATGTGATGGTGATGCGATTCTGGATGGGCATGATGGTTATGATATTCTGGATGGGCATGGTGGTGTTGGGAATCTCGACGGGTATGATGGTAATGCGATTCTGGATGGGAATGATGATGGCAGTTTTCTGTTTCTGGAGAACAAGGACATGAAGGCGAGCTATGATTATCTTTGTTGTAATGGTGGTGTGATGGAGACAATTTGTGGTGTGACGTTCGATGAATCTGTGAATTGAAATGTTCTTTGGGGGCAGTTTGGTGCTTTTTCTGACTTTTGTGGCCAGGTTCAGTCCCAGATGAAATACCTTTTGAAGAAGAACTAGTATAGCTTTTATCACTTTTTGCACTGTCACATCGATGCCTGGGAACAGCCTGGTGTTGTTGTTGATAGATGAGCTCCCTTTTAGGATAAGAATGTTTGTTTGAGCAGGAAGTCTTGCTTGAATGTGAGTGCCGATTGGAATGGAAGCTCTTACTTGAGTGAGAGTACTTACTTGAGTGAGAATGCTTACTAGAGTGCGAGTATTTGCTGACATGGGAGTGAGCAGTTGATGTTATGGAGCTAGCACTACTTCCAAGCCGGCTTCTGGTAATTTTTGACTTCTTTTCTGTTTTATGTTCAGGCTTTTGAGACAATGCCTTTGGATGCAATGAAGTCTGACCAGGGCTCAAGGGCCTGTGACAATCTGTTACCCCAAGTGATGTAAGTCTTGATGGGCTAAGTACCTGCCTTGTGATTTCATTCAGAAAGGCAGAAAACTTCATCTTCTCCTTCACAAAGTTCTTATGAGCCTCTTGTTTCCTTTTCTCCAGCCCTTTCTCATCCAAGTCTCCAACACCAGCATGATCTATTTGCCTTGACAAAACCTCCATAGACTTGGTCTTTCTTATGTTTGCAGCCCCTTTAACACAATTATGTTGTTGCTCCTTATTGCCCTTTTCATTCTTTTGTTGAGAATTTGTTGCAGTCTTCTTGGCAGTGCCTCCACTTTTTTCTTTGACAGTAAGGTTCTTTTCAATGCTTGTGGACTTCTTCAGTTGGCCATCAGCATCCAATAAAGGCATTGTATCTACATCATCCTCATCATCTTCAAACGCTTTCCGTCCTCTGCTGATATCCGTACATGATTGTGAGTGCTTTGGATGTTGAATAGCTCGCTTGGACTCAGTAGGCAAAGGGGCATTTTCCAGACTGGTTTCAGATGACCATGAAGTACATGAACCAGAGGAAGAGGAAGGCGAAGAGGAACAGCTATAATTGGAGAAATATGATTTGTAGGAAGAAGATAAAGAGGAATTGGAGGAGGAAGAGGAATCAGAAGAAGAAGAATCAGAACTGGATGAGCTTGATGAAGACTTAGTCAGAGAACTAGGGGAAGACCTAGAAGAGTTTGAGGAAGTGACTGAAGCTTTAGAGTGAGTTTTCTTTTTCGGTGTGTGATGTTTATCCTGATGTTGTGGATAATGATGATGATGATGGCTGTCAGTTTGGGGGTGATGATGGTTATAATGCTCATGAATGTGATGATGACCACTGCTGGCATCTGAAGTACTATGGATAAAAGTGAAGAAAAAATAATTAGTGGATCCTACTAAGGTACTAATTATTAGTTACTACAAATATAAATTATGAAATCCCCATTACTTATTTATGTATACTCATTTGTGCTGTAGATGTAATGTAGGCCAGCTATTAAGAGCTGTGCAGGTAAGCCTCAGTCCTCTGATTTCAAAAGGGGCACTAGCAACTGACACAAGAGGCTGCAGTCTTTTGCGTCTTTGTTGGCGTTCCCACCTCCCATGCCAGAAACTCCAGTTAGAATCCCACAGTCAAATAGAACTGGAGGGGTTAAATTGGTGCCATGACCTGGATGGAGGTGAGGTTTAAGGTGGTGAGTGTAAAAGAGGCCAGCTAGTAAGAGCTGTGCAGGTAAACTTCACTCCACTGATCTCAAGAGGCACAGCAACGGTTAACACTAGAGCTTGTGGTCTTTACTAACCTTGTTAGTTTGCCCACCTCCCATGCTGAAAACACCAGCTCGAATGTTGCTTGGTGTGTGGCGAGTAAAACCAAAGGGGTTACATAGTAATAACTAATAACTATTATGATGAGTTTTGTTCCACCCGCTTAAATGATAAAAGTACTTGTGCTGTAAAAACTATTAAGACTGTGTCTGTTCCCCGAATAGTGAGGTCAAAATATAATGTAGGATCTAGAAAAAATCTTATCGTAATTAAACCAGAAAAATGTAAAGTAAATGAACAAAAACAATTTTTAAAGTTTGGGCTCATAAATATTAGATCACTCACACCCAAAGCAGTTATTGTAAATGAAATGATCACATAAAATAGTTTTGATGTACTCTGCTTGACTGAAACCTGGCTAAAACCAAATGATTATTTTGGTCTAAATGAGTCTACTCCACCAAACTACTGTTATAAGCATGAGCCCCGTCAGACTGGTCGTGGAGGAGGTGTTGCAACAATATATAGTGATATTCTCAATGTTACCCAGAAAACAGGATACAGGTTTAACTCTTTTGAAATACTTCTGCTAAATGTTACACTGTCAGACATGCAAAAGAAATCTAATGTATCTCTTGCTCTGGCTACTGTGTATAGACCACCAGGGCCGTATACAGAATTCCTAAAAGAATTTGCAGATTTCCTCTCAGACCTTCTAGTTACAGTTGATAAGGCGCTAATCATGGGAGATTTTAATATTCACGTTGATAATGCAAATGATACATTAGGACTTGCGTTTACTGACCTAATAAACTCCTTTGGAGTCAAGCAAAATGTCACCGGGCCCACTCATCGTTTTAATCATACACTAGATCTAATTATATCGCATGGAATCGATCTTACTGCTATAGATATTGTACCCCAATGTGATGATATCACAGACCATTTCCTTGTATCGTGCATGCTGCGTATAACTGATATTAACTATATGTCTCAGCGTTACCGTCTGGGCAGAACTATTGTTCCAGCCACCAAAGACAGATTCGCAAATAACCTGCCTGATCTATCTCAACTGCTATTTGTACCCAAAAATACACATGAATTAGACGAAATTACTGACAACATGGGCACTATTTTCTCTAATACATTAGAAGCTGTTGCCCCCATCAAATTGAAAAAGGTTAGAGAAAAACGTACTGTGCCATGGTATAACAGTAATACTCACTCTCTCAAGAAAGTAACTCGTAGTCTTGAACGCAAATGGAGAAAAACTAACTTGGAAGTTTTTAAAATTGCATGGAAAAACAGTATGTCCAGCTATAGACAGGCTCTAAAAACTGCTAGGGCAGAGCATATCCACAAACTCATTGAAAATAACCAAAACAATCCAAGGTTTTTATTTAGCACAGTGGCTAAATTAACAAATTACCAGACGCCACCTGATTCAAATATTCCACCAACGTTAAATAGTAATGACTTTATGAATTTCTTCACTGATAAAATAGATAACATTAGAAATACAATAGCGAATGTAGATTCTACAGCGTCTAACACTTCAGTTTCATCCATCGCACCCAAAGATAAACTGCAGTGCTTTACAAATATAGGACAGGAAGAGCTAAATAAACTTATCACTGTATCTAAACCAACAACATGTTTATTAGATCCTGTACCCACTAAATTACTAAAAGAGCTGTTACCTGTAGCCGAAGAACCACTTCTCAATATCATTAACTCGTCGTTATCTTTAGGTCACGTCCCAAAACCATTCAAGCTGGCGGTTATCAAGCCTCTTATTAAGAAACCAAAACTAGATCCTAGTGTACTGGCAAATTATAGGCCTATTTCAAATCTTCCATTTATGTCTAAAATTTTAGAAAAAGTTGTGTCTGCTCAATTGAGCACCTTCCTGCATAAAAATGATCTGTATGAAGAATTTCAGTCAGGTTTTAGGCCCCACCATAGCACAGAAACTGCACTTGTTAAAATTACAAATGACCTGCTTCTTGCGTCAGATCAAGGCTGCATCTCATTTCTAGTCTTACTTGATCTTAGTGCTGCGTTCGACACCATAGATCATGACATACTCATAGATCGATTACAAAACTATAGAGGTATTCAAGGGCAGGCTCTAAGATGGTTTAGATCCTACCTGTCCGATCGCTACCATTTTGTTTACTTAAATGGGGTGTCATCTCATTTTTCATCAGTAAAATATGGAGTGCCACAAGGATCCGTCCTAGGTCCCCTTCTATTTTCAATATACATGTTGCCCCTTGGTAATATTATTAGAAAATACGGAATAAGCTTCCACTGTTATGCTGATGATACTCAGCTATATATTTCAACGAGACCAGATGAAACTTCCCAATTATCTAAGCTAACAGAGTGTGTTAAAAATGTAAAAGATTGGATGACAAATAATTTTCTCCAATTAAATTCGGATAAGACAGAGATATTAATTATTGGACCAAAAAACACCACACAGAATCTTGTAGATTACAATCTGCAACTAGACGGATGTACTGTTACTTCCTCTACAGTCAGAAATCTGGGTGTTATATTAGACAGCAATTTGTCTTTTGAAAATCATATTTCCAATGTTACAAAAACTGCATTCTTCCATCTTAGAAACATTGCCAAGCTACGAAACATGTTATCTGTTTCTGATGCAGAAAAGCTAGTTCATGCATTCATGACCTCTAGACTGGACTATTGTAATGCACTTCTAGGTGGTTGTCCTGCTTCATCAATAAACAAGCTACAGGTCGTCCAAAATGCAGCAGCTAGAGTCCTTACCAGGTCAAGAAAATATGATCATATTACCCCAATTTTACAGTCTCTGCACTGGCTACCTATTAAGTTCCGTATCTGTTACAAATTATCATTACTTACCTATAAGGCCCTAAATGGTTTAGCTCCTGCGTACCTAACTAGCCTTCTACCACGCTACAACCCATCACGCACCCTAAGGTCACAAAACGCTGGACTTTTGGTAGTTCCTAGGATAGCAAAGTCCACTAAAGGAGGTAGAGCTTTTTCACATTTGGCTCCCAAACTCTGGAATAGCCTTCCTGATAATGTTCGGGGTTCAGACACACTCTCTCTGTTTAAATCTAGATTAAAAACGCATCTCTTTCGCCAAGCATTCGAATAATGTATCTCTTAAATTGTGAGTGTAGTTGCATCTGCATTTTTATTCTTTAGCTTGGGTTAAACTAATTTTACTTTGTTGGATCAGCAGCTAAGCTAATGATGTCTCTATTTTGTTTCTATGTTTTGCCACGGGATTTACATCCCGTGGTAACTAGGATTTACACAAGCTCCAGTCTGGATCCAGAACACCTGAGAAGAGATGATGCTGACCCTCAGAGGACCCCAGATGATCCTAACCTTGAATCAACAAACAGAACTAACAATTATTGCTACATGTGTGACTGCATCATATAATTACTATTAATTAATAATATTGATAGTTCATCATCTAGCTGACTACGTCTTGTATTATTATTATTATTTTTATTTTTCTAAAATCCTGTCAAACGTGCACAAACTACTAGCTACTACTAAATATTGTAGAAACATAATTTTCTGTAAAGTTGCTTTGTAACGATTTGTATTGTAAAAAGCGCTATACAAATAAACTTGAATTGAATTGAATTGAACATAGACATGAACGATACCTAAAACCATGTGCTTTCTTTTGATTTGGGCTAGTCAACAACCTCTCAGTAGACCCTAGCAACAAGCTCGCAATGCCCTAGAAACCACCCATAATACCATAGCAACCATCCTAAATACCCTAGCAACTGTTTAGCAACAACACTCACATTTTCTTAAAGCTGCAGTCTGTAAGTTTAGCCTCTTTGTCACCATGATTGAAACCTGTAGTTGCAGCTATTTGTGGAATTATTATCTTTGCATGGGTTGTGCATCAGTATAGTTTCTCAGCGCAGCTAAATCTAATGTTTTGAGGTGTATGTGAGTGCTGTCAGTCAACTCATCAGTGTGGATATTCACTGTACTTCGGAATTACAGATACTATGTTTTGGAAGTATGTCCAAAATAAGAAGTTTTGCTGGAAAATGTCATCTGAAAAGTAAGTAACATGTCTTCCAGTATTGTTCTGACCAACAAAAAAAAAAAAAATGTTTACCAATAAATTATGCAACCAATGGTGATTAAATCTAACGATCGCAAATTTAGATCATGTCAAACAGTTCAAATTATTATTATTGATATACAAACAACTTGTTAATGGTAACAACATTATCATTGTGTGACTACATATATTTAGTGTGATCTGTAGATTAAAAATTCTGTATAATCTAATATCTAATTGTCACCAAAATTCATTGAAAGAAATTGTTCTTTTGACCTAAAAAAACCAATTTAATCAATTTCCTTAAAACTCATTCTAAACACATTCTGACAAGTTTTATTATTCCAGCTGCTTTAAGAAGAGGCTACAAATAATCCGCCACCTGCAGCATTCACACATAAAGTATAGCCTAATAGCCAGGACTCCTTTTTATATACACGTTACATAATCATGAATAGCGGCAAACTTGGAAAACATTATTACAAGCTTAAGGTTGTGAATTGTTGAAGGTAAGGAGATAGTTCTGAACACTGATTAGTCATGTATTTGCTCAAAAATTGATTTTGGATCATTTTTAACCAAAGAAAGAATGAAGCTTTAAGAAAATAATGTAATTGCTTCTAATATTGTTAAGTTTTTGAGCTTCAAGATAACAACCATGTGTATATACATTGTAAATGTTTATATATATATATATATATATATATATATATATATATATATTTTTTTTTTTTTTTTTTTTTTTTTGCCTTTCTAATGTTTCTTTTTTTACAAATATATATTTTTATTACCTCTTATCCTCATGTTCCTCTGGCATGTGTGCACCACGATGGTGATGATGAGATGAGTGGTGATGCTGATGATGAGGATGGTGTTGACTATGGTGATGTATATGATGATGAGCCATTGTCTATATTCTTGCTTCTCCTCAGAAAGACAATTTAATTCAATTCAGTTGTTCTTGCTTTGTAAAACTGCTCGTTTCCTGAGCTAAAAATCATCCACAGTGTAATAGAAAGTACTGTGGGAATACATAATAGATATGGTAAAGGATTGGTAGTGGTAATTTAAAATGTAAAAATATGTATTGCCAGTTACAAAGCATCAAACATTGAGCACGTGGTAAAGCATGGAATATCTGACTGAATTACATTTTATAAATTGGCACTTAGATTTTACATTGGAACAAACAGGTTTATATAATATACAGTATACTTGTTCTAAGAAAAATAATATAATAATAAATAAACAGGAATAATAAAATAATAATAAATATAATAAAATAAATAATAAATAAACAGGAATTAAAATAAAATACTTAATGATTATTTACAGGTGTCAGATAAAATTGTAATACATACCTAATTTTTAAAATTAACATAAAATTAAAACTGTTACAAGTTAGCTGTGTGATATTGCAATATCTTACCGCAAAATGTTCAAAAATGCCAACAGAGAAAAGAAGCCAGACTTCCTCAAAGGATTAAAGAAAAATAAATATTTTGTAGTATCAATTTAGCACAATTTCAATTCTTAATTTCAAACAAATGCAGCTTTGAGCAAACAAGTGTTGCTTTATTGAAGGGTTCAAGAAAGATGATGAGAGCGCTGGCATTTTCACAACTTTTCTATCCATGTCTGTCCGGCCCCTTTATCTGACATGGATGATTTTCCAACAGTCATCAGCACAGTGTGAGCACCAGATGTCAATAATTCCTATCTCATTGTCTGAAATGCCCATGGCAAATTTGTACAGCATTGACAATAACATCAGTTCACAGCTAAAATACCGTTGGAGGGGAGATTATTTTCCATGGTAGGCACTAGTGGCAACCTCTTTTAATTTGGGGGGCCATGAGATAAAATAAGCTGCATGCATAATGTTTTTCAATTATGCTTTTGGGTCTTTAGAAATCATTTGTAATTCTATAGAAATACTTTTTTGGAGTTTTCACTAAGTGACAGTCTCATCTTTTAATTTGACCTCAGGGCCCATCAGGACTGCCTATGCATAGGGCCCGGGATCTTGTGCCAAGCCCCTGTGAATCTGTCATCACTATTGATGCATACGTTAATGCAACAGGGATGATGATTCAATTTGAGAATGGAATCATTGAGAATCAATTTGAATTTACAACATTAATCATAATACACGTTCACAGGCACATGTTTCCCCTTAGCGTCCATGCCATCATTTAACCATCCTGATCACAGCACTGATGCCATAGGGAAAAAACAACTATGAAACCTTATGATATAAAAACTAAATAGAGTAGCAATTGAATATACTTCTGATATAAGTTCACAAGTATTTTTGTGTTATTTTGGGTTGATTTCTGTTATATTTTATTATACTGTATTTGACTTGATATAGTACATTCCTAATTATAATAATTAAAATAATACTGACCATCTATTGTTAGGGTAATAATAACTACTATATTTCAGAATAACAATGTAAAAACATTGCAAAAGACAATCCAAACAATATTTATCATGTATAAAGAGAATCCAAATCTAAAGTTTTTAACTGACAAGGAACACACTCAGGAGAATACTATGAGAATTATAAAAATTAACCACATTACAAACAAAAGCAATTACACACACGTTTACAAAGGAACTTAATTTGCAAAATTTCACAGCAAAGCCCATTGCTATGATTTTTTTGTCTTTCCCTGCAAGCTAGGAAGTTGCTATAATTTGGATACGTACACCTCAGAGCAGTCATCTAGCATCCCTAAATGTTTAATGATTCTGGAATATAATGAAAACCCTCTGATTCATGCTATAAAACCTAAAAATGCATATTTCAAAGCCAGCAGTGCAACTGCTTTGACCTGACTGCAATGTATCTGAACAGTCTCCATTTTTCTATAGCTTCATTACATTATGGTAGCAAAAAAAAAAAACATTTTGAATGTTTATCTATGATTTGTTTATATATGATTTATTTTGTTCATAACAACAGAGGCCGTGCTGTGTTGCGCCTAATGATGCTATTTATATTGTGACTATATTCCAAAATTGCACAACCACTTATACCCTTTTGTTCAAGTAAGGCACATGAGGTTGTATTTTATTGCAAATATAAAGTTATATTAAGAAAGAAAATATTTAACTGTGAAGTAGTTTTATTCATAGAAGTCACTTGTACATTTTTTGCTTAAATAAGCCACAGGATGAGAAACAGCAACACCTACATTGGGGGATAAAAGGGAAATTCCTGTTAGAATTGTAGGGGAATCTCCAGGGTCTGTGGCTAGGTAGGTATGAATTTGTTCATTCCATTCCATGCTAGAAACAATCAATGATCAATTATGTAACAC
The DNA here is from genome assembly GCF_963082965.1 of Carassius carassius. Taxonomy (NCBI): domain Eukaryota; kingdom Metazoa; phylum Chordata; class Actinopteri; order Cypriniformes; family Cyprinidae; genus Carassius; species Carassius carassius. The sequence goes on along the minus strand of NC_081759.1, from coordinate 11,203,064 downwards.
TGGTGAGGCACCCAACCGTAATCAATGTCAAACTGGAATGAAATGTAACCTTCAGAAAAAGAACAAATAGCCACAGACCCAATTACAGCTGAGTCCTAAATTAAAAGCCATACAAGGATGATCATTTCCTATCAACTTCCTTTTATTATATAATACCAGAATTCACACATGGCCATAACAGTATGTGAATTCATTGCCAACGTGTCTTCTGGAACTATTCACCCCTCATTGATTATTGTTGTACTGCTGTGCTGTAGCACCACGTTGGATGTTTCTGTCCCAGTGTAATTCTCTGTCATTTTAAAATAAAATAAAGTTCATAAATGTATTAAAATACAAGTATAAAAAAATTATATTCACCCCATCATGGTTTAACAGCCTAGGCTAGGTGAAGTTTGCAGGCAAGATAACTGACACAAATGCCTCCCTAATCAAGATACATGTGTGCAAGTGAATCACGTTTAGTAGCTTGATTACAAGAAATCTTTGTCATGGTCTCACAACTATATTAAAATCAGACTAGTCAGAGCAGGTGATTTAATGTAAATCAACAACAAATGTCTAAGTATTTTATTATTCATGTATTTTATACATGAAATCACCTGCTCTGACTGGTCTTATCTTTTTTTTTAATTGGGTACAACCTAAACTGAGTCAGATATTCTGCTTTTCACTCAAGTCAATATTCTGAAAAATAAGAGATTAATTCTATAAAGCCTACGGTATCATGTTTGAATTCTAAGGCCTGTTACTTTTACCAGAGTAAAAGCCCTTGTAGTATAAAAAAAAGAATAATGAAACCGCTCACCTCGCATTAATTGGTGGCAGTTCAACAGCTGGTCGCTTATGACAGGCCTATTTTGCAATAGTTTGTATATAAACAATATTGCATATTGATATACATCCATGACATCCATGATAAACAAAAAACACTTATGCATTTTTTGCTTCATATTCTATCTCTTAACCTTTAGCAAATGAATCTCATTGGACCTCTCACAAGAAGTGAATCACACATGCTCTGTGTTGCAAGGCAAGTCATGTCACACATTCATGTGCACGTGCTCCACAAACTCAGGAGCAAAGCCTGAGTTGACAAAGAAAGCTGATGATCAGCATCATGGTACCAGCAAAGCCAGATTGGTGTGGTTTGGTTTTGTCAACTCAAAACTAATCCTGTAACCCTGAGTTTGTTTAGCCACCATCATGGTACAGGCCCTTGAAGATCTGTTGACATGCTGCAGCTAAACTAATTGTTTTTTTACTAATTGTTTTAGCTAAACTAATTGTTTTCCTGCCATCTATATTAAAACTTTTTTTTTTTGCATTAATTAACATGGTTTCTTCTCGTTTTGTTTTGTAATGTGAGGAAATTTGTCTTTTTTTGTTTTCATTAAATTGAAGAGCTTCCCAGTTTCCTGTTTAATCCAGCCAACACAATAGCTTCAAAATGTTTTGCTGTTTTCCAGAATGTAAAATTAATCATGTAAAGCCTGACATATGAAGTAATTATCAGAAATAATATGAACGAATATGAAGTAATTTTCTTTTGAGATTATTGAGACTAAACAATATATATATATATATATATTTAAAAAAATTAGTGGTTTTTTTGAGTCATAAGTGTTTTTTGTTTATCAGTTATAGATGTATATCAATATGCAATATTAATATTTATATAAAAACTATTGCAATGTGGGCCTGTCATAAGCGACCAGCTGCTACCAATTAATGTGAGGCCATCCGTTTCATTCTTTTTTTTTTTTTTTTTTTACTACAAGGGCTTTTACTCGCTAAATAAATATGGCTTTCATCATAGATTTGATCATGTTGGCAATTTAGAGGCCTTAGAATTCAAACATGATACCATAGGCTTTATAGAATGAATCAGTTATTTTTTCAGAATATTGACTTGAGTCAGTTTAGGTTGATTACAATTTTAAAAAAAGATCAGACCAGTCAGAGCAGGTGATTTCATGTATTAAATACATGAATAATAAAATACTTAGACATTTGTTGTTGATTTAAATTAAATCAACTGCTCTGACTGGTCTGATTTTAATATAGTTGTGAGACCAAAGATTTCTTGTAATCAAGCTACTAAACGTGATTCACTTGCACACGTGTATCTTGTTTAGGGAGACATTCGTGTCAGTTATCTTGCCTGCAAACTTCACCTAGCCTAGGCTGTTAAATAATGATGGGGTGAATATAATTTTGTTTATTATGTACTTTATTTTAATTTTAAAATGACAGAGAATTACACTGGGACAGAAAAATCCAACGTGGTGCTAAAGCACAGCAGTACAACAGCAGAAAAACTGGAGCAGGTTAGCTGTGCAGCACAAGTTACTATGGCTATAAATGCTGCTAAAACCAAGCCACTTTCGTGATACCTAAAACCCAGGATTGAAACAAAAACCTGGCTAGCCAGCTAATCCAGTTTCATGGTACAGACTCCTCAGCATGCATTGATCCACTCCAGCTGTACTCAGGTTGTTAGATTATTGATGGATGGATTGTACTGACATGCTGATCACACTGCATACAACTAAACAAATGTTCTGGAACCATGTTGGAACATAGTAAAGAATAGTTGCGCATATGAATAATATGATCAGGGGCTTACTCTAGTGGTGAGGCATAGTTAAATCACAACATGCAGCAATGACTGCTCATACTGATTTCTGTATTTGATTCGAAATAAAAAAAAAATATTTTAAAACATTTGAAATGTCTATAGTTCAACTTATCTATAATTTAAAAATACCTATATCTATTTCTTAAACATGTCATCTAGCCAGACAGAATTTATGAAATAGGTCATATGAAAAGTGTATTACATATTGTACCAGTGATCATCCCTTTTGCCGACATTTTATCATAGGAAAAATACTTGAAACTTTTAACAAAAGGATGCAGTTTCAACTCTGACAGGCTACTACTACAAAAGGCTATTTATTAAAATGACAAAAGTTAACAAAACGGATTCATCAAATATGAAAAACAACAACAAACAACAAAAAACACTGAAATAACCAAAAAGAAAGACCAACAAGTTTTTCACCATTGTAATTTAGAGATTTACTGATGATTGTGGCATTTTGAAAAATTATCAGAACAAAACTGTTTGATCTCTTTAAACATGCCAAGTTAAGATTTTGTGAACAGGAAGAAACAGCGGGCAGTAAGCATAATAAACAATAATAAAAGTAATAAGCTGAAAGGTATGACGTGTCCTGAAAATGTCCTGAGCGCATGGGGCTCTTTAGAAATTTCATTCAACAACCAGTTCAAAACTTTCGGCTTCCTCAAACTCAGCATTCATCTTTGCAGCAAGAACGTCCAACTCTGACATCTGAAAGAGCAGGAAAAAAATTAAAACAAGTAAATCAGGTTGTTTAATAAGGGGTGTTTAGTTCCTACCCTGCTCCAACACATACCATGTAGTTTTCAGATAGTGTAGTTTTTAGTTGAATCAGGTGCGTTTAATTAGGGTTGCATCTAAGGCTGCGTTTATGCTTGCATATCGCATCATCAGTCAATCAGAACATGGCACGTTTACACTTGGCAACATCAACTGACTTTTCTATCTAGATAACCGATTTGATCCATCTTTCCCGCACAATATTTAAGTCTGCAGAGAATGGCCCGATGCAGAGTCAACCTGAAGTGGTGGGTTTTCTTTAGAATTTTTTTCATTTTACAAATCAAAGATAAGTGTAAGAGTCTCACTAGTCTCTACATGGGTGTTCTTCATCTTTTTTTCTGACAGTTCGTGAGAGAGGGGGTGGCGTTTTGCGTGACGTCTACCTGCGAATGCAGACATGATGGCTGGATTGCATTTACATTACACAGAGATCCGATGTGTCCTTGACTACCTTTGGACCAGGACACGCTGATCAGATGACATTCCGATCAGAAGTGCGTTTACACTTGTCTATTCAATGTGTATGTGGAAACATCCGGATACAGGTCACATTGATAATGTCAAGTGTAAACGCTGCCCAATAAGCATTTTGTGTTTTGTAAATAAATCAGTTCAGGCATTTTCTTTATAAACCACTACTTCTGAATCTACAATCCATAACTTTCTCTAGTGTTGTCTTCTCGCATCTAAGGGTGCTTTCACATCTCTAGTTCGATTCATTTGGCCCGAACCAAGGGCAAACAATTATACATTGTAGCATTTTTCAGCTTTTTTGGTTCCTTTTCACACCACACTGATTGCTTTGGTCCGTACCAGTTGAAACTAACCAAAATGCAGTCACATGACAACATCTACATCACTCATTGGCCATGACGTATTTCCTAAACTGCTTTTCGATTGGTCAGAATTTACGAGTGGGAAAATTCCAACATAAGAGGAAAAGCCAGCAAACAACACAGAGACAACACAACTGTGCGGGCTGGTTTTGTCCCTGGCCATAATCTATTACATTGTTTGTTTACACCACAATATGCAAAAAATACATTTTTATAATGAAGTGCGGATGCGACTTGAAAACAACGTTCTAATGCACTGCAATCGGCGAGCGGAAATCACGCGTAACTTCAAGCAGAGGCGTGCATTAATTCTTCTTAACTCTGACATGCTCATGGTCATCTGACCAAATTTCTATGAGGCTCCGCACCTCCTCACTACTCCAAGTTTGTCCACGAGCTGCCATGCTAAAGTGCAAACGGTCAACAAACACTTCCTCATCCCATAATGCACAACGCAGCTGACTACAGCAGCTGGTTTAGTCCAAAAATGATCAGTACTTTTTGCAGTCGGGTCTGTTCGAGGCCGGATCACATTCTCACCACAAACGAACCGCTCCAGAGTTCGTTTGAAAGCGTACCGAGACCACCTCTCGGTACGCTTGTTTGGTCCGCTTTTGGTGCGCACCCGAGTGCGATTGCTGCTTTCTCACCTGCCCAAACAAACCGCACCAAAGGGGGAAACAGTTTGAAGTTAAAAACGTCTTCTATATGGATTGGTTTCTTACAAACACACAGCTTTTCACTTTACTAGACATTCATTGATGGACTAGAGTTGTGTGGATTACTTGTGGATTATTGTGATGTTTTTATCCGCAGTTTGGACTCATTCTGATGTCACCCATTCACTGCAGAGGATCAATTGGTGAGCAACTGATGTACTGAACTGATGTACTAACTGATGTTTTCAAAATCTGTTCTGATGAAGAAACACTCATCTACATCTTGGATGGCCTGAGGTTGAGTGCATTTTTAGCAAATTTCCATTTCACTCCACCTTTACATTTAAAGAGATGTTTTAGATCACTATATCCTCCTTCTTCCCCAACTCACTCTCACCTTTATCAGTTGTACGCGCTTCCGCCTGGTTGTCTTCTTCTTCCCCAGGCACACACCTGGGATGTTTTGATCAATTTCTGGTGGGTTTGACGTGCTGTCATCAGCAGCGGACATGTTGAAAGAACCCAGTGAGATGGACATAGAGCCCAGAGGAGCTACTCTAGATCCCTCAGTTTTACGCATCACCTCAGGTGTCTGAAGCCTCTCAAAACCAAACAGGGTCTCTCGGTTGTTGGGAGAAGTGGAAGGTGCATGACAGGATTTGGGGCTTTCAAAGGACTTTTCCCCCATACTCAAGCGACTGTAGGAGCGTCGCACTTTTTGGGACCAAACGGGGTCCTGCTCCGATTCTTTGGGGTGAGAAGATGGAGAGGAAGGAGGCAGGATGGGCGAGAGAACAGCTGTCTTGGGCACTGTTGCCACAGCTGGGGACGATGTCAAGACTCTGGACAGCTTTGTCGGCACTACAGATAATCTTTCCACATTCTCCTTGTTATTGTCAGACAGGGCCTAGAGGAACATTTTTAAATGACAACATTATGTATTTTTGGTAGAGTCCAAAAAAACAAACATGTACTGGGTAGAGTTGGTAAGAAATACCTGAGTTTTCCTGGGTGCAATTTTCCTAACAGTGATTGACCGTTTCACAGCCACAGGTGGAGCCTTAAATGTGAGAGACATATATATATATTTTTTTTTTTGTAAATATGACACCAACAAGACCAACAATCACCCACAAAGCTGCTTAAAAATAACTACTTTTCAACAAAAAACAGTTTAAATTAATGAGAGCTGAACGCTAGAAAGTTACCATTTTATCAAAATGATGACATCACACAATACTTCTAATATCTCCAGAACATAACCCCATACATCATAAGCATTAAAATATGCAGTAGAATTAATATAACTAATATTACGTATTTTAGACAATCATATCTATATTTGTTTTTCAGCTATAATACCTCAAACAAGTCATCAAGGTAACAAAATTGTTTTGGATTTATAAATGATTCACTTAACCAGTTTTAACAGTGAGCCAGAAAAACAAAAATTGCAACAAATGTATACTTGTAATGAGCAAAAAACCTTGCTTGTCAACTCGCAACAGAAAATCAGCTTCTACTTTCATTTATGGAAGTAAATACGAGACGTCTTGTTTTCTTTCTTTCCATTTATTCCTAGCATTTATCAATCAGTGACTGACTTTAGCGAACTCACCACAACTTTAGAGGCCAGACTTTCATCATTTGCAGACAACCTGCAGGACCTCCTTCGTGGTGGACTCTTTCCGTTTGAATCTATGTACAAACAGTAAACTTTTTATAGAAAAACACAACTAACACAAAACAGAGCATACTTTTAGTATTATAAAGTCGTGTTATCTGTCATTTATGCATTCATTATTCCTTCGACATTCGCTTACATAACGAATAACGTTAAATTATTAACAACCTTGTTAAAAGACTAACGTTAACGTTAAATATAGTGTTCAAAGTAATAACACTCACCTCTGATTTCATCGCTGCTTTTCCTCGACGGTAATCGTGTGGTTTTGTTGCTCATCTTGCAAGACAATAACGTTACAGATCCAGAAACGGCAAACTGTTGCTAGACAGTTAACGTTAGCCAACACGACGGACACACGAGAAATGAACAATGCCACGATTACAACAAAAACGATGCATGCAACGTTATACTAAAGTTGTTGTGCCTTAGCTTTACTTACACGGTCCAATCTGCTGTATGGTCGGTTCTGTGGAATTGTATAAAACAAATAATACAAATTTCTATGTTTTTTGACGTAAACGAATATACTCTTCTTTCAAATTCGCCCGCCTTCCCATGTAGGAACAGGAGATGGCGGATGCAGGGGGTGGAGCTAAACCAACTACTTCCTGTGCGTTAAACATGTGTTTTCCTTTAGGGGGCGCTTCAAGGTTCAGAGACAGACGAATCATCTTCATATCAGGATATTTTGGATAGTACAGATAAGACAAAAAATACAGTATTTTCCCAGAAAAATTACCCAATGACCCAAGTGATACATTCCATGTCCCTTTTTATATGTTTTTTCATACATTTAATTCTGAGGAGAATTGGTGATAATCAGGTGATAATCAGTGTCTATCTGTCAGCATTGTATAAATTGACTTGTAGGTAATTATAGGCTGAGGTAATAGCTTGAACACAAGCCTATTTTTTATATTTTACCTTAAAACATGACAATCAAATTTAGGCTGAACAAGGAATCTATACGCATTTTAATACATTTTAAACTTGATTACAAGTATTTATGAAAAAAAAAATGTACTTTTGTTATTAGAAATGTGTACATCGACCTTTCTCGACAGCAATTTAGTTAAAATGATGCATTTATTTTTGTTCAGTTTATATATATATATATAAAAGGTTGGGAAGCGCTGATATATTTGATGGTTATAACTGACCACATCAGACAATTTAAAACTTATTGGAAAACAATGTTTATTGTAACTCACTGCTTCATTTGTCAGTCAGTTTAAGGTCAAAAACAATTTCTGGCTTGGACAAGAGCCAAATAGCCCTACATTTTCTGCAGACAGCTCAGGATGCTCTTTAGGGCCATACACAGTTTTTTTGAGCAGCACATTGGCATTAACATACAACACAACAAAGAATATTTTTTGCACTTAAAAGATATTTCTTGAAGTTTATTTTCAAAAAAAAATGTCCCCCACTTTGATATTTGTACAAATAAATGTCTCACAAACAACCTGGGAAACATATGATGACTTCAAAGAAACAAAAACAGTGAGATGATCGTTCTTTTTTTTCCCCTCCATTTCTTTCCAGGCTAAAGTTGCAATTTTCATAACAGTCATTCTTAAAGGTAATAAATGATTGAAACATACTTATTTACGGTTTTTTTTTTATATATAAATTTTGAAATTTTCACAATCCTAGAATAACTTACTTTTTATATTAACACTTCTCTTACAGCATCCAAACTCGTTGATATGTGAAAGGCTGTTGAGAAATCAAGCCTCCCTTCCACTAGAAGTCAGCACTGAAGTTCAAAGATCTACAACCTTTTAACCATATAAGAGAACCGTTGATTCCAGATTTCATGGTTAACCACCATATAAAGAATTAGCATTCACTACAAGGTTATTTCAAAGTGAACTTAAAACCCTCTTTCATCCTAATAGTCATTCAGTGCAATAAAAGGCAGGTAAATTTGCTACTGAGTAAACTACAGATGCTTGCTTTTAAGTGACTGAAAGGTTTAGGCTTACATGGTGGTAAACACACAAGTGAAAACCCACACAAACTTACAATAGTCTTTTGTGCACTGTTTGATTCAAGGCATAGTATTGCAATTACATACAAATGTTGCGGGATCATGGAAGCAGGACCCTAGAAAGTTTGATCGTCATTGCAGGACTCCGTCCAGTGGCCGAAGACCTCACAGATGTCACAGTAAGGTCTTTCATCATTGGGACTGCCGTGATAGGTGGTGTGTGGTGGGGAATCTAGCATCTGGTCCTGTGTGGGACAGTCCTCTGTGTCGTGTAGGTCAAAGCAGTCACATATGTCACAGAAGACACGGGGAGGGGGTTTCTTTTTAATCGTTGACTCGGTGTGACTAGGTAGAGAAGACAAGGGTGTAAGATACTATGTAACAGTGTATTTACAGCTTTTTTGTTTGAAATTTTTTATTCAGTTTATTTTTTACACATTTTGCATATCATCATAATAAAATGATGGATGAAGCATGGATAACCCAAGCTGAAATAATAAATTTAATTCTAAACAATACATATGAATTAAGTAAAAAATATTATACATTTAGAAATACTTTTCTATGTATGTATGTACACAGATTGACATTTTTGTTTGAAGAATTGAAAACCAAGTTACAAAATCTCTACATACCCAAAATCAACTAATATAAAATCAGTAAAGCTACCAATTAAGTGAAAAATCAGTTTGAAGATAAAAAAAATAAAATAATAATAATAATGGTGAATTCTTGGGATTGTATGCTGACATTTAAAAACAAAACACCTGTTATGACTGTCCATTTCACTTGGACCATTTCCATTGAGCGCTGCTTCAGCCATCTTCTCTAGTTTCGATTTTAGGTCTTCGTTCTTCCTCTGAAGATCCACAATAACCGAGTTCAGGAATTCAACCTTTCCAAAAAAAATAAATAATAATAATAATAATATAAATAAATTAATTAATCAACAAGTTTCTCAATTCAAATGTGCAATTCATACATTTATAATATTATAAACCTGCAGAAAGCCTGTCCAATTTTTCTAAGATTATTATATGGCATCTATTCTTATGGCATTGCTTATATATACCTATACGATTGATTTATAGTTTATAATTTAGCTCCACACCAGCTACCACAGCTATATTTATGGTGAGAAACAAATAAAAAATAAACTATAATAAACTATATAAAACAACTAATTGAATCTGTATGTGATGTTTGTGATGGTTAACCACAAATTCAAATTTGTAGGAATTCTTTTACACACAAAAATATCTGTAAATGTGTTAAAAAGCCAGTTTTAACTTACCATGGACAACAAAAGTAAAGAGATTCATGAGAAGATTCTGACAAAAATATCCTATATATTATAATTAGAATACTGATTAAATTTAATTGTGCAACTTTTAATCAGATTAATTTAATTAAATTTGTAGACAACTTAGATAAAAAATAAATAAATAATAAATTAAAAAAGTTCTGTGCGTCAAATGCCTAAAAAGAAATTGCATTAAAAAAAAGTTAGAGGTTAATTTAAGCAAACTTTTTTAAAGCACGATTTAGAGTGTATCTGATGTTATAGGACAGTGGGCCAAACTAACAGTATGCCATTACAATAATGGACAAAGATATACATTATAAAGATAAAACTTTCCACTCTACATACCTGCCGCTCAGCATTCTCCTTTGCCTCCTTCCATGCTTTTAAAGCAGAATCATCTGGTTGGAGCGTAAAACATACAAATCTGTCATGTAGATTAAACATAAGCAAGCAAGCAAGCACATTTTTTATTTATATAGCACTTTTCTAAACAAGTTAATGCAATTCAAAGTGCTTGACAAGGAAACAATAGTAACAGCAATTAATAAAATTAAAAGAACAAAAAAAAAAAAAAAAGTTAATTAAACCCATTAAGATACATGATAAAAATTGAATTTATAAAAATCAAAGTATGAGTAAAAATAAATAAAAATACATCATTACAACAAAGCAAAGCACAATATAGAAAGGTTTCATAAGATTTTATAGGAAGGCCTGACTAAAAAAATATGTTTTTAATTTACATTTAAAGCTATTAATGTTTTCAGCACATCTTATGTTCTCTGGAAGGTTGTTCCAGAGGTGAGGAGCATAACGGCTAAAAGCAGCATTACCAAATTTTTTTGTTCTACTACAAGGTACATTTAAAAGAAAAGAATCTGAAGATCTCAGAGTCCTTCTCGGTTCATATACTGTAATCATATTTGAAAGATAGTCAGGAGCAAGTCCGTGCAATGCCTTATAAACTAATAAAATATTTTTAAAATCAATTCGAAATCTAATAGGTAACCAGTGTAATGACTTTAATACAGGTGTAATATGATCTCTTTTTTTGACTTTTGTCAATATGCGAGCGGCGGTATTTTGGATTAATTGTAATTGGTTAATTGTATTCTTTGGTAGACCTGTAAGAAGGGCATTACAATAGTCAAGTCTGCTAGTAATAAATGCATGCATTAATTTTTCTGTATTGCTCAAAGAGAGAAATGATCTTACTTTAGCAATGTTCTTGAGATGATAAAATGCTGTTTTAGTAATATTGCGTACATGTGCTTTAAAATTAAAATCAGAATCAAAGACAACTCCTAAGTTTTTTGCCACTTGGAGGAACCCCACATGGTACTTTATAATATTCAGACAAGGTACTATTAATGGATACTACAAATGTTCTTTCACTAAGATATGATATAAACCAATTTAAAACTGTTCCAGATAGACCAACAAAGTCACTTAATCTATTTAAAAGAATCTGGTGATCTATTTTATCAAATGCTGCACTCAAGTCAAGAAGCACCAGAACTGAAGGCCAATTTCTGTCAAGGTTTATGTTTATATCATTTACTACTTTAATAAGAGCGGTCTCTGTACTATGATATTTTCTAAACCCAGACTGAAACATCTCTAGTTTCTAATTATCATTTAAGAATGTACTCAACTGATTAAAAACGATTTTCTCTAGTATTTTACTTAAAAATGTAAGATTTGAAATGGGTCTACAAGTACAACACACTTATAATAAGTTAGATTTAGGTCAGTTTAAGGTAACAGTTACAGCATATAGGTATTTCTAAGCAAAGTTTGATCCCAAAATGCAATGGCAGAACTACAGTCTTTTATATTTACATTTTATATTTTTGTAATTATTTTCATTTTTTTTTTTTTTCAAATGTGCATTTCAAAACGTTTTATTTACTTTTAACTGCTGGAATAAAAAGTTGTAGCGTTGTACCTGAGGCATCATCTCCTTTGCTGGTGATCTGAGCGTCAGCTAAACTCGTCTCCAGATTCTTCACTCGATCCTGCAGTAAAGTATTCTCACTCTTGTGAGACTTCAGATTGGACTGCAGTACCTGTGTCATATCATGCAGACCTGCTATCTGCTTGCAAGAACCGCAAAGAAAAAAGAAAAAAAATCAAGCAAAACAGAAATTTGCACACACACACACAAACCATAATTCAAAAAGATTCGTAGACCTCGTTTCTCAGAGAGTCTAATTCTTTGTCCTTCTCTGAGATCAAGGCACTCTTTGTTTGGAGAGATTGCTGTAGTTCTTCCTTCTCTTTTTCCGTTTCTTTTGTTAAAGTACTTTCCCTGTACAGAAGACAGATTGCATGATGTGAGTATTCTCCATTCATAATGCAGGAATGTATGGTCAAGAATGTCTATATTAAAAAAAAAAAAACAAAAAAAAAAAACAAAGCAAAGATATCTACACATGATAATCAAAATAGTATAAAAGTTCCTGTAGTTGCTCACCTCATTTTTATCTTCTTCAATTGACTATTAAGGCTGTCACACTCCTTTTTGAACTGTAAGGAGGAACAAATCAATATTTATGCAAAAAGTACAAAATTATTAACAAAATATTTTGCAACTTAGTAAAAGAGCCTATAATTTAGAAACCATAGCTCACATAATTCCAATAGCATGAATAAATAATAAAAAAAAAATATATAAAGATATTTCTGCCCTAGTAACCCTGACCTGTAAAACACTTGTATTAATTTTATATGTGCAATTTCAGGACTGATTTATCTGAAAATTAATATACCACAATAATAAAGACTAAAGGTTCTTGCACACGGAGTCCGAAATTTTCATATGCGTTTTTTTTCATATCCATCATCCTAAAAATTCATCATGCACAGAAACCTTGCACATGGAGTCCAATGCGTATTAAATAATCTGTTGTGAAAAAATTTGCAAAACAGTACTAAATACAGTCTCCAAGCAGGATTTTGTAGTCCCCTCGCTTCTTAAAAAAAGAAAGAAATTGGGTCCATCGAATCCTGAGATATAGAGAGGAAGGAAAGTTCCCCATCCTTATTAAAGGGTTAGTTCAACCAAAAATGAAAATTAGGCTGCATTTTACTCACTCCCGAGGCATCTTAGGTGTATATGACTTTCTTCTTTCAGACTAATCCAGTCGGAGTTATATAAAAAATTGTCTTTGATCTTTCAAGCCATTTCATGGCACTCAACGGGTGTTGCATTCCTTCAGTCCAAAAGACATGAAATAAAAAGCGCCCTGCCATTAAAAAAAAAATTGTCTCAGACGGCTCCAGGGGGTGATCACAGGCCTCCTGTAGCGAATCTATGAATCTATTCTGAGAAAAAAAATCCTCAGAACTCACTATGCAAGGATCTTTACAGTACTTTGTGTCGCAAGACTGAGTAAATGACCTTGACATTCGGAAATTGCAGAAAATTAAACCCGAACCAAATTATTTTTTTTTTAAGAGACAAACATTTTGGACTCAGTGAGCAATGGCCTTTACAAGGGAAAAACTCCACAGTTCCAGTCTCTGAACAAAAACAAACTGTCCAAAAGTAATAATACGCAATAGTGAAAGTCATATATTTTAAGAAATGTTGCAGCTTGGAGAATTGCTTTACAAATATGGTGTGTAAATGTATCACTATAATTATTATATTTGAAATATATGCACAATCAGCAATTATTGGGGTTCAAGTACTAGAAGCTCATGTAAATAAATACTAATGTATGTACTGTTAAGTGTGTTTGTACTTAAGAGTTTACTTGAATTTAGAATCTCCACTAATTTTGTAAGTTAGGGTTTGATGAAACAGCTTAGAAAAATACAAGAGACATGCTTATGGACAATATAAGTATTACAGCCCATCGACCATCATTTACATATAAATACAGATAAATCGCTAATCATTCAGAATTAGCTTTTAGCCCCCATGAAAATCAGAAATTTATTAAATTTGGTGGGGCTTTTCAGACTATGATATTGGCCATGTGTAACCAAGTTTTCTAAAGAACATTGCATTCACAAGATGTAGGCCAAAATGTTATAATGGACCTCACGCACAAATATAATAGCCTACATCTCTACTTTATGAATCAAACAGTTGCAATATTAGGGTTTAGGTTGCAAACTGTAGTGTCCTCAGAAAGTCCTGATGTCTATGTAAAAATTTCTGTAAAGCTTGGACATTGTGCTCTGCAAATAAAGGTAAATTGGTAAAAATGTGAAAAATGTATTATATCTTCACAATGCTCAAATAAATTAAATTACTTTGACAAAAGATAGCCTCAAGTCCATTTTACTCTGCTCTTCAACAATTTTGAATTAATTTATTTTGGATGTCAATATGTTCTCGTACTGAGATCACCACTATTATTCTAATCAAAACATACAAAAATATTACATAAACAGCCACACTACCTCATTTCTCAGAGAGTCTAATTCTTTGTCCTTTTCTGAAATCAAGGCACTCTGTGTTTGGAGAGACTGCTGAAGTGCTGCTTTTTCCTTTTCTGATTCGGTTGTTAGAGTGCTTTCCCTGTGCAGAAGACAGATTGTGGGATATAGTTGAAACAATTAAACAAATTCCTTGATACACGACTCCATAAATAAATTCTCTGTTGTTCCTTGCCTTATTTTCATCTCCTTTAATTGATCATTAAGGTTGTCGCACTCCTTTTTGAGCTGTATTCAGGATGAAACAAATATACCTCTCAGATTTAACACATCAATCATCGCAACATTGCATTTAAAACTAAATAATTTACATAAAACACATCATTGATCCATTTCATTTTTTAGCATTGAAAACTGCTTTGAAATCAAACAAAAATGAATTGTGCTTAATGATCTAGACAATCGGTTAACATACATTTAGCAGAATGTTACTGTCTTTGTGGCTGCTGGCAAGTTCCATGGTTAACTTTTCCTTCTCATCTTTCAGAGCCTCCACTGCCTGGGCTTTTTCAGCAGCAGCTTGTTTCATCTCCTCACTGAAACACACAACCAGCGTTTATTCAGACAACACAGAGACACAAAGTGAAATCACAAAGGATTCCTATTCCACTTGTTCTTGAAACAACTATAAAACGAAGCAGCTCTCAACAATTATCTAATCTATTAATTAGGCTATATTTGCAAAGACTGTTACACTAAAACTTTGGTGACCGCTATTTACTGTAGACCATGTGCTTGTCACACAGGCATTATATAGTACTAAAATGGGGTGTATGTCCATATATGTGACCATAGACCCCAAAACCAATTGTCCATTTTTCGAAATTGAGACTTAGATATCACCTGCAAGCTGAATAAAAAAGCTTTCCATTGATGTATGGTTTATTAGGATCGCACAAAATTTGGCAGATATACAGAAAATATGGAATCTGAGGGTGCAAAAATATCTAAATGCTGAGAAAATCTACTTTAAAGTTGTCCAAATGAATTCTTAGCAATGTATATTTCTAATCAAAAATTAAGTTTTGATACATTAACAGTAGGAAATTTACAAAATATCTTCATAGAACATGACCTTTACTTAATACCCTAATGATTTTTGGCATAAAAAAAAAAACGATAATTTTGAACCATACAATGTTTTGTTGGCTATTGCTTAAATATACCCCAGCGACTTAAAACTGGTTTTGTGGTCCAGGGTCACATATATATATTCACATTTCAAACTAAACATTCAAAAGGATGGTTCACCCCAAAAATTTTAATTCTGTCGTCTTTAACTCACCCTCAAGCAGTTCCACACCTGTATGAGTTTCTGTCTTTTCTAACACTAGAGAAGGTATTTTGAAGAATGTGGGTAACCAAACAGTAGCTGGTAGGCACTGACTTTCATAGTCCTGAAAATAATACTATGGAAGTTAATGGGGACCAGAATCTGTTTGCTTACCTTTAATTCTTTAAAATAACTTGTTTGTGTGTGTGAGTGAGTGAGTGAGTGAGTGAGAGAGAGAGAGAGAGAGAGAGAGAGAGAGAGAGAGAGAGAGAGAGAGAGAGAGAGAGAGATCAATTACATGAGGGTGAATAAATTACAACAAAATTTTCATTTTAGGGTGAACTATACCTTTTCCTATAAGAAGGAAAGAAAGTTTTCCTTCCCTAGTATTATCTAAATATAGTTGAATTACAAACAAAGAAAACTTAATAAATACCATTAGCAGTGTGAGGCAAGATTTAAACTGACTGAAAGCTGTTGAAGACACTCACATCTCTTTACGGAGGCTGCAGATCTTCTGACTGTCAGAACTCAGACTCTCTTGATACTGTGAGTTCTGCTGCTTCAAAGCATCCAGCTACAACAAGTACAGAGAAAAGCATTTAGAAACATCCTCTGATCATCTAAAAATATACACATTATAGGACAAGGATGACCTGAAGCAGGCAATATAAGAATTATGCAAAATTCTGAACACATCTGACAAGAGATTTGCATAAAGTTCTGCTATCTCATGTTTTTAGATAACACAGACTCTTCCTCCAGTTTGCAAAAAAGAATAGAAACTGCAGGTGCAGGGTTAAGACATTCTGCAGGTTAAAAAGCAGAAATGTGAAAGTTCATACTTTTGTTCAAGCATTTACAAGAATTATTCAGCAATACTAATACTGCATTATTACTAATTCATGTTATTTGATCTGTAAACTGGTCTTAAAATCATACTTGACTTTGTAGTTGGATAAAATTCTGTTTATGCATTACTGACAATTTTGGTGGGTGAAATTTTACCCATGTATCCTAGCTAGTGATTGAAAGACTTAATATAACTGTACATTTAAGACTAGTAAGCACTTATGGTCACATGTATATTTCCTAAGTTTTGTGGCAATACTTTCTAAACAAAACAATTTTCGAGTCACCATGCAATCATAACAGACATTTCTTTGTTATAATTCTAAATTATTATAAAGTTAAAGGTGATTTATCAATTTCCATTATTATTTTAATGTGCTCTTACAATCTTTAATCAAAAACATTAATGATAATAATCTGTCCTCCTCAACAACCAATCACTCACGTGAGATCACAGTGATCGCGAACAATCATTTCACAATGGACATAATTACATAACCATATATATGCCTACTTTTATTGTTTTACACGTACAGTTAATGAAATGTTGGATGCGCTAAAACATTGTTTTTTATTTCTGATAAATTCTTTAGCAGTTGAAGATGTTACCTCGTTTCTCAGAGAGTCTAATTCTTTGTCCTTTTCTGAGATCAAGCCACTCTGTGTTTGAAGAGACTGCTGAAGTGCTGATTTCTCCTTTTCTGATTCACTTTTGAAAGTACTTTCCCTGCACAGAAGAGAGATCGTATAATATGTGCATTCTGCATGCAAGGAACAAATTTAACTTTAGTCATCATTTACTCCCCCCTCAAGGCGTCCACTTCAGTGGAATGTTCACACTGCTGCTTTCTATGAAGTAAAAAGCATGCAGCTCCAAAAAGCATAAAGTTTTCAGATTTCAAATCACATATTCCTTCACCAGCTGAGTGACTGGAGATTAACAGAAATGCCATTGCACGACTTCTGAAGACTTATGTATAGTTCACAAGTCATAATGGACTAATTTTATGATGCTTTTAACATTTTCTTTCAGAGAGATTTCCTGGTCATTTTAGGCTCTCATTGTATGGAAAAGAGCAGCTTGAACATTTTCCTAAACATCTCTTTTTTGGTTCCACTGAAGAAGGAGAAAGTAGATGATGACAATTTTCAAATATTCCTTATTATATGAGGTAGAAGTAGGTCAATGACAGAACTAAAAATCAGGCCCAGACCTAAAAGAGTCTATAAAAACAGCCTATATGTCTATAAAAAAGCATGTATAAATTGCTATAGGACAGATCAGTTGAAACAAACACAGTCACTGTCCGTAACGCCATCTTGATACTGCAACAAATTCTCCTCTGTACATATATGAACTTTCAAAAAAAAAATATATTACCTCATTTTCATCTCCTTCAATTGGTTGTTGAGACTGTCACACTGCTTTTTGAGCTGCATTAAGATAACAGCGAAGAGAAATCAGGATATTTACTTCTCACAAAATATATAACAAATAAATGAGAACAAGATAATATAAAAAAACAAACAAACACAGAAATTAGTTTAAGCATCTGGATTTTGACAGTAAAATATTACACACATTTTGCTTAACATACATTTAGCAGAATGTTACTGTCTTTGTGGCTGCTGGCAAGTTCCAGTGTTAGATTTTCCTTCTCATTTTTCAGAGCCTCAACTGCCTGGGCTTTTTCAGAGTCTGCTTGTTTCAACTCCTCACTGTAATACACAAAATTATGTTTATTAAGGCCTCTTTTGACTCCTTTGAACTGCAGGAGAACCACTGTTTTACGCTGTTCCCCAAAAAACCACACTACAATGATGTCACATTCGAACTTTGTCACAAGTGAATTTGGTGTTGTTGATTGAATGTAGTGACGCAGACAAAAAACATGTAATGATAACCAAAGAATTTGAGAAAAAGACATTTATATAACTACTTCAAGGATAAAAAAAAAATAAAAATAAAAATCCCACAATAGATGTTCTATTAACGGTGTCAATTATTTGTAACATGTTAACCGGCAAATATTAAATCACAGATTTATTTTGCCCAGCCCTAATAATAATTTGAATGAATATCATACAGAAATTACTTAAAAGGTAAGTTCACCCAAAAATGAAAATTAAGCCATAAATTACTCACCCTGAAGTCATTCTAGGTGTATATGACCTTCTTATTTCATACAAACCAAGTTGGAGTTATTTTAAAATTTGTCTTTTATCTTACAAAAACACTGACCTCTATACGTCATCCGCCCGGAACTGCTTCCATTTTACAACAGTGAGTGCAAGGCTAGATTAAAGTGATTATTACGTTTTCAATATGGATATTTTTCTTACAAAAACACATCAAATCGCTACAGAAGGCCTTTGTTCACCCCACCGGAGCTGTGTGAGACACTTTTTTTTATGGATTAGTTTTTTATTTAAATTATCTTGGACTGATGCAGGGCAACAACTGCTGAGTGGCATCAAACAGCTTGAAAGATCAAAGACAATTTTGAAAATAACTCCAACTGCATTCGAATGAAAGGAGAAAGTCATATACACCTAGGATGACTTCAACGTGAGTAATTTATGGCCTAATTCTCATTTTTGGGTGAACTAACCCTTTAATCTACACAATTCCAAAGAATTCAGTTGTAGACACTCACATCTCTTTACTGAGGCTGCAGATCTTCTGACTGTCAGAACTCCGATTCTCTTGATACTGTGAGTTCTGCTGCTTCAAAGCATCCAGCTACAACAAGTACAGAGAAGACAATGAGCAGCATGAAGTAGACATTACTAAATATAAATTATTCTAGGAGAATTATCTGAGGAGAAATAGCCTATATGTAGGATTTAAAAACAAATTTGCAGCTCAAATTGGCATTTACACAAGTTATCTGAACGGCACATTTGTATAAATTGCGCTTTTACCAGCAGGCCAACTTTCCCAGGAAGATGAATGTCTATTTAGACCTTACAGATGTAATTCCTGTAAGTTTTTACAGTTTTTCCTCTCTGTAAACAGTACTTTGAGGATAGATACAGCACATTTCTTTATTTGTGGTGCTACACATTTGCCTCGTAAGCTTCCATTGTGTGACAAATAATTAATTAGTAATTAATGTACAGTCGAAAGTACTTCTCAAAGTAATAATAATAATGAAGAAGAAGGTTCATTCTAAGGTTCTATAAAATCATAAATTCAGAAAAGTTAAAATAGACTGCTTAATGTCTAAGTGCAATAATAAAAAATACATTAAATTGTTTTAATGACATGCTTTTTAATTATTAATATTTTTTTTAAACCATTAACATAGAATTTACAAATATTGAAACTGAAAAAATAAATAAATATTGAACGGATTTCGAAATTTAGTAAGGTTAATAAAAAATATTTTTTTATTCAACTTCTAATAAATTAAGTTTCATGATTTCAATAAGACCTGATTTTGATTACCAAAATCTAATTTAACCATTAAAACAGAATACACAAATATTAAAATTGAAAAACAAAGAATCTAGAAAAATTTAAATGAAAAAAATAAAATAAAATTGGGAAACAATAAAAGGTTTAAAAAAAAATATTATTAGTAGTAGTAGTATCTGTGAAACTCAAGCCCCTTTCACACTGCAATTCCGGCAAATACATGGGTAATGTGTCCCGTTGATCTTCCTTCAAAACACCTGGTAAAAGAGTCGAATAACGTGCATCATCACTACGACATGGCATTAGATCTGGCTTTTGTTCACACAGCGCTCGTTCCGGGACTGAACCCGGAAATGTCACTAGGTCCCCGACCAGGGATCAGTTCCGGAATCAATCCCGGGACGTGTTTGCTTTCACACAGAAGGCGACCCGGCACAGAAGGTTTACCAGTGAGACTAAATAAAAGTATGCTATATAAATACATTATTCCAAAATGTTAAAATCAAATAATGTTGGTGCGAATAAAACAAAGATGCAAAGTGTTTCATTCATCCAACTAAAAGAAAACAAATTAGGGTACTGATTCACATCTATATTTTTTTACTTGAGCCAATGAAACACAGCTTCAGTGCACGCAGAAAAGGCTCTTATTTGTGCACCTGTACACCAACGGCTGATCGCTTCCTGCTATCTGTGCCTCAGACATGTAGCTCTGCACTTCCAGTGCTGAACGGTTGCCCGTGTCCTGAGCACAGATTTCAAAATACTTCCACACAAATGACATGATAGCGAACGATTACAATGTAGTATGTGCACGCGGGCGCATTTCTGGAAAAAATCAGCCGAAAAAAGACCAAAAACCGGCCGGTTCCGATTTATGGCCGGTCAACCGGTGCATCCCTAGTCAGAACTGCAAAAAAAAAATGGTAGAAGTGTCACAATCCTGTTACCAAAGACTAGAAATCACACAGAGATGACATGACTGTGACACTTCGTCCCTTTTTGTCCCTTCTATGACAAAGGTGTTAAATGTTTTACCTTGGAATAATTCTTCTCTAACCTCAGCATGATTTTACCTTGCACTGAATTTCTTCCATTGAGTTCTTGAGCTGCGTTACCAGAGCCTCAGCCTCAGACTTGTCTTTCTGAAGTTGTTGGTTCTCCTGGGTCAGTCTCTCCAGTGAAGCCTGTGTAGTCTGTTCTGCTTTCTCTGAGACCTACGTGCAAATTAAAAGTAGGTGAAAAGTTCAACCTGAGGTCACATTCTGGTTATGATTAAACATCATGAGACATTTAGCATAGTACAGATTAAATGCTACATTTGATAAATTTTACCATTTCTTCCAATAGTTTTTATGGATTTTTAATCTATTTGTCTATTCTAGTATTTTCACTGCAAAGTTTAAGACCTACACTTACAACTGCAGTACATGAATAGTCCAAATAGCCCCATGCTCTTTCACAAATTAAGTATTATGGTCTTACTGTAGCTTTTTCTTTGAAGGTCTTCAACTCCTCAATCTGTTTCCTCAGCTCCAGGCTTTCATCCTGAGACACTTGGAGCTCCTGTTGCACTTTCTCAAACTTCCTGTTTATTTCCTGCATTTCTTTTGTATGCTGTTCCACAGCATCTGCAAGAGCTTTCTCTCCCAAAGCAAGCATGTCTTTGGATTTAGCCTGATTGTCTTCAGCACCCTTCTCCTGAGGAGTCATGGGAAAATGGCAATTTTCAAGTCATATAAGAGTGCACTTGATAAGCAGAATGAAAAAGGGGAGAAAATGACCAGAACTGGCAGAAAAGTTCAAATCAATTTAAATTAAGAACAGGAATTTTAAGAAAATTAGAAGTGTTAAAGAGGATAGTTAATCCAAACATGAAAATTTAATCAACATCTAGTTATGTTGATCCATAAGACTTTGGTTAATCTTTGAAAAAAAATGAGGATATTTAATGAAACCAGAGAGGTTTCTTAGAAAACTTTTAAGATCAACAAAGTTAAATCTGCTCAACGTATTAAGTAATCATATCTCTTCAAAGGATAATAAATCCTGGAGTAAACTGACTGATTCATATGGATTAATTTTACGCAACCTTTATGACCCTTTAGGATCTTCTACATTTAGGTTACCTGGACCTTTAATGGTGAGACAGAAACCTTTCAGGTTTTCATTTAAAAGTTTGTACTTTGTGTTTTGAAGATGAATAACGTGATGCAGGTGAGAAAATGATGATAACTTTAATTTCTTGGTGAAATAACCATCAAATCATTACACTTAAACAATAGAATCAGACAATGTCTTTATTCCGTTGGGAACACCAAGTATGTGATGGGAGGAGTTTAACAGTTCTCACCAAAAGCTTGATCCTCTCCTGCAGGTTGGAAAGCTCTGCCTGGTGTCTCTTCTCAAGGATTTTGGCTTCCTTCTCAGCCTGGACTTGTGCTTGAGACCATTTCTCCTCAGCCTGAGCTGCCTTCTCCCGCTCCTCTTCAAGCTGGTTCTGAAGCTCGTCTAGTCTCCTGAAATAGGTAGGATTTGTGAATTGGGTATGAATTACTAAAATAAGGCTTAATTAGTAAGATTACAATTTAATCTACCAAAATATAAGGCCTCACAAACTAAATTACGCTAAAGTAAATGGAGATAAATACTTTCTGTACAGTATTGTTTGTAAGCATTTTAATCAAGCATATTAAAGCAAGACCTTTCTTTCTCCTTGATATCCTCATTCAGCTTTGTTATTAGAGTAGAACTGTCTCCTGATGACTTTGTCATGTCCATAATATCATTCTCAAGTTTAGATTTGTCTTTGGTCAGCAGCAGTATCCTTTCTTCGTTTGCTTTCAAATTTCTCTGTAAACCTTAAGATGGAACAAGATACCAAACATAATTACAAACATGACATTTTAATTAGTTCTTTCACAGATTCATATTTCATTGAAGAGCTTGGTACTGACCAGCAAACTGACTCTTCATATCCTGTAATTCAGCAGAGAGAGATGTGCATTGTTCCTCTTTATTCCTGAGCTCCTCACGTAATTCTGAAATAGACAGCAAATTAGCCGTGCTGAATGTAAAGTTCAATAAGGTTTACAAAATTGTACATATTTCAAGTCATAACGGTGTAATCTGTGCATACACATACCTTGATTAGTCTGAGCAGATTTGGCTTGATCATTAGATGTTTTTTCAAGATTCTGTTTCTAGAAAATTAAGAATGTGAATTGTGAATTTAATTCCTTGTATTTGCTTTGTTATTTTGTTGTGTTGTGTGGTGCATTAGAGGATCAGCACAGTCAGAGTGGTTTTTGAGTTTAACTCCTACATTTCCTAAACGTAGACCCCCAGAACCCCACCTTCACCACTGCCACTCAAGCAGGCTATAATCAGCAATGTCATTATTTCTGCCTTTCACATGTACTTGTGATACTTAAATAAATTGTTCACCCAAAGATGAATGACCTCTGTGACTTACTTTCTTCTGTGGACCACACAAGATGATATTTTGAAAGTCAGTGGGGTTTACACAACATTGGACCACACTGACTTTCACTGTATGGGCAAAAAAAAAAACAGTAAATGTGAATGACAGAATATTCATTTTTGGGTGAACTATCCCTTTAAGTGCTTCTACTATCAGTTATTTTAGTGCCATTTTTTTTTTTTTTTTTTCTCCATGAGATAATTTAACTAGTCAGTCAGTTTACATTCAGTTATCTTTCCACAGTCACTTACCAGCTCACTAACTTCTTGCTCCAGAGAGCTCTTTTCATGCAACAGGCCATTCAGCTCTTCCTGTTTACCCTCTAGTACGGAGTTCAACTCAGTGACCTAAAGCAAGGTGTAGCACCATAATGGAGGGAAATGATGGGGGACAAAACATGAGGAAAGTCACACACAAAAACTCAAAGTTGCCAGTCATACAAATTGGAAAATAAAAGTGAAGGACTGAAATATCATGGAAAATAACATCTCAGAACACTCTTAAGAACAGTGTTACCATTGATGTATAGGGCTGCATGATTTGAAAAAAAAAAAATCGGATAAAAATTGCGATTGTGAATTAAAATAATAAATAAATCCAGGTTTGTTGGGTCACACAATTTAGCAAAGAAAAATTGTAATTGTATACATTTTATATGGCTATAAAACAAAAATAGCAAAAGGAATTCATAGTACCAAATAAAAATATAAAATACTAAATAAACCAAATAAATATCTATTATAATATTTTACTATAAAATAGGAAAAACATTAGAGTGTGTGTGTATATAGATAACACACATAATAATTTGGTTTGCAAACACTATTAATTTGCTTTTCACAGCAACAGTGTTCCTTTTACATAGTAGCAGTTTAAAATATTTATTGCAGCCTAAATCTCAACTTATAACATTAATGTAATTAAAATAAATATAAAACAAGCTATTTGTCACTGCCAGGACATGAACGTTTTTATAGAAAGTATTTTATAGTTTGTTATAGAAAAACAAGTTATGTTCAGAGTCTAGAGCCTCGAGAGGCACCTTCCTATGCACGATCGCGGGACCCATCGCAGCAGAGTGCGGCGTGGGACAACACTTGATGGGTGGGTAGAGACTCGTGTGAGCAGGATGTGGGAGAATAATTAGGGTATGCACACACTAGGCAATCTTAACCGTGCCGGAGCGCGTTTGCCCCCCAAAGTGTGATCGTTCCGTTTAGCAGTCCCTGGCTCAGTTGTAAGAGGTGGGCAAGAGTGCGGTTCAGTTATATATAGATCAGTGAGTGTGAGCGCTAACCACACCAGAGTGCAGATCTTCTGATACATGCTACATGATTACGTGAATATTTCCAAACCTACCTCACATCGAATTCGTCCAAATTCGTACGAAGCGATATATCTGTAAAGCAATATATTGTGAGAGGGACATTTGTTATTGGGTCCCATACAACTCAAAATAATAAACCACAAACAATCGATTTTTAACAAAACGATTTACTCCACGTGCTATCGGAATCTTCCTATTTCCAACTTATAAAGTCATGATTACGAGCTTGTTGCATTCTTTTCTGTTAAAAATAACAGTGGACAGTGGTTTGTGAATGCTGATGCTTAGCCTAAATAATTTGATCGGGAGCACCCCCTCCTGTGACCCATGATTTGTATGTATGTGTATTCACTGCCAGTGAGCAACAGACTTTCATAACGCGTGATAAAATAATTGTCGGCGTTAATCAATTAATGCGTTGCCCAGCCCTAATATATTATATTCATTTACATTTATCATTCTTTACCTCACATTGACATACTGACAGTGTCAACCTGTTTGCACATTTGCCTCTTGTACATTCCTGTGTATCTTAATATTTAAGACTACAGTATAATGCACATATGCACATTTTACATCCCTGTGTATCTTAATATTTAAGACTACAGATTACTTTCATGCACATTATTTTGGGTTCTATATTTAACTCTACAATATACATCTTTTTTATATTTTATTCTTATATTTTTATTGTTTACTTTTATTTCATTCTTACACAGCTATATTTATGTATATTTTCATCTGTGTTGTTTTCTTTAATAATTGCACTGTCCATGGAGTGGACCTGACTCACATTTCACTGCTGGTTATATATGCTATATATAATTTTGTATGTGACGAATAAAAATCTTGAATCTTAAATCTTATATATATATATATATATATATGCACGCACGCACACACGCACAGATAGATAAGATAGATAGATAGATAGATAGATAGATAGATAGATAGATAGATAGATAGATAGATAGATAGATAGATAGATAGATAGATAGATAGATAGATAGATAGATAGATAGAGATTGTAAAATTACAACACTAATATTTATGGCTATTTTAATATCCATCAAACTTTTATTTTGACAGCAAGTAGCTGCAAAAATTGTTGGCACATGTTGAGTTCCCAAATGCAGGTTAAAGATACCCAAACTCAGCATAGATGCAGATATGTAGTTAGTTTGGAGCAGCATTTACTGTGAACTGAGCCGCTCTGAGATGCTGCAAACAATGGCAGATCATAAGCTGCTCATGTATGAACTCAGTGCTGCACTTCACTCAAACACAGCACATATATTTTCTTAATTAAATCAGTCTTTGAAAATTTACAATTTGCACTAAGCCATACTGTGATTGACCTTTTTTTTTTTATTAATCATGCAGCCCTATTATGCAGAATGTACAAATGACAAAATCAAACCATAAGAATGAATGACTGAAAATGAATGACCTGAACACCACTGATGTCAAATTTGGCACAATGCGCCTTCAATTTGTCAAATGAGATTTGAAAACTAAAGCAAACAGAATGATTCCTGCCTGTTTGTCATATAAAGCTATTTTATGGCTTCAGAATAGCGGAAATGCTCCTAAAATTATTTTAAAATGACTTATCACTGAGCTTTTATGCTGAATAGAAAAGAACAACTTGGACATTCTGCTAATGGTATGTGTTGATAACAGCATTATATTTATATTTACTCTCATTGCATTGTATGAGGCATGCAATCAATGTTTCTACAAAATAACTAATAGAAATTATTTTTTATATAAACTACAAATAGAAATACTATTAATCAAATTAATAAGCACTCAACTAGTGCTTTTTTGTTTACAATCTACATTTGTTATTTTTGATCTAACCATTATTTAATCACTAAATGGTTTAGGGTGTCTTGGAATATCTAAAAATAAATGGAGTTCTCACTTCAAAGAACAGCTTTTTTGCCAAAATCTTTGGCAACTTCTGTTGATTGTTCATTATCAGCCTTTGTAGATTCCTTGTTATGCATGTTCTATTTGCAAATGGACAGGAAGGCCTACCTTTTCTTCCTGAGATCTGGACTGGCATTTTGCCTCCTCTATTTGGGTCAATAACCTTTGCATTTCTTGGTTCCCTTGACTTTGCTGTGACTGCAGAGTCTGAATGGCTGTTTTTAGCTCCAGAGCTTCTTGTGACTTTTCATTCAACTGCTGACCTAACTTAACTCCCGTGTCCTCTAGCTCTTTTACCCTGAGCTCAGCACTGTGAAGTTTTCCCAAGACCTCCTCCATTTCCACCAGGTGCTGCTCCTCTGCCTTCTCCAAATTGGTGCGTAGTGTTTCTACCAGCCGTTCATTCTCTTCTGTGACTTTCAGGAGCTGTGCCTGGTGCTCTTTGGCTTCACCTGTCCACCCCATGGTTTCAGAAGCATGTTTGTTAGCAAGCTCTTCGAGCTCCAGTTTGTGTGTGAATTTCAACTGTTCCAGAGCATTGTGTACCTCTAGCAGCTCAGATTTGCTTGCCTCATGGGAGGTTTTGAGCTCTTCCAAGGCTTGCTGGTGTGAGGACTCAACTGATGCTAGTTTAGCACGCCACTCCTCAATGATATTTGAATTCTCCTCCTTGGATTTCGCCAGCTGACCTAAAAGCTGCTCGTTATCCTTCGATAAGCGACCGGAGGATGACTGGAGCTGTGACAGAGATTCACTGTGTTCTTTTTCTCGAGACGCAAGCATCTCACGCAAGGAAGAGAGCTCTGCTTGGTGACTATCCCTTTGAGTGGCCAGCTGTGTACTGAGGGAACAGAGTTCCTCCTGGAGTACTGCCATGGTGGAGTCAGTAACCCCATCCTGCCCTGGTAAAGCTTCCAGTGACTTACGGAGTGCAGCTACCTCCTTATTCCTCAACACAAGATCCCGCTCCAACTCCAATATACGGGACTTCTCAGAGACTGTGGCCACCTAAAAGAAAAAAATGCTCTTTTAGTTAACTATTGTATGTGTGCTGTATGGATAAGTGAGAATGAATCTGGTGGTATGGATATGCCCATCTTTTCAGGTTTAAGTGGCTAATTTAAATATATTTTCATAGAAATATAGTTCCATTCAATTTATAGGAGCAATGTTGTGTAAGCCAAGTAAAAAAAATAAAAAAATAAAAATACTGGGACAGAATTGGGAGGATTAAGGACTTTACAAGAGGGTGAACAACCACCAACCCAAAACTGTCATCTAACTGGGTTCCCACACTTGAATGGATTTACATTTATATGCCAGTTGGTTTGATTTATCTTAATCCAATTTAATTGAGTAGGACCTTCAACCCTCTGCTTTACACTACCTCTCTATAAAAGACTGCAATAGCTGGGTTCAGTAAGTAAAAAAAAAAAAAAAAAGAACTGATTTTTAACAATAACCTATAAACTTTTAAACCCTGCTGAAAAAAAAGTACATTACCCATATTTGATGTAGTGGTGAGTGATTTTGTAATAAACATAAAATATATTTTGTCTATATATACAGAAGTGGCCAAAAGTGATGTCCGGTCTAGGAAAATAGACATCATTTATTAAAACATTTTAAGGATTTTGTAAGCATAGTGAATAGTTGTGCTATGGGTGTAAAATTAATATATCCACTTAACTGTTTCATTTGTAATAATGCAATGAAACAACTTGTATCATACAAGAAAAAATAGTTAATAATTATATTCTTATAATGTTCTTATATTCTTATGTTTTTAATGTATCCTTTTATCTCTAAGCTTTTTGTTTTTCTATGCATTTTTGTACATAGTAAAATAAAATCCACATTCAGTGATAAACTGTAGTTTGCTTTTTGCCAAGTAATTGTGTCCGCTAAAAACCTTAACTAAGTGTTTTCATCGTCACAATATATTTAGATCTTGTAGGGTCATTAACTCTTTCCACCGCCAAACAAGGAATTTTCCAGGCTTCCTCTGTTATACACATGGGGGCGCTATTACGCATCTCCTGATTGAATGAATGATTCAATGAATCCAGAATGTCCTGATGAAATGTTACTTAGTGAAATGTCATTACTGGAAGTGGTAAAGCACTGTGCTAGTTTTGGGGGTGCTGATGGAAGCGATCTACTGCATCTTTGCTTTGATGATGGTAATGAATATTATATATAAATGCAATATCGCAATTCCGCATTATTGACAAGTAAACCGCAGAGGAATGCAAGAACCTCAGCAACTGCTACCGGTTTTCTTTTTTCATAAGGTTGTGCCCTTCTCGTTTACACTTAATGCATGTGGACTGAATATTAACCAAGTAGAGGGTCCATAGAGTCACACTTAACAAGCCTAAACAGACAGTGAATGAGAGCGAGATCGACTGAGCCTGTGCGATAACTTGTGTCTGTCCTCCAGGCCTCCTCAACTTTTTGCTCATAATGGTGCTATATCCCTCTATGCTTTGGGTTGCTAGGGTGCTCTAAATGGTTGCTAGGGCGTGGCTAAGAAATCTTGAAGGTGATTTGTGATTGGCCGTTAGCTGCCCCGAGTCAATCGAGCCCTCCCTCATGTTTCTATGACACTTCTATCCAAAGTTATTAATTTTATCTTTTTCAATGGAAGTCTATGGAGCTTGTTACTATCGTACTCTATATGGTTGCTAGGGCGTGGCTTGATAGCTTCATAATGATCCTGAGAGTCTGATTGGTTGCCTGATCAAAATGAGCCCACCCCCTTGTCTCTATGACACTGTGATCTAGAGTTATGTTCAATACAAAATCCCTATGTAATTTCCCATAGTAGGAAAAACACAGTGTTTCATGGGCGATCTCTCACCATAGTATGTCTATGGGGCAACTTTGGGGGGCTCATGCGCCCCAGGGGTACAACTTATACCCCACTGCGGGGTATGTTCTCGCACAGCCTGATAGCCTCTCCAAATGTGGTGATTCACATGTTTCTGCAAAATTCTCTCTCGGAGCTACGATCCGTCAAAGTTTTCCATAATGCATTGTCTATGCGATTTTTTCGGCTGATTTTTCGCCCGCTGTACGAACATCGTACGCCCGATCGCTTATAAAAGTCATAGCACACCATTCCCGAATAGGCCGCACGATTTGACGCCTGTTTCGTTGGTCTGTGACAAAAACTCTGGGACGAGTTACGCGCCGAAATTTTGTACGGAAGAAGAAGAATAAGTATGTGAGATAATAATAGTGATGCTTTGCCTCCGGCAAGCACCACTAACTTTGCCTCCGGCAAGCACCACTAATTATCAAAAATGCTGGCAGTGGCTGGCAACTTTTTTCAAAAAGTCTAGTAGAGAAAGAGTTAGCAAATTAGAAATATCCTCTCCGGACATCGGTTTTGACCACTACATATACACATAAATCAACTTTAATCGAGTAATTTTATATTTCTTTACATTTCTTTGAAACCGTTAAGTACACTCTTAAACCTTTGTCTTTTTTCCGATTTTTAAATACAGGGTTCATACAAAAAGTGCTAAATGAAATTCAGGACTTTTAAGCACTTTTCAAGCACTACATTTTTGGTTTTCAAGGACTAAAATCAGTGAACTCGCTTATCAAACAATATTGTTATTATCTTTAAAATTCTAATAAACTAATAATACAAAATGGCAACAATAAAGTGCAGCACAAACACGTGCTTATCGCTTTCCTATTCAAAATGTTTTTTTTCATGAATATATGATTGAACTGAAGATTGAAAGCACTTGGGAAACAATGAGCTATATCACCACTTATCAACATTAGGGTGTGACACTACACTTAGCTCACAAGATATACAGATACTTGATTATTTTGACAGTTGAGTCATCTGATATTTTTAAGCAATACAATTTTAATTGAACAACCCTGATAAAATAGGCTTACATAATGTAATATGCCTACACAAAATATGAAAATAACATTAAGTATATTATGTATTATAATGTATAATAAATATAATTATAAACCCAAATGAACAGCACATGCAATAAAAGGCCGAACAACATAATGCAAGCACTATCAAAAGTTTTACCACAAACACTACTTATACTAATATCGCGAGACCTCTTTTCACCTCGAGTAATTTTGCGCTGCATCGTTAATTTTGCATAAAAATATGGTTTTATAGAGAAAACAAAACACTTATTTCATATATACTGCCCTTCAAAAATTCAAGTACTTCTCATGTACCTTCTCCAAAACATGGCCGTTTACAGGACTTACATTTCAAAAAGTCAATTCAAGTACTTCAAGCACTTTATGCACCTTGTACGAACCCTGTAAATAATTTTGTGCTTCTAATAAAAGTTGTAGTAATTTGCTTTATAGGTGGTGGTTTGGTTCATGGCTTAAAATGCTTTAACAAAAAAAAAATTTTTTTTAATCCCTATGGGAAAAATACATGGAAAAACCAAAATCCAGAACCAACCAGTGCACTCTGTATATAAAATATATACAGTGGAAACCAGATATTTACATGCACTTCAGAAAAAAAACACAAAAACTTTAATTTCTTTACTGTCATACATTAAATCAGAGTAAACATTTTCTGTTTTAGATCAATAAATATTAAAATATTTTTTGCATTTGTTAAAATGTCAGAATGTTTTATCACTTTCATCAAAGTCAGAAGTATACATACACTAAGTTTAATGTGTCTTTAAACAAAAAGAAAACTCCAGATGATTCCATTCTGAGCTTAAGTAGCTTCTGATAGGTTAATTGATTCCATTTGAGTTAATTGGTGGCACACCTATGGATGCATATAAAGGCACACCTGAAACGCAGAGCCTCTTTCTTTGACATCATGGGAAAATCAAGAGAAATCAACCAAGACATCAGGTAAAGAATTGTGGACCTCCACAAGTGTGGCTCATCCCAGGTCTCACGTTCATCTGTTCAGACAATAATACGCAAGTATAAAAAACATGGGAATGTATAACCATCATACCGCTCAGGAAGTAGACGGATTCTTAGTCCCAGAGAGGAACATTTATGGTGCGAACTGTGCGCATCAACCCCAGGACACCAGCAAAAGACCTTGTAAAGATGCTAGCTGAAACTGGTAAGACCGTGTCATTATCCACAGTAAAACGAGTCCTGTACCACTATGAGCTAAAAGGTTACTCTGGGAGGAGAAAACCATTACTTCAGAACAACCATAAAAAAAGCCAGACTACAGTTAACTGCACATGGGGACAAAAATCTTAATTTCTGGAGACATGTCCTGTGGTCTGATGAAAAAAAAAAACGAACTATTTGGCCATAATGATAAACGGTATATTTGGAGGAAAAAGGGCGAACCTTTGAAGCCTCAGAACACCATCCCAACCGTGAAGTATGGGGGTGGTAGTATAATGTTGTGGGGCTGCTTTGCACTTCACAAAATACATGGCATCATGAGAAAAGAACATTTTGTGCATATTTTGAAGCAACATCTGAAGACATCAGCCAGGAAGTTAAAGCTTGGGCGCAAATGGGTCTTCCAAATGGACAATGACCCCAAGTATAACTCCAAATTAGTTACAAAGTGGCTTAAGGACAACAAAGTCAAGGTATTGAAGTGGCCATCACAAAGCCCTGATCTCAATCCCATAGAAAATTTCTGGGCGGCACTGAAAAGGCGAGTGCAAGCAAGAAGGCCTACAAACCTGACCCAGTTACACCAGTTCTGTCAAGAGGAGTGGGCCAAAATTCCAGCAAACTATTGTAGAAAGCTTGTGGAAGGATACCCAAAACGTCCGGCCTAGGTGAAACAGTTTCGGGGCAATTCTACCAAACACTAAGGAAGTGTATGTATACTTCTGACTTTGATGAAAGTGATAAAAAAATACATAAAAATTCTCCCTCGCTCAATTCTGACATTTAACAAATGCAAAAGATATGTTAATATTTATTGCTCTAAAACAGAAAAAGTTTACTCTGATTTAATGTATGACAGCAAAGAAATAAAAGTTTTTGTGTTTTTTTTTTATGTAAATCTGGTTTCAACGGTAAAAAAAAAATTTTGTACAGATTTCCACAGGACAACTTGTAATCACCTGATGTTTTCAAGTTCTCTATGACTGAAGGAACCCTGGTACAAAACAAATTTCCATTCTCCATACTTATGTATATTAATTCACCACAATATTATTAAAGCAATTAGATATTTAGTGTGTGTTAGTAATCGTTCCTCAAATTAGTTATTAATTAGAATAATTGAACATCATGCATTGAAGATCCCTCACTGATGCCCTGACATAGAAAAAATGTTGATGTATTGTAGCATATCTTCAGTGACCCTTGACCCGTAGCCCAGGTGAAGATCCATTACCCTAGAGTCTTCTAACTCCCTCTGAAGTTTGTCAGCTTTGGTCTTTTCAAAGAGAAGACTCTGTTCAAGCTCCTTAAGAAGGGCATGCTCCAACTGCGTCTGCGTCTGTTAGTACAGAAAGAGGAGAGGAAGAAACACAACCAGTGCCACCATCACATGCCAGCCTGATGCAGAAAGACGAGGGGTGAGGAGGACAGTTGTGGAAATGTAACGCAGAAAAACAGGAGCAGGAAGATGTTGTGATGAATGCAAGTCAAATCAATGCCACAACTGAGGAAAGTGTGAGGAAGTAATGCAAGAGTATTGGTCCACGCTTATAGACATGCTGATGATGGCCAAACAAACAAATAAAACGCCAGACATTGCCAAACGCCATGCAGAATAATAATGGTTAGGAACAATAACAAAAACGGTACTTTGACCACAACAAAGAGGAGAGGAACAATAATAATAACAATAAAAAAGTTATTCCTAAGCACTAAGCACTAAATCAATTAAAACATGATTATACTGAAGTTCGCACAATGAGATCTTCATGTATGTTAGTGACTTGTTACACCATTACAGATTAATTCAGTATTTATACCTCTACCAAATGCAACAGACTTCCAAGATTATTTTTAAAGACGAATCATTTGAATTTAACATCATGCTGTACACTTTGTGGGCTGGATGAGCAACTTGACAAATTAACTTGAAAGTTGATAATATAGTATCCATTTTCCATGGAAATTCACTTGTAAAACAAATGACCTTTTTTATTTTAAAACAATTTTACTTAGTATAGCTACAAATGATCAAGTATGTAAAGCATCTCCACAAGAATTCATTGTCTAAATGATTTGCATGTTTTACAACCTAAAATCATTAGCCAACAGTTTCATGAATTTTAATGGATGAAAATAACCTACGAGTTATTTTTTAATAAGTAGGTCTCAAGACATGAAAACAACTCAAATGTGCAGTAATGAAGGCTGGAAACAATCAGTGAACCTATCAAGAGTACTTGATTCATGAATAGGGCAAGAGAAAACCAGAAAATATAAACTAACAGACATCACAGCTCTTTAAAATCTTATTATGCAGATGATTCATACAAATATATTGAACTCAAAGTAGTGTGACCAAGACATATGTATAATATTTGAAAATGCATATAATTCAATGTCTGCTGAATGGGTACATAGAGAAATTTCATTGTTAGGTCAACAAAAAACTGGCAGTCCAGTCTAAAAATAAAACTGGTAAAAGTGGATTCATCATTATTTGGCTTGAAATTTAAATTAGAGTAGTAAATATAGATATGGTACCACAACTTAAAGTAGGGATCTCCAATAGGGGTGTAACAGTACGTGTTTTTATCACTGATCTATAATATAGAACTGGATTGCTCATGACGTCATTAAAGTGAAGCCACCGCGCCGCCATATTGGTAATCCCTAGTGTGCATAAATGTTCCATTGAATTAATAGGAAATTGTATGATTTTAATGAGAAAACATCACCTAACAAGTCAGCGTTTATAAATATGAAGTATCTCTGTACATTATTACACTGCAAACACCCCCTAGGCATGTAAATGGTTATTTTTTTAAAGGTCGCGAATTTCCCCTACTTATTAAAAAGCTACGTTCATTACAGTAGTTAGCATCATGAACATGATAAACATCAGACAGACATGACCTCAACATATATAACAAACTACAAACTGCTCATTCTGAAATCTGAATTTATTCAGAGAAATAACTGACCATATACAGTACGGATTTAAAGACAAAGCTTTATTTACCAGATAGTAAGTTAAGCTTTTCATTTATAGAGCAATATTAACAACATTATTATATTATCCATTGTAATATATTCAAATCCATTTCCGATACTAGTACTCATGTTTAACAATTCCTGAAAAATTATGTTCATAAAGAAATGGGCTATATTTTGTGTTGGATCAGTTACCTGTGTCGATCCAGTCATATATATAGATCAGTGGTTTTTATACAAAATGGTTCACTGGGCAAATTCCAAATGGAAGTGATCACCCATATGCCCTTCTGTGTGATCATCCATATGCCCTGTACCGTTAATTACCCCAATCTCCAACCCTGCTGCAGGACAGCACCCATCCTCTAGACTCCAGCTCCACCCCTACTCTAACACACCTACCTGCCTGTAATCATGAAGTAATTCTGAACACCTTGATTATCTGGTTCAGGTGTGTCTTACTGGGGTAGGAGCTGAATTCTGCAGAGCAGTAGCTCTCCAGGAGCAGGGTTGGAGACTCCTGCCTTAGGGCTTCCGTTATAAACAAGAAACATGTAAATAACAGACATGGATAACACTGAAAATGTGAAAAACATACCATCTACTCAGCTTTCCCACAGCACTGTGGTACTTAGGACGTCTATCGGTCACGCATCTTGTCATGTAAATTCAGTGAATGGATCAAAGTCTAGTGTGACCACAGCTGTGTGTCTGAATGTTACATCAGAGCAAAAACTTTCAAATACCTCCAAATCTCCTTTGGTAATGCAAGCTTCCTCCACCCGAAACTGCAGGTCCTCCACCTTCCTGTTTGGGACAATAATTCTTTGTCATTGTCAGTTTTTATTTTCTTTTTGCGATTTCATGTAATTTTATTCTGAGATAACAACCGGCTGGATGTACATTATCCCATTTATTACATGGCTACTTGCCACATAAGTAAATACGCAAAATATTGATTTGAGTTTAAATATTTGAAGGCAAAGATTTCGTGAAGACAGCATTTGCAGCAAGCAACAAATTCAAACTATACAGACATTTAAGGGAAACGGTGGAGTCAAACCACTTATTACACAACATTCCGCCACAAAAATAATTAAGGCAATAAAATTAAGACGAAAATGTTTTAAAACCTTACCAGTTTGTTAGCAAAATAGTAGCAGCTGTGTTTGTATGAAACGAGTCCGCAATACCAGGATGACATAATTAAAGAATTGTACACAATTTTGAATCGAGTTTTAATATTTTATTAGCTAAACAAACACAAAGCTTCCACAAAGAAAACAAATTCAAGCAAGAGTACAGTGCTGAGTGCTGTTACCCGGATGAGCCCATGTTATCAGCTTTTCCAGTTGTTGTCAAGGGATAATATACCTTGGAATGTCATGACTGACCAATCAGAATCAAGTATTCCACAGAGCCATTTAATAATCGGAGTAAAAGGTCACCAAAACTGGTTACCAGCAATCTTCAAAATATCATCTTTTGAGATTGGCAGATGAAGAAAGTCATACAAGTTTAGATTGGCAGTATGGTACATATATTAAGTCAGCATTTTAATTTCTTGGTAAAGCCCATTCTCATTCTATGAATATTATTGAATAAAAATGCAAACGCCTCTAAGTGCCATCTAAAGTTTTCTTCTGAAATTAGCATTTTTCTCAGGCTCCTAGGTGTGGGTATAGTAATTTTACTTTAACGGCAATGAATGGATTCTTTTTACGGCCATGAAAGTGAAATAACTGAAAATAAACATATGAGCCTGAGAACATTTCAGGTGGCAGTTATAGGCTTTTGCATCTGAACACTTCGTATGCCCCTTCATCAACAATATTAATATTCATTATCAATGAATACTCTGTCTACTAGCTCTAAGGTTATTTATATGCAAATACATTTATAAAAGTCATGAAAAGCCACAAAATTCTAACTGATTTCATGGAGTCTTTAATATGAAGAAATCTTAAATTGATTCATTAATACTACACCTCTTCTCCTCCTCCAGCTGGTTGAGTAGTTCCACCTTCTCTCTGTCCGCAGCCTCCACAAGCGCTCGCAGCTGGTCCATTTTGGCATCAACCTCCAAGACATACTACAGAAACGATTCAAAACATTTACATTTAACTAATCTAAACGTATAACTTGCATTAATTATTTTTATCATATTTTATATATATATAGTGCTGTGAAAATATTTTTGCACGATTATTTATTTTTTTGCATGTTTGTCACAGATTTTCAAACAAATTTCAATATTACACAAAGATAACCCAAGTAAATACAAAATGCAGTTTTTAAATAATGATTTTATTTATTAAGGGAAAAAAGCTGTCCAAACCTGCCTGGCACTATGTGAAAAAGTAATTGTCCCCCGTAAATCTAATAACTGGTTGTGCCTCCCTTGGCAGCAACAACTGCAATTAAACATTTGCGATATCTGCCAATAAATCTTTCACATCGCTGTGAAGGAATTTTGGCCCACTCTTCTTTGCAGAATTGTTTTAATTCAGCCACATTGGAGGGTTTGTGAGCATGAATGGACTGTTTAAAGTCATGCCATAGCATCTCCGGACTTTTGATTGTTTGATTGAACACAAGTGAGCTTGAGGTCACAAACTGACGGCAGGACATTCTCCTTCAGGGCTTTCTGATAGGGTGTAGAATTCATGGTTCTATCAATTATGGCAATTCACCAAGGTTCTAAAGCTGCAAAACAGCCTCAGACCACCACACTACCACCACCACGTTTGACTGTTGGTATGATGTTCTTTTTATGAGATGCTGTGTTGGTTTTACAACAGATGTAATGGGACACACACCTTCCAAAAAGTTAAACTTTTGTCTCATAAGTCCACATAACATTTGCCCAAAAGTTTTGGGGATAATCAAGATATTTTCTAGCAAATGTTTGATGAGCCTTTGGGTTCTTTTTGGTCAGCAGTGATTTTTAACTTAGAAAAGACTGATGCACGTAGACTATTTTGTTTCTCATCTGTTTTTTAATTTCTTTAGATCGCGGCATTTGTTGCTCTTTAAGCATGCTTCACTTTGTCAGACAGTATCGGTTTAAGTGATTTCTTGATTCAACAGGTCTGGCAGTAATCAGGCCTGGGTGTGGCTCATGAAATAACTCCGCTTTCTAAAATAATGTGGTTAATCACAGTTCTTTCATGACTTAACAGGAGGGGACTATACATTTTTCACGTAGGGTAAGGTAGGTTTGGATAGCTTTTTTTTTTTCTAAGGGCTGGGCAAGTTGACAAGTTATTATGGTGTTAACACATTAATTGATTAACGCAGATAATTATTTAAATCGCACTTTAACAGTTTTTTTTTTTAATTATGAAAGTCCGTCGCTCACTGGCAGTGAATACACATACAGACAAATCATGGGTCACAGGAGGGGATGCTCCCGATGCTAAGCATCAGCATTCACAAACCACTGTCCACTGTTATTTTTAACAGAAAAGAATGCAACGAGCTCATTATCATGACTTCATAAATGGGAAATAGGAAGTTTCCGATATCACGATTGTTCTGCTCAGAAATATTCACGTAATCATGCAGCATGTATCAGAAGATCTGCACTCCGACGTGGTTAGCGCTCACACTCAATGATCTATATATAACTGAACCACGCTCTTGCCCACCTCTTCCAACCGAGTCAGAGACTGCTAATGGAACGATCACACTTGTCAAATGAACCAGGCTTTGGGGGTTAAGATTTACTAGTGTGAGCACACCCTAATTATTCTCCTGCATCCCGCACACACGAGTCTCTACCCACCTATCAAGTGTTACCCTGTGCTGCACTCCGCTGTGATTGTGCAGGTCTCTACTCAAAAGAAGCCTGTTGTAATGTTATGATCGAGGCTCTGCTGTCTGAGCATAACTTGTTTTTCTATATATATTCTATAAAAACAATGTCCTGGCAGTGACAAATAGCTTGTTTTGTATTTAATTAAATTAATGTTAAAGATTTACAAGAAATAATTTAATAGCTACTACGTTAAAGGAATACTTCTGTAAAAAAAAAAGCACCTTATTTGTTTAAAGTGTTTGCAAACCAAATGTTATTGCACTTTTGCACATATAGCAGTACTTTTAAATGAAAAAAAGTGCACAATACACTACTTTTGAATGCATGATTAGTTTTGTGCATAATGCGATTAAATAGCAGACAATCATGTGATTAATTGGGAGTAAAAAATTTAACCGTTGCCCAGCACTAATATACACTATTTTTTACACACACACACACACACACACACACACACACACACACACACACACATATATATATATATATATATATATATATATATATATATATATATATATATATATATATATATATATATATATATATCAGTACAGACCAAAAGTTTGGAAACATTACTATTTTTAATGTTTTTGAAAGAAGTTTCTTCTGCTCATCAAGCCTGCATTTATTTGATCAAAAATACAGAAAAAGCAGTAATATTGTGAAATATTATTACAACTTAAAATAATAGTTTTCTATTTGAATATACTTTAAAAAAAATAATTTATTCCTGTGATGCAAAGCTGAATTTTCAGCATCAGTGAGCTGGACCGCAGACAGCGCACCCCTAAACCATCTCGATTGGGTTCAGGTCCGGTGACTGTGGAGGCCAGGTCATCTGGCGCAGATATATACAGTACAAACCAAAAGTTTGGACACACCTTCTCATTCAAAGAGTTTTCTTTATTTTCATGACTATGAAAATCGTAGAGTCACACTGAAGGCATCAAGGTCTATTTGACCAAGAAGGAGAGTAATGGGGTGCTGCGCCAGATGACCTGGCCTCCACAGTCACCGGACCTGAACCCAATCGAGATGGTTTAGGGGTGAGCTGGACTGCAGACAGAAGGCAAAAGGGCCAACAAGTGCTAAGCATCTCTCGGGGAACTCCTTCAAAACTGTTGGAAGACCATTTCAGGTGACTACCTCTTGAAGCTCATCAAGAGAATGCCAAGAGTGTGCAAAGCAGTAATCAAAGCAAAAGGTGGCTACTTTGAAGAACCTAGAATATGAAATATTTTCAGTTGTTTCTCTTTTTTTTTTTTTAATCTATATAATTCCACGTG
Organism: Carassius carassius; assembly: GCF_963082965.1. NCBI lineage: Eukaryota > Metazoa > Chordata > Actinopteri > Cypriniformes > Cyprinidae > Carassius > Carassius carassius. Next base: position 11,163,185 of record NC_081759.1, on the reverse strand, counting down.
TTAATTCATAGTTTTGATTTTTTCCCGAGCGAACAAAAAGACACAAATGTATTAATGAAGATTTTAAATATTTAAGAAATCGCTAAACCTTTTTCTCAAATATGGCTAATCTGAGAGATCGAGATATAATCTCACAATCTCAAATATATGAGTGTGTGTGTGTCAGTAAGCATTTTATAGAATGGTAATTAGGGGTATAAAATAAAATTGGGACTAGGCCTTACTGTCATACACACACCCTTGTTATCCCTTTTAAATAAATAGAGGTGACCCAGGGTCAAAAGCCAGAGAAATATCTAGAGATAAAGTTAAAACATTATGTACATGCCGTAACTGTAGTATTAGTAGATTCTCTAATCAATCAAATGCAAATACATTAAGGCAACACACTGCGGTCATAGATGAATAAATTAAATAAACAATATGACGTTTATTAATTTATTTCACAACCACTACTTCTGAAACAGAAACTATTAAGTGGAAGTAACAAGGGGAAGAAAGGCTTTTATTAGAACCTCAGAGTCTGAGGACTGACGAAAATGAACGCTCATTCTTCCTCTTCATTAGCTTATAAAGGCTATAATACTTCTTTATATGCTGACAGCATTTCACAAATGTGCATTTATATAATTAAAATCTGTATTTTAATACCTTATAAACATTTCATTCCACAGTGTATACTTTCGCAAATGCAGTTAAACCTAACATTCTAAACTGTGCATTAAAGTCTGCTTAAAAACATGAATTTTGTGTGCAAGATCTGTGCAAATGGTACATATTTAACTAATTTAATTCATATAAATGTGTGATTAGTTGACTAATTCCATGTTTAGAAAGTCTTTAATTGTGGGCTGCCCTAATAAACATCTATATTTGTGATCTTCAGTGTAAATGTTTTTTTTTTTGTTCATCTTATTTTATTCATTTTTAAATGATCCATTCCTAAAATTAAACAGGTAAAAAAAAGTTCATAAAAAAATAAAATAAAATAAAAACCCTGTATCAGTTAACCACCACTCATGAATTAGTCTTATGTTATATTCAGTGTTGGGGAGTAACTAGTTACATGTAACGGCGTTACGTAATTTAATTACAAAATTATTGTAACTGTAATTAGTTACAGTTACTAAGAAAAAATGAGTAATTAAATTACAGTTACTTATGAAATTTTTAACGATTACAAAGGGGATTACATTTGAATATTTACACACATCCACATACAGATTTAACTGATTTATTTCCCAAATTGCACTGACTATTCTGAGACATACCGCCCTAATAATTTCCGGGATGCGGAAATACAGTCTGGTTCGTAGAATCCAGTCATAAAAACGGAATGCCTAACGCGGACGGAATATGCCACATTTTGGATGACTAAATCAAAAGTAGGTCAGTACACTTGAATCAAAACATGACATGGACTAGTGTCTGTGAATATTAAGCCCCAAAAATGCAATATATGACTTGCACATTCTGCGTGTCTGTGGAAATCAGGCGCGGACTGGACACCGGGAGAACCGGGACAATTCCCGGTGGCCTGGCAGCTGATTTTGCCCCACTATTTAATATCATTATTGTATAATTGCCTGCCGAATGTACTAAAGCGATCATTTGCGAATCCGCCATTTGATAATTAAATCTCTAATAAGTCATGAAGTGTTAGTCATGACTCGCGTGCTCTCCGTGCCTCGGCCAAACGGTTTGGATCAGACTCAGAGTAATCAATGCGAGAGAGAGAGAGGGAGAGAGAGAGAGAGAGAGAGAGAGAGAGAGAGAGAGAGAGAGAGAGAGAGAGAGAGAGAGAGAGAATAGAGAGGACTGCTGGAGCAGAGAAGTAGAACTCCTGTTCAGGGTTTCAGGTCAGTTTCATCTGTAAAGATGCTTTTTTTGTATTTGTTTTTTTATTTATTTAATCAAGCAGCAGCACGTTGCTCATCAGTCATCACTCAAAATACTATATAAAGGACATCATTATTATCTGTTGTAATGTTACAGTAGTAATTTAGCTGAAAAAAAAATCTGATTTTTTTTTTATAGGTTTAGGGGGAGCTACGACAGACAACAACACAACCCTTACGAAAATTAACATTTTAATATTTAACTATAAATCCAGAGAAAATGGTTACTATTGTTTAACTGTGGTAACCAAATATGTAAAATTATTTTACAAATGTATTTATTTAAAAATAAATACAAATCCATTTGCAAACAAAAAAAAAGGTTATTTTACTTTTATATAGGCTAATAAAAGCATGTTTAACTTTTGTAAGGGAAAAACATGACTCGTGTACAGTATTAGGATTTTTCTATAAAGATATTGTAGCATTGTAGAGTATTGTATTGTAAAGTATAGTTTTGTTCAATCTTGAGTATTAAAGTCATGAGAGAGATGGATAACAGGGCAAAATAAAGAGACTGAAGAGAAAAATGGAAGTGAAGGTGCATATCAGGAGAGAACTTTTAATTATTTTGCATGTCCCCAAATTAAAGATTTAAACCTTTTTTTATGTCAGGTCCATACAAAAAATAGTTTTGTCCATGAACTGGTTTGTATGAGTTTGAATTTTCCAGTCTGAATTTTTTTCCCAGTCCGCCCCTCCTGTAAATTAATGGCAAATGGGGAAGTCGTGGCCTAATGGTTAGAGAGTCGGACTCCCAATCGAAAGGTTGTGAGTTCGAGTCCCGGGCCGGCAGGAATTGTGGGTGGGGGGAGTGCATGTACAGTTCTCTCTCCACCTTCAATACCACGACTTAGGTGCCCTTGAGCAAGGCACTGAACCCCCAACTGCTCCCCGGGCACCGCAGCATAAATGGCTGCCCACTGCTCCGGGTGTGTGCTCACAGTGTGTGTGTGTGTGTGTTCACTGCTCTGTGTGTGTGCATTTCGGATGGGTTAAATGCAGAGCACAAATTCTGAGTATGGGTCACCATACTTGGCTGAATGTCACTTCACTCACAAAGACATGGTTTCATTTACTACACATAGGCCTACTGAAGCTCGCAGTGTTTTCAACCTCTGCCGCCTCAATATAGGAGTACACGAGCACATAAACATCATTTCTAGAACTGCTCTGTGCCACTTCATGTGCATTTTACTTATTTTGAGAAAAATATCATCATATACAAAGAGACAGCAGTTTAAAAAAAACACCAATGTTTCAGGAGTTTATTACACAGAATACGTCACATGCTTATTAGATAACTGTATTTAAGTTGATGTATATGCTTTTATTTATTATTCTTTAATTTTCACAAATTTATAAAAGTAATCAAAAAGTACTCAAAAGTAATTAGTTACATTACTTTAATAAAGTAATTGAAAAAGTTACACTACTATTACATTTTAAACAAGGTAACTTGTAATCTGTAACCTATTACATTTCCAAAGTAACCTTCCCAACACTGGTTATATTCCGAAACAAATCTATGAGCAATTGTTTTATGTTATGGTTATTCCTTGCTAATCATCTTGGTGTAAAAAAAAGAAAAATAAATAAATGGAAACATCATCATAATCATCTGAAAAATGGTAACCTTACTAACATAAATGAAGTAGTCCCAGAACTCTAAGATCAATTTCGGCTGTCCAAAACTTGCCTACTCTTCTGTTACACATTCAAAAATATCTATAGCTTAAAACACATATGGCTACAATTAATTTTGGAATTGCATCCAGAAAAGTACTCAGAATCGTTGCATCTGATAAACTTTTATACATTCAGACTACTAAAGGCTGGAATAAACTATACAATTTTTGCCCAGCTTATGAGTCTGGTGAAGCTGATTTTAGCTGCCGAAAGTCAGAGCCAGTCTGCAGATTTGTGTTGAGATTTCATAGAAAATTGCACCGTCTATGATGGTCACAGTTATATACATCCTGCTGGAAGATATCAAACATGTAATATATTTTGGCCTGATTTTAGAACACACTTCATCTTTTCATCTGTCATGCATCTCCTCCGAACCAGGTGCAGGTTTTAAAATCGGTTCAGATTTTACAAGTTGTGTATAGTACTCCAGTCTTAAGCCTTGTACACACAGGGATGATTATTGCGTGCACTTATCATCAAAGGTTTTCGATGCGGATTTTGTGTTCATACCCATGTGATTTTCGATACCGATGAGCCGAGTGAACCTGCAAATTCACTCCCTGACATTAGATGGCGCTTAAGGAAAAACAGAAATACCCCAGTATCGAATCCTATTTGATCTGAAATCTTCTCCATAACTCCCTCTTATCGAGATTTCGCTGTTGCATTTGTCATTATGCCCCTTGTGTTTAAACACCAATGAGACCAGCAGCGCAACATTCATCTTGCGTCGATGCATCTTCTTGGTCTACTAAATTCCTCTTCATCGTTAGGCATCAAGTGTGCTCGGCAAAGACCGTTTTGTGCTTGTGCGCCACCAAGTCATGTTTTACTGTAACTTCAGCAGCTCCAGGCATGTGAAAAAAGTGCCAATCTCATTGGTCAGTTTTTAATGTGGCGCGACAAACCAACATAATGAGCAGATGCGATTAAAAAAAAATTACTTTTACATCTCCCGTTTTGCACGTCAGTGTGCACACTCACATTGGCGCCCTTTGTTTAGTCATGAGGCATTACACATCAGCGATAATCGCGCATGATATTCATCCTAGAGTGAATAAGCCTTTTAGCTGCTAATTATTTGAGCATTGAAAAAAAAAAACTTTGGTGTAGAAATAATTTGTACTACTAGTATGTTTCACATGTAAAACATTGAATTAAATGTAAAATTGTGAAGTAGAAGAGACTAAAAAGGCTAAAAGTAGTTTAACTGAGGTATTGACCACATTATATTTCTAGAGCATTTTGCTGCCTCGCAGCCTTCTGCATCCTGTGTTACTAGTTAAAAATAGCAAAATTCTAAATACTAGTTTAGAAAACGCAATGGAGCATTGAGATAATGTGTAATAAACTAGTTTAGAAGACCGTTTAGAATAGAAAATTATAGAGAGAGAAAAAAAAAAAAAAAGTTTGTGTTGAGGCATTACCACGCATTATTTTTCTTTAATTCAATGGCCTGTTATCAATTATTCCTTCCTTGATAAAAATAAATAAATAATAAACAGATAAAAGAAGACACAGCTGGGTCTAACCTGCTCCTGGCCTTCTCTCAGTAACGTAAGCTCCTGCTCCACTTCGCCCACATGACTGGTTGCCTTGGCAACCTCAGCTCTCTCCAGGTCACGCTCGGCAAGGAGTTGCTCAATGTGTTGCTGTTTCTCCTTCAGGGCTTCCTGAAGTGCCGTAGTGCCAGAGATCTTCCTCGCATACCTTGTAGATGTCTCTGTCAACTTCAGAGAGAAATTCATTCAGGATCTTTAAAATTACAGATACTGTATTGCCTGTTTCATATAATATTTACTCCGATATAGTTTTCAGATATGACCTTATGACTTCATGACTTATGAAGTAAGCAGGTGTTCACACCATTTTTATTACCAATAAAGCTGCATTTGCACTGGGCTTTGATTCCATACAACTGCAGAAGAACATTATGTTTAGATAAACTGAAGGCAGAATGCTGGAAAATTTGATCCTGCTATCAGACCTAACACATTCGGTGCATTTTTATCATAACAGCTGAACAATTTGTGAATCGTGAGATGGCTTAGATTACAAATAGTAAAAGGCTGCAATTTAAAGGGCACCTATAATGCAATATTCATTTTACATGTTGTTTGAACATAAATGTGTGTTGACAATGTGTCCATACAACCACCCTGTAATGATAAAGATCCACCCGCTCTTTTCATTTTTTTAATTCCCATTAATCAAGCAGTGTCTCAGAACAATCCGTTGGCAGAATACATCAAATGTTATGCCCCACCCACAACTGTTGACGGACACTGCTGTTTTAGCAGAGACCCCGTCCTGAGTGAGCTGCACATTATCCGCCATGTTTATCTTCATGCTAGAGCATTTAAAAGCAGATGACATGATAATCAAAACCAAACAGAGTATCTGAGTTATGAGCTGTAAAGGCACAGACCTTTTCTGGAAAATGTTGCAGGGAGAAGCAGCTTATCTGCATTTAAAGTGACCACTCAAAATAGACAATTTCAAAATGATTTAACAAGCCTTATTTGAGTAGAAAACTGACATTTGCCTAGCAAACCTATTTATAAGTTGGTTTCCCTGAAATGCTGCACAGTAAAACAGTGCAGCAGATCTGTGAATTTGTTCACGTGACTCTGCTATCAAAATATTGCCCTATTTGTTTGAGACCTGGCTTGTCAAATGGCTCAGTCAATCGCTTCAGTTTGCCAAACACTAAAGTTTGCCAAAAAATAGCTGATGGAAAAACACAGTCTGGGACATGATTGCAGTTGCATTTTGCTGCTGCTAATATTCCAGAAATGACATATTTTGGCCCAGCTAAGCATGCCAATGTTATATAACCAAAGACATGAATGCATATGAGGAGGAATGTATCTCACCAATCCTGTTCGGCTTGGCTTGCAACTAGCAGATGAGGCCACAGAGCTCATGGAGCTAATGGAGGAGGCACTGGGGCTGCGTTTCAGTCCTGATGGTGTGGTCGCTGTCTTCCGCACAGTGGTCTTTGCCTTTGCAGGAGTAGTGGAAGGAAAACCTATACGGGTCACCTTGTGCACTGGTGCAAACAGACCGTACTTGGGCTGACACTGGAAATACCTGATGATACACAATTCCATTAATGAAAAACTCTTTTAGTGTATAAAGGGTAAATGTAAGTTCAGGCCACAGTACCTGGTTCCAGCCACAGCACCATCGTTCTTTCCCAAGGGCTCATCCAGCTCAACTCCACACCACTCACCCTTGGCAAAATCGGTTTCGCCTAAGAAACGCACTACACCAGCTTTTGTGCCAGCAACCTAAAATATGTAAATGAAACAAGGACTTAACATGCATTCTGATACACTGTGGAATGTAGCAGCTTCACTGTAACAGCCTGATAATTCACTGGTACAATGTTTCTCGAGACAGAGTTTAAAGTTTAATACCTTGTTTATTCTGATAGATATTAAGAGGCTCATCATCACTTTCTTTTTTAGAATGCAATATTCAGGCATTATAATGCATCCATAACATGAGAAGCAAGTAAACATAAAATATATGTTATTTTGATTGTTTTTATTTTACAATTATATCATACAGCTGCACAACTTTGCCAAAAAAATATATAATGATTATTTTATCATATATTGCAATTTGAACTCTCAGATTCCACTTCATACGAGGCTTCTCATATTGCTACTGCTGAGAAATTGAGACACAAAAACCAACAGACTCTGCTGCTAGGTGAAATAGTTATTTAAGAGTGTTCACACTTGGGTTCACTTTTCACAAGAACCAGATAACACTACACGTTACAATACAAATATTTGTCTTGAATGCTCCGCTTTCAAATATTCAAACTTTCTAGGTTTTAACATGGCAAATCTTTAAGCTTTTACACTACCGATCAAAGATTTTTTTAGACGATTTTTAATAAAAACGACTTCTCTTATGCTTCAGTGTCACATGATCCTTTAGAAAACATTCTAATATGAAGATTTGGTATCAATATTAAAAAAAACTGTATATATATTTTTGGAAAATATAGTTTTATCAGGATTCTTTGTTCAAAAGAACCACATTTATTTGAAATAAATTTTTCAAAAGTTAAAAATTTCTTTACTGTCACTTTAGAATAACTTAATGTGTCCTTGTTAAACAAAGGTATTAATTTATTTTACTATTTAACATTTTTCATATAAAAAAAATTATAATATACATATATATTTATATATTAATAATAATAAATATATATTATTTTAAACATTAGCATGATTTCTGTAGGATCATGTGAAAATGAAGACTGGAGTAATGAAGCTGAAAGTTCAGCTTTGCATCACGTGAATAAATTACATTTTAAAAATATATAAAATAAAGAAAACTTATCGTTTATTAAATCATTGTAATATTTCACATTATTACTGCTTTGTATTTATTGATAAATAAGTGGACCCTTGGTGTGCACAAAATATGTTTTAAAAAACATTAAAAAAAAAAAAAAAAACTTCTTTCCAAATTTCAATCTTTTGACCAGTAGTTTAAAAGCTTGAGGAAACACAAATGCAAGATAAATATTTGTACTGTAGCTTGCAATGTTATATAACCTTATTATTCAGATGATACAACAAACACTTTTTATGGAATTATAAATGCATTATAATGCCTAAAAAATGTCCTCAATGCATTATAAATACTGTACAGGCTTCATAGAAATGGACTGCAATCACTAAATTAATCATAAAACACGCATAAATAATGAGTATAAAGGAACTTGTAAAACTTGTGAACTTGGGACCCCCAGCACATTATTTACATCTCCCTTTTTAACACCTGATTCTGATCATCAGCTTTAAGAAGAGAGATCCATGTACTGAACTGTGTGTGTCAGACAAGAGAGATATACAAAATGTGCAGAGCAGGACTGGAATTGAGAACCACTGCTTTAAATGACAATCATAAATCCTTTAATTATCCTAACTTGACACACAATAATGCTCATCACTATATGTATCACAACACTCTCACCAGCACTCGATCGTTGATCTTCAGCTCCCGATCACCTTTCTTGACCGAGCCAGTCTCTGACAGATTGGACACTGACTCGCTCTTTGACCGCACCAAGTCTGAGGCTGGTGGAGCAGTTTTAGTGGGTGAAGCTGGTTTCTTGGTCGAAGCAGACACTGATGTAGTGGAGGGTGTGGGTGATGCAGCACGGGACGGAGGAGCCGTCGTTGTGCCATCTGGCTCACCTTCTGTGCTTGAAAGCTTGGATGGCCGTGTGAAAATACCCTTCAACGGTTCACACTGAAAATAGCGCACACCTGACACTGAACCATCGTTTTTCCCAATTGGCTCGTCAAGTACAATTCCGGCCCACTGGCCCGGGGCAAACTGGGTCTCTCCTAAAAACTGAATGACGCCTGGCTTATTGCCGTTAACCCAGACACGATCCCCGACCTTGAACTGCTCTCCTGCATCTTGGGCTTCAGCTGAGGATTTGTCACCTTGTGTTGGTTTAGCAGCACCTGTTCCAAAGGAAGGAAAGAAATAGACTTTGTTCAAAATTCCAACTACAACAATGCACTTACTGATTCTGTATTTGATATACAAACTGTCATTATGTCATTATTAATTTAGAATGGAATTTAAAACTTAAAATAACATAGGCTGCTTTTATTTTTGACCTGATTTCATTACCGCGATGGGTCTGTTTTACCCAAAAAGTCTGATTTACCAAAAAAGTAATTTAAACAGATTAAACAGCCATATGACTACAGAAATACATTTTTACAATAAATTTTGGATTTGAAATTACACAAGGTAGTAAAGTGAACCTTATTAGTTCATCCCAAAAATTTGACAGATTCTTGCTTCTATGGAACATAAGATATTTTGAAACATTTGCTGGTTCCCATTGATTTCCACAGTACGGAAAAGGCCAATATATATATATATATATAAATATATAAAAAGAAGAAAAAAAATACCAAAATTTTTTTGACAGAGCTACATAAGAAACAATATTATTAAAGATATTAAAGATATATATATATATATATATAAAGAGATGGCTCTTACCTACAGAAGGAGAGGTCTTTGTGACCCCAGCATTGGCCTGTTTGCCAATTTTGCTGGGCGCTTTGAGTCCACTGGGTTTTGATGTGCTCATTGTTGCTCTGAAATGGTCTTTCTATATTTGCACGTTTCCTCTCCAACAAACATTGACTGTTGAGTTCGAAGCAACAGTGTAGGAAAAAGTAAAAAAAAAAATATATATATATATATATATATATATATATATTAAATTCAAAAAAAAAAAGTTAGGGAGAAAGTGGTGCAGCAATGTCTGTGCAGAAAAAGAAAATAGAAATATATCAGCGTATATGATATAGCTAGCATGCATGACATTTGCAAGGATGGCTTGCTTTGTGCCTTTACAGTAATTTCATGCAGATAGTTTATTTTAATAAACAATTGCAGCCCTTCCTTTGCACTGATTGTTGTATAATGATGTCATTGCATATGCGTTTCAAACAATCTGATGTCACTGTATATCTGTCACATTTAAATATTCACATTAAGTCATGTGCAAATGCATATGGCAGATTATTTATTTGACTTGAGTTAATGAGGTTAGGTGTCACCGTTTCATTCTGTGATCCCAGATGTCAAATAACATATCACTGACAAATATTCATAATGATGAATATCATTATGAATATTCATTAGCCACATTTAAATGTGGGAGTGAATTCACTAAATAATTCTTTTGAGAGTCATTCTTGAAACAGTGAGAGAAACAGTTTGACCCTTATTGTAGAATTTGCTGTATTCCACTTGAAACTGTAACACACCATTCCAACATAATTATCTTTTGTGGTTGCCTTTCACAAGCATTTATGACAATAAGTGAAAATTCAGTTGAAACAAAGCAGTTGGAACAAACAACCTATAAAAAGTCAACTGGCAATTTAAAAAGAAATGTGTAAACAAATGAATGAAAATATTATTTTCTACTCAAAATATTTAAAAAATATAGTTTTTTTTTTCTTTCATCAGACTCAAATTGGTTGACTATAATGGACAAGTAACCTCTACTAAACCACTAAGAGATGGACTGACCCATAAATGGAGTACTTCAAATGCCATTTCTTTACTTACGGCAGATTATCATGGTTTAAATGAATGCAAAAAAATAGCATAACATGGTGCAAAGATGCTGAAATAATCCCCGCAGAGTGAAACAACATAATAACTTGGCTACACATACTGTACCCATGGTCACACATGTTGCACATGTGATTGAGATCATCCCAAAAGAGAAAAGCTGCAAGTACTTAGAGACTAATTCTCTGCTGAACACAAATATGCCAAAACGTATAATCCGGGAAATTCCACTGATGAAAAAAAAAAAATAATTTCATTTTTCCCAGCTACTGGTCAGTAATATATCCACCACATATATTGTATCATGGTACATCATGCATCCCTATTGGTGTGATAACAAAAGTCTGCAAAAATATTTCATGTGCTGCTACACAGTTTAAATTGCTAACAATAAAATCCACTTGAGAAAGCAACAGGCGCCAGATTCATTTTATTTTCACATTTGCAGATCATTTTTGTGTACAGATGTTTACACCATTTCAATTGAAATGAAAATCATTTATAAACATGTTAACTAAACACAGAAACTAAAAAAGCCCACTTGCAGCTTTACACCAAAAAATAAATAAATAATAAAAAGAAAAACGTAACGTATGTAATTTTACTACTCTATTAGATTGAATTTAGATATTTTTATAATAATAATAAAACATTTATTATTTTAATAATAATAATAATAATAATAATAATAATAATAATAGGGATGTGCATTTCAAGCAAAAGTAATAATCGATAATCGTTGGGTATTATTCGATTAGTAGTCGATAATCGCCCCCCTCTCGCGCATGTACACACGCACGCATAAACACACCCCCATAAATAGAGAGAGGGAGAGAGACTATTCAGGCTTTTAATCTGTATGATAACAAACGGTTTAATATATTAAAGAAAGGTCTATCCTAACCTAAGCCAATTGAGGGTTGTATGATTGCTGAAACATTAATATAACATAACTGAATGACGGCACTTATTAACATAACAGTCCGTCGATTATCCATGGCTCACAGGCTGTAGGAGCCTATGACATTTCTATTTTTAAATTGAGCATGACCATTCATAGCATTTTTTTTTTAAGTTTACAGATTAAGATGAATTAAGACGGCACTAATTTGAACATTAATTTTAATGTCTGTATTTATAACAATAACCTATTTTATATTTTTATTTTAATTTTTTTAAAAGAGCATGTCCACAGTTCTAGTCATTGGTGTTGTCTCCCTTCTACCGCTGACCTGTGCTCACACTGCACTTCACGCTCTCTGCTCAAACCAGTGATTTGAGCATTTTTGATGAGTTTATCCTTCTAAAAAAATAAATAAATAAAAAAAAAAGATTATCATCATAATATTTTAGGAATTAAGTCACAATTACGACAATGAAATCATGTTACATTGCATGAATTAAAATGGAATATATTAAACCTGTATACTCCACCAAAAAAAATGTATAATTAAAAAAAAGTATGTGGCACTTGTCATTCTTCACGTTTAAAACAGAAAACAGCAATTGGCTTACTGACGATTTTTTTTAACTCGAATTGATTTATTTCACGAGACACTCGTTTGTATTAAATTGCTCTGTGTTTTTTTTTTCAACATGCACTCAAATATTTATTCGTTATAATTTCATGTTGCAAATATTAAACAGGAAAATATATTTTTCACAGATTCACATGCCACATGAAAGGAGGCAAATATCTCACTACAGATTGAAGAGCGTAAAAACTTTTATTGTTTGTATTTTATCTTAAAATTGACAGAAGCCTGACATTTTATTCCTTCAAAAAATAACAAATCATTTTAATGCAGCTAGCTCATAATCATGACTTAATGCGTGGGAAACAGGAAGTTTCTCGCTCACCACAGTGGAGTGCATCGTTCTGTTAACTTTGTGGTTCATTATTTTGAGTCGTTTCGGACACGGTGACGCAGAAGACCCTCTCACAACATATTACTTTATAAATCTATTGCGTTTGCTGCTCAGAAACGTTCACGTAATCATGCTGCACGTATCAGTAGTTCTCTTCTCCGGTGTGAAGCCCTGTTTCACACATACTCCGTCTGCAGTGCGTATGCAGTCCGTGTGTGTTACATATGTGGTGCAGAAGCAGCACGGACTCATTGTGCTTTCACACAGGACGCGTTTGCAGTCCGCTACTGATCCGCGGAGCTGTTTAGTCCACAAACACAACATTTGTTCATTATTTAGATTTCAAATCATGTGAAAAAAAAAAATATATATATATACATATATATATCATTTTCAGCATTGTGACTTATCACAGAACAGTAACAATCTTTCATAGTCATAGACATAGTTTAAACTCAAATATAAACAACGTATTATTCATGCATTTGACATGCACTGCTCAAGCAAGCGGCAAAACATTAAAACACAATAATTAGTAGAGCTGAAACAACGAATCGATTTAATCGATTAAAATCGATTATTAAAATAGTTGTCAACTAATTTAGTCATCGATTCGTTGCTAAATAACTTTTATTTGCCGTAAGTGGCTCATTTCGTGCATATTTCAAATCTGCGGTGACCAAAGTGTGGCAGTAATGAGCCACCGGAGGTTTTACTCAGCCAGTACAACAGGAGAAGTAGCGAATAGCCAATAGCTGGCCTTGTTTTATGTCACGTGCTTCCCGAACAGCGTCTCTGCAGCCATAGAAATCATATGATGTCTATGTCTGCAGCATTCAGCGTGATGTGGGAGTACTTTACATTGAGCCTTTAAAAAAAGAAGAGTAACCTGTAAACTCTGCTCTACTGCACTGTTTAAGGGGACGTTCACATATCGCGTCTTTTGCGCGCTCAAGTTCGTTATTTCCAACACCGCACCGCATCGAGTTAAAAACATTTAAACTTTTCAGAATGCCGCAACCGCACCGCGGGTCATGTGACAAGAACTAACCAATCAGCTTCATCCTTTCCCGTAACAACGTTAAAAGCTCAGTCAAGATGAAAGGAACAGCTGATCATAGTTGTATATGGATTTCCATTTTGAAATAAACTTAGTAGCAGAGCTACTGCAAGCGATTTATTTGAGCTGCAAATCCATTTATCCTTTGCTGAAATTTCCGCGTCTTCAAGGAGAGAGCACGTCATGGTTGCTTATCAAAGGCAGACGCCTCAGGGGCGCTTCTGTGCGAGCGCTTTGGAAAGAAGGAGAAAGCGGTGCGCCTAGCGTTTTCCACGCGTTTTTACGCGCGATTTGTGAACGGCCCCTAAGACTTTCATTTGTGCAGATTCTCCAGTACAATATTGTTTGCAAATGTTTAGTCGTAAAAGCTGATAACATTGCTTTTTAACTGTTAACATTTAAAGCTTTACAAACATGTTCTGTGATCAGTTTGTCGTTTACCAGTTCAAAATTCAGTCGTGCAGCCTAATTATGACTGAATGAGAGAGGTAAATGTAGATATTTGAAATGCACTTTTTTTTTCTAAGTATTCACTGCTCTTTTTCACACAGCAGGTTTTTTGTGTGTGTCCTATTTTTTTTCTGGACAACCTTCTGATGGATTTTACTTTAAATTGTGAGTTCCATTCAGGTTTCATGCCATTGGCACTTTTTTTGAAGGATTGTTTACAATTTCACAGCAAAAGCTATAAAGCTGTTTCCCAGTAAATAATAAAATACAATGCACCCATACTCTAGCAATTTTATTCTGTTTTATCCTTATTCTTCGTGAAAATATGTTCTGAAAGATTCCTTAATAAGCTTTGTTCAGGATGTTAAACTACTTTAGGAGCTCTAAGGACTGCCATGGTGAAAACATTATTTTAAATCTCCTTGTGAAATTTGCTAGAGTATGGGTCAGTGTTCTGATTGCAGAAGAGTTCGACAAAGGATTACTAACACAATAAAACAACTCCAGGTATATTTTTGATGAGGATATGACAGTGCAAAATGGTTAAAATCTCTTAAATCTATGCTGAATGATAAAGACCATTTATTAATAATTTACCTGGGGAAAAAATGGAAAAAACTAAAATATAAGTACATAAACCGATTAATCGATTAATCGTAAAAATAATCGACAGATTAATCGATTATCAAAATAATCGTTAGTTGCAGCCCTAATAATTAGCCTACTTTTCTTGTTAGGATATCGCAAATATTTAAAATTAAAACACCATTGACAGAAACAGTCGATTCTCATGCCTTTTGCATTTAAATCTTTATCTCAAGCAATCCCACGGGTCTTAATTAACTTTGTTTTTCTGCTCCCGTAAAAGTGCATATATTATGTTGCCTCATTTATCTAAAGGTGCTCTTTTAAACCTAGCCAAAAACCCATGTGTTGCGTATGAAACACAGTAGGCATTGATTAGTACACATTTATTGTGAAATTACTGCATTTCAGTGTCAATCCATGTTCATTTTTACCGCGAACAATGCGCTGTCACTTTAATTCAGCACATGCAGCACAGCAAAAATAGAGTCTGTACGTAAATGATCGCTAAACTGTTGCAGACGCACTGCTCCTGGAATGTACTGACAGACCGCAACCACGTGCAGTGTGAATGCTGGAATCCGTTAACATGGGTGCTTAAAAAAATACGCTACACATACGCACTGCAGACGGAGTAAGTGCTCACACTGCATGCATACTGCACGCTAATTAAACTGAAGCGCTCTGGTCCACTTCTTCCAACCAACCACGTTCGAGCGCAGCACGGAACTATCACAGTCAACAGAACCGGCCTTGGGGGTAAGACGCGCTCGGGCACGGTTCACATCCTTATAAAATAATCGCACAGCCTAATCGATAATCGGTCATTAAATCAACTTATCAAATATTCGAAAATCGTGACCCATTGTATTATTAAAACAATAATACAAAACAATAAAACCTGACTGAATTTGCTATAAACAGTATAAACAACACTGTTATAACTGAGTCTAGGTAGGAAGTCAATCCAAAGACATTTCCACGGTTGAATTTAATCATCGAAAGAGGTCTAAGTTGGTTCTTGTACAGACTGAACTTCAAAAAAAGAGTGTAAAGTGTAATCTTAGCAGCAATATCAGATATTTTATATGAGATTAAATGCCAAATTAAATACAAAAACTCTGTATGTGACTTATTGCTGCAATCAATACAGTGGTACAAGTCCAAACCACTACTGTATATTTCAGTAAAATAACTAGTCCTCAGTTGTTCAATTCAGGATTTTCTTCACCTTAACTTGGATACTTAAAGGGTTAATTCACCCAAAAATTAAAATTAGGCTGCGTTTTACTCACCCCCGAGGCATCCTCCTAGGTATATATTACTTTCTTCTTTCAGACAAATCCAGTCAAAATTACATTGAAAATTGTATTTGATCTTTCAAGCCCTATCATTGCAGTCAGTTGGTGTTGCATTCCTTCAGACCAAAAGAAGTGAAATAAAATGCACCAATCCATAAAGATAAAAAAAGTGTCTCACATGGCTCCGGGGGTGAACAAAGGCCTCCTGTAGTGAATCGATGCATTTTTGAAAAATATCCATATTCAAAACATAAAAAAATCAGTTGTATCTAGAAAGAAGGTGATGAACGCGGAAGCGCAGTGGAGAGATCAAAACAAAATAACGGTCACTAATTAGAAGTACAAAACAAGGATTTGTAAAAAAGAATGTCGGAGGATTTCGATATAAGCCAAGAGGAGACTGGTTTTCCTTTGCTAAAGTAAGGAAACTTTGCTTCCTTTGCTCCTGTAAACAAACGTTGGTTTTAAAGCTGAAACAACGAATCGATTTAATCGATTAAAATCGATTATTAAAATAGCTGTCAACTAATTTAGTCATCAATTCGTTGCTAAATAACTTATTTGCCGTAAGCAGCTCATTTCGTGCATATTTCAAACCTGCGGTGACCAAAGTGTGGCAGTAATGAGCCACCGGAGGTTTTACTCAGCCAGTACAACAGGAGAAGTAGCGAAAAGCCAATAGCTGGCCTCGTTTTATGTCACGTGCTTCCCTAACAGCGTCTCTGCAGCATTCAGCGGGATGTGGGAGTACTTTACTTTGAGCCCTCAAAAAAGAAGATTAACCTGTAAACTCTGCACTACTGAACTGTTTAGTTTTCGCGACGCGTCCGTTTTTCCAGGCGCGTCCGCACCGCGCCGAGTTAAAAACATTTCAACTTTTCAGAATGCGGCAAGCGCACTGCGGGTCATGTGACAAGAACTAAATAATCAGCTTCATTCTTTCCCATAACAACGTTAAAAGCTCAGCCAAGATGAAGGAACAGCTGATCATAGCTGTATATGGATTTCCATTTTGAAATAAATTTAGTAGCAGAGCTACTGCAAGCGATTTTTTGAGCTGCAAATCCATTTATCCTTTGCTGAAATTTCCGCGTCTTCAAGGAGAGAGCACGTCATGGTTGCTTAGCAAAGGCAGACGCCTCAGGGGCGCAACTGCACGAGCGCTTTGGAAAGGAGGAGAAAGCGGTGCGCCTAGCGTTTTCAGGCGCGATATGTGAATGGCCCCTAAGACTTTTATTTGTGCAGATTCTCCAGTACAGTGTTGTTTGCAAATGTTTAGTTGTAAAAGCTGATAACATTGCTTTTTAACAGTTAACATTTAAAGCTTTACAAACATGTTCTGTGATCAGTTTGTCGTTTACCAGTTCATAATTCAGTCGTGCAGCCTAATTATGACTGAATGAGAGAGGTAAATGTTTAAAGATATTAGAAATGCACTTTTTTTTTCCTAAGTATTCACTGCTCTTTTTCACACAGCAGGTTTTTTTTGTGTGTCCGTTTTTTTTTTTCCTGGACAACCTTCTGATGGATTTTACTTTAAATTGTGAGTTCCATTCAGGTTTCATGCCATTGGCACTTTATTCGAAGGATTGTTTACAATTTCACAGCATAAGCTATAAAGCTGTTTCCCCAGTAAATAATAAAATACAACGCACTGCAATCTTATTCTGTTTTATCCTTATTCTTCGTGAAAATATGTTCTGAAAGATTCCTTAAGCTTTGTTCGGGATGTTAAACTACTTTAGGAGCTCTAAGGACTGCCATGGTGAAAACATTATTTGAAATCTCCTTGTGAAATTTGCTAGAGTATGGGTCAGTGTTTTGATTGCAGAAGAGTTCGACAAAGGATCACTAACACAACAAAACAACTCCAGGTATATTTTTGATGAGGATATGACAATGCAAAATGGTTAAAATCTCGTAAAAATCTATGCTGAATGATAAAGACCCTTTATTAATAATTTACTTGGGGGGGGGGGGGGGGAATGGGAAAAACTAAAATATAAGTACATAAACCGATTAAACGATTAATCGTAAAAATAATCAACAGATTAATCGATTATCAAAATAATCGTTAGTTGCAGCCCTAGTTGGTTTTCCACAAGACTCACCGGCACATGTGCAACGCTGAACTCATACGTCATCCGCCCTGAACTGCTTCTTGTGTACAACTGTTAGCGCAAGCTAGATTCAAGTGATTATTATGTTTTTATTATGGATATTTTTCTTACAAATATGCATCGATTTGCTACAGAAGGCCTTTGTTCATCCCCTGGAGCTGTACGAGACACTTTTTTTTATGGATGGGCACTTTTTATTTAAAATATTTTGGACTGAAGCAATGCAATACCCGCTAACTGCAATGATAGAGCTTGAAAGATCAAAGACAATTTTATACAACTCCGTCTGGATTCGTCTGAAAGACAAAGGTCATATTAGGGCTATGCAATTAATCGCATGTGATTGTCATGTGCATCTCGTCAGTAAAGCCGGTCCCGCGATTAGTAGTAAATCACCATCACCTGCTTTCAGATTGAGCGGAATTCACTACACAGAGCCATAGTTCACTGATAAGCTAGGTGATATAGAGTTCAAAATTTAATGCGATTCATCTGCGATTATGAACACGATATGGTCTAACTGTCAGTGAACTACGGCTCTGTGTAGCGAATGCCCTAATCAAGGGAACGGCTTTACTGACAAGATGCACATGAAAATCGCATGCGATTAATTACA
Organism: Carassius carassius; assembly: GCF_963082965.1. Classification (NCBI taxonomy): domain Eukaryota; kingdom Metazoa; phylum Chordata; class Actinopteri; order Cypriniformes; family Cyprinidae; genus Carassius; species Carassius carassius. Next base: position 11,144,451 of record NC_081759.1, on the reverse strand, counting down.
CAGCCATAAGTCATTGAGTGTGAGTAAAACTCAGCCTATTCTCATTTTTGGTTGAACTAACCCTTTAAGAACACTGGAATTTTTAAAATCAGTAATATAAATTTTAATTGCACAGACACGGAACTGAATTGAGCATAATAATAAAAAGATTAATCTAGATTAAAATGCCTCATTTGAATTCTGCCGAAGGCATTCAGAACGTGTGTGCTACCCAAATAAAATAATGACTAAAGTAACGTTAAGTCTTTGAGAACGGGTTTCTCAAGACAGGTGGTGCATTAGACCAGGGGCTCATCTCCTGTTTCCAAAATGCATCACAAACTGCTTGAGAAAGCTGTAAACGAATTCCACATTGCACAAGGTGCAAACAACCTTACGCCTGTTACACACATAATCCGTCTGCAGTGCGTATGCGTTTCGTATATATTTTTTTACGCACCAGTGTTAACGGATTCCAGCGTTCATGCGGTTGCGGTCCGTCAGTGCATTCCAGGAGCGGTCCATCTGCAGCAGTGCAGCGATCGTTTACGTACTGAGTAGTGGACTGCAAAGGCGTCCTGTGTGAGAGCACATCGAGTCCGTGCTGCTTCAGCACAGGGATGGCAATTAGTACCCGCCACCAGCCAAATGCGGGTGATTTTGTGTTGTGGCGGGTAAAGTTGCTTCACCTACCGGCCACCGTGGCGGGTAAATAAAAATAGCATACTGTTTCACCCTGCCGGTGGACAAAAAAAAAAAAGTTAATTTTCATCGCTGGTGTGTGTACAACACTCAATAAAGTGTAATATCATCAGAAGCAGCTCCGTGGAGAAAGGCAGAGTAAACCGGGCTCGAAACGGTGGCGTTGTTCCCAGTACAGTGTTTGCAGCTGAAGTTGATAGAGTGATATATTTGTTGGTTATTCACAGTACGTTTTATAGCACGCGCTCATGTTATACAAGATCGCGTGAAGAGTTGAATTTGTTATCGCGCACAAGTTTCCGCATACTGTCACGTCTCTGTCAAACCCAGGTAAGTTCATTTTCCTCCAGCATTCTGCAACATTTTAGATTATATGGAAAGTTTGTGTTTATCTTATTGTTTTTATGGCATAATAAACAAACTAACAAACAGTATAATCGGTCGCGTGTCTAATAACTGCTGTCCGGGGGATGCATTTTATTTCCAGCCTTCAAGTACTTTTTCAGAAGTTAGCTCTGTGGCTACTAAGTCAACCCTCTACATTGCGAGTAAATCACTCTCATATGCGACTTAATCTTCTTTCTGGCTACTAAATGATGTCTAATATGAGCCAATGGCTAATAAATTATCTGATTTTACTCGCCAGTGTGTTAGTTGGAGGCTAAGTTTAGCACAGATGTTTTCACTCGCGAACACTCTCTGACTCTCCATCAGACGATCTGTGCTTTTTTTTCCTCAATGGATGTGCAACGCACCTGTATAATGTACCGTAAACTCTAGTGTTAAGGAGCACAAATCGCAGTAGCTTTCTCTCACACTCACATAGAAAAAGAGAGAGAGGGGATTGACGTGCTACATTTAAACATCATTATTTGTTATATTTTCCTGTTAAAATAACGGCGTTCCTATGGAAGTCTTCAGCTTTTAAGAACAGCTGGGTTTTCCGATAGTGCTAGTGGGTGGAGTTAATGCGCGAACGGCAATCTCATTGGCTGGCACTCACCTATTATCGTCCCTGTTTTGATTTCAGCAAATCAGTTCGAGCGAACACACAAAACCTGATTAATATTCATGAATCCAGCAGCTCATTAAACCTTAGTAATCCTTAGTGTATTTTATAGTTTTTATTAGTAGGAATCGTATTATTATCTTAGGAGTATTTTTGTAAGGTTTTTTTTTTTTTTTTTACAGAAACACTTAATGACCAAAAAAGCACCACCACCAGTCCATTTAAAATGATCAGTTAAAATGACTATTAAGCATTCAGAATCAGAATCAGAATCAGAAAGAGCTTTATTGCCAAGTATGCTTGCGCATACAAGGAATTTGTTTTAGTGACATAAGCTTCCAGTAAACAGAGACAACAACACACAGACAAAAAAAAATAATTTACAGGAGAATTACAAATTGGCAAATAAATAAGTGTATAAACAATTGTGCTATAAATGATAATGGAATAGGATTGAGTGAGATGCAGGAATGTTCTAGGATGGAGGGGTAACAAATAAATATAAGGATATTGCACATTTTTGCATAAGCATACGTTTAAGTGGGAAACATTTAACTGTTCATGAGGTAGATTGCCTGGGGGAAGAAACTATTCTTGTGCCTTGCTGTTCTTGTATTTGCGGCTCTGAGGCGCCGGCCAGATGGCAAAAGTTCAAAGATGGGGTGACTTGGATGTGAGGGATCCAGAGTGATTTTCTGAGTCCTTTTCCTCACTCTGGATGTGTACAGTTCTTGGAGGGTGGGCAGGGGAGCACCAATAATCCTTTCAGCAGTCCGAACAGTTCTCTGTAGTCTTCTGATATCTGATTTTGTAGCTGAACCAAACCAGACAGTAATTGAAGTACACAGGACTGACTCAATGACGGCTGAGTAGAACTGTTTCAGCAGCTCCTGTGGCAGGTTAAACTTCCTCAGCTGGCGAAGGAAGTACAACCTTTGTTGGGCTTTTTTCACAATGGAGCCAATGTGATTGTCCCACTTCAGGTCCTGAGAGATGGTGGTTCCCAGGAATCTGAATGACTCCACTGCAGCCACAGTGCTGTTCATGATGGTGAGTGGGGAAAGTGCAGGGGGGTTTCTCCTAAAGTCCACAGTCATCTCCACTGTTTTGAGCGTGTTCAGCTCCAGGTTGTTAAGACTGCACCAGACAGCCAGCTGCTCAACCTCCTGTCTGTAAGCAGACTTGTCACCGTCCTGGATGAGGCCGATGACTGTAGTATCGTCTGCAAACTTCAGGAGCTTGACAGAGGGGTCTTTAGAGGTGCAGTCGTTGGTGTACAGGGAGAAGAGCAGAGGGGAGAGAACACATCCCTGAGGGGCACCAGTGTTGGTGGAGCAGCTGTTTGACATGAATTTCCCCAGTCTCACTAACTGTTGCCTATCTGTCAGAAAGCTGGTGATCCACTGACAGATAGAGCTAGGAACAGAGAGCTGGGTCAGTTTGGTTTGGAGGGTTGTTGGGATGATGGTGTTGAAAGCCGAACTAAAGTCCACAAACAGGATCCTCACATAAGTCCCTGTTTTGTCCAGATGTTGCAGGATGAAGTGCAATGCCATGTTGATTGCATCATCCACGGACCTGTTTGCTCGGTACGCAAACTGCAGGGGGTCCAGTAAGGGTCCAGTGATGTCCTTCAGATAAGCCAGAACCAGTTTTTCAAACGACTTCATGACGACAGACGTTAGAGCCACAGGTCTGTAGTCGTTAAGTCCTGTTATCTTGGGTTTCTTTGGAATGGGGATTATGGTGGAGCGTTTGAAGCAGGAAGGCACTTCACACAACTCCAGAGATCTGTTGAAGATCTGTGAAAAGATGGGGGCCAGCTGGTCAGCACAGATTTTCAGACAGGCTGGTGTAACGCCATCTGGGCCTGGTGCTTTTCTTCTTTTGTTTTTCTTGAAGACCTGGCGCACATCATCTTCACAGATTTGAAGAGCAGGAGGTATGGAGAGGGGGATTGCAGGAGGTGTTAATGGTTGTGTAGGGAGATGGTCAGAGTGGGTGTTGGGGGTTTCAAATCTACAATAAAACTCATTCAGGTCGTTAGCAAGTCGTTGATTAGCCTCAGTGCAAGGGGATGGTGTCTTGTAGTTTGTGATGGCTCTCAGTCCTCTCCAAACTGAAGTAGAGTCGTTGGAAGTAAACTGGTCTTCCAACTTTTTAGCATAGGTCTTTTTAGCCGCTCTAATCTCTTTGTTCAGTGTGTTCCTGGCCTGATTGTACAAGACCCTGTCCCCATTTCTGTAGGCATCCTCTTTGGCCTGACGAAGGTGTCTGAGTTTTACTGTAAACCATGGCTTATCATTGTTGAATGTTAAATAAGTCCTGGTAGGAATGCATATATCCTCACAGAAACTAATATAGGATGTTACAGTCTCTGTGAGTTCGTCCAGATCGGTGGTAGCAACTTCAAAAACGCTCCAGTCTGTGATGTCAAAACAAGATTGTAAATCCTGCTCTGTTTCGCTGGTCCATCTCTTCACAGTCTTTACTACAGGTTTAGCAGATTTAAGTTTCTGCTTGTAGGTCGGTATAAGATGAACCAGACAGTGATCAGAACGTCCCAAAGCTGCTCGTGGAACAGAGTGATATGCATCCTTTATTGTGGTGTAACAGTGATCCAGTATATTACTGTCTCTGGTGGGACAGGTAACATGCTGTCTGTATTTTGGCAGTTCACGGGAGAGATTGGCTTTATTAAAGTCCCCAAGAATGATTAAAACAGAGCCCGGGTGTTGTTGTTCTGTGTCTGTGATCTGATCAGCGAGTTTCTGTAAAGCTGAGCTCACATGCGCTTGAGGTGGAATGTAAACACTAACCAGAATGAGCGAGTGAAACTCCCGCGGCGAATAGAACGGCTTGCAGTTGATAAACTGCGTTTCTAGATCAGGACAGCACATCTTCTTTAACACAGTTACATCTGTACACCACCGTTCATTGATGTAAAAGCATGTCCCGCCGCCGCGCGATTTCCCCGTTGATTCTGCGTCACGATCCGCTCTAAACAGCTGAAAGCCCGGCAGATGGAGTGCGCTGTCCGGTATAGCGTCATTCAGCCAGGTTTCCGTGAAACACAGAGCAGCAGAGTGAGAGAAATCCTTATTTGTCCGAGAGAGCAGAAGGAGTTCGTCCGTTTTGTTGGGTAGAGAGCGGAGATTTGCGAGATGGATGCTAGGCAACGGCGTTCGAAATCCGCGCTTCCTGAGTCTGACGAGCGCTCCCGCTCGCTTTCCCCGTCTGCGCGTCCTGAAGCGCTTGATCAGCGCCGCTGCTCCTCCGATAACAATGTTCAGTAAAACGTCTGTATAATAGAAATCCGGAAAAATATCATGTGGTGTGTTCTGCCGAATGTTCAGCAGTTCATCCCTGGTGAAACTGATCGTGTTTGTTAAACAAAAAACAGGAAAAACGAACAAAAACAGTACAAACACTGGAGAGCCAAGCACTGAAGCAGCCATGTGCGGCGCCATCTTGGATTGGATTCAACATGGTTATCAAGTTTACTTCTAATTACTAAAGTTCTATTCTTAAATGATACTTGATTATTATAAAGCTTGACTGACTGGCGAGTAAACTAAAATAATTACTAGCCAATGGCGATTCAATTGCCAAGGTGTCGTAGAGGATTGTAAGTTGCTATGTAGAAACAACATTGCATCACTACACATGATTGACAGCTCTGGCATGACGAGACCCATAAAAACAATTAAAAAAATGCTGTGCATTCGTTTCTTTCAGTGATACAGTGTTGAACAAGGGACTTCAGCTTCGATACAGTGTTGAACAGGGGACTTTTCCCCACGTGTTCCCTCAACCACAAAAAAAAATATATATATACACTTACACATACAAATACTGGTGAATCCTTTCCTTTGGAATTAAATACAACATTATTAATGTGTACGAAAACAGTGCAGTGTATCATCCGGTTGGGCTATGGAGTTGAGAGAATGAGCTACTTCAGCAAGAGTCGGCTGTTTGAAAGTAAAAGTGACATGACATTCAGCCAAGAATGGTGACCCATACTCAGAATTCGTGCTCTGTATTTAACCCGTCCAAAGTGCACACACACGGAGCAGTGAACACACACTAGGGCTGTCAAAATTGCTCAAAAATGACGTTTCGAATATTCCCTCTAAAAAAAAAAAAACACGAATATTCGAACTATTCGAACATCTAGTTGCGCCTGTCGTCAATGACGCGCATTACGTCAGTAACAGGACAAAATAATACAAAGAGACATAACTACTTGTATAGGTAGTCTATTTAAGTTTAAACACATTTGACAACGTATTACCTACACAAAAACAAGGAAATCAACTAATGGCCAAGACTGCAGACCTCTCACCCTCTCACCCTCAACGGTTTAAATGAACAAACAAATTTTGAGTGCTGATCAAGAGTTTTGTGCAAGCAATTTAAAGTCGCGACTGTTGTCCCAAGGCTTCATTCAGTGATTGAAACAAATATTATTAATATTAATTGAAGTTTTACAGCATATAGAACTGACATTGAATGCTCCGAGCGAGCTGTGCTGTGGTAAACATGGAACTTTTCCTTGACATGAAACGATAAATAATCAAACCTCGGTTCCATTGCTTGACAGAACTCCCCGAAGCCTGCCCCATCCGCAATACTGATCGGTCTCATGTCCTTACATGTCCAAATGAACAAAATTAATTTATCCGTTATGGCCTCTTGTCGTGTTGCAGACAAAGAGTTTGTGGCGGGCGATGCAAATTCACGAGTTCACATCTACGTATATTTAATACAGTAAGGTTATGCGTATTTGGCGTGCTGTCCGGGTGGAGGGCTCCGAGCTCGGGATGTGGCCCGAACCCGAGAGTACTTCCCCCTGTTGTGGTAAGAGTAGATGGATCTATAAGTGAGGAGAAATGGGGTGGAGGAGGGATGCTGAAAACTATCAATGAACAGAGGTAGGTTCTGCTGTTATTTATACCTTGTCATGAGTTGATTACTGATTGGTCTCCACTTGTGTTAATCAGGTTAATGAACTGCGACTGCTCCTCCCGAACTTTGTTATAAAACATCATGTAATGTTAAGTGTCAAGACGTGACTGTTTAGCTGGAGTTCCACACATTATGCCATGCTCATTTGGGTGCGCATTTTTGAGATGTGACCTCATGTTGCTAGTGGTCGAATGGTATGCTAACTGTATCTTAAATAGCTAGCATACAACTTTATCTCGCGGGTCAACAATTTTACCTCGTTTTCTCTGCTGCGGTCAAGTTGGCCTCTGCACTTGCTGCCATCTTCCATGAAGACGCGTCAACTTTTAGCAATGATTTTGTGCCAGACAGTGCGACTCCTGTGACCTGTCCCTGAACCCTCAAGCGCGCTAGCGCGCCCACTCGCAAAGTAGACAACCACGTCTCTACTACCGCAGGCGTTTTTTTCCACTTTTTTTTTTTATTCGAATGTTAATTTTCACCTTCGAAATTCATTTTTTTTAAACTATTCGAATATATATTCGACTTTAGAATATTTGTTGACAGCCCTAACACACACACACTGTGACCACACCCGGAGCAGTGGGCAGCCATTTATGCTGCTGCACCAGGGGAGCAGTTGGGGGTTCGATGCTTTGCAGAAGGGCACCTAAGTCGTGGTATTGCTGGCCCGAGATTCGAACCCACAACCCGAGGATTAGGAGTCAAACTCTCTAACCACTAGGCAACGACTTCCCCTGGTTTCAAAACCTAGTAAGCTGCCTAGATAGGCAGCATTTTTGAGCATCACTGAAAGAGAAAATGTCAGTATTTCATTGAGACTTGAGATTAAATAAACTGCTTAAGTATTGTAGATCTTGTAGTATTAATTTTCACATGCAGTTACATATTGTCGGTTAAAAACAAGAAAGTGGCTGTTAAAAACATTGAGTGGCTGGTAGATTTTGAAATCCACCGGCCGACAAATTTTTTTATTTCCATCCCTGCTTCAGCACCACATACGAAACGCACACAGACTGCATACACACTGCAGACGGATTATGTGTGAAACAGGTGTGCGTCTTGTCGAGGTTTCCATTGGGAAGCTTCTTTTAAAAAAATTATAATTTCCCTGAAGCAAACCCGGTGGCATTTTAGATACACACAGGTTTAAAGACTCGTTCTCGCCCCCCTACAGATTCGGCTAGGTATACATCCGAGCTAAAATATCAAGGTGAAAGTCATTATCCGGGAGTGACGCACGAAGTGCTGCTAAGATGGTGACGGCCGGCTCCGCCCACTTCAAACCCTATATATCACAGTTTCAAAAACATTCTTCAGGAACCTACGGGTAACATCAGGGACACAATACGTCCATGTTTTCTATTACTTAGAGGAAAAGTTCAGCCCAAACCAATTTGCTGTTAATTTACTTACCCTCTGGCCATCCAAGATGTAGACGACTTTCTTTCATCAGTAGAGACTGGTTTTTTGACTCTCAAAGTGATGGCACTCCTTGACTTGCATAATATGAATCACCAAGGACCATGGATTCAGCTAATCATCTCAGTCTCTACTGAATAAAGTCACCTACAATTTGGATGGCCAGAGGGTGAAAAAATTAACAGCAATTTTTGCTTTTAGGGTGTACTATCCCTTTAATAATGTCAATAATAGTGCACTAAAAATAATCAACATGAAAAAAAAATGTAATGTGTAAAACTTTCAACCCACGTTATATTAACTGTCCGTAAGTACTGTATGTACTAACCTTTAAATTTACCATCTAATACAATCATGTGTACATGCCCATCATACTGTACTTCCATTTACGATACTTTCATGTAATTTCATCTGTAATTAATTTCTATGATTACATCAATAATCACTTTTGACCCTACCTCTTAACCCACTTTTAAACATAACCAAACCTGTAACCGTATAGTACCTCGATAGTAGCAAGTGTTTTGCACTACATCATGAACAAAACTACTTTTGTTAAACAAAAGTAACTGGTAAAGCCACCTAATATAAAGTAGAAACTAAACTTCTATAAAAGATGACAACTCAGAATTGAGTTTTGTTTGACTCTCCCTGACAATATCTCACTTTTTAACCAAAATAAGCTTCCAGTTAAACGATAAAAACTGACCAAGACAGATCACAGCAAACGCAAACAACTCGTTCAAGCAATCGGTTTCATTTTGTAGTGGCAATGAAATATTAAAAAGCCACTCAAACGTTACTCTGGCATAAGATCAAGTGCAGCATTACAATCAGGCGCCACATCTGGGGCTACAAAGTCTGAGCCGATTTACCCTACAGCTTGACCAATGCGAGTCTGGTTTAGGATTTCAACCAAAACAACGGCCCAATATGAAGAACAGGATATCATTTGCAACACCTTTAAATAAACTATAGGTTTGACGAAGAATGCTTAGCAGTTTCGACCTTAAATGAGTTGTTTTAATGAGATAGTTTTCCAAGAACATTTTCAAGGAGTTCAGAAAAAAAGTTGAAAGAATCCCACACAAAATAATATACCACGTCACAAGAACTAAACTGATATGTGGCGAGTGGCGTCACAGGACTTTCCCCCTTTCAAGTAAGTTACACTCAAGTTTCAATACGCGCTGAACATGGAGAAAGTTCACTAGTCTTCATGACGACTTTCCGTGATGTCACATCTTGGCTAACGTTAAGTTAATCGAACCAAAACAGAGAGCCGCAGTCAATAAAACCGCAGTGCTAGTCAGCGCACCCCTATCATCAACGCGTTTATACTACAGCTTTTGTTTACGGAGAAGAACAGCTGATGACAAATCTAACAAAGGTAACGCTATCTAAGGTTAGCGTGTGCTGACCGAGGGCCGAAGAGCAACCTGTATTACATGGGAAATTTTGACTTAGCAACTTCCGATGGTAAAATGCGGTGATCTCCTCGGGATCCACGCCACCCTCTCATCTGAACACTTAACCCAGCGATCGCGTGCTCACCTGCTGGCTTCTGGCCGCGTAGAGCTACCAAAAATGAATTGCGCCGAGTTCTCTTCAATCTACTTTGCTTGACGCCCGCGTTGGTTAAGGATTTAACCTGGTGCGTTCAAGGACCCACTTCACTAGTGACACGAGTGGCGTAATGACGTACAGTCTCTGCTCCGCCCAGGCCAACGGGAACCCTGAAGAGGCGGGCAGATGAAAAAAGCAAATGTGGTCGGTCATAGTAAAAGGAATTCCTACTATTTATTTAAAAGCCACTTATGGCTTTTATAATTCAGCTAAATTTAGTAATGTTTTGAGATATATTGTGCGGTGTGTACAAATACAATGTCTATTATGCAAATTAATTATACTAAACCTTTCCAAACCACCATAATTTTACATTATTTCTGGTATAAAACCTAAATATATGTGAAAACATCAAATACTATACAAAACACAAACCATTAATATCTAGAAATACTATATGCAATTTAAGACAGACTCCTTCCAGGTCTCTCACACAAATTGCATCCGGCTCTGAATCATCCTCACCATTTACACTTACCCAGTGCTTTAAGTGGCCCAAAAGAGGTGCCGGTACTCTATTATAGCCTATATTTATATATATGTATATATATATATATATATATATATATATATATATATATATATATATATATATATATATATATATACACCTTATTCGCAATCAGCCAATCCTAAGGAAAGTAGACTGACGTATAAAAACTGAGTCATATAGTAAAACACACAGACAATCACATATGAGACATTACTGCTGTTAAATCACTGAAAAACTGATCACAGATTAATTACAGTAAAGAATCAACAACTCTCTCTTTATCATTTACACACAGAGACACCATAAGAGATTAAATATACATAGTGGCGAGCGGGGTGAGATGAGCCCATTTTTACAGATGGTGTGTTTAAAGTGAGCACATGACAGTAATGGGTCCAACTTGCATATGTACATACATTTCAGGATGTGGTGCCTCTGTAGGGATAATGATTTTGAATCTAAAACAAACTTTCAAAATATAGCTTCCCAAAAGTTGTCTCTTGGCTCAACTTGCCCCCAGTGAGGGCTAAATTGAGCCTAGGGATAGGATAAGTTGAGCCACGTGGAGTTAAACTGTGCCACTGATTAAAATAAAACATTTTCAGCTCATGCTATATCAAAGGAAAAGATATTCAATAAAAAAACTTCTTGTGAATGGAAATACAATTTCATAAAAACTTAAATGGCCATTGTTCATGAACAATTAACAATTACTCTTTCAGAAAAAATAAAATAAAATTGAAAACAAAGAATGAAAATAAATAAAAAATAAATAAATACAACACAGCAATACATTAAAATAATAGTTTATAAACAAAAGAAGGGGTGATCCACTAGCTCAATTTACCACACTCCTATCATTTTAATAAACTTGTATCATCCAACAGTTCAGAGCTAACATCATGCTAACAGTATAGCCTCATATTATAACTTCCTAAAGCACAAAAGGTTTTTTTTCTTTATACCTAAATGTAGTTGCCAATTATCCAATGGGCTTCTTTCCATCACAGGGTGAGTAAAATGAATTACTCTTCATATATTTTTGGTCATATCACCAATTTTGTTTAAGGTTGCCTAAAAACAAGGAGTAGCTCAGCTTCCCTGCAGGCTAAAATCACCCCACTCTCCCCTACATAAATCAACCACAGAATTACAGGGTTAGTTCACCCCAAAATGAAAATTCTGTCATTTATTACTCACCGCCATGTCGTTCGAAACAAATAAGATCTTCATTCATCTTCAGAATACAAATTTGTATTAAATTGGAGAGCTCTCTGACCCTCCCATAGACAGCAACGGCAACGTAACTGTACTATTCCTAGGTTCAAAATTGTAGTAAGGACATCAGTAAAACAGTCCATGTGACTTCAGTGGCTTAAGTTAAATTTACGAGAATACTTGTGTGAAAAAAAAAGATCTTATTCAACAAATCTTCTCCCCTGAATTACAGTCTTCCACCATTTTAGAGTATCACAATGCATACGCATGCTTTGCCCTAAGCATAAACAACGCTGAATATGCAGATTACGTTCATGTGTGCGTGCTTTCCCTTGAACGTAAACAACGTTGATTACATCGAATATGTTCTTGGATACTCTCGATTTTTATTTTTGTTTTCTTTGCGCACACAAAAAGTATTCTCATAGCGCTGCAAAATCAAAGTGGAGCCACTGATGTCACATGGACTGTATCACCAATGTCTTTACTACTGTAAGTTTCTGGACCTGGGAACATTACAGTTGCGTTGCTCTCTGATTACATCAAAAATATCTTAATTTGTGTTCTGAAGATGAACAAAGATCTAACGGGTTTAAAATTTACATGAGGGCGAGTAATTAATCACAGAATTTTGATTTTTTTTTTAGTGAACTATCCCTTTAAACTCTGAACAGTTACAGTTACAAGTACAGAGACTAAAACAGAGCTATTATATTCTCCAATTACACACAATGGAGGTCTGTTACTGGACTTGGGTCATTTTAAAAACTTTAAATAAAAATATACTCACATTAGGATAAAGTCTCCAGTTTATAATTGGATCATCCTTCAGATCAGATAGATAATTCATACTAGAATATCTGAAGCCAGAACAGAAAAACCTTCATCTGTGATGCCACAATTCATCAACCTGTAGATAACAATGACACAATTTGAATTGTAGTGCTGCGGCTGTAGCTTGTTATTCAATGTGGTTTCAGAGCAGGAGAAGAGATATAATGACAAATAATTACCACATACTGCTGCTGATGGAATTAGATTGGAGCAAGTTGGTGCTCATTGAAACTGTTTGAAACTCATGTGGCTTAAGAACCGAACAGACAAACAAAGCTGAATGTGATTTATTGTTTCATAGTGACATAAGAACGGGTCTGTCTGGGAACAGTCTCTCGCAGCTTTAATACACACATACAGGATGCTACTTGCTTTACTTTGCTCTTTCCCATTACATATCATTTATTGACTTGTGATCAAAAACATCATTTTTTCATGTTTGGTCTAATCTGGCAACTAAACTCAATAGCTATATTCAAGGTCATAATATACTACATTTTAGTAATAGGAATTACCATAAAGGATGTTTTAATAATAACAAAGATTTTTTCCTATTAGAGAGATGATCTTACCACAGTATCTCCAATTTACAGTGTGGATCCTCCAGTACAGCAAAAAGCAGATTCACTGACTTTCCTAGTTTATTTTCAGACATATTCAGATCTCTCAGGTGTGAGGGGTTTGATCTCAGAGCAGAGGCCAGAACAGCACAAGTTTCATCAGTGATGCCACAATTATTCAACCTGTAGAGCACAATGACATATTCTTAAATGTTTACTTCAGATCAGTTTAGCAGTGAATCAATTATTAAAGAGAACTTAAAAACACCCAAATCTGTATGAGGGATCATTGGATTGAGGTCTAAAATGTCACAAAGCTTAAAACATGATCATAAACATCTTAATACATCTTTTTTATTAATGACACCATTCACTTCATAGCTTTTAGAGTTCTACTCCATAGAGTTTTACTATGTTGTGTGTATGTGTGCATACAGGTGTACCCTTCATCACCAAGCACAGTAAAATCAGAGATCACCCGGATTTACATGCAAGTATTTTTAAAACATAATTATAATGTAAAAACATGTATAGACACAATAAGTGCATTATATCAAATTATTCATTTAAATGTAGTTAAGGCCACCTAATATAAAGTGGGACCCATATTTCTTGTATAATTATATTTATTATACCATGTTGACATGCAAATTTCCATGAAGAGAGCCACATTTTTGAGCATGATAACAGTATGAACTGTACATGGTCAATCTGCCAACCTGCCCAATCAATTAGAGGACACCACTTCTAAGTTATATATTATAATAACCATTGGGCACATTATTAGCACTATTAATGACCTGTCAGACACTTTATTTCCATTTGTTTTAAAGTTTTCTTAATTTTTCTTTAAAATAAACACATCCAGAGCTAATATGCAATGGAAAAGTATGGGATCAGGAAAAGGCATATTTGTATTCATGTTGGTGTCCTTACTCTCCCTCTTACAATAATGACTTTTTTCTTTTAGAATATTTGTTACAGATAATTAATTTAAAAGGTTTTGTTATTGCAAAAGCAGGTTTAAAATGAACACAGAAGTCCACACGTGTACAAGACAATTTCTTTTACTTTCTGTACATGGTTTGTCCAATCAGTGGTAAGTATTCTGTTTGATATCATAACCCAGAAGAGAAAGACTAATTCGCTACTGGTTCCACCAAGATTTTCCTGTTGGGTTTTATAATGGAGTTTTCAATTTATGAGTAAAATAAAGCCTGTAGTAAACATATCTTTAGAATACTTTGGCATTTTGTTTAATTTTGAAGCTGTTGTGTTTATTTTTGAAAATGTATTTTTCTAATAAGTAAATAATCAGTCTCTGTCCCTTGTTGTGTTTGTTTTATTTCTTTCCAGGTGTTCCCTGCATATTGTGTTAATTTTAAGCTCCAGGTATTTCCTATATTGTTTCATTAGTCCCAGGTGTTCCTCGTCTTCCCATTTGGCTTGTCCTGTGTTTAAATAGTGATTCCAGTTTAGATTATCTTTGTTGGCTGTTATATGTCTTCTGTAAGTTCCTGTGTTTTCCATGTCTTTGAATTAAAATTCTATGTTGAATAAAAATCTCCAGCATCTCCTGTGTCTCCTTGCTTGCTTGTCCCTTTTTGTTTTGTTGTAAAAAGTATATTGTTTTCCTTTTCGCGTCGCTGCCCTATGGATGAACGAGCGATGTTCATTGCAGTGGCTCAGGCAGGCCACGACACTGTCATGTATGCGAGGACGTTTGTGTCGCTCACCATTGCCAGCTCCCTTGAGGGGGAAATCCTGGTGACACTGTTCTAGATTGGGATGATTTACCATGGCACCGCGGATCTCTTAGACACCACCAACCTCGGCTGGAAGGACGCAGTCATCCGGTGTCTGGAGAGCCTCTGATCCCAATCCGGCACCCATCAGCCAGCCGTCCCCAAGTCAAGCCCGTTGCCGGTTCATATACCATGCCAAGTTAAAAGGACTTTAATGTGGCAAGTCCAACGAACATTAATATGGCAAGCCCAACGAACATAAATGCAGCAAGCCTGCCAGCCCCAAATCTCACTCTAGTGCCTATTCCTCGTAAGTAACTCGTAAATGCCTTCCAGAACACCCTCCAGTACCCGATTCCCAGTTAAGCCCAAGATGGCCTCCTGGTCCCCCATCAAGCCCAGGAAGGGCTCCAGGCCCTGAGTACAGACCCGTACATTTCCCCAAGTTTTTTTTTTTTTTTTATCTGTTCTGCCATGGCCTACTGAGTCCCCACATCTGCCATGGCCTCCTGAGTCTCCTGTTCCACCATGGACTCCCGAGTCCCCAGATCAGCATGGAGCCCCAAACCGGTTCTGCTCTTGTAGGCCACTGTCCAGTGCCCACCCCCCTGCTCCATTGGATGTTATGTGGCATGAGGTCACGCCTTCCAGAGGGAGTGTTATGTCAGACTCTGTACTGTGTTTTGTATGTTTGATTTTTTTTCCAGGTGTTCCCCGTGTATTGTGTTAATTAGCGCCAGGTGTTTCATATGTTGTTTCATCCAAGGTGTTCCCCGTCCTCCCATTTGTCTTGTCCTGTGTATAAATAGTGATTTCGTTAATAGAAGATTTCAAGTTCCTTTGTTGTCCTTTCGTTAATAGTAGATTTCGAGTTCCTTTGTTGGCAGTTATACATCTTCTGTAAGTTCCTGTGTTTTCCACGTCTTTGAATTAAAATTCCATGTAGAAGAAATCTCCAGCATCTCCTTGCTCCTCTATCCCTGGGTAGCGTGACAATAAGCCAATAATCTTAAAAATAAAAACATTATAAATCTCTTTGGAAAAATTTGAAGGAACTGGTGGCAAATTAGTCTTCCGGGCTCTGATGTCATACCTGCACCACTATATACCTACCTTTTCCATTTTGTCTGACTTGTCATTACATTTTCTGACTTTGTTTAAATTTTCGGTTTTATTTTTGGATTTGTTATTTTGTTTTTAAAAATTTGTTTTGCACCTCATAAACAATTTTTGGTACCATTTTGGTATTTTTGGATTTTACCATAGTATCTCCAGTTTACAATGAGGATTCTGTAGTACATCAGAAAGCAGCTTCACTGAATCTCCTAAATTATTAACAGACATTTTCAGTTCTCTCAGGTGTGAGGGGTTTGATCTCAGAGCTGAAGCCAGAGCAGCACAACCTGCATCTGTAATCCTACAGTATGCCAACCTGTAAAAAACAATGACACCCTCTTCACTCTCTCAGATTAGATCAGTTTAGCAGTGAACCTATTATTAAAGATGAGTTACAAATGGACCAATCTGTACATTTGATGGATTATTAGAATGAGACCGAAAATGGCACAGAGCACAAAACATGATTATAAAACATCTCATTCAAGCAGATAAATTTTTATTATATGCACCATATCTGTATTTTATGTAAGATGTCTGTCTTATGCAAAATCAAACATAGCATATACGAGTCATATGATCTTTCCTCAGTTTCTCCAGTGTACAGTGAGGATCCTCCAGTACAGCAGAGAGCAGACTCAGACTTGAAGGACCGAGTTTGTTCACAGACAGATCCAGTTCTTTCAGCTGCCTGGGGTTTGATCTCAGAGCTGAAACCAGAACAGCACAACCTTCACCTGTGACGCCAGAATTCCACAACCTGTCAACAGATAAAAATCATACATGTGAAATGCTACAAAATCCATCAAACAACTTGCTGCAATGAAAAACAAACCAATATCCCGGAGTAATTAATTTACTCAAACAGTACACTGACTGAATTGGTGTGAAGAGAGAACTGAAGATGAACACTGAGCCGAGCCAGATACCGAACAAAAGATTGACTCTACTCTAGTCAAGAACCGTTTCAGTCAGACGCGTCCGATTCAACAACCGAGGAGCTGATGATACTGTGCATGTGTGATTCAGCGTGAAGCAGACTGACACACAAAGCGTTTGAACCGAACTGGTTCTTTTGGTGATTGATTCTGAACTGATTCTGTGCTAATGTTATGAGCGCGGGTAAACCGAAGGCTTGAATGAAGTGCAATCATCGCCAATGACACCATTACGTCGAACGCAAAAGAACCGGTGAAACGTTTTCTTCAACCAGTTTATTGAATCGACTCAGTATCGGGCTCAGCTCGGTGTTCATGTTCAGTTTTCTCTTCACAGCAGTTCAGTCAGAGTACTGTTTGAGTAAATGAATTACTCAATATTTACTGAGTAAATATTGGTTTGTTTTAACTCAGAGGGAGTGTCAGCCACATTAAAAAAGTTAACAGCTTAAGTCGTTTGTGGATTAATACGTATTGGAGACGCGAACCGCTTAAAACGATTCAGTTCGATTTGGTGAACTGGTTCAAAAAGATCCGGTTACATCGAATGATTCGTTCGCAAACTGGATATCACAAACTGCTTTGTTTTTAACTCTCTCACAACAGACACGGAGGAGAAGACAATGATGAATAAAGTTGTAGTTTTTGCTATTTTTGGACCAAAATGTATTTTCGATGCTTCAAAAAATTCTAACTGACCCTCTGATGTCACATGGACTACTTTGATGATGTTATTCTTACCTTTCTGGACATGGACAGTATACCGTACACACAGCTTCAATGGAGGGACTGAGAGCTCTCGGACTAAATCTAAAATATCTTAAACAGTGTTCCAAAGATAAACTGAGGTCTCACGTGTTTGGAACGACATGAGGGTGAGTTATTAATGACATAATTTAGATTTTTCGATGAACTAACCCTTTAAGCAGCAAACTTTGCAAAACACAAAATTTATGTCACTGCCAAAACTTTTGGCCATGACTGTAATCCGCACCCTAGACTGTAAACTGGAAGAAAGTTCATGTGTTCATTTGTCAAGTTTGAGACCAGCTCTTATAATTTCAGATGCCCTTCTGTAAAATGTCAAAACTCATAAAAACAAACAAACAAAAACGTATTAACTACCTAGTAGATTTTAGCTGTTGAATTCAAAAGATGTATAACAGCCATTCAAAAGACTGACCACTAAACACTGGAAATCATCTGCCGCACTGATGATTTATGAGCTTTTAACTTTGATGTTTTTAATGTTTAAACCGTGAATGTATTGTTCTCCGTGACACTTACTGAACTGATCTGGATTCTATAATCACAGGCAGCAGCTTCTGAAGAACTTTCATATTTTCATGTGTATTCTTTCCTTTAACAAATTTATCAAGACGAAACTCATTCAGCTCATCCTCTGACGTTAACAACACAAAAAAACTAAAGCTTACCACTGAGATGAAGAGAGTTTGGCTTCACTTATTGTTCCAGATTCAAGATAATGTTGTATTTCTTGCACTAGTGAATGGTCACCCAGTTCATTTAGACAGTAAAAGAGATTTATGGTTTTCTCTGGAGAGTTAGTGGTCCTGATCTTCTTCTTGATGTGCTTAACCATTTTCTCACTGCAGTAAGTTTCCTCATTGCTGTCGGTTTTCTCATTGCTACTTCTTGACCATTTTATTAGTCGTTGTAGGTGAACCTGATGAGTCTTCACTGACAGACCCAGAAGAAACCGCAAGAAAAGGTCCATATGTCCATTTTTACTCTGTAAAACCTCATTCACAGCTCACAGAAACATTTTTAATCATGAGTTAAAAAAACAGCCTTTACCTTCACACAACAAACTCTGTTTGGTGATTTGGTCAAAACCATTTATGTTGTTGCTTGTACAGGAGAGGTGGGCATATAGAGCTGCTAGATGTTCCTGAATGCTCAGATGAACAAAGCAGAAGACTTTCCCCTGATACAAGCCAAACTCCTTTCTGAAGATCTGAGTGCACAATCCTGAGTACATTGATGCTTCTGTCACATCAATGCCACACTCTCTCAGGTCTTCCTCATAGAAGATCAGGTTTCCTTTCACAAGCTGCTGGAAAGCCAGTTCACCCAGTTTGAGAACCATGTCTTCATCTGTCACATTCTTCTCATAGTCCTTCTCATGTTTGATGTTGGTCTGAATGATCAGGAAGTGTGTGTACATTTGAGTGAGAGTCTTGGGAATCTCTTCAATCTCTTCTTCACTCTACATCTTCTCTAGAACAGTGGCTGAGATCCAGCAGAACACTGGGATGTGGCACATGATGTAGAGGCTCCTTGACGATTTCAGGTGTGTGATGATCCTGTTGGCCAGGCTCTGATCGCTGATCCTCTTCCTGAAGTACTCCTCCTTCTGTGGCTCATTGAAGCCTCGTACCTCTGTCACTCGATGGACACACTCGGAGGGGATAAGATCAGCTGCTGCTGGTCTGGAGGTGATCCAGATGAGAGCAGAGGGAAGCAGATTCCCCACAATGAGGTTCATCAGCAACACGTCCACTGAGGCTAAATTAGATATATTACACAACCTCACATTGCTCTGAAAATCCAGCGAATAACGACACTCATCTAGACCATGAAAGATGAACAACACTTTAGATTTGTCACTGGATATTTCCATGTCTTTAGTTTCAGGGAAGAAAAACTGCAGGAGATCTGAAAGACTGAGTATTTTATCTTTCATCAAATTGATTTCTCTGAAAGGAAGTGGAAATATGAGATGGACATCCCGATTCTCTTTCCCTTTAGCCCAGTCCAGAATGAACTTCTGCACAGAGACCGTTTTCCCAATGCCAGCAACTCCCTTTGTCAGCACAGTTCTGATGTGTTTGTCTTGTCCAGGTAAAGGTCTAAAGATGTCATTGCATTTAATCGTTGTATCCTCTGTTGCTGCTCTCCTGGATTGTGTCTCAATCTGTCTCACCTCATGCTCATTGATGATCTCACCAATCTCACTCTCTGTGATGTAAAGCTCTGTGTAGATCTCATTCAGCAGTGTTGGGTTTCCCTGTTTTGCTGTTCCCTTATTAAGACAAAGAAATTTCTTCTAATAATAATAATGAGTTGATGAGTTGAATCTGGTGTGTTTGAACAGGGAGACATATCAAATATGCAGTGTTGGGGTTCTCCAGGACCAGGATTGGGAGCCACTGCCTTATGGGACACACTTATGTGTTTACAGAGATTTTTAGTTTTTATTATTATTATTATTATTATTCAACTTTGCATTTTAAAAT
The DNA here is from genome assembly GCF_963082965.1 of Carassius carassius. Lineage (NCBI taxonomy): Eukaryota > Metazoa > Chordata > Actinopteri > Cypriniformes > Cyprinidae > Carassius > Carassius carassius. The sequence goes on along the minus strand of NC_081759.1, from coordinate 11,124,578 downwards.
AAATTCTAAATCTCTTTTCATTAGTCCCTATTACAGAGGACAATTTAATTTTTGGTGCTTCTAATTAAGTGAAAAAAAGCAGTTGCAAATGATGTACAAAATAAATATACTTTTCTGTACACCAAGAAAACGTGCAACACTTTTTTTTACTACCAAATTATTCTCAGTATCTAATTATTATTATTATTATTATTATTATTATTATTATTATTATTAATAATATTTCACATACATTGGAAAGGTTTCCGTGACCAGATCAATTACACTACTGATAACAGTCCTTTAAGCATGTAATATTTTTTAAAATAATTAATATGAATATAGCTTCCTATTATTGACTAGCTTTTAATAATAGATGCATTTAACATTTAATTATACAGCATCTTTACAGAGGCTGCTTTTATGGTTTAAAAAAAAGTAGCATGTAATGAAATAATATGTCCTTCCTTTCTGTCTTTCAGGATTGTTTGCAGATAATGCTGTTCTTCTCCATCTTGCACAATATCATCTCGGTTATGTATGTAACCTTGGTTCCCTGAATAGGGAACGAGATGCTGCGGTGACGTCACCACGTATGGGAACACTTTCGGTGTGACGAATGTCTGAAGCCCTATACCATCCCGCCAATCCTATTGGCCAAATAGCGCGTGGCTATTTGGCCGCGCGCCATTTACCTCAGATTTCATGAGTGAAGAGGAAGAAGAAAGCTATCAAGGTATGGCACGGCCAGAACCGCAGCATCTCGTTCCCTATTCAGGGAACCAAGGTTACATACGTAACCGAGATGTTTCCTTTCATAGGTCACTTCGATGCTGCGTTGACGTCACCACGTATGGGAACGCTATACCATAACGCCTGACGTACCTGATAGCTGGGATCCAAGGAAGCATCTGCTCAAGCGGAAAGAACCCGGGAGCCAGGAGCCATCCTCACATCCAGGCTGTAAGACCTGATAAAAGTACTCGGTGAGGACCAGCCTGCCGCAGCACAAATATCATCCATAGAGGATCCACTGAGAAAGGCTTGAGAAGAAGCCACTGCTCTCATGGAATGGCCTTTAACTCCTAAGGGCGAAGCGAGCCCGCGCGCCTCATAGGCAAAGGAAATAGCCTCCACCAGCCAATGGGACATGTGCTGTTTCGTGACTGCATGGCCCTTATTCTTATGTCCAAAACAGACAAACAGCTGGTCAGACTTACGCCAAGGGGCAGTACGATCCACATAAGTCTTTAATGCTCTCACAGGGCAAAGACTTAGATCCCCAGACTCGGCCACAGCAGGGGAAAAAGCCTCCAGGACCACCTGCTGAAAACGAAAGGGATTAGATGCGACCTTAGGAACATAATTAGGCCTAGGTCGCAACAACACTTTCACAGAGCCCGGTGCAAACTCCATGCACGAGGGTGAGACAGAGAGAGCCTTCAAATCCCCAACTCTCTTGAGGGAGGATAAAGCCATGAGAAGAAGTGTCTTCAGAGTCAGGATTTTATACAGTTTCCAGGGGCTCAAACGGATGCCCTGACAAACCAAGCAACACAATGGATAAATCCCACGCAGGAACTCGCACAGGGCGGAAAGGCCTCAGCCGTCGCGCACCCTGTATGAAGCGAGAAACCAGTGGATGACGACCCACTGAGACACCACCTATATACTCGTGGTAAGCTGAAATAGCCGCCACATAAACCTTCAGGGTAGCTGGTGTCACTCCATCTTAAAAACGGTCCTGAAGAAACTCCAGTACTGAAGCCACTGGGCAGTAAACTGGATCCACATTATGAGTTTCGCACCAAGTCATAAACAGTTTCCACTTGAAAGCATATAGGCGTCTCGTAGAAGCTGCCCTAGAGTTTAGTAAAGTCTCGGTGGTCTCAGCAGAAAGACCAGGACATATCAACTCACTCCGCTCAGAGGCCACGCCCACAGATTCCACAGATCTGGCCTCGGATGCCAAATCCGTCCTTGTGCTTGCGATAATAAATCCTGTCTGAGGGGAATCTCCCACGGAGAGCCCGCTAACAGATTGATCAGATCCGCAAACCACGGCTGTGTGTGCCATCGCGGAGCCACCAGCAGCAGCTGTCCCACTCTGTCCCGCCGTATTCTGAATAATACTTCTGGGATCAGACGAACCGGGGCAAACGCATACAAACTGGTCCTGGGCCAGCTGTGAGCTAGCGCATCCAAAACCAGGAGTGATGGAGGACATAGGGAGAACCATAGCAGGCAATGCGTAATCGTGCTCGACGCGAATAAATCCACTTTCGCTTCCCCGAAAATCCGCCATAGGAGATTCACCGTCTGAGGGTGCAATCTCCATTCCCCCGCTCCAAAGCCTGTCTGGATAGAAAATCCGCTCCGAAGTTCAGTTGTCCGGGGATGTGAACAGCCCGGATCGACAGAAATTTGTTTTGAGACCAAAGAAGAATACGTCTCGCCAGCCTGCACAGGGGGCGAGAACGCAATCCTCCCTGATGATTCAGATAAGACACGACCGCTGTGTTGTCCATTCTGAGAATCACATGACGGCCGATCAGTAGACTCGAAAAATACTGGAGAGCCAGAAAGACCGCCAGTAATTCCAATTTGTTTATGTGCCAGCTGCGTTGTGCCGCTGTCCACACTCCGTGGGCTGGGCGCCCCTGACAAACCGCCCCCCAACCGGTCAAAGACGCATCTGTCGTGACAGTCTCTCGGGAAGCACAAATCCCCAGCCGAACCCCGGTGCGGAGAAATTCGGCTGACGTCCATCGTTTTAACAACATCACACACCTCCGTGTCACCGAGATCGTTCGATGCGGAAGACAACGGGGTGAAATATTCCGTCGTTTCGTCCACCACTGAAACGGGCGCATGTGAAGCAAACCCAGATGAACTACGGGAAGCGCCGCTGCCATTAGACCTAACAGTCTGAGGCACAATCTCACTGTTACAGCGTGACCCGCTCTGAAGTGCTGTACGCATGATGCAATCGACTGAGCGCGCGGGAGAGAAAGCTTTGCTGTCATCACGCGAGAGTCCAATTCTATTCCCAGAAAGGTAATCCGTTGAGAGGGGATTAACACACTTTTCTGGAAATTCGTGCGTAAGCCCAGGCTCCATAAATGATTCAGCACAAAGTCCCGATGAGAGTGTGCTTGAGTCTGCGATTGCGCTAACACCAGCCAATCGTCCAAATAGTTCAACACACGGACGCCCCGGAGCCGCAATGGGGCCAGAGCTGCGTCCATGCATTTCGAGAAAGTACGGGGAGCTAGCGCTAAGCCAAAGGGAAGAACGCGGTACTGATACGCTTTGCCCTCTAAAGCGAATCTGAGGAACTTCCTGTGTCTCTTGATGATCTGAATATGAAAGTACGCATCCTTCAGATCGATCGTGACAAACCAGTCGTTTGGTTGAATCTGAGACAAAATAGACTTTACCGTCTCTGCAGTTGATCCAGAATGCAGCAGCGAGGGTTGTCTTCAATGAGCCAAAAAAAGTTCATGTTACTCCTCTCCTCATCAGGTTACACTGGCTACCAGTAGCTGCTCGCATCAAATTCAAGGTACTGATGCTAGCCTACAAGACGACCACTGGCACGGCACCAACTTACCTAAACTCATTGGTTAAATCTTATGTGCCCTCCAGAAGTTTGCGCTCTGCAAGTGATCGACTCCTTGTGGTACCATCCCAAAGAAGTTCAAAATCACTCTCACGGACCTTTTCCTGGACTGTGCCCAGCTGGTGGAATGACCTCCCAATCTCAATTCGTACAGCTGAGTCCTTACTCATTTTCAAGAAACAGCTAAAGACTCATCTTTTTCGCCTGCACTTAACCAACTAACACTAGCACTTTTCCTTTTCTTGTCTTTTAATTAAAAAAAAAAAAAAAACCTACCTATGCGTTCTATACTAGACTAACTGAGACTTGTCATGGCACTTGTATACTGTTGTTGTTCTCTTGTTGACCTGACTGCTTCTATTGTTCTCATTTGTAAGTCGCTTTGGATAAAAGCGTCTGCTAAATGATTAAATGTAAATGTAAATGTACCGTCAACATCTTGAATTTGCTCGGCCTGAGAGCAAGATTCAGACGGCGTAAGAATGGGTCGTAATCCGCCGTCTTTTTTTGGTACCACAAAATAATGGCTGTAAAACCCTGACTCCATCTGAGAGGGGTGTACTTCTTCTATAGCCCCTTTGCTCAGTAGAGCTGACATCTCCCGTCTCAACACCGCTATATCCATCGGTTTGACCACCGTGGAAAGAATTCTGCGGAAGGGGGTGGGCCTTTCCGAAACTGAATGGTGTATCCGTGACAAATTGTGCGTAACACCCATTGAGAAATGCCGGGCAAGCGTTCCCACGCGGCCCGAAAGAATGTTAGCGGTCTCAAAATGTCAGTTTCCTTCAACGCACACATTGAAATGTCCGGGCACTAAAAACTTGCGGTGTTTGTGCACAGGGGAAGTATATGCATAGTAGTCTGCCGCTAGCGAAAAAGCGGCGGCTGTGCGAGCCGTCATGACGGGCCGTTCATGAAAGACCCCTTGAAGCGTCCCTCGAGCTCTGAAAACTGGATCGCGCAGAGTATCTGAGGGAGCGTTTGGCGTTGCAGTTCGCTCCAATGCTGTACGAGGCGCTGTTTGCGGCGAAACAGTCAAAGTTTGAGCATGGGGACTGCAATGAGAGTGTTGGATGCGCGAAAGCGGTCCAACGGCGCTCTCTAGCGGAGGGCACAGTCCCTGGCAGGCAGCAAAAGGATCAGGAGCTGCTGTTCGGTGCCCGAGAACGAGAGGCATTAGCTGTCGAACTCAGGTTCAGCCTTTTCCGTTGGCGTTGAGCCGGTGGAACAACCCTAGGGCCCCAATCCTTGCGAGGGGGCGCCATAGGTGAAAGCTCCTCCCTAGAGGCTACTCGCTGGCGGTGAGAGGATGTTGAACGAGAGCGCGCGGGCGCCTGTCGGCGTTCAACCTCTCTGGGTCTGCGGGGAATCAGCTGGTGGAAAGCGGCTGATTGCTGTTTCGCTGCCCTGAATTTTTCCACCACTGAAGTGACAGCCTCTCCAAACAAACCGTCCTTGGAGACAGGGGCGTCCATAAGAAAAGATTTATCCTTCTCCTTTATGTCGGTGAGATTAAGCCAGAGGTGGCACTCAACCGTAATCAAACCAGCCATGGAACGGCCCACTGTCGAGCAGTATGTTTGGTAGCACGAAGCGCCAAATCAGTTGCCCGCCGTAGTTCTTTTACCGCTTCAGGTGTAATGCCCTCCCCTTCATCCAATCCTTTTAACAGCTCCGCTTGGTAGGCCTGGAGGACCGCCATAGAATGGAGCGAAGCAGCCGCTTGGCCAGTGGCCATGTACAACCCGAATTCCGGAAAAGTTGGGACGTTTTTTAAATTTTAATAAAATGAAAACTAAAAGACTTTCAAATCACATGAGCCAATATTTTATTCACAATAGAACATAGATAACGTAGCAAATGTTTAAACTGAGAAAGTTTACAATTTTATGCACAAAATGAGCTCATTTCAATTTTGATTTCTGCTACAGGTCTCAAAATAGTTGGGACGGGGCATGTTTACCATGGTGTAGCATCTCCTTTTCTTTTCAAAACAGTTTGAAGACGTCTGGGCATTGAGGCTATGAGTTGCTGGAGTTTTGCTGTTGGAATTTGGTCCCATTCTTGCCTTATATAGATTTCCAGCTGCTGAAGAGTTCGTGGTCGTCTTTGACGTATTTTTCGTTTAATGATGTGCCAAATGTTCTATATAGGTGAAAGATCTGGACTGCAGGCAGGCCAGGTTAGCACCCGGACTCTTCTACGACGAAGCCATGCTGTTGTTATAGCTGCAGTATGTGGTTTTGCATTGTCCTGCTGAAATAAACAAGGCCTTCCCTGAAATAGACGTTGTTTGGAGGGAAGCATATGTTGCTCTAAAACCTTTATATACCTTTCAGCATTCACAGAGCCTTCCAAAACATGCAAGCTGCCCATACCGTATGCACTTATGCACCCCCATACCATCAGAGATGCTGGCTTTTGAACTGAACGCTGATAACATGCTGGAAGGTCTCCCTCCTCTTTAGCCCGGAGGACACGGCGTCCGTGATTTCCAACAAGAATGTCAAATTTGGACTCGTCTGACCATAAAACACTATTCCACTTTGAAATAGTCCATTTTAAATGAGCCTTGGCCCACAGGACACGACGGCGCTTCTGGACCATGTTCACATATGGCTTCCTTTTTGCATGATAGAGCTTTAGTTGGCATCTGCTGATGGCACGGCGGATTGTGTTTACCGACAGTGGTTTCTGAAAGTATTCCTGGGCCCATTTAGTAATGTCATTGACACAATCATGCCGATGAGTGATGCAGTGTCGTCTGAGAGCCCGAAGACCACGGGCATCCAATAAAGGTCTCCGGCCTTGTCCCTTACGCACAGAGATTTCTCCAGTTTCTCTGAATCTTTTGATGATGTTATGCACTGTCGATGATGAGATTGACGTTGAGGAACATTGTTTTTAAAGTTTTCCACAATTTTTTTACGCAGTCTTTCACAGATTGGAGAGCCTCTGCCCATCTTTACTTCTGAGAGACTCTGCTTCTCTAAGACAAAGCTTTTATAGCTAATCATGTTACAGACCTGATATCAATTAACTTAATTAATCACTAGATGTTCTCCCAGCTGAATCTTTTCAAAACTGCTTGCTTTTTTAGCCATTTGTTGCCCCCGTGCCAACTTTTTTGAGACCTGTAGCAGGCATTAAATTTTAAATGAGCTAATTAAGTGGATAAAAGTGTAAAATTTCTCAGTTTAAACATTTGCTACGTTATCTATGTTCTATTGTGAATAAAATATTGGCTCATGTGATTTGAAATTCCTTTAGTTTTCATTTTATTAAAATGTAAAAAACGTCCCAACTTTTCCGGAATTCGGGTTGTAGGATTTCCCCACTAAACTGGACGTGACTCGACACGCCTTCGAGGGAAGGAGGGGGCGGGACTTCCACGCCGCGGCCGAATTAGGCGCAAGGTGCTCGGCGAGAGTCTCTTCCACCAGCGGTATCGCTGCATAGCCATGGTCCGCCATATCAGAAATGGTGGCGAAATCTGCAGCTGCAGCATTCGTGATCCGCGCCGAAAACGTCTGTTTCCAGGACCTCGAAACCTCCTGGTGGAGGTCTGGGAAAAAGGGCAGAGGCCTCCGGGCTGCGCAGGCGTATGACTAGTCAAAAAACGGTCGTCCAGCTTGGAAGAAGGTTGGGCCTCGGCCTTCTCAACCTCCCATTCCAGCCCCAATGTACCCACCGCACGGGAAACCACATCCAACAGCTCACTGTAGGAGGGGGAAACACGCCTCTCCTGTCCACTAGGAGGGAGAGGGCTCGTGTCGGCCGCGAAGTCCTCAGACCCCGAGGCCGCGGTGGATAGAACGTCGTCCTCATGGCGGTCACAACCGAAGGAGATGGCAGTACATGCCTCCAGTGTGGGCCATAAATCCTTACAGGAAAAGACGACAGGCCGCAGGCCATCGCAGTGGGGGCATGAAGAAAGGCCGCTAAGCGCCGCCTGTGCGTGGTGTAGGCCTAGGCAAACTACGCACCTGTCATGAGTGTCCCCCTTGACGATGTACCTGGTACACACCTCTTTGCACTTCCTGAAACTCATCGCGTCCGCGGAGAGGAGAATACTGCTCGTGATGATCGCTGTTGAACGCGAGACAAAAGGGCACAGAAGATTCGCTTCGTACTGAAGGAATGAAATCTGAGGTAAATGGCGCGCGGCACCAGGTATATATATGCGTACGCATGCATGGGTGGTGCCACGCGCTATTTGGCCAATAGGATTGGCGGGATGGTATAGGGCTTCAGACATTCGTCACACCGAAGGTGTTCCCATACGTGGTGACGTCACCGCAGCATCGAAGTGACCTATGAAAGGGAACTTCCCACCACACACAGAAATGCTCCCTTGATCAGTGTTTAGACTTTGCAGTGGTTTGATTTTTGCAGAAAATGCAACTTTGTTTTAATTCTAAGCTTATAATGAATACATTGTGACCTTCCAGCAACCCATATATTGTATACAGAACCAGTGATCAAAACAATAATTGAAAATAGTATTTTCGTATTGATAAAGCATTGTGTTCTCTTTTTCAAGCTTCATACAGTAAACTTTACTTCTGGTGCTTTTATCATAAAAAAAAAAACATCAGTTCTCATCAGGAGTTTTCGTAAAGGATGTATTCATGCACAGCCATCCCCTAGTTCCAGTCATGAAGTGAATGATGTTATTGTCAGTTTTATTTCTGCATTTTTATGTAGCAGGTGTTTGTTTTCCTGAACACGTTATCTTTCTTCCATTGTTCGGACAATTAGTGTTTATTTGATGCTGTGCTGATGGAGTTTTATAGATGATATTGCACACTTGACATGCATGTCTTCATGGTTTTTATTTTCTGAGTTTGAAACAGTGTGTTGTATCACTTTTTGGTCAGTTAAATTATCCAGTGTTATAAAAGTTTTTGCAAAGTATTTTTATTCTTCATAGTAGCAAAAACAAGCTTATTGACAGAGGATGCCGCGCAGTTATATGGGCACTTTGTCTTTGAATTAGTTTTTTCTTTCTGTTTTTATTGCTAGAGTTCAAATGGTAGAGAATGGCAAATCACAAAACACAAAAGTGAATAATTTTTATAACTTTAAAACACAACATAACATACAATGTAAATGTTAGAAGCTAATCATTTGATTAGAAAATGTACTTGTCTTTGAAAAAAAAATCGTATATTTAATGAGAGGAATCGTTTAGATAGAACTGCGAATGCATGTGCTCATCAATATTGCCCAATTTTTGTCAAGCTGAACAACAATAATTAGAGCATTTGCATTATTGTTGGAGGAAGGTGTAGACGTTAATAAGACACAATCTAATAGGTAGCAAATGTTATTGATTGTTAACCAATCTATCCCTTCAGCCGAAAAACGAAATACTTTTTTTTTTTTTTTTAATTGCAGAACAACATACATATGGAAGGAACGAACACAATGTATTATTACATTCAAAACAGCATCAAAGAAACAATTAAAATAATAATAATAATAATTACACAGGGGAAAATAAAAAAAATTACAAAAAAAAGGATTTCAAAAATTCTATACATCCGTTTCGCTTTTTTATTTCTTGATTCTTTTAGGGCTTCAATATAATGTTTAAGCTCAATTTCAAATAATATGATGTTTTGTTGGCCAGATATTGACCATTTCTGCTTGTGTATATGGTATTTTCCATACATAATTATTAAGTTAAAAAAACGAAAGACATCGGTCATAAATGGATAAGGAAGCTTGACGCCGCTGCTCAGCTTTGATATCATTGGTTGTCAATGTCCCTTGTCACCGAAGGATTGTCTGTGGTTGGACTATCTTTTAATTGTGGTTATTGTATAGAATGGATCGAAGATGCCAAAAAGAAATTCAACGAGACATCTCAAATGCAGTGTTTGCGAACAAAACACAATAATAAAACGCAAGATCATAATGCTCCCATGTGCATGATAAAATACTCTGCACTGGGAGCGGAGTTTCGTAGAGTCCTAAACAAACATTGGCATATTATTTCAAGTGATCCTAAATTATCAGGTGTTTTCAAAAATGGTCCGAAATTAGTTTTTAAATGTCAAAACAATCTTCCTGACTTGTTAAATCTGAATATCCTTCACGTGTCAAACAAAGTATTCCTTCTCTTCCTCCTGGTAATTATGGATGTGGTAAGTGTGCCCAGTGTGCTTTTACACATAAACGTAAATCGTTTAGTCATCCACGCACTGGTCGTGACATTCTGATACGGGGTACCATTACCTGCGTTTCCACTCATGTAATTTATCTAATTCGTTGCCCTTGTGGTCTTGCATACGTGGGTAAAACATTCAGACAATTACGCACTCGTATTAGTGAACATCCGGTAACATTCGAACTGGAGATATGCGCAGTCCTATAGCATCTCATTTTAGACAAGCAGGCCATAACGTCAGCGTTTTACAGTATATCGGTATAGAAAAGGTAACAAAACCCTTAAGAGGAGGAGATTATGAGAAGAAATTATTACAGAGGGAACTTTATCTTTTAACCCATATTAAACAGCGCATCGTGTTACAAAAGTATGTTTTGCTGCTATTATCACATTAGTAATAGATTAAGTCAACAATTAAGGGTTGCTATGTTGAAAAAAATTACCTCTTTAGCGAGATCCTAACCCTAACCCTAAGCATAACTTCAATGAACTACAAAAAACAGCGCCTAGTTTTCCCTTTCCATAGATAGAACGACGGAGGCTTGTGGGTAATGTAGTTTAAATCGTTTTATTGACGAAATGAAATAAATAATATATTTAATGGAAAACTGGATATCTAAATATTTTCATTGTGTAAACCTCTGTGATATAATTGAAAGACAGAGTGAAATTTGGTATTTTAGAGTGAGCAATATTTAAAATGCCTTTATGACACATTTCCATTTATTTCTGAAAACTGTGCCCGACATTATTTTATCAGCATAGCATAAGTAATAATCCTTCCGGTTTTCTCTTTGATTCATTAATTGGCTTTTCCAGGGGGTGCTACTGGGCCCCTGGGGGTAGAAGGGCAGTAAAACCTACATACTGTATATGTATTCGCCTCGTCATGAACAACAAACTGAGCTGAGTCACATTTATATCTGACAGTTTTCACAGTCCACACTTTTCTATTTTTACATCATGGCTAGTAAAGCATTTGAGGCCATCTGATGAAACATAGAAAAATTATAAAAAAAATTATTTAATAATAAAAATAATAGATTATTTCAGATTATTTCTTTTATTTTTGAAGTTAACAGTAATAAATATAATGGATAAACCTGCAACAACTTGCTATTATCTATTCCCCATTGTTAAGCAGTAATCAAGGAAAATGCATACACATTGTGATACTTCACTATTACACAAGGAAGAATTCATTGAGAACTAAGAATACTATATATATAAACTAATTAGCAACAATCAGTGTAAAAATGTCCTCCTTACCCCCTTATCTTGCTCCTCGGGTACTGGACATCAGTAATGTGCATGCTCTTGGTTTAAATGGAGTACAAGATCATTCCTGCTACATTCTCATTTATCCCTCAAGTGTTTGTAACAATAAAGCAAATGGCTTTTCAAAATAATTCATCTAGTATCTCCCTTTATATATATATATATATATATATATATATATATATATAAAGGCATATTTGTGATTAAACATATACAATAATAACTTTCTGGTATATTGTTGTTCCAGGTGTCATTAATCTGATAAAAAAAAATTATGTTTTAAGTAAAAAATAATCCTGGTAATTAATAATATGTAGTTTTTCAAGTGTAGATTAAACACATATGAGCCTACCTAGTAAAATTATGAATTTACCAAGAATTTTCAACACACAATATTTACCATATTAATTTTATTGAAGCATAGACTATGAAATTGATAAAGTATCATCAAGACAAACACGATTCAAGGAAAATAATAATGGATCAAAAATTTATTAATATCATAAATTAATCAGTTCACACAGATGAGTGATGAAATGTCCTTAAAAGTAAAAAGATTCCATCCAGTCAGCTGTGATTCAGATCATGTGATACATATAAGACATGTGATACTGTTTCAGAAAATAATGATTCCTTATCTTCACATCTAAACTGGTTTCATCTCCCCATCATAATCTTCTTCTCTCGTGTCTGGAAACAGTTTGTGGCTGATATCCAGCACTGATGTGGTGTAGCTTGTTCTCAGCCAGAGGATCTCTCAGTCCTAACATCCCATTTTCAGACAGTTCCCAGACCTGGTCAAAGTAAAACAAAAAACACAAACAATTCAGATGAAGTTGTTTAATGGACAGAGAGCTCAGCTTATGTTCTGTGTGATTTTAGCAGGGTGAGCAACTATGACCCTTGTAGTACTGTACACTTACCATTATTCAAGCTGTTTTAAGACCTTTTGAGAAGCTTTTTCTCTGAAGACAATTTACCACATCCTCTTCTTTCACTCCATTCAAGAGCATTACTTCGTCAAAAACCCCTCATTTGGCTGATGAGATCATCTGTACAAATTAAAATACTGATCATGAGAAACCCCTTAGCATGTGACAGAAATTTTAGCCTCTATAATTCATCTATTGCTGCAGTAAATGTGTCTTTTTTTCCTCTTGAATCTTTCTCCAAAGTTCCTGACTTCTCTCACAAATGTGTTTTAGTCTGTGCAGTGTAAGGCCTTGCTTCAAACCAATCAACTATCAATCCACAATTTATAACAAAACATTTATGAAACAATGAAATAATGTAAACCACTTTTATAAAACTTGTATTCTTTTATTTAAGACAAAGAGGGGGTGTGTTTTTTTTTTAAACTAAAAATTTAAAAATGTTCCAGTCACACTTTGCCAACATGCTATAATTGTAATAGCTGTATCAAAAAAAAACAAAAAAAAAAACACCATATTACAAAAAATAATTACGGCTGAGATGAACATTCCTGTGAGATAAAATCATAAAGTGCTGTAACACATAACACAGAATTGCTTCAACACACACATACCAGAGGACTTCTGTTTGTTTGGGCAAAAGATGGCCGTCTTTATTCCTCATCCTGAGCAAATAATTTCCTTGGTCTTCCTTATCTTCTGAAAAACAAGATAATCTCTACTTACTCTGTGTGCAATTTATATTGCTCATTAAACATATAATTAAGTTAATTTAAAATAAGATTCAGACCAGAGCATTTGATGAGTAAATGTTGATTCAAAAATATTCTAAACAAATGTACCTGGGAAGAGCTGATCATAGCAAGATTCTCTGAGACTCAGTAATAGCTCTTTTAGTTTTTAGAAAGGTTTGTGAGGGTTGGCTCACCAAAAACTTCTGAAAAAGAAGAACAGCATTAGCTGCAAACAATCCTGTAAGACAGAAAGAAAGGAAATATTACATTACATTACATGCAACTTATACATTACTGTGTGTGTGTAATTATACAGCCTCTGTAAAGATGCATCCATTAATAAAAGCAAGTCATTAATAACAAGCTAAATTCATATGACTTATTTTTAAAATTATTACAAGCTAACAGGACTGTTATCAGTAGTGCGCAAGTCTTAATAATGCCAAAGCGCAGTGCCCTTAATGCACACTAAACCCACACTATCTCCAATACCGCTCCGGAGCTCTATACCAGGTTTAGTGTATCCCATCATGCATCATGTTTTGGAATAAATTGTGAGACTTTTTGCCGAGATCTCACAAGGGGTCACGGAAACCTTTCCAATGTATGTGAAATATTAATAATAATAATAATTAGATTTTGAAAATAATTTTTTCACTTAATTAGAAGCACCAAAAATTAAATTGTCCTCTGTAATAGGGACTAATGAAAAGAGATTTAGAATTTATTTTAAAATGCAAAGTTGAATAATAAAAAAAAAAAATCTAAAAATCTCTGTAAACACTTAAGTGTGTCCCATAAGGCAGTGGCTCCCAATCCTGGTCCCGGAGAACCCCAACACTGCATATTTGATATGTCTCCCTGTTCAAACACACCAGATTAACTCATCAGCTCATCAGTGTAGACTCCAAGACCTCAAAAGTGTGTTTGTCAGATAAGAGAGACACCAAAACCATGCAGTGTTGGGGCTCTCCAGGACCAGGATTGGGAACCATTGTCATCAGGTCATGAAAAGTTCGACACACACTTTTGGTCATCATGCTCACTCGAACACTTGGGCTAAACACAGGAAAGACGTCAAATAAATAATCAAGTGCTCAAGTGCAAAGATGGCAAGTGTGGGTATTTGGACAGTGCAACAGTTTAAGAAACAACAAATGCTGTGCAATTTATAACAGCAGTTTGATAAAAAGGTAAAACTAACACTGACTTACTGCTGCAAATGTCTGCCTCCGCAGCTTTCTGTCTTCTCCATTTCTGAAGGAATACCTCTCCAGAAACACCACAGGGCTGACTGCTTCCTTCACATCTTTTCAGCTAAAAAAAATAAATACAATAATAATAAAAATAAGAAGGGGGGGGGGGGGGGGGGTTAGAATAAAATAGAATTATAAACAGAATTTTAATAATGTTTTGTGAGCAAAATATTTAAAATATAAACTGATGAACTGCAAGAGGGGAAAAATGTGTCCTTTTATTTATTTACTTTTTTTGGATTTACATAAAAAGGTATCTGTGATATCTGTCATATAAAAACACATCAAAAACGACCATTACAGTTGTACAACCATAGTTAGTTTGATGATTATTGTATTGATTATTAATATACCATAGTAAAACTACAGTTACTGTGGTAAAAACATGGTAAATGTCCCGTTCCTGGGTTTTAACTTCAAATTTAATTTGTTACTATTGTACGCGTCGTGGTTACCATGATTTTACTACAAATTTACATCTTTGAACCTGAAATGAATATATTGAAAGTCTATGGCACGTCACGTGACCGACAGAGTCACGTGACGTGCCACACTAATGTGTTTAATCACACTAGTTAGCAGGTGTGTTCATTTAGTTAAACGCAAAGAAACTCAAAGACAGCCACGGATAAATTAAAAGATGATGAAATAATGAAAGTTCCCTTTGGAAAAGGAGAGGCCAAATCATTAATTAGAAAAAGCAGTGAGTGACGAATGGCAGAACAAGTGGGACACAGACAATAAAGGGAGACACTATTACAGTATTCAGAAATCTATTAAAGTGAAGGGTTTCAAAGGGAAATATAGAAGAGATTAAGTGATTTTTTCAAGATTAAGGCTTGGACATACTGGGTTAAAATCAACGCTGTATTTAATGGCAAAATGTATGTCTGATAAATGTGAGGTATGTAATGTTCCTGAAAATGTTGAGCATGTCATAATGAAGTGTAGTAAATTTGATTTTGAGAGGAACATCTTACGTGATAAGATCTGTGAATTAGGACGGGGATGGAATTTAGAAGGGATACTGGGGATAAGTGAGGAAACATGGGAGTGTTACAAAGCTCTCTTTAACTTTCTTAAATCTACAGGATTAGACCATAACATATAGTTTTTTTTCTCTCTCTCTCTTTCTTGGGTTGCTGAAATGTAACCTGAAATACTAAAACCTTGAATTACACACTCCGGTACAGTAGGTGGCGGTATGCACCTGAAAAAATTGGTTGTGACCCGCCATTAATACTAGAGAAAAATGGTAAATGGACTGCATTTATATAGCACTTTCAACAGACCACATGACCATCCAAAGCGCTTTACAATTTGCCTCACATTCACCCATTCACACACTGACTGTGGTGTCAGCCATTCAAGGCGCCATCCAGCTCGTCGGGAGCAGCTGGGGTTAGGTGTCTTGCTCAAGGACACCTCGACACTTGGTCAGGTGGAGCCGGGGATTGAACCACCAACCTTCCGGTTTGTAGACAACCTAAATGAACCACTGAGCCACTGCCGCCCCAGAAGAAGAAGACAGCCACGGATGAGTAAACAATACGGCGCTAATCTGATTAATAAAGAAGACTGAATAAATTTTATAACAGGCATTAAAAGAGCGTATTTACATCTACTCACCGAACCTGTGGCACATGTAAACTGATGGCAAGTATCGCGATGTGTGCTGAATGAGACTTCTTGAACGTGATTTCATAGTGATAAACTATGAATAAGCAATAAGCGAGAATGGGTTGTAAGAAAATGGTTAAACTGCTTACTTGCACTCGCCTTGGAGCGTTGTTAAACTCACCTTTTAATGCCGTTTTTCCTGCAGCTGAGCATTGCTTTGGTCAAACTCACCGCTGAATGCTGTTTTACCTGGAGTTGAGTGTTGTTAAACTCACCGCTGAATGCTGTTTTACCTGCAGTTGAGTGTTGTTAAACTCACCACTGATGAACGCGCTAAGCCTTTGATATCAGATTGCGAGGATTTTTAAACCTCAGAAACAGTTGGCGGGCCAGATAAAAACGATCTCTGTCATATATAATTTTTTGTAGCCTATTCTTTTTTATTTTTATTTATTTAGTCTCGTTGCGGTGTTGCTGACCCAAGATGACCCAAGATGACACATTTAAATGCTGCTGAGTTCTATAGAAGTCTATCGGACTAACCTGCACGTTGAAAAATAACGCCAAAGGTATACCCAGTGTGTCAAAAAAGTGACGCCAGATCCCTTGACCATGCGTCAGACATTTGACGAGTAGGGAGTGAGACTGTGTTGAAGGCATCAAGGCACGTCCGAAATCAATGTCAGCTTCATTTCCTGTCTCCTGAGATGCCTCCATCTGGCCGGTTTTTGCAGGGGGCAGGGTTTCATATTTTTTTGAAGCACCCCTGGGCGCCGCCATTGGCTAGCGGACCCCCACCTGCTGTTAGCATTCCATTGACTCCCATTCATTTTGGCGTCAATTTGACAGCGAATAACTTTACATCTGAGGCGTTTAAAGACTCCATTTGTCCATTAATTATTTCTAAAGAAAAACGAAAATGTATAAAAGGCTCCATTACCTTGTATCTTACGTTATGGTCCCGTAGAAGCAGTTTTTGTAAAAAAATAGGCTAACGATTGCGTCATAACCAGCAACTCTCTGTCGCACAGTAGAGAAATTACCGTATGGGCAGGAGGAGAAGCTCGCAGCCAATCTTTTACTGTCTATGAGGCTATCAGGGGGACGTGGAGGCATGAAGTCAAGGGAGATAATTAATCAGAATACTTACCTAAATTTGCTCCTGTTCAAGCTCGCCTTCTCTGGAAGATTCGGTGGGTGATTCAGATTTCTCTTGGCACAGCGATTAGGAGATTTACAGGTTGCTCACGTGACATCTCCGTCATCAAGCTCAGTTTGAGTCTGCGCAGTACGCCCGACCCCCAGGAAGTAAGTGCTTCTTATTGACTTAACTTGTCTCCGTTGAATCCAATGGGGTCGCTGTGTCCATTTCTTTTACTGTCTATGGGTTTTTGATGTTCCTGACTGCACGTTGGGACAGTGATCACTCAAATTGCAGTGACATCATTACGTACAACGTCAACGGACAACATCACTGGAATTAATAAACAACAGACATGACCGATATTTTTTTACATTTATTTTTTTAGTTCTCTTTAAACACATCGTTTTGTTACAAGTTCTTACAACATATCAGCCGAATATTAATTATAAATTATAATTAGATGTCTTCTAGTGATGTGTGTTTGTTGAAATATGATAAAAAAAAAAAATTAAAAAAAAAACCTTTGTCTTTTCAAATCTTCTATCTTCTAATCATATTCACATTATAATTATGAATTGTAGCTGAAATATAGCAATTGATGCATGACGTCCACTACAGTGGACATGTGATTAATCAGAGTTTTCTCTCAATCTAAAATCAAAACTTGGAAAATTTTACTGTGATATGACTCATAAGATATTGCTTGATGCTGCAATTTTTTTTACCTACAAGAGTCTCCTAGGATAGAAGGAATGGGTGGATATTCCGGAGCTTGCCACTTGGTTGCAATTTATAGGATGATGCACCAGGGTCCAATGAAGAGGCTGATGTGCAACTTTGCCATAAAAACCTGTGCAAATTCAAGAAAAAGCTTTTTTAATAGCTGTCCACTGTAGTGACCACTATGCCTGAAAGGGTTAAATTATCCACCAAATTATCATCATTTTTGTAAGTTAACAACGATGTCACCTCAATAAATTAGTAAAATATTAAACCGAGTTATTGCCTGCATAACATATTTCAATATAAATAATGTATGAAAAAAACGTTAAAACAGAAATAATAAAGATTTAAGTGGCATCTCTCATTCAAACTCGCTCGCTACCGCTCTCACTTCCAGGTCGCGGGTTCTCCGCATTGGATTGTGGGAAATAGTGCTTCGGTAGTGTACATTGGTTGTACCAGAGCCCGTCTATTAGTTGTACACATAGACAGTAAAAGAAATGGACACAATGACCCCATTGGATTCAACGGAGAAAATTGAAGTCAATTAGAAGCACTTACTTCCTGGGGGTCGGGCGTAATGCGCAGACTAAAACCGAGCTTGATGACGTAAATGTCACGTGAGCAACCTGTAAGTCTTCTAATCGCTGTGCCAAGTGAAATCTGAATCACCCACCGAATCTTCCAGAGAAGGCGATCATGAACAGGAGCAAATTTAGGTAAGTATTCTGATTAATTATCTACCTTGACTTCATACCTCCACGCCCCCCCCGATAGCCTCATAGACAGTAAAAGATTGCCTGTAAGCTTCTCCTCCTGTCCATACAGTAATTTCTCTACTGTGCGACAGAGAGTTGCTGGTTATGACGCAATCGTTAGCCAATTTTTTACAAAAACTGCTTCTACGGGAACATGAAGTAAGATACAAGGTAATGGAGCCTTTTATACATTTTCGTGTTTCTTTAGAAGTAATTAATGGACAAATGGAGTCTTTAAACACCTCAGATGTAAAGTTATTCTCTGTCAAAGTGGTGCAAAATTTAATGGGAGTCAATGGAATGCTAACAGCAGGTGGGGGTCCGCTAGCCAATGGCGGCACCCAGGGGTGCTTCAAAAAAATATGAAACCCTGCCCCCCTGGTTGTACACTCGAAATCAGAATGAATTGTGGGTAAAAAGTAGTGGACGAATCAGAGAATGTCTAATATGGCGAGAAGTTTCACTCTCACTACACTTCCAGCTTCTGAACTGGTTGCAGTTCCACTCTGATTCCATATGAGGGCGCTCACAGGACGAGTGCAGAATGAATGGAGGTCAATGGCGGTATACCCCTCAAAATCCACTTTTCTCAGGATATAATTTTTTGTCTAGTAATTTGAATGTTGTATTCGAAAGGAAATGCAAAGAAATTACACATTGCTGGGTGTTAGATTTTTTATAGTCACTTATTTGCTTTAAAAAGGTCCCGTTCTCTGTGATCCCATGGTTCAAACTTTAGTTAGTGTGTAATGTTGTTGTTAGAGTATAAATAATATCTGTAAAATTCTAAAGCTCAAAGTTCAATGCCAAGCGAGATACTTTATTTAACAGAATTCGCCCACATCGAACGACCAGTTTGGACTACATCCCTCTACTTCCTTCAGTAATGACATCACTAGAACAGTTTTTTGACTAACCTCCGCCCACAGGAATACACAAAAAAGGGGGCGTGGTCAACACTGGATTAGGTTTTGATTTTGCAAATTGGCTCAGCATCTATATTGTGACTTTGTACCTTTCAACATGGGTGAATACACAATTGTACATTCATTAGAACCTAGTTTGGATTTAGATCAACACCATACATTCATAAAGTTTAAAAATCAAAGGACTGCCAGCAATGGCTTTACAATCAACTTCAATAATTACTGCATGATCAATTTTGTAATTTTGGAAACACTAAAACCAATAAAAATAACCCAAGCGTTGGCTTGCAATGTTTGGTTGTATTGTTATAAACCTGTTGCAGAATAATCCATTTAAAAAAAAAAAAAACCCATAAACATATGCATTTGAAAACAGCTGATCTTTTATTTTGGTGAAAAACTATAGTTTCTATGAAAACATGTTATACTAATGGGTCTCATTACGAGATATTTGTGCAGTGAAAAATGTTGAACAGTTTCAGAATAGAACCTGCAACAGAAACAGTGTCAGTGGTAAAGGGGTATAGGAGCATGTAACCAACAGTCTTGATTTCTCAACAGTCAGAGGTGGCACTAAATTTAGAAATTTAGGTGCATATAGCATGGTTCAATAACAGTGGGGGTCGGACACAGTGCACAGCACCATTCACTAAACAATGTATTCACATGAGAGTTTACTAGATTCAATTCACAAGTAGTTTTCAGAGCCTCCAGTTACATTGTTCTAATCAGAATCCTAACTATATGGTGTATTTAGTAAAACAAGTAATATTAAATAAAGTACACTTAAACTAAAATCAAAACCCATAACAAAAACATCAATGAATCTATAACAGAAGACAATATAGCAGATGAACAATTCTTTACCAACTTGCCAATAAGTTGGATCCTTGAATCTACAAGAGCAAAGAAATGGTTTACCGAGAAGTTCTTTTCCGACATTTGCAATTATACGATTATATTAAATTCAGAAAACATTAACAGAGTAGGTGATGTTCTCTTTGAGACTTATACGGTTAAAAACACCTAATGCATGTCATTCACAATGAAAAAAAAAAATGGATAAAAAAAAGCCTCTAAAGAGATAACAAAAATCAGATGAGCATCTAACTTTAGCATCGGTTATATTAAAAGCAAAACATACACGCATTTATCTTCTGCAGGTTACATGTGCCTTAAATTTATAAACTCCATGTTTATAATGTTATACTACTTTTGAAAAGGTAATAAAGAGCTAATTGTGTATATATATATATATATATAGCACCAGTAATTGCAATCAAAATTACTCAACCCCTGAGAGACTGCAATACTTTACAAATACATGCTTTTCTGAAGACCCAGGATAAAATTAAAATTGCATCTATAACAGTTCACTGGCATATTAAAAGTTATATTGTCTATATATAAAGTAATATTTTTGAGTCATAAGATTTTATTATACTGCTGTCATAATTATTCAACATTGCAGTTTTTAAGTCACTTATTTGCATGGTGGGGAATAAAACGGTCTCCCAATTAAGCCTTTAGAATTAAAAACACATGCATGTGCTGAAGTAGAGTAGCAAAAAAAGTCAGATCTCACAAAAGCTAAAGAGAATATTGTATTACTTTAGAAAGGCTATGGGGACATTCTACAGAAATTTAAAAAAAAATACAGAATCTTCTGTCCTATAGCCTTCACAGAAATATTAAAATTGAAAAACACAGGGTTACAAATTTTATTTTAAAACAAAACTGTTATTTGAACAATTAGACCTTCTTGCACCATCAATGTGGCAATATTGGTTTAATTATAAAGAATTCCAAGAACCACAAAACTTCGTCCCCGTAGCAATGTACACAGGGAAAGTGTACATGAGTCAGTGTTCACTTCACAGAATCACTCAAATATATTAAACTTTCTCTAATACTTTACTGATGCCTCTGTTAAGTTGTTTTCATAAAATTGCAAAAAAAAAAAAAAAAAAAAAAAACTGATCTCAACATGGTTACTCATTTTACTTTTACAATTTAAATAGTGTTTTAATATTTTTAAAGGAACAAAATGACACTTAATATTTTCACTGAGACTGGGTAATCGTTGTGTGGTCTACATAATGTTTTGTCCAGGTAGTGACATCACAACGTCATTTAGCAACAAATCAATCTGCCTTTAGCAACTTGCCCTGGAAATTAGTCAGCAACACTGCATTTTTCAATGTTGAAGGTCAGTGTACTGGCTGGGAGCGAACAGACGTTCAACACGTTTTAATCGTAAAAGGATAAATATAGAAACATGGTTTATCATTTAGAAACAGACAAATCGTAGCTTTTTCAGAGAAATGGAGTCTAATGAGATAACAGGATTGTATTAAATGAAGCTCTTAATTGGTTGACAGGTTCTCAGGACAAAAAGCTTTTGTCAAGAAAAAAAAAAGACTCAATCTTTACCATCATTACCAACTACATTTTATTGCCGCTTTGTTAAAAGGCCCCAAAATGCATTCGTATCAAGCTCTACCGGCAGGTGAGTTCAGTGACTTTAAAAGAGTTTAACCATGGCTGGCTCCAAACCGTTATTTTGCACTGAATGACCTTGAAGGAAATCAAAAAACAAAGTCAATTTCTTAACATCAAAATAGAAAAGTATAAACAAATCACAGTATTAAAAATGTAGACCGTCTTACCCGTTGATGATCTTTATAAATGACACACATGGCCTCAACTCCACCCTTTCTGCAGTTGGTTCTGGCCAGCTTCACAGTGAAGATGTATTTCATGCCAGCGACAACCTTGAGCATCAACCAAAAACTTAAGACAGTTGGGCCAACCCAGAGCATTTATAAAAAATAAACCCTGTCTGTGGCCCAAAATGTAAGAAATGAAACCAATTTAGCCACCATTGTTACGAAGTCATGCCTGAAAAAGCGCTCATCTTTAACTTTTAGTATTTATTGAACATGTCTAGCAAAACACAGAGCGCGAGAGAGAGCTTATATTGCAGGTCGGTTGTTCTAGTACAATTGGGAACAGTTTTATGGTTCTGAGATTTCACACAATTCTGAACAAATCTATACAGGTCATCATGAGAGCATTCTAGGAGGAACTTTAACACTGGGTTTGATTCAGCGCATTCCCAGTTTAAATGATTAAACCAAATAAACGCTTAAAGTACTTACTTGTTGTTGGACCCTGATGACCTTGGAAACCTTCCACACACGAACATCGTTGCTTTGTCTGTTGTACTGGGCCACTGCAAACCGTAATGCCTTCTGAACATCTTTATCATTAATGTCTGCGTCTACAGGGGCACCAGGAACCCCAGCGCTTGCCACGGCCAAAGTCATGACCAAAAACAACATAATTACCTTATGAAACATGCTTGAATGGGATTAATTGACTTGCCCTGTTTTGATTCTTCCTTTTTCCTTGTTATGTCAACAAGCAAACTGCAAACAAACCTGTTCACTGAGATTATATATATACCTGTGTGATGGGGCGGGGTGTTGTGCCTCTACCAATCAGATTTAGGGAGAGACTTTTTTAATTTAATTGCAGCCCTTGTAAGGCGTGCACTGTATTGGAGCATTCTTTTTAGTCTTCCTCTTTGCACATTGCAATTAACTGATATTTTTTGCACTGGGGGGGGCACAAAGTAATGTGGATTAGTTGTACCAACCATGTGGTTTGAATATTTCCACACATGCTAGCATAACAAATTTTACAGTATTTATTAGTTACCATATCAAAATTATATAGAAAAAAATGTGTGCCAAAATTCAAATTTTTTTAAGATATTGCTGAACATTTATTTTACCATCGTAAAATAAAAATCCTGGCTTAATAACATTTTTCATCTCAGTTTTTTTATTCATTTAAAATCGGACAAATATGCATTATTTTAATCTGTGATTTATGAAAGTGACATGACATACAGCCAGTGGTGACCCATACTCAGAATTTATGCACTGCATTTAACCCATCCAACACACACACACACACACACACACACACAGAGCATTGGGCAGCCATTTATGCTGCAGCACCCAAGGAGCAGTTGGTGGTTTGGTGCCTTGCTCAAGGGCACCACAGTGTGTGAGTGTCAGTCATGGTATTGCCGCCCAGAGACTCAAACCCACAACCTTAGGATTAGGCCTCAAACTCTCTAACCACTAGGCCACGACTTCCCCCATTATCAATTCAGATCGTTTTGTAATGCTTTGATAACTAGCAGAAGACACTAACCAGTTTTACATTGCAATTGCACAGATGGGGCATGTTGTAACACTGCGTTACAATGTGCTATTCTGAGAAACAATGAGAAACAGGTGAATAAAGACTGACAGTCAATGTTTAATGCTTAGAAATTATTATTGAAAGCTGCAATGTGATCACTGTCAAACTCTAAAATCAGATTATTTTTCATTTTTAAAAAGTTACATTATCTGAAAAAAAAAAAAAAAAAAAAAAAAAAAAATATATATATATATATATATATATATATATATATTTAATATTATTTTATTAGCAAAATATTTTTGTTTTTTATGTATATTTTTTTCATACGATCAGATAACATTTTAAGATGTCATGTGGTCATGTTACAACGTGCCCCTCAGTTGTGACAATAGCAGTGTCCCAAAGTTAAGTGCATGGACTACGGAGTGTGCATTTAAAGTGCGAATGCGTCAGTGTGGCGTGACGAAGACTGACGAATTTCAAGAGTGACTTCAAATTCGCCCTTCATTTCCAATTAAAATGAAGTGTACATCTTATGGACACTTCACACCCTACCATATACCAGAATCACTTGCGTGCATATGACAATGGTTTATATTCAAAAAACAAGGCAGGTGAGAGTTCTGTGGAGGAATTCACATTGAAATGTAAGTATTGTGTTTTTATTTACTCAAATACCCAGCAAAAGTGTTAAAAGCCAGGTTTTTTTTTATTTTTTACATATAGCCCACAAACAATAAGACAGGCCCTATATAAGGCAACACTTTCTCTTTGTTGTGTTTCTGTAGCACAATTATATAAGAGATGTCTACAAATGTTTTAACCAAACTTAAGCACTTCAGTATTTATTATGCATGTCCTGTTGTGTCATATTTTCTAATGTTAAGATTGCTTTATATTTTTCATAAATGTTTCCATTTTCTCTTGTTTTAGTACTATTCTGGAGAAAGTGAGCCTGCTGGTGAAAGACTTAAAAAATACAAAGTTAATAGACAATTGTTTTGCTGAAATTTATTGTGCTGTTGTTGTTAACAGGCATGTTTTATTTGCTAAGTGTCCCGGGACAGGTGAGGGAGTAAGTGGAGCTGCTCGGGGAGGACATCAAACTCCAGAGAGAGAGAAAGAGAGAGAAAAGCGCAAGATTTCTCTTCTTGAGAGAAAATACATTATTTATTAGCCATTCTTCATTAGCCAAGAGAAAACAGTGGAAAAAATGGGTACATTACAGTTTTTCAATATCTTTTTTAAATGTCATATTGTCAATGAAGCAACCTAATTTCTGGAGTTTATTTTTGTGATGCAAGTTATAAATGAAATGCATAAGTTTTACACTTATTCATTTTTTGTGTGTAATTTGTTCGTAAATTTAGCCTGAGTACTTTTCTGTACATTTTGTATTTTTGTTTTGCATATTCACGTGTAAATCAAAGAGAAGTACGTATGTACGTTAATGTTTTTTTAATGCAGCTTATAAATTTTTTCACACAACATTCTATGTTTATTTTCTCGTCCTGTAAAATATTTTTACACATTAAAACAAATTGTTTTATAATTATACTATATATACTATAATACGTACTTTTTACAACAATTTATAACATAGTTTAGGATTAACATCAGAAAAACAACATCAGTTTGAGCCCGGCCCTGTCTCCATGTGTTCTGGGGTCTTCAGGAGGTGAATCTGTTGAACCATTAAAAACCTGTCCAGCTCTGCCACATTCAGCTTTATCCTGCAGTACAGGGGGCTGCTTTGATTAAGGCTTTATTGAGGGACACGCTTATTCAACTGTTCGCTACATCAGCGTTTGGAAAGTGAAAAACTAATCAAATTGGAAGAAACAATTAGGTCTCTGAAAAAACAACACTATAGTCATACGGATCCTATAACTTTTAATAAAGTGAACAGTCTGAAATTGGAGCTAAATGATATTATACAAAAAAAAAAAAAAGTGCATAGATGTGGCTCTCTCCCTTGTGAGACAGATGGGAGTTCGTATACTGAATTATTTAGATGACTGGCTCATTTTAGCCCAGTCGGAGGCGGAGCTGGTGGCTCTGAGATCCCTCCTCCTCAACCACCTCAAGTGTTTGGGATTTTTCCAAAAGCTCATTGTCCCCAAGCCAGTGTATCACGTTCCTGGGGACAATTATCAACTCAACCCATATGAGGTCCATAGTCTCACCGGAGCGTGTTCTAGCCATTCTGCAGCTCACAGAAACCTTTATGCCAGGAACTGCTCAGCCGCTCAAGAGGTTTCAAAAGATGCTAGGTCTCATGAGCTCAGCATCGCCAGCTCTACATGCGGCTGCTGCGGTTTTGGCTAAAACATCAAGTTCCGCCCCATGCCTAGCAGCATGGTAACCACATGATCAAGGTGAGCCAGGCCTTGATGCAGTGCAACCCTGGCCCCTTGGATGAACCCTGGCTGGTACAATATGGGGTGGCGGTGGGGATAGTTTGCACCTGGAAAGTCATCTTCACAGATGCTTCCAAGACGAGGTAGACGAGGTCAACCTTTTGCGTCTGGATGAGTGCAGAAAGTGAGCTCCATAACATCCACTTGAAAATTCTGGCTTTATGTTGAGCTCTCTATGTTTTAACTATGTCCTAGTTCTGGTCGGACAACATGACAGTGGTGTCCTTCATAAATTTCAAAGGCAGGATCTCCTTGAATCCCCTATACACTCTAGTGAAAAGCATCCTAGAGTGTGCCCAGCACCACATGCTCTCGTTGAGGGCAGCGCATGTGCAGGACATTCTGGACACAGGGGTGGACATGTTGTCCCGGAGCAACTTCCCCTCAGAGGAATGAAGGCTTCACCCCCAGACTGTTCAAGGGATTTGGGACGTCTTTGGGAGGGCACAGATCGACCTCTTCGCCTCTGAAGACAAATCTCATTGACCAATCTATTTTTCAAAAGTCAAGGATGCTCTTGCAGACAGCTGGCCCAATCTCCTCCTATATTCTTTTTTCCCCAATCGCTCTGATCCCCCAGGTCATCAGATGAATCAGGGAAGGTGCCCACAAGGTCCTCCTGGTAGACCCTCTGTGGAGGGGCCAATCGTGGCTCTCAGACCTGTCACAGCTGTCACTAGCAGAGCCATAGCTGATTCCCTTGAGAAGGGACCTCCTCTCTCAAGTAAACAGAATGATATGGCTCCCCAGACCCGAGTTATAGGCTCTCCATGTATGGTCTCTTGATGGAAGTTGGTAGTCCTCCCAGAAAGCATCATGAATACAATATTACAGGCTAGAGCTCCATCCACAAGGTGCCTCTATAGCCTTAAGTGGTCGGTTTTCACCACCTGGCGCACAGCCTGTGGTGAAGATCCATTCACTTGTGACATATCTCAGATATTGTCCTTCCTCCAAGACTTAATGGATAGGGGCCATACCCTTAAAGTCTATGTTGTTGCTATCAAAGCTTCTTTTGCACATGTAGCATGTTATGCTGATGATACTCAGCTCTATATTTTTTCGCGGCCTTGCGAAACATGCCATGTAACATGCAATGCATGTTATAACCTAGAATGCTGTCTAAGACTTAATGGCTGCTCTTGTCAATTGTTCATCATCAGTTAGGTTTCTAGCATTTGTAAAACTGAATTTTTCCTTCTCAAAAATATATCTATATTTCAACCTATGCTCTCAATGTCAAATGCAGAAACCTCAAGTTTAGATTATTTTAATGCTTTATTG
The DNA here is from genome assembly GCF_963082965.1 of Carassius carassius. Lineage (NCBI taxonomy): Eukaryota > Metazoa > Chordata > Actinopteri > Cypriniformes > Cyprinidae > Carassius > Carassius carassius. The sequence goes on along the minus strand of NC_081759.1, from coordinate 11,097,503 downwards.
TGTGGTTGTTCTGCACGCTTAATAAACAAACTCCAGTAAAATGCAGCAGCTAGAGTTCTTACTAGACTTGGTGACTTTGCTGCAGCCTGGAATTGAACTGCTGGATTCGTCTGGTTAGAGGAGAACTGGCCCCCTGACTGAGCCTCGTTTCTCCCAAGGTTTTTTCTCCATTCTGTCACCGACAGAGTTTTCGATCCTTGTCGCTGTCACCTCTGGCTTGCTTAGTTGGCGACACTTAATTTACAGCAATATCATTGACTTGATTGCAAATGGTAACGTAGATACTATTTAAACTGAACTGAGCTGCATGATGACATCACAGAATACAATAATGAACTGCCTTTAACTGTCATTTTGCATTATTGACACACTGTTTTCCTAATTAATGTTGTTCAGTTGCTTTGACACAATCTGTTTTGTTTAAAGCGCTATATAAATAAAGGTGACTATGTAGCCGGGCAGTCCGTAATTAGGAAACAACCCTCCTCGACCCTTCACGATCCCCACATGGGACCTATCCATGGTTCTTAGGGGCCTCAAAGAGCCGCCCTTCGAACCGCTTCAGACTGCCGACTTACGTTCTCCGTCATTGAAATCGACTCTGCTTATGGTGAGCATTGGTTAAGCGAGTAGGAGACTTGGTGAGCATGATTTCACCAAGTACATCATGTTCCTGGATCAACATCTTTGTTGATCCTGGAACAACATTCGAATCAACCAATCAGAATTGAGATATAACTTTTCAGGAAGTATCTGTTTTAGTCTTAAAATCAGGGTTAGGTGCTTCCACACCATTGTTAACCAGCTATCATTTCCCACTGATTTTAAGAATAAATTATGTGTGGGTTAGGTTTAGGGCTAGGGATTGGGTTAAGTCTATATTTTTGGACAATAATGTTGATCCAGGATGATCAAAAGATGTTGTTCCAGGACCATGTCTTACTAGGCAAAATCACAGTGACCTAGGAGATTTACAGGTGCGCGCTCCAAAAGCCCCTCTCGTCTTGATTTCAGGGCCTGGCGACTCCATGGTTGTCCTGAAGCCAAGGCATGGGTATGTCCCGAAGATTCTCTCTACTGCGTACAGAGACCAGATTTTTGTTCTCTCCGTACTTCTTCCTTCTCAGTTATAGGTCAGAAGTGCCAGACTGTCCTTGCAAAGTTGGAATTGCCCCACTTTATAGAAACAGCCTTTGTGCACAAAAGCATTGTAGGCTACTGGTTCAGGAAACAGTCCTCATCCTCCATAAAATGTGCTGCATACATCTGAATATTTGGGTTGAACTGTTCTGGAACGGTGTTGCAAATACAAATTAGACACTGATTTCAAGTTGTGTCCTATTTTGGAAGACCAAACAAAGTAGTTTTGTTTCACAATGAAACACACAGTGTCTCCACAACATGGCGGCAGCGGAAACAGCGAGAATAAAAGTTATGCCATCTTTCTTTGCACAAACATTTGGGCAGTGTTTTACAAATCTTCCCACATTGGGACGTAGACATGTGGGGGCGTGTTAGAATGAGCTGTTTTAGGTAGGAGTGGTTGACTCTTAACTTTAATAAAGAATATCTCTTTGGATTTGAAACTTTAGTCTTTGCAACTTTACAGATCTTCTTTTTGCAAGAGCTTGTAACACTCCAAAGACACTCCAACACACATTTATTTACATTAAAGGCAAAATAACTGAAATAATAAGAGCTTATAGATTTATAGACTATAGATCTGGAACTTCTTTAAGTCTGTCTAAATATTTAGTAATTGTAATGTCTCCTGGTCCATATCTTTTCTTTAGGAAGGTCTGCTAGACACAGATTAACGTAACAAATACTATACATATTTATATATTTTGCTATTATATTGTGGAGTGACACTTTCATAAACCTTTCTATACTTCTCAGATTAATGGTAAATATTACAATATCATAGCACAACAACAGTGATCAGCAAAAATAAGCCTAATACTCACAATAAAAATAATAAGGTAATAAGATCATAACAGTCTCGGAGGTAAGAAGTGGATTATCCTGAAATGTTTGTCTTTTTATCCTGAAATGCAAGGCAAATGTTGGATCACAATAATTAGGAACCACAGATTCCCCAAATCTCTTCACTCAATTGGGATGTTCTCAAGACTGCATGGCCAGTGACTGTAACATAGAGTGTATTTTGCTGTAGCCTATTAAACACGTATTTATACTGATTTCAAGAATGGCCTTCTCAGCTGCCATAGTTGCAACTTTTGCATCATCAGAACAGGGTGTTTAAAGCACCACCCTTTCCGTTTAAAAAACGTTTTGCACCGTTTTGTCGGGGCTGAACGTACCCCAGTTATACTGATTCTTAACTCATTTATTGCAACTACATTTTATCTTTTTTTCTTAGGTTTTAGAGTGCCTGATTTTGTTTCCAGGTTTAAAAATTACTCTGAGGTTGTATGAAACTGGTTAATCAGATCACAGCTTACTAGATCAAAAATGACTGCCAGTTTGTATGGAATATGCAATATACAATCAATGAGTGGACTATGGGTGCCATTTGAGGTTGAGACTAGGGTTTAGTTAATTATTTTCAAAGATCTCTGAAATACTTCAAACTATTTTTCCCCTGCTGATATACGGTATACACAACATTTTGCAGGTCAAAAGTATCCTTCAGTGTTGAAAATCATTGAAAATCTACTTACCCCTTCACCCATCCTGGAAAAAAGAAATGAATAAAAGAAACTACATATTAACGTATTAAGAATTGATATTTTAAAAAGCAAAGAATATTAATTCAAATATTTTTCACTTTAAATGTATTATTGTAAACATGTCTTTTAACTGAAGTTAAAAAATTAAGTGGTGAAAAAAAAAATTCTGTGGTAATCAACAGCACAAACAGATTAGCTAAACCTTTTCTAAATGTGGGACATTCCTGGCTATAACACAACATTTGCAACAGTAAAAATAAAGTAATAAGCTGTTGGCAACAAACTGATTAAAAAAAGACAAAAATAAATAAAGATGAGGTAAAAGATGTAGAGCATAAGAAGCAAAGAAATGCATTAATAAAAGAACTGTGAAAAAATATTTTAAGTGCAGAGATTTAATTTTACTACCAAAGTCAAGTTAAAACTTAATTCAGTGAGAATTTTTAAGAAATTTATGCTGAAAGATATTCAGAATAAATTACACAGATGAGCTATGGCAGGCATACAGATCAGCATGGCATGAGATGTAGGAGTAACATTTGTAATTACAAAAAATGGAACAAGAACAAAAACAAAAACCCATCTACACACACAAGTACCCACAGTCAGTTAATATTCAGGTACAAACCAAATGTAATCATTTCTTTTTAAAAATCACACAATAGCAGTAAAAAGATACAAAGCACCAAAGTAAAACTACATACAAAAGACTGTGTTAAGAGAGAAAAAAAAAATTAAGTCCACAGGTGGGCAGTATAAAACAGACGACTGATTATTTCTTGTTCTTGGCCTGATTTCTTGGGGAGCCTTTCAGTAAATCTCGAATCTTGAGATAAACCCCTGTTGCTTCAGCAACCTCTGTAAACTCAGGTGTGTCCTCAAAAGGAATTATTCCTGCAGCAAATCTGCTACGGTGTGGAACAAAAGTTACTTTATTTACCACAGGTTCCACCATGTCGTCGGCCACTTGCGCATTTGACTCCTGTGTGCTTATCTGAGGAGTGTCTGAAGTTCCATTTGTTGCATCATGATTTGCGTTTTCCTCATAAACTTCATCCAGAACAATAATGTCACCCATCTCTGCTTGCAAATTGATCACGTTTTCATTAATTGAAGAGTTTTCCTGTCCATCACTGGCTGTCTCATCTATCCTCTCATCCTCAGATGCATTAGTTACTGGTTCAACAGGTGATGTTGGTGTACTTTTGATTTCATAAGCAAGACTCAGGTTCTCCATCTTTTCTCCATCTTCCTCCGAGTCAAGTTTAAGTGAAGTGACGACACTAGGGGAACTTGGGATGGGGGTCTCAGAAGCTCCAGCTTCAGAATCACTGTTGGTTGCAGTATCAGCCTTCTCAAGGGCTTCCCAAAGAAGCCTTTGCTGCTCTTCCAGTTCCTCCAGAGTCAGCCCATCCTCTGACTCTTCCCCCTCAGTCAACCCTCTGGCTTGAGTGGAAGGAGAATAATTTGTAGGTGGAGTTGGGGGTGGAGTTCCCTTAGGGATTGGAGGAGTGGATGGAGGAGTTCCTAGTGGCAGAGGAGGAGCAATGCCCAAGGATGAACAGCCAGGAGGAAGTGGTGGGTGGAACTGGAAACCATCAGATCTAATTTGAGACGTGTCATGATCTGTAGGAGGACAAAAAATTAAATCATATTTTTTCACGATAATTAATTTTTTTTTAGTGATGCACAAAATGTAAATGAACATTTTTTTCTGGAGGGCAAAATCATTGAACGATCCTTTAACGTTTTATTAACACTTCTCAGATGGTGACGTGTTTTTAATAGATCTTAATTCTTATCAACAAAGATCTTTAAGTCTATGCTTTTTTTAGTTGATGTGTGAACATTACTTCCCTAAACATCATTAGTAGTATATTTATCGTTCAATAATCAAAATGAATTTGGCAACACAATCGTCAACTAGTAATGTACTGTCATTTCAGTACATTACTAGTATTGGTGTAGTATCTTCTGATATGAATACATTACAAACAGTGTAAGTCACATAGTGAGCTGCAGCAGAAAAAAAGGGAAGGCAACACAAGCTATGTGAAGCATTAGAGCATTTCACGGTTGGTCAGCTGTAAGTTTATGCATTTCAGAACAATCTGCAGTCATAAAACCTACAGAGTCTAGTAACGTTTAAGTTGTGTACCTGATTCTATCTCCATATCTGATTCCTGGTTTCCTGAATTGGATCTCCGTTTCTTTGTCTTCTGGGGTGTGGATTCAGACTCGTGACGCCTCTTACTGCAGCTGGAGCTCTGAGGAGCACATATCGATGCACAAGGTCATAAATAATTTGGGAAATAAGGATAAAGGCAATAAATTAGAAATATGTTTTTAAGAGATGTTTTTACCGTTGGAAAGTTACTGCTTAAAAAAGCAGCAAAATTTTGCTTCCAATGCTGAGGCTGCATTGGAATAGAACCGAAAGACCGGTAATCCTGCCCCCCCACCCCCAAAAAAAACACACATTAGATCTAAATAAATTTAATTTAAATAAAACAGAAACCTAAATAGTGGGAAATAAAGATTTACATCAGTATGCATTTATCATGGATAAGATCATCTTTAATTGCAGGCATACTCACATAAACATGCAGGTGAATAATATATAACCATACAAACCTGATTTTGTAGATGGTCAGACTGTAAATGAACTGTTCTAAATTTCCAGAGGATTATGTCAGTGGTAGGACTGTGGCGATATCTTTGTTTTGTTAAAATTTTGCTGAAGCATCACCATACCAAGTTGTATTGCGTAGCACACTTTGTGTGTTTGGAAGAATCATTATTGCAGGGGATCTTCTTTATTAATTCTTTACAGTCTACATAATTCATTACTAATGGATGATTATTATTATGTAACTCTGTCTTTGTTTCTTAACATCAACCCTGTGGTTAAACCATCAATGCAGTTAAAACATTCATTTCAAAGAAAGCTGAAGACTTTGACCTTCAAAACTGAAATTATTTCCACAGTAACAAATGTGAACATTACAAATAAATCTAAAACTCTCTAGAGTCCACCAAACTTTAACCATCAAATTCTTTCCATTATATTCCTCCTCAATGCAGCAGTGCTCGCATAATCCATGCATTGTTTTTTGTCCAATAAATGTGTATGTACACTTACATCTCTCACGTTGGGGGCTGCAGACACATTGAAGCCAGGAAAGTCAACCAGCTTTGAGACATCGTAAGATACCTTTTGGCTGTGGTTGTTTTCATCTTCATCATTTGATCCTTGTGAAGAAAAGTAAGAGAGTCGATGGCAGTTTAGCTCTATTTAAAACACACTATCCTTCATTAATCGTGCACATGACAGGTAATGATCAGGTCCTTATGATAGAACATTTAGCCATCTACAACAAACCCCTTATGTAAGAATGTTTTTTTTTTTTTTATAATTTTCTTACATTTTCACTATTATAATTAAGGGCTTTAACCGGACTGATGACTGGCCATAATAAAATATAAAACTCAACCTTACCATCATAGAGCATCAGGCCTGAATTTTCCATTTCTGCCTCTTTCAACCAACCAGGTGGGTAGCCGAGCTCCCTCATGCGATAGATGAATGGAGGAAGGGTCTTTGTATTAATCCCAAGCGCATCAAGGAGCTCTTGACTATACGAAGACAATACAAAGTTGATTTTCAGACAAACAACACTTAAATTTCCAAATTAAAATATCTGGGGGGAAAATTTGTGTGGAAAGACAAAATGCAATTATTTTAAGCTTAAATTAAATCACACTAAATTAAAATGAGTGATTTTAGTTTTTAAATGCACACCATAGGGTCACTAGGGTGGGTATAACATATTTTAATGATTCAGTTAAAACTAGCCTGGTAAAGTTGGCAAGACAAAATATGATGTGGGATATCATTAAAATTACCTTAATTTGTGTTTTGAAGATGAAAACAGAGATTGGGTTTGGAATGACATGAGGGTGAGTAAATGATGACATAACTTTCATTTTTGGATGAACCAACCATTGGATGCAATAAATGCAATGCTGCAGAAGTTACACCTATTCATTTGTTAAGGACATGTGACCTTCACAGGTTTGGACTGACATTTTTGACTTTTTCGCACAATGACACTTAATAAAATGGCTGACCTCAATATTCCTGGCTTGTACTTTGCAAATCGCTCTTCGACCTCTTCTGCATGGTAGCGCTGGTTGCTCTGATTGCTGTTCTGTGAAAACTCTTTCCTCTTTTCATTGATACGAGTCATATCTTTGGGCTTAAAGTGTGAACAAAGTCTGATTTGTACTTGCATTCTTCAATGATCTTATGTTGATTTCAAAACATAATAATGTAATTATAAGTACTAATCTAATAGTAACAGAAACTTTGTCTATATGCAAAGAGAAACACCTCTGGACAGTCTCGCAGTTGATGGTCCTCAGAACAGCAATTAAAACAGCATGGTCTCGGTCTGGAAGGACAACACAAGATGATTTCACTTCCTCAAGCAGAAAATCAAATGACATACAAAACAGGAATTAATCAATCTTTAAAAGCAATGCAGTTAGAAAAACAGCACTGCTGACTGTCACAGCAAGTCTTGTAAAGATATGAGTCTTAAAATAACAAACATATTAATATCCAAATTATACTATTGTAAACTCTCGTCATACCTTTTCTCCTTTATCTGCACTTCTTGACCCTCAAGGGCAATGATTTGGCCAAAGATCTGCTGGTATCTTTGCAAAAATGATTCAGGAGCAGTGATGTATAAAGACATGATTCAAATAGACTAAAAGTGTTGTTTAAATTGAAAAAAATCACAACAAGTGTAAGTGCACAGTTTAGGATACTTAGGAACTTCCCATCCATCAGTCAGCTGGGGGTTTTCATTCAGTAGCGGTTGTCCAAGTTTATCAACACAGAAGTTGGTGAAGTATAAAACACTTCCTATCATCTAAGATCCAAAAACAAGAAATACTTGTTTTATTTGTGGTTAATTAGCCACCGAATAAGAATAATGTGAGCTATGGCTTCGGTTTGTAGAACTTACACTGAAAGCATTTTTAATATGCTTGAAGTCACTGGAAGTCTTCACTTTGTAGCTTTCCTCCATAACGAAACTTGAATGCTGCAAAAAAACAAACAAAAAAAAAAAAAATACAGCAATTTTGATTACTAGTGAAGACTATTGTACAAAATGTCCAGTGGCTTTAAAAGCATACATGTGGCTTGACATGGAGAGCAGAGCCTTCTGGAGCATTTTTACACTCTTGTAGTCTCTTCTGGACAAGACTGAAGATGAAGTCCTCCATTTCTTTCCGACACTGCCTAAACACACACACACAAGTGCATCTCTCTATAAAACCGCTGTTCTGGAAAAACTGATAGCATGAAACATTAAAATTAAGGGTGATGCAGAAAACACTTACTTGGAAATGATGTTGTTTCCATAGTTAATTTGACAAAGGGGCCCATCGATTTTGGAATCTTCAATTTTCATACCGCTAGAATAAAAATTGGCATAATCGATTAATCAACGACTCTAAATGAATGCCAAGTTTAACTGTATTCTGAAATAAGTTCATTCTTTACTCACGTAGGACGACTTAATATGTTTAACTTTCTCTTCAGTTCCTCATGTGGATCATCATTAAGGTACATATTTTGACTCAGTATAAAGACAGCGACAGACAACAATCAGTGAATAAAATCAAAACAAATTGTAGTCAATCAGTAGGGATACAATATATTGGCGACCATATAATCAGTCAGTTTTGGTGTTTTTATGAATATCATTTCAGGACATTAGAAACGAATTACACTAGAACTTAATTAATCCTCTGAGCAACAGCTTTCTAAATACTACACATTCAGTCTTTTTCCTGATGCCTGTCACTTACAGAATGTGTAAGACTGTAGTTTCAGTATGCTTTAAAAGCATTCAAAAATAGCACAACTGGATGAGCTCATTGCATGATATGCTATAAGGATATTCTCTGCGTTCAAACGCTCTATTGTGTCTTCGCACACTTCTAATGTCTGCCGAAGCTCCCGCAGTCGATCTGAACTCACACTCTCTTCATCAACAACTTCTTCTATCATACGATCGCGCTCTGGCGCGTTCTCTTCGAACTGATCAAATAATTCGCTATCTCCAAACTCCACCGCAGCCATGTTTGATGATTACCACAATGCGCGACGCGTACTACAGTTCAAAGGGCAAATCTTACAACGCGCTGACGCAGGGCTGTTGATTGGCTAGGAGACCACAGACAGGAAGTAATCATAGACAGTAAAAGAAGGAAGTAATACATATTTAAACAACGCTCCATATAACATAAGATGTACAAAACATGTCCTCTTTGACAAGTATCCAGAGGGAAATCTTTATGTAGGCAATGTCTTTTACATGCAATAAGTCGATTAATTTTTAGACTAACTCTAAAAAAATATATATGGGTTCCAGCGCATGTGGGTACTGAGGGAAATTAAAAAGTGAATAAATCATCAAAACAAGCCATGTATACAGAAAATATAGATATAAAAATACCACTTAGTAAATCAGAAATTAAAGTTATCATTAAAGATAATATTAATAAAATGTGGTAGGATACATGATGGGATCGAGAAATAAGGAATACATTAATATAGCAGTCAGAAAGAAGTGATTGTTAAAAAGTGCAGTAATCTGAGGTGACAGTAGGAAACCATTTTAACAAGGCTGAGAACAGGGCTCACAAGGTTAAATAGTTTCTTAAGAATAATAGGAAAACACCAGTCAGGATTATGTATACATAAAGTGGAAAACATGTACTCTTGATATGTAGGAAATACATTGAAAAAAGGAGAGAACTACAGAGGGCATCAAATAATAGAATAATGTAGTAACCACATCACAGAAAAACTATCTGAAACTATCTTTTTTTGTGCAATTCGAAGTGTGCTAAACACAGGTGAGTGGGCCTGTACAAACCACCTGTATTAACACACTCTCCTCTGTGCGCACTAGACACTTTTCACACACACTGCCGTGTGTACATAATAGTGTATGTGTATGTTTACATGCTCATGCATCATCTTGCTCTGTTCCCCAGCCAGCTGCTTGACTGATGTTTCTTTTTGCACATGTACAGTATTATGTGAAGCATTTGTATAGTTAGTATTTTTTTTTAGTTTAAGTATAGGCAAACATACATACATATATATATATATATATATATATATATATATATATATATATATATATATATATATATATATATATATATATATATATGGCATATTTATCGTCAAAATCTGTCAGTAGGTTAGTTGTGTATTCAGTAGGTACAGTATTTATGTGAAGCATTCGTATAGTTTGTATTTTTTTATTTATGTATAGGTAAACATTTATACATAGTATATTTATACTCAAAATCTGAAAGTAGGTTGGTTTTGTATAGGTTTATACTATTTACTTAATTGTTGTATGTCTGTATTTATGTAGCACCATGGTCCTGAGATGCATGACATTTCGTTCCACGAACAAGTTGAACTTGATTGAGCTTAAAACAATTATTGAGTCTGCCTGGCTCACAATATATAATTAATATATATATATATATATATATATATATATATATATATATATATATGTGTGTGTGTGCCTATATATATATATATATATAGGCACATATAATATATATATATATATATATATATATATGTGTGTGTGCCTATATATATATAGGCACACACACAGGCCCTGTCCCAAATGTAACACTTAATGTGCACATTCAGTCTTGCAGACTTAAGTAGTGATGGGAAGTTCGGATCATTTTACCGACTCGGACCTTTGAGTCTTGTTCAGCAAAATGAACAAATCTTTTTTCGAGTCATATAGTTCATTTTTATCAAAAAATACTTAAAATGTTACGTGTTACTTCCCTAACATATCTACTATAGGGCCTACTTACGGAAATGTTGATCACACTAGAAACAATACAAGACTATAATGCTATAAGAAACAGAAAAGATTAATTAATTGTTTACCTGGGTTTTCAGTTTATGATTCGCTCCCCTCACCTCTTATCTGACAAGTCTTTGGGTTTTAGTCATTCTTTCATCACGTGACAGCCCCATAAGCTTTAATCTATGCAGTCTGAGCTAGAAAGAGAATTGATTAGTTAATCTATCGAGTCATCAGGTTTGAGTCGTTCCTTCATCACGTGACAGCCCATAAGCTTGGACCATAGACTGTATAAAAGGAGATACCCTGGCAACAAATCGGTGTATATTGTTTAATATATATATTTTTTGTCTTTATGATTTTAAGTGTAATGCCTTAATGTTTGTATTGTTTAATAAAAAATAACAAATAGACTGTATAAAGTGATGTGACCTACAGCCTGTGTCTCTGGTCTCAAATTGTAGTTTTTTAGTTCTTACAGTTTATAAATGTGTGAATTTCTGTCATGATGGTGAATGTTGTAACAAAGGTAATAAAGAGTTGGTTATTATTGTTATTAAGTCTCTTTCCAACTAAGACTGCATAGGTTAAAGCTTATGGGTCTGTCACGTGATGAATGAATGACTCGAAAAAACAGAAGACTCTTTGTGAGATGAACTATTCAATTATCTTTCCAGCTCAAGACTTCATTGGTTACGCTTATGGGTCTGTCACAATTATCTTCTCCTTTTTGAAGATGTTAAGAAGAATATTACTTTATTGATTGAGCATGAAAATTATTATGGTTATGATCATATATTTTGTGATTCATCAAAATCAGTATACCAGAATTTAATGACAAAAGTCAGTAAAAGAATCACAGATAATTTGTCAGTGTACACTGGTGAAATGTGTCATGGTTCTGCCTTCATGTCCTGATTTTTCTCTAGTCTTGTGGCAGGATCATGACAGGCCCGTGTTTTGTGTACAAGCACATGGCCTTGTCTTTGGGCCTTGTGCTTGTGTTGTCTCGTTTCCTTGCCCCGCCCCCCTTGTTACCCTAGTTTTGTCATCATTGATTTACCTGTTCCACCTGTTGTGTTCATTAGTAGCCTCCCTTTATAACCTCGTGTGTTTCTCTGTCCCTTTGTTGGTTCATTGTCAATCATTGTCTAATATTGTCAAATACTGTCTACATTGCGTGTCAAACTGTGTGAGATCTGTCTGTGAGTAAGTCTATTGAAAGTCTTGTCTAAGTAGTAGTGAGATCCTGTTTTTGTTATAGTGTAGTTTGTCAAGTGTTAGTCTAGTTTATCTCTCGTCAGTCTTGCCCTTGTTTTGCCCCCTCGTGGGTTTTGTTTTCCTGTTTCGTATAATAAACTGTGTTGCTGTGACATCTGTCTGCATTTGAGTTCATCCCCGCACCTTACCCTGACAGAATGAACCGACCAAGAAGGAACTCAGCAGACAGGGGGTCCTCCGAACTCCAGCGACAACTGGAGTTCCGCAAGCAATGCTGGCTGTCATCCCCTACTGACAAGAAGAGGGTCACCCTCCCATACTCGTCCGAGGGTGAGTGGATCCTGCGGAACTATGCCCAACTATGGGAGAGTATCCCCCAGGAGGAGCCGCAGGTCTCCCCCTCGAGGTCCCCACCTTCGGCCAAGTTGCCAGTGATCCCAGAGGGTCGTCTCCTGGTCGTTGCAACACTGGGGGATCAGGCACATCCCTCCTCGAGTCCTGAGGCACCTCCCACGCCTGTTAATCTTCGTGGTAAACGAGGGAGACGGACTTCGTGGGATTCTTCGACGGAGTCATCCTCGGCTGAGTCCGCGCTGTCTGAGACTGCCCGTCCAACGCAAGTCACAGATCCCGCTGAGCTTCTCCAACCGCCCACATGTCTGGCTCTGTCTTCCACACCGTGACCGAAGAGGAGGAGAAAGGGAGCCTCTCGCCCTTCATCTCTGCCGGTCCCAGAGCCCGCTACTGCAAGCGCTGTCCTAAGAGCTGTCCCAGAGCCCGCTACTGCAAGTGCTCTCCCAGGTGCTGTCCCAGAGCCCGCTACTGCAAGTGCTCTCCCAGGAGCTGTCCCAGAGCCCGCTACTGCAAGTGCTCTCCCAGGAGCTGTCCCATAGCCCGCTACTGTAAGCGCTGTCCCAGGTGCTGTCCCAGAGCCCGCTATCGTGAGTACCGCCGAGAGAGTCGCGGGCGATTCAGCTGCTGAAGCTGTCTTGCGGGCTCTTTCAGCACTTCGAGAGATGCCTGTCCTCGTCGCTGCTGACACTTTGGCAGAGAACCTAAAGCATCTTGTCCAAATTCTCGAAGCCACTGGCAAGTCTGTCATGTCATGTACCGAGTCCACTGATTCTTTGAGCGCGCTCACCCCAGTCAGCGGCCGTGAGCGCGCTCACCCCAGTCAGCGGCCGTGAGCGCGCTCACCCCAGTCAGCGGCCGTGAGCGCGCTCACCCCAGTCAGCGGCCGTGAGCGCGCTCACCCCAGTCAGCGGCCGTGAGCGCGCTCACCCCAGTCAGCGGCCGTGAGCGCGCTCACCCCAGTCAGCGGCCGTGAGCGCGCTCACCCCAGTCAGCGGCCGTGAGCGCGCTCACCCCAGTCAGCGGCCGTGAGCGCGCTCACCCCAGTCAGCGGCCGTGAGCGCGCTCACCCCAGTCTGCTGCGGACGATGATCTCCCCGATTCTGAGATGGGGAGCGCTGATACTGAGCCGTCGTTGGGGGCCTCTATTCATGCTTCTGCTCCAATATCACCCACAGTATCCCCTGTCTTGTCTCCTGTTGTGTTGCCTCCTGTCTCCCCTGTCAAGCTGCCTACTGTTTCCCCCAAGTCATCCCCTCATGTGTCTCCAGCCAAGTTTCCCCGGAGTCCCAGTCCTCGTCCCGGAGACCCAAGATCCCCAGTCCTCCCATCCACCCTGGACTGCCCCCTAAGAACTTTGTACTTCCCCCACCTCCTCTGCCTTATTTATTGTTTTTGATTTTGCATCCTGATTGTTTTTTCATGTTTGCCTTTGGTGTTATTTGTCATGTCTTGCTGGTTTGTGTCTTTGTCCCAGTCAGTCGTGTCCCGTGTTTGATGTTCCCTTGAGGAGCGTCTGGAAGCCGCTCCTTAAGGGAGGGGTTCTGTCATGGTTCTGCCTTCATGTCCTGATTTTCTCTAGTCTTGTGGCAGGATCATGACAGGCCCGTGTTTTGTGTACAAGCACATGGCCTTGTCTTTTGGCCATGTGCTTGTGTTGTCTCGTTTCCTTGCCCCGCCCCCCTTGTTACCCTAGTTTTGTCATCATTGATTTACCTGTTCCACCTGTTGTGTTCATTAGTAGCCTCCCTTTATAACCTCGTGTGTTTCTCTGTCCCTTTGTCGGTTCATTGTCAATCATTGTCTAATATTGTCAAATACTGGCTACATTGCGTGTCAACCTGTGTGAGATCTGTCTGTGAGTAAGTTTATTGAAAGTCTTGTCTAAGTAGTAGTGTGATCCTGTTTTTGTTATGGTGTAGTTTGTCAAGTGTTAGTCTAGTTTATCTCTCGTCAGTCTTGCCCTTGTTTTGCCCTCTCGTGGGTTTTGTTTTCCTGTTTTGTATAATAAACTGTGTTGCTGTGACATCTGTCTGCATTTGAGTTCATCCCCGCACCCTACCCTGACAAAATGATTGCAATTTTACTGGCATTGCAATGGGTGGAGGAAAATAAGCCAATGCGGACACTCATATGTTCTGATTTGTTAATCTTTAATCACAATTAAAACATGTCATTCAGAGAGCAGAGCAGATATAATGATTGCGATTCTTCAAACAATATATAGGATCCAGATGATGGGAATTAATGTAGCTTTCTGTTGGGTACCAGCGCATGTGGGAGTAAAAGGAAATGAGTTGGCAGACCAAAGGAAGTAACAAAGAAAGTAGACGTATTTATGCAGATAAACTATGGTAAGAGTGAAATGAAGTGTTTAATCAAGCAACATGTGAAGAATAGATGGCAGAAATATTGGGAAAAAAGAACCGGGAGATGGTTTTATAGCATTCAAATAATTTTTAATGGTAAGCACAGAGTAACAAGAAGAAATAGACAGGAGGAAACTATCATCTCAAGTTATTTAAAGGACACTGGATTATATAATAGAATTTAGTGAAGATTATGGTCTTGATCAGTGGGTGGCGGTAATGCTCATAAAAGTTGTATGCAATCTGCCATTAAACGCCAAGAAGAAGAAGATAAAGCAGTCTGTTTACGGTTGTTAAATTAGAGTTGGCGGTTGTAGTTTTCTTTTGTGGCCAAGCTGAAGAAGATATCTGGCATGCAGGGCGTTTGCAGTAAAAACGCTTAATTTGTTCGGTATTTTAACATATTTGTTGCTCTTTGGGAGACTGTCCTGTCTTTGCAGCATCATGGCATCTGGAGGAATTTCTCTCATCAACATGTCATATTGGGAATGTGGTAAAAGGAGGATGCGATTCTTGTATCTTACAAACAACAACTCGTTTAATGTTGCCAAACCAAGCACAAACGTGGTAGGTGTACCAGTAACAAAAAAGTACCATAATACAATGTTTTTAACTTATGTTTTTATAACCCGCTTAAAGAAAAACAGCTAAAACCAGCATAAATACATTTTTAGCAAGCTGGTAGAGTTGGGACTCCAAGTTCAGCATGGGAGACCAGCTTCAACCCACAGCAAGGTCTAGCCAATAAGCTTAGTTCTTTTTTTTTTTCCCAAGTGTGTCTTAACCACTGTGGGTTCTTGTTTTTTCCAGCGAATGTTTGCCTTCTCTTAATTATTAATACATTAATTGCATCTATTAATGTGTATCAATGTCTCTTTAAATAATGTCTAGCTTATTATTGTTCATAATCAAGCTGTTTGCCTAATCATTTTAAATAAAGTTTAGAGTTCCTTTTTGTAGTGTATTTGTACAACCTGACAGTTCTTCAAAAAATAAGGTTATTGAATTTATTAGTGTATAAACATGGTTAATTTATGATCAGATAATTCTTCAAATTAAATAAATTTCAGTTAATAAGTTCATTCATTTTTTTCTTTTAATATGTAGGATCAGATGATACCTCTCTTTCTTGGAGCTGATCTGTTCTCAGACACCAATGTTCGCAGTGAAAACCAGTCCAGATACCATGCAAAATTTGCTAAACGAGGGTTGGCAACCAAACTGGTTTTCCCATCAGGTATGTGGTTATTATTTTATTTTGACCTGGTCAATTTTCATTAGGGGTTAATTAAAGGGTTAGAGGTTAATATTTATCTTCTTGATCTCTAGACTACAGATTCCAAGGACTGCGACTCCCTTATGCCAACAACAGTCTGTGGTTCTATAGTGTTCATGGAGTTTTTCGAGTGGCATTTGAACTGTATAGCAAACAAGATCAGCTCTTAGTTATGGAGTCGTTTCAGGTAATTTGAATTTGTCGTTTTATAATTTTAATCATGTCCTTATATTTAAAAAAAATCTAATGAATTGTTTATTGTTTTAAATAATTGTGTTCATAAGGATCTATGGAAATCTCGAATAAATGACAACAACTTAAACATGACCTATCATCTTGGTGCCCAGGATGTTCAACCCCAAAATGATCAAGAGGCGCAAACAATTTTGGAAAATAATAGAACATGTTCATCATACCAAGCCTATCGTCGGTCTGGCGAAGTAGAAACAAACTTCTTTCCTATAGCCACAGATCAGTCAGATATTTCATCATCTTCAGACCATGACTACTGTTCCTCAGAGCAAACAAACATAAGCCAGTCTAATTTACTTGCACAGAAACTTCAAAGCCTAGGGGAAAAAGTGAAGTTATTTACAAGTATTGAAGCAGAACATTTAAATACTGCCACAAAGGTCCTGGACTGTGTTGAATACTGCATTACTGGGATGATTGATGAGGAAAAACTGATGGAAACTGTGATGGCCCTGTTCCAGACTCATTTTCAGAGCTACTCCATCTACTCAAGCAGTCTGCTGAAGGCTGTGGCAGGTTGGCTTGGCCAGCAGTTCAATGCAGCCAACAGCACCATTAGCCACCGGGTTGAAGGTTTTAAGGCCCAACACATTGAGCACATTACAAACCTGCCACCTCCAGAGGAGCTGGCTACTGAACTTTTCCCAGAGGCAATGCGAAATCTTCTTGCACACTGGATGGGTCTGAGTGACGAGGCAGAAAACTGGAAAAGACACAGCGAATACCCCATTTTATTACTTATTCTAGAATTTGCTAATCACAATCTTATCACAGGAGTAGCTCATGTTTTGTATTCCAGTCTTATATGCAAATAAGTATACTTCGATGTAGGTTACATATACATTACATATCATTTGGTCGCAAATTTGTAGGTTTATAGCCTTAAAACACTAATGATTCCAAATAAATAGTTTCTTTAAAAGTCAAATGTTTATGTCCTTTCCACAGCTAGCAGTTGACATATGCATTATTTTGTCCTAAAAGGAATAAAAAGACTCTCATGGTTTTAGGCCAACCTATTAAAAATGATGAATATGAAAACATTTTGCATACTGTAAAGAATGTTTAATGCAATCACACTGTGAATTTGAGAGTTTGAGAGGAATCTGAATTAAATGTTAATGAAAATATTCAGGCTAAAAGTTTGAATCCAAACACAAGAGGGCAGCAAAGCATCACGTACTGTTCTCATCACTGGAAAAAAATAAAACGAACCTGAACATAAAAAAAACATTTCAAAATTGTATTTTGTTTGCAATTCACTTGTATAACATAAATAATAATAATAAAAATAGAATACATATTCACCTGGATCCAATCACTAATGGCTCATGTAGACAGTTCGGTGATCAAATTGCTATGTATTTTTTAAAATGTAATGTGCATATTTAAATGTCTCTTTAAAGAAATGCTAGTACTATATTTATTTTTTTTAAAGAGACCAATAATATTGTCTTATTTTAATTGGGCAGTCATTATTAAAGACCTAGGCCTTATGTATAAAGCCGTTCAGAGTAAATTTTTTTACTTAAGTGTGTCAAAATTCTAAGAATTATGTAATTTTACTCTTATTCTTAAAGGTCCCGTTTTTCAGTCTTTTTTGATGCTTTGATTGTGTTTACAGTGTGCAATATAACGTGTTCATGTTTCGCGTGTAAAAAAACAGTATTTTTCACACAATTCACCTATCTGTATATGGCTGTTTTCACTGTCATAAAAACGGGCTGATGACTTCCTTGTTCTATGAAGTCCCGCCTTCAGAAATACGTAACGAGTTCTGATTGGGCCAGCGGTTCCTGTGTTGTGATTCGACACCAGCTTAGAGCAGGCTGCCCTCCTGGAAACGAGATTGGACTAGTTTTGAGAAGCAAGTGGAGCATGTTTTGGAGATGTACTTTTAATCACAGGAGCGTTTTTACTGACAAGATGCACATGAAAATCGCATTCGTTTTTTTGCACAGCCCTAACATCTAGTTAACAAAGCTAAACAGCGTTGCCCTTTGTGTAATAAGTTACAGAAACTGTTAAACGCACCAACTTAAATAATAAAATACACTTACCGGTTGTGGTCCATAAACAACGCTTTCTCCAGACAAAGAGGGAACTGTTCTATCTTTCAAGAATAATCTTTGTGCGAATCCGGCATTAAACTGATTGAGATTGAGGAAGTTGTCCTCAGCAAGCTGTCCTCAGAATCAGAATCAGAATGAGCTTTATTGCCAGGTATGTTCACACATACGAGGAATTTGTTTTCGTGACAGAGCTCCGCAGTGCAACATAACAGCGACAGAACAAAAAACACAATAAGGAATAAAAAATACAAATAGGTGGGTAAGGATTGACAATGTACAAATTGACAATGTATGGCAGGTATATTAAAAAGAGCATTTATGTATGTACATGTATATTATGTGGAAAAATTGTAACTGTACGCTAAGTATGTGTGTTTGGATAAATAAGTGTATGTGTATATAAATATAAATATAAGTAGTATAGTGTGTTCCATGTATGTACATGTATATTATGTGCAAAAGATTTACGTGTACGCTAAGTATGTGTGTTGGATAAAAAGTGTAGTGTATATAAATATAAATAGTGTAGTGTGTCCCACAGTTATTATCAGCTGTTCATAAGATGGATTGCCTGAGGGAAGAAACTGTTCCTGTGTCTGGTCGTTCTGGTGCTCAGTGCTCTGTAGCGTCGACCAGATGGCAACAGTTCAAAGAGGGAGTGTGCTGGATGTGAGGGGTCCAGAGTGATTTTAACAGCCCTTTTGCTCACTCTGGATAAGTACAGTTCTTGAATAGATGGGAGGGTTGTACCGATAATTCGCTCAGCAGTCCGGACTACCCTCTGTAGTCTTCTGAGGTCCGATTTAGAAGCTGAGCTGAACCAGACAGTTACTGAAGTGCAGAGGATGGATTCGATGATGGTGGAGTAGAACTGTTTCAGCAGATCCTGTGGCAGGTTAAACTTCCTCAGCTGGCGAAGGAAGTACAACCTCTGCTGGGCCTTTTTCACAATGGAGTCAATGTGAATGTCCCACTTCAGGTCCTGAGAGATAGTGGTGCCCAGGAACCTGAATGACTCCACTGCAGTCACAGTGCTGTTCATGATGGTGAGTGGGGGGAGTGCAGGGGGGTTTCTCCTGAAGTCCACGATCATCTCCACTGTTTTGAGCGTGTTAAGCTCCAGGTTGTTGAGACTGCACCAGACAGCCAGCTCTTTAACCTCCTGTCTGTAAGCAGACTCGTCACCGTCCTGAATGAGGCCGATGAGTGTGGTGTCATCTGCAAACTTCAGGAGCTTGACAGAGGGGTCCTTAGATGTGCAGTCACATAGTGCTGCAAAATGTGCTGCACATAGTTTTACATGTGGATTATAATTTTTGGGAACCAGTTAAACATAAATTGTAACCATTAATCTCCAAGTACAGCGTCCCTGGGAAGGCCAAACAAAGATGATTGGACTCCAAGATAAAAATAACAGTATTTCAATGACATGGCGACAAACACAATCGCACCTCTTCCTCTTCTCCGTTGGAGCGCAACAAGACCACGCCCCCTTTTTGTGCATTCATGTGGGCAGAGGTTAGTCAAAAAACTGTTTTAGTGACGTCATAACTGCAGGAACTAGAGGGATGTAGTCCAAACGGGTCGTTTTTTGTAGGCAAATTCTGTTAAATAAAATATCTCGCTTGGCATTGAACTTTGAGCTTTAGAATTTTACAGATATTATTTATACTCTAACAACAACATTACACACTAACTAAAGTTTAAAACATGGGATCACGAAGAAGGGGACCTTTAAGAATAAGTGTGATTCATAAAGGTTCCTAAGTGTTAAGACTAGGTCTCAGCTCCTAAATTATTTTTATGCTGCGTTCCAGGCAGGTTTTTGAGCTCGTAAGTCACGATTTCAAACCAAGACTGACTTTGTACCATTCCAGGCAAGTCACGGCAAACTTCCTGAGCGCAAGGAATTGTAGCTAGATTATTAATTTTATTGCAACGTTACATTTTCCTAAAATGTTTTTTCAACATGTACCACTTGCATAAAAACTGCATCCGTAGGCAATATTATTCGTAGGGGCTGCCATTGTTGTTTTGCGTGCTGTGTGACGTCAGAACTCGGAGTACATCAATCTAGTTCGAGTTCACGGGTGCGAAGTCACGGGTTTGACGGCCGTTCCAGTGCACTTTCATGGGTTTAAGGTTGGAAAAACACGGGCTACGGGTCGCCAGGAATGCAGCATTTGTTATGATTAACAAGATGGCAGCAGAGAGGAGGAGGCCGCACAGTTTATATGATGAGAGAGTTGATCAAACGGTACAGGCTTGATCGTCAGGGTATTCTTTTTGTTACTGACCTAGTTACAATTTCAACAATTCTTCCAACTGTAAGAAACAATGCTTTAACTGCAGAAATGAAAGTTATAATGACTCTGTGTTTCTTGGCAACTGGAAAAATGCAGCAGTGCACCATTGATGACTTAGGGCCATCACAGTCCACAGTTAGCAGGGTCCACTGTTGCTGCACTAACCACACCAGACATAGTAAGGCAGTTCATTGACTACCCAACTGACCTTCAAACTATACGGCAAAAGCAAGCATATTTTATGAGAATTGCGGGTTTCCCTGGAGTTGTTAGAACCATCGATGGCACCCATGTACGCATCATTGCTCCAACTGTAAATGAGGAGACATACATCAATCGAAAAGGATTCCACAGCATCAATGTTCAAGTCGTATTTGATGCCAATTACAAGATCCTCGATTTTGTGCCAAAATAGCCAGGGTCAATTTTGGCACAAATGATGCTTGGGTTCTTTCCCAGAGAGGCCTCACTGGGTTATTCGAACAAAATTATGCCCTGGATGTCATCTGCTGGGAGACTCGGGGTACCCTTTAAAATACTGGCTTCTCATCACTTACAGAAGACCTCAAGGAGAACAGCAGCTCAATTATAACAGGTACTGTACTGGACTGAACTGTAGACAAGATACCAATTTTGTTCAACGAGTGCATTCTTGACTCATCTGACCTATGTTATTTTATTGTTTTTGTGTCATGAAGAGCACACAAAGTAACAAGAGCCATGGTGGAGAGAGGAATTGGAGAGCTGAAAAGAAGATTCCATGTCCTTCATGGAGAGATTTCGACATTCACCTGAGAGTGCTTGCCACATTATTATGGTTTGTGGCATTTTGCTCGTAACCTCCCATTGCTTGATGATGATGATGATGATTATGATAAGAATGATGACAATACCACCGAACACATTACAAAGCATTTCGGGGAGAGCATCACTAAGGGACTGCTTTGCTAACTCACATTTTGGGTAAGCAAACTTGTAGACAATAAGTAACAACAAACAAATTTTTCCTTACACAATTTTATTACACAAAGCATATGTACAATCATTGAGTATTCTTAATTCTTTTCAGTTTTAGTGCGTAATATTCATTTTGAATTTCCAGCAACTTAATTTTTTCTTTTAAAGGAGCATTTCACCCGTGGGAACATTGATCTTCATTGAAAGTGGGTCATATATGTAGTCGAAATCTATTAAAACTTTCGAATTTGGTGCCTTTTTGACCGAGTTATTACAGAAAGTAACTTTAGGGCTCATTTGTATGTAAAACCACAACTCCCACAATGCAACACATTTGCACAGCTCCACAAGCCACTCCCACTAATCCAGAACACCGCTGTTAGGCTGTTAGGCGATATTGTCTACAAGACATTGAGGACACAGTTAGCGATGTATGGTATTTACGTGCCACAGTAGTAAACAATGCCACAGTAAGCTTTTTGTGCATTAAAAAAAGGTACTGCACAAACAGTTTACAGTTGACGTTACGTAACTTATTAACCGGGAATCATTTCATGATAATAATGCTTGAAGAAATTGTGTACATTTCACGAAATGAATAATAAATAAAATTGAAACACTTATTTTACAGTTAGACGTCCATTTGTGCAGGCTTCGGATGGCGTTTCCAGTTTACCTTCGGAATTCTGAAGTATGTCTCCAGGACGCCTCTGTCCATATGCGGGGCGAAACTAGGATGGTTCACAACGCAAACATCCGTGTCCTTGTCTGCCTCAGACATTTCTTCGAGGAGAAATTGGCATCTTTCAAATTCTTGCAGCAGATGGACTCGAGCTCTGTGTCCGTAGGCGCACAACGAGAGCACAGCCACCACCAGTCCGCACCAGCTCGAGCACGCCCGGGCTCCTCGGACGCGACAGGCAGGTCTAAGGCCTCGGCTGCAGCCGCCGCCTCCTGTTCCTCCATCAGCCTCAGCTGCTCTGCGCTATATTGTGGCTCATATAGATAGCCACGAACATCTATTTCGAGCAACAGAAAATCCTCTTCTTCCGTATCATGAGTTGTTCCTCCAGCCATTCTCGTAAATCTGACTCCATAAGCGCTTGTTAGCTTAGCTACATAGCTTCCAAACAAGATGGCGGATTTTCATTTTCGTTTCTGTAAGTTTAGTCCCACCCACTGATCTGTAATAGGCCTGTAGGGTGAGTGGGTCCCACCCCCTGGAATAATAATAAGCTAGTCTCTGTAGTCTCTACACTTTTCAATGAATTTTGCATAATCGTCTTATTATGACGATTTTTACGTCATAATAAGCAGGAAGTAAAACACTTAAATCCTTATTTCTCCCATCTCAGGGAAAAATAAAGGGAAAATCCATGATCATTATAATATATGACTGGGTTTCTAACAATACAAAGCTAAATGCAAATGGGTGAAGTGTCCCTTTAAGGGACTCAATGTCATCCTCAGTGGCTGCGCCCTGTACAAATCCAGTGTCTTGTGAGTAGGGCTGGACGATTATGGCCTAAAGTCAAAACCTCGATTAATTGAACACTTTACCTCGATTACGATTAATGAACGATTATTTTGTTTTTGTTTATTTTTTTTTGCCCTCATAGTTCACTTACAAGGTTTGTACTGTAAACAGGGCCATAGTTGGGGTTTGCGGGGCCCTGTTCAGGTTGTACCTGTGGGCCCTGTTTGAAAGTGTTTAATTTGTATTTTCCGTCTGTTTATTTGTTCATCAACATGCCCGCCACGTCCCAGAATGCAACGCGCCGCCCAAGGCGCAGTCACTTTAAGAGACAATACATGCATCCAATATAATACACATACAATTTTTTTTCTCAACTGTTTACTTTAACTTAAGACATAACTGACAGTTTTTTCGAACATACTATCCAAGACGGGTATTTTCACATATTTTTTATGTATTTGTCGGTACAAGAGCAAAAACAGACAAATTGAACACCGAATTTGTCTGTTTTTGCTCTTGTACCGACAAATGTGTTTTGAGACGCCTCTCTCTGCGTGAGCCCTGAACACCAGAACACCGCGGTGCTGAAGTGGGCTCTTACACATCCTTTTCTGTTTGTTTAAACTGCGATTTGTTTTTGTTCGTTGAGGTGCAGGAGGAACTTAAAGGAGAACTTTGCAAACGAGAGGTCGGTTCAGTGTTGCTGTCTGTGAGACGCGGCTCTCTCTCCGCGTGCGCACAGAGCACAGCGCGCGAGTAACCAGCTACTCAGTTCAGCTTTTCCGCGTCTTGTGTTTGAATGCTTTAAAGTCTTTTGAATGGTTACATTTGCAAGTGGCAAGGCTTAATAACAACGTGAAAATAATAAGCTTTTTGTGTCGACAGGCAGCAGCGTTCTGTCAACTGTCCTGAGCGTCTTTTTAGACTGGCCCCAGCCAGACGTTTGAGATCGACTATTAAAGGTGGGATATTTTTTCCTATTGAAAGAACAATCATAGCTCACTATCAGCAGTTATTTTATCTATGTTCATAACATTTCTTACATATTATTGCTCGGTGTAAGAGATAAATAAAGATTAAAGGTAAATATTAACAGTACGAGTGATTGCGTGTGTGAATTAGTCATACCGTCTCTACATTATTGTGAAGCTGGGGGTTGTAAATACCCTAGTTCCTTCAAAAGTAGAAAAATATGCTATAATAAGTTTTTGAGATTCTAAGATACTTTAGTGATAAATCACAGGACAGCGTTGACATCTGGGTTCCTTTGTGCGCGCGATCTTCACAGCTATGAGTTTTCGTGCCACAATGCAGCTGCGTATAATAATACACATCCGATCGTCATATCTCTTGAACGTCCAAACCACAAAGCAAATACAATGACAAAGTTTAGTGAAGACTCAAGGCTCACCGCTTGCGCGCCATCACTATGTGTTGAACCGGCGTTCACCTCCGTGTTTTGCTTTTATGCCACTGACTGGCAGAATCATGTGGCTACACATGCTTTTAAGGGGGGAAGTATTAACAGGAAATAACCGACATGGGAAAATTACGTCGGTTAAAGGTTCTAAATTTCGGTTTCGATTACTTTTCGATTAATCGTCCAGCCCTACTTGTGAGGCAGAAGGCTCATCTGGAGGACACAGGGAGATGTCCTGAGATGATACAGGAGAAGATGCATCTTCTCTACATTCACATGCAGAAAATATTAAACAGTGTAAACATGTTTATTCAATTCGATGTGGTGATTGAAATACTATCAATTTATTAAAAAGGCAGATTACATATTACAAATGCATAATTTTCTCCTTACCATCTCTGTAACTCCTTCAATTTGAGAAGTGCAGGGTCTGGGGCATCTGGAATGGCACAAATAGAGGGATTGGCCATTCCAAGTATCTCCTCTATGTCACCAATCTCAGACAGAGGTTTACATGGAGGGCCCAACATGTTTGACAAGAACTCAGCTGCTGACCACATGGAGGCGATAATTTAATATAGAATGGATTGGTAAGCTCAAATAAAATGTACCAGTGGCTCGCATGCTTTCTTTATATGCTGCAATTGCCTTGCGTGTTGTTGCCAACACATTGTACCACCTTTTCTCACAATCCTCTGCTGAACATCTTGTCCGAGGAAATGTTGCATTTACTGTCGGTACAATCTGTTGCCATGTGTTTTTTTTCCTTGCTTGTTAAAGTCAGACTGAATTTTCCTCTTATCACATCCTTCCATTTATAGACTGACTGCACTAGAAGAAGATTTTCTTCCTTGGACCAGTTTGGTTTTCTTTTTGCATCCATTTTTTAACAATTTGCAGCTTTTGTCTTTCCTTTATATACAGCTGTGAGTGCAAATTTGAATTATGTGATTCATCATCTTAATTACTCAAATAGCATCACATTTGTCCATTTAATTAATGTGTTGAAACTCAATTAAAATTGTGTGAAATAAATGCATGTACTTATTTTTAACTTTTTTGCACAAAGCAAAAACGAATTATTCTAAATAAATTGAAATATTGAAATAATTATGTCTTCATTAAATAATTAATTAATTGTGTCATGCTGCTGTGACCTCACCCTTGCAGGCTCAATATTGGCTGATTCAGAGGTTCAGGGCGGCCATTTTGGGTTCACATCATTGTAGTCCTTAGTTCACAGCACTTAAAGGGATAGTTCACCCAAAAATCATAATTATGTCATTAATAA
Organism: Carassius carassius; assembly: GCF_963082965.1. NCBI lineage: Eukaryota > Metazoa > Chordata > Actinopteri > Cypriniformes > Cyprinidae > Carassius > Carassius carassius. Next base: position 11,071,884 of record NC_081759.1, on the reverse strand, counting down.
CTCACCCTCATGTCGTTCCAAACCAGTAAGACCTCCATTTATCTTTGGAAACACAGTTTAAGATATTTCAGATTTAGTCTGAGAGCTCTCAGTCCTTCCATTGAAACTGTTTGTATGGTCAGAAAGGTAAGAAAAACATCATCAAAGTAGTCCATGTGACATCAGAGGGTCAGTTAGAAATTTTTGAAGCATCGAAAAAACATTTTGGTCCAAAAATAGAAAAAACTATGACTTTATTCATCATTGTCTTCTCTTCCGTGTCTGTGCCAAGGGAAGTCGTGGCCTAATGGTTAGAGAGTCAGACTCCCAATCGAAAGGTTGTGAGTTCGAGTCCCGGGCCAGCAGGAATTGTGGGTGGGGGGAGTGCATGTACAGTTCTCTCTCCACCTTCAATACCACGACTTAGGTGCCCTTGAGCAAGGCATCGAACCCCCAACTGCTCCCCAGGCACCGCAGCATAAATGGCTGCCCACTGCTCCAGGTGTGTGCTCACAGTGTGTGTGTGTGTGTGTGTGTGTGTGTGTTCACTTCTCTGTGTGTGTGCATTTCGGATGGGTTAAATGCAGAGCACAAATTCTGAGTATGGGTTACCATACTTGGCTGAATGTCATGTCACTTTCACTTTTGTAAGACAGTTCAAATCAAAGCAGTTTGTCGTATCCGGTTCGTGAACGAATCATTCGATGTAACCGGATCTTTTTGAACCAGTTCAACAAATCGAACTGAATCATTTTAAATGGTCGTCTCCAATACGCATTAATCCACAAATGACTTGAGCTGTTAACTTTTTAAATTTGGCTGACACTCCCTCGGAGTTAAAACAAACCAATATCCCAGAGTAATTTACTCAAACAGTACATTGACTGAACTGCTGTGAAGAGAGATGAACACCGAGCCGAGCCAGATAATGACTCGTTCACGAGTCAAGAACTGGTTGCATCGGTTTTCGGATCATCAGTAGTTCTTTCGGACAGTTCGATTCAATAAATCGGTTGAAGAAAACGGTTCACCGGTTCTTTTGCGCTCGACGTAATGGCGTCATTGGCGATGATTGCCCTTTATTCAAGCCTTCGGTTTACCTGGCCAGGGACTGAGAGCCAGGGGCGTCGGACTGGGGGGGTAAAGGGTACCGAGTACCCAGGGCCCGAGGCAGGGGGGGGGGCCCTTAGAAGTCAGTTTTCTATACATACATATACATGCACTAACATTTGTATAGCATTTATGTACAACTAAAAAAGTTCCTGTGCAAAACTAAACTTGTAGTTAGGCGCTGGTTTGGTATAAAAAAGTCATTTTCATGCTGTGCAGGGCCCCACACCCCTCTCGAATCAATGCAAATGGTACGACCCGCAGGTCAGGTGCTTCTGCTGCGGACCCGCGGTGATTGAATCAGTTGATGAGACAGGAGCTGGAGTGAGCCGTGAAGAGTCATGTCTCTCCTTAAGAAAGGAAAATCAGGGGCTAAAAAACGAAAAGAGAAGCAGAATAAAGAGAGAAGGGCAAATGAGGGCAAGCAGTTGCTCACAAATTTTTTTGAAAAGAGAGGTGAGCTCCAAATGCATCATCAAGCATTGACATTGTTTTAACATAAATATCTACTCCCGGTAGAATAGCATACATTTATGTTTGCATTTATGAATAATATACCAATACTTTATAGTATCACACCCTTCATAGCGAGCAAACAATGTTTCTGATTATTACATGGCTTGGCTGAATTCCAATGTAGAATGCGGTCTGTTATTTCTTGATAACAGACCGCTGCGAAGTATAACAGACCGTTGCCATGAAAAACAGCGTGTTGCTATGGACGCGGAACGGACTATTTTCTTTGGCGGAAGCAATACAATCGTTTTTAAATCAATAAACTCCTTTTTAAATCAATAATTTTTTGTGGCAAATTATTTATTTATTTTGTGGGTAGCCATGTAATAAGCGGGATAATGTATAGAGAGGCGGTCGTTATAGCGAATAACAACCCCGACAGGCTGAACAGGACCCCGACACGAAGCGGAGGATAATGTAATCTAACGTTATACATTATCCCTTACGTAAATAACAGGGAGTGAGAAGCAGACGGAGCTCAACACACTGCCACTCCAGGCAGCTGCCTAAACGCTTGTCTCCTCTTCTGCTGCAGTTCTCCCCACTCTCAGAGTCAGAAGTTTACATGAAAACACTGTATATTTCCCTCCATTGTTAAAATCTAACACCCGCGAAAACACAGATCGTTAGCGCCTATTTTACATTAAGTACAGGATGTTCTCAGTATAATAATGCACATCTTAATGATTGAAAAATGACTTATTTTAAAACATAATTCAAAGACTGAATGTCTAGTTTGGCGGTTAGTTTACCCTGTGATTCTATAGTCTAGTCTGCATTTATTTTAAACAGACAAATAATCATCAATTATCTTGTACTTAGCCTACACTTTAAAAAAAAAGGTATTGTGACAATAAAGGATATTTAAGCAACCATTTGAAGCCATATATTTCAGTTTCAGAGTCAGACCCTGCAGCAGCAGGCCCCTCATCATGGCTAGGTGAAAGCAGTGACAGTGAGGTGGATGTGAGTGTGACAGTGAGACAAGGTGAGCTTTTTAACACTTAGTAATTAGTAATTAAGTGTTAAGAGGAAATAAGCAAAAATAGTACATTGTTATTGTACACATTTAAACTTTAAAGTGTAATTACTAATTACAGTTTAAAGTTTAAATGTGTACAATAACAATGTACCCATTTTGCTTATTTCCTCTTGTAGCAGAGGCAGAAATAGAAGATGAGGTTGATATTCATATAAGTGATCAGAGGGAAAGTGAAGAATGTGATGAAGGTAGTCAGGAGCAGGAGGACAGAGCTGAAGAGGAAAGAGAAGAGAATGAGAGACTTAGGGATACTGGAGAGGGATTGTCAGAGGACCCAGGATTATGGCCAACAACTCTTACTGATAAGCACAGGAAAACTATTGTTCAAATACTAGCAAAAAACTGGACTTTAAAGACCTGATCAGCAAATTTGCGCATGCAAAGACCCGTCAATGGGCATTTAGTAAAAACTGACATTATTTAGTTTGTGTTTCAGACCAAAGTTTTTCTCATTTGGTATGGTCATTTTCAGAACTGCTTTACAGTATATTTGATTTAGTCCAGGTTTGGACCTGCTAGACCTTTTGTCATCTCAGTAAGTAGTACTTTCGACAATAAAACAAAAATATATTAATCAGAGTGTGGCCTATTTTGTTTACATTTTAAGTGTTTTTATGATAAAAATGCAATACCTTACCCATTGGTATCACTATGGTATTGGGGGCCCAGCAAGATGGTTTGTACCCAGGGCCCAAAATTTGGTGCTACGCCCCTGCTGAGAGCTCTCGGACTAAATCTAACTAATTATTCTACTAATTAGTTTAAACAACTAAAAAAGGTTGCCTGCCGACCAGGGCTGTGTTTCCCAAAAGCATAATAAGCTTAGGTAGGTCATAGACCCATGGAAACCAATGGAGGTACGATCAACTTAGGGTTACAATGCTTTTGGGAAATGCAGGCCAGGTTTCTGCGTAGCTTCATGTGCTCTATATCAGATCGGTCTCCAGAAGTGCAGTTTTTGTGCTCTGCACGATTCAACAGATGATTCTGTCTTATTCATAAAGAAATGTTTTTTGAATATGCCAAAAAACTAAGATTTCAGATGCTCTGATTACTATTTTATCCAAAATGCATTTTGGTTTGAAAAGGATATTTTAATTTATTTTTAATTTTTGATTGGAAAAAAATTGTCATGAAACTATACTAAGTGTACAAAGAAAGTATAGGCTATGTATGTTTACCTACATTTATTTTTAACATTACATCAGCCAGAATGTAAAAGTTAGGACTGCTTCCATACAGGGACTCCTTAGTGGTCCCACAAAAACTTTAAGTACAGTGAGCAGTTGACATTCTGCTGGAACACACGACAGCTGTTTCTAATCGGCTCATTTTATCAAGTAGTTTAATGAGAAGTAGCTCATCCTAGACCTAACATTTATTAAGAACCACAGAATCTGAAATATTGCAGTAACTTACAATAAACTAATACAAGGACTAGGAAATAGTACATTTAGATTTCAATTGTTTACATTTTTCCCCTACAGTTTCTTTTGGTATAAGGACAAGGAATCAAAAAATTATGATCTTCATGAAAGATGAAATGTATTTTGTATGTTAAATAATTTTATTGTTCTGTGAAATTGCAGTGTCCCCCCCCCCCCCCCAACTTAAACTGATGACGGTCTGTCATTAATTTGTGTCCTTGATATATGTAGTAATTACTTCATAAAAAGCTGTGAAGCACAATATATTATAGCCCCTGGTACCAATTGGTCATTGATATATCAGGAATCGCTAACTTCAGACAGTATCAATACAAACAGTGAAATATACAATCACACTCCCCTCCCAAAATCCAAACAAAAGCTTTACAATATTAAACGCAATCTTCAGAGACCAAGCAACTATATATGTTTGAGCAATCAACTGTATTTACATGTGAATTTCCAAAATGAATAAAATGACAGACCTGATGAATCATACATGCAGGCTAATGCACCAGTATTCTCTACAAACACATACAAACCAGCTTTACAGTGGTAACATCAGACAGAATGTACAAAAATGAGAAACACAAATACAGAATGTTCAGACAGCATCCATGCCCCTTGAAGAAAATGAAGAGGAGAAACCTAGGCCCATTCCCCTCTGCGTGTGTGTTTGTGAACGGGCCATCTCATACTGGACGTCCAAATTTCGGAACATCTCTTCCTGCTGTTGCAAGGTTTTAAGACCTTCTTCGTTACCAGCTCCTGATGAACTACCTTCTTCTTCGCCCTACAGTGAACACAACAGGGTTTTCCTTAACTTAAACTTTAAACATTTTTGTTAGTTGAAGTAAAGCTAAAATAATACTACGATTCAATACCACGACTGAGGTGCCCTTGAGCAAGGCACCGAAACCCCAACGGTCCCTGGGTGCCGCAGCATAAATGGCTGCCCACTGCTCCGAGTGCGTGTTCATGGTGTGTGTTCACAGCTGTGTGTGTGCACTTTGGTTATATAATATAAGTTATATTTTACCACTTTAAAAAACAGAGAGTAATAGTAAGATAAAGATTCTAGAGAAAAAAATAAAATAAAAACAGCTACACGGAGCTACAATTTGCTACAGAAGGCCAACAGGAAGTAGAGAAAACACTGTCCAACAGCGACACCCGCAGGCAGGAGCTTGCTCAGAGTCCAGAGCCTCGATCATAACAGGCACCCTTCCTGTTAGAGACCTGCACGCGGGACCCATCGCAGCAGTGTAGTGCAGGACAACACTTGATGGGTGGGTAGAGACTCGTGTGTGTGGGATGAGGGAGAATAATTAGGGTGTGCTCACACTAGGCAATCTTAACACCCAAAGCCTGGTTCATTTGACAAGTGTGATCGCTCTGTTTAGCAGTCTCTGGCTCAGTTGGAAGAGGTGGGCAAGAGCGCGGTTCAGTTATATATATAGACCAGTGAGTATGAGTGCTAACTGCGCTGAAACGTAGATCTTCTGATACGTGGTGCATGATTGCGTGAATATTTCTGAGTGTCAAAAGCGATAGATGTGAAAGGGAAATACATTGTGAGAGGGCCATGTGTTACCGCGTCCAATACGAGTTAACAATGAACTCCACTGTGCTGAGCAACCGCTTCTCTGCTGTCTTCACGTGCTATCTGAAACTTCCTATTTCCAACCTATAAAGTCATGATTATGAACTCGTTGCATTCTTTTCAGTTAAAAATAACAGTGGACAGTGGTTTCTGAATGCTGATGCTTAGCATCGGGAGCATCCCCTCCTGTGACCCATGATTTGTCTGTATGTGTATTCAGAACCAATGAGCAATGGACTTTCATAATAAAAACTATGTTAACGCGCAATAAAATTATCGGCGTTAATCAATTAATGCGTTAACGCGATAACACGTCAACTTGCCCAGTCCTAATTAAAACTAATAAACATGACAAAGTTTAAAATATTAAATACAACATTTATATAATAAAATTAAACATTTCTCCAGTTCACAGATTAAAAACATTCTGAATAAAAAGAAATGAAAAGACAATATTTAATACAGTATAACACTTACTTTGATGCCCATTAATTTGCGAAATTTCACATTTTGGTCTTTATTACCAAAATTCAGCTTCTCCCAAAGCTCAGCTGTTTGTGACTTGTCCTACAACATAAACATATATTAATCCTGAACACCTCAAGACATAAGATTTTAAAGATGAAAAGAAGTAGTGTTACTAGAATTAGAGGCACTAAGTACTTTGCAAAAGCAAAATGAGCAATAAAGATTTCTTTCAGTGTCTAAGAGCCACTATGATTTATTGGACTGTTTTTTTGGTATCTTTTGAAAGTTATACAAAAATATTAAGAAAAATAAAAAAAAGGCATAAAAAAATTAATCAAAGACAGAACAATCATTGCAAACAATATAAGTGGTATCATGCCAACTGTCAGCAACCCTATATTAAAAATCTATACAACAGTGACTTTCTTGGCCTTACCCCATCTTTTTTCCCCTGCCACAACTTTTTCCTCTTCTTTTCCTGCTCTGCAAACTTCATTGGGTTCACCGCTGAGGGATTGTAGTAGCTTGGCACAGCAATGCCAGTCTCTGCCAGCGTTTTGGCGTGAAGTGCTGCCATCTGAGCAGCCATTGCAATCTGAGGAGTGACCTGTGTGCCAGAGGCCAGCAGTGCTGCAACGTTCAGGCCTGAACTGGGTGCTGCAGTGGTTGTATCGCACAACAGTGGAGCTGCCGCTGTTAGGAAACAACCAACAACATATCAAATGGGGCTCCAGATTTTGTGACCATTTTCTCTGCCTGTGTGACTAATTTTGTGAGCGGTCACACTGGCGCAACCACCACATTGTTTAACTCATAAGCGCTTCCATTCCTGTCGTATATGTGGAACTGAAAAGCATAATGCAAGCACGGTCAAGGACAGCAAGTTTACTTTTACTTTTCTTTCTGTTTTAATTTTGAAAAATGTATCTTTTCTGTTTACCTCATGTTATGCTATGGAAGCTCTCTTTCATTTTTATATGATTTCTCAGTGTTTGCTAAACGTTCTGTAATTTATTATTCTATATATAATACATCATGTGGTGTATGCCATGCCTCATCTTATTCATTTTTGTTAATAAACATTTTGTAAGCTTGTTTGTCACTGTATCTTATATTTTATTGTTGTCGTGCTTTTTAATTAATAATAACAATGAATCCATCTTTTGTTTTAGTCTTAAAAAGTGAGGGGTATAGATGTTAGCAAAACAGACAATTATCTTTTGTTGTAAAACGTGACAACATGATCACAAACTCAAAAGCGAAAGCATCCGAAGCCCATGGCTTATAACTAGGGCTGGGACAACGCGTCGAGGTCATCGATGACGTCGATGCAAAAAATACGTCGACGCAAAATATGCGCATCGATTCGTCGACCTGTTTTTATTTCTCCAAAAAACGTTTGCAAAACGTTTACCTTATATGCGCTTAATATACGCGATGGCCGGATCAACATTCTGTCCAACGTTATATAACCAATCCAGGGGTTTTTCTGCATTGATCTTTTTTTTTGGCGGCTGTCAAAGCCTTATTTGATCGGTGAGTGACAGTGACAGGGCGCGTACGAGAGAGAGCCACGGCTGCGCGCGCACTCACAGTCTTCAAACAACACGAGCGCTTCTTGCTCTCTCCCTCCCTTGTGCATATTAATCAAAATCATTAAACACGATAGAAAAAGGGCGAAACACCAAAGTTTCACACGCGCTCGCGCACTCACAGTCTTCAAACTACACGAGCACTCTCTCTCCCTCCCTTGTGCATATTAACCAAAATCATTAGACACGATAGAAAAAGGGCGGAACGCCAAAGTTTCACGTGGAGCATTCTGAGATTTTTTTTCTCCATGACAGGCTGCTGGCTCCCACTGTTATTTATTTATTTTTATTTTTTTTGTAAAAGCACTCTCTGTATTAGCTTAAAGCCCTCAAGTTTACATTTACATACTGTATTCTTTCAATTGCTCTAAACAAGTATTTTTGGGGTGACCTTTTTTATTGAATACTAGACATCAAGTTGTTGTTGTTTTCATCTGAAAGAACTTTTTTTTTCAGTAAGCTAGGCCCTATGTGTTCAGTAAGCTTGTTTCAGTAAGCTATGTGTTTTCAAGGTTTCAAGGTTTTATTGAATGCTATCTCTATACAAGTGCAAAGTAATGCATTCTTAGTCAGTCTTTTATTTTGTCATTTTAAGAGCAATAAACATATATTGCAATGTTAAGGAATTTATGTTTTTTTTTCATTCAGATATGTAAATCAACATGTATAAATTGTTAGTAGTCAATTAATGGGGAGATAATCGAAATCAAATCAGTCTGAAAAATTAATCGTTAGATTAATCGATGCATCGAAAAAAAAAAATAATCGCTAGATTAATCGTTTAAAAAATAATCGTTTATCCCAGCCCTACTTATAGCAAAAGAGAAATGCCTGTTCACAAAATTAAAATCACAAATACTACTACTATTGAAAAAGAAAATGTTGAATGTTAACCTCTTTCATTTCCATATTACTATAAACTATGATAGAAGTTCATCAGAATGCATTGATTAATCCCGTGTTGTAGCAAAAAAAAAAACACCTGCAACCAAATTGTGAACTCATGCGACCAACTGAGAAAGTTAGTAACAAAAGAGCCACCAGTGGGTAGAATGAGTCTGGAGCCCTGTGCAGTGGGTCAGATATGAAGCCACTGCACCAATAGGCAGATGATTTGCAGCAGTTACTTGCCTGCTGCCCTCTCTTGTTGTTGCCGTTTTTCCAACAACTCTTTTTCCTTCTGTTCTTGAAGCTTCTTTGCTCTCTCCAACCTATGAATGTGAGGAAAATATATTTAGTGAACATGAAGATCACAAGGAAATGTACACCTCACAAATCAAGAAGATACTTTAGGTGGTTTTCATAATGGGTAGTTTTGAAGCGTTGTAAAAGAGTACAGTACAGTTCAATAGGGACTCATTTAATTTTCACTTCATTTTTCTTGATGCTTCAACTTCACAACTTTATGATAGATATTTTGTATATTTTTAAACTTTTTATATACATTCAAAATCTGTATTTTTTGTTGTTGCTGTCTGATATATTTTGAAACAATACAAAATAAAAGCACCAATAAACGGTAATGAACAGGAGTGAAGAGTTCACAGGACAATAAAACTCTGTCTCTGTTTCTGTGTGTGGTGTGCTATGTCTACTCCTTCACATTGTTGAGAATTTATGTCTGTAACCTGAAGGACTCCAGTTCGAGTCTCAATGCCTGCAGTAGTTGTAGGTGGGAAGGAGTGAATGAACAGCACTCTCTTCCACCCTCAATATCCCTGGCTGAAGTGCCCTTGAGCAAGGCACTGAACCCCCAACTACTCCCTGGGCGCTGGAGCAAAATGGACCACCCACTGCTCTGGGTGTGTGTTCACAGTGTTTTTGTGTTCCCTACTCACTGCGGTGTGTGCATTTGGATGGGTTAAATGCAGAGCACCAATTCTGAGTATGGATTACCATACTTGGCAAATGTCACAACTTTCTATTCTATTTCTTTTCCATATATGAACATTTTTCAGATTTATGCCACTTGGTGTTTATGGTCTTGGACCAGACCTTTATTTAAATTTAGATATTTTCAAATTTATATAAAAAAAGAATAATATATATATTTTTAATTTCCCCATTTATTTTCAATGTGGGGTAAAGCTGACCCCAAGGAACCTGAACTGTAATTTTTAGTAGGGATGCACGATCATGATTTTTCTTGGCCGATTCCGATACCGATTTTTATACAAGCAAACTGGCCAATTCCGATACCGATTTCCAATTTTTTTTTAAATCTTTAAGCAACAAACAAGAAGGAAGGAAAGCGTGCATTTGGTATTTAATAGGCCAAACTGGCTTTTGGCTATTAAAATTAATTGGGTTGAAACTACATAGAACTGGCCTTAAATTAAAAGACTGTAACCATGTGAAATTAAAGGCAATAATTGCATAGTTCTACAGTCCAAACACCACAATCAACACACTTTCAGCATCAGCATTCAGTGTTTTAGTTTTTAAATTTGGTTTTAAATTTAAAACAAGGTCTTTACCAGTGAGACTAAATAAAAGTAAGCTACATAAATATTATTCAAAAATTTTAAAATCAAATAATGTTTGTGCGAATAAAACAAAGATGCAAAGTGTTTCATTCATCCAATAATAATAAAAAAAAAAATTAAGGTAATGATTCACATCTATATTTTTTTTACTTGAGCCAATGAAAAATAAATAACTTGTCTCAAGTAAAAAAATATAGATGTGAATCATTACCCTAAAATTTGAAACACTTTTTCAGTGTGCTACAGCAGGTGATTTTAAAATCAAATTCAGTCGATATAATTTTAAGGTAAAATAAAAATAATCATCTTATACAGAACTGACGTTTACTTCTGGCTTTTCAAACATTTATGCAAGTTCTACTTTTTTGTCACAGTTTAGTACGTTTCGTTTCTCATCCAACATGTGAGAAGTTGAGCTGAACATCCTTTCACTGTCTCCGCTTGTGCAGAGCGTGAACAGGTACGTTATAGTACGCTCACTCAGCTTCACAGATTTCGAAATACTTCCACACATATTACATGATAGCGAATGATTACAATGTAGTCTGTGCACGCGGGCACACTTCCGGAAAAATCGGCCGAAAAAAGACCAAAAACGGTTCCGATTTATGGCCGGTCAACCGGTGCATCCCTAATTTTTAGCTATATTTAGCTACAACTTTAGAACAACCAAATCAAGCCCAGATTTGTTGTGCATGTTTAGATAGATTATTTAGGAAAAGTCACTGAGTCTCATGCCCCTGAGATGAAAGGAACACTTTTTTAAAAAAAAAATCAAGGAATCTTTCAATAACCACATTTCCACTGTCGGGCCAGTGAATGCCAATGCTTTAAATGCAGGGCTGGGCTAATAGCCTCGGACCTGTAGCACCGAGGCCAAAATAATTATAATTCATTACATTTATATAGCGCTTTTCTAGGCACTCAAAGCGCTTTACATAGTCAGGGGGTATCTCCTCGTCCACCACCAGTGTGCAGCATCCACCTGGATGATGCGATGGCAGCCATAGTGTGCCAGAACGCCCACCACACACAAGCTAACTGGTGAAGAGGAGACAGAGTGATGAAGCCAATCAGTGGATATGGGGATTGTTAGGAGGCCATGATGGTCGGAAGCCAATGGGCGAATTTAGCCAGGATGCCGAGGTCACACCTCTACTCTTTTTCGAAAGACACCCTGGGATTTTTACTGACCACAGAGAGTCAGGACCTCGGTTTAACGTCTCATTCGAAGGACGGTGCTTGTTGACAGTATAGTGTCCCCATCACTACACCGGGGCACTAGGACCCACACAGACCACAGGGTGAGCACCCCCTGCTGGCCTCACTAGCACCTCTTCCAGCAGCAACCTAGTTTTCCCAGGAGGTCTCCCATACAGGTACTGACCAGGCTCAGCCCTGCTTAGCTTCAGTGGGAAACCCGTCTTGGGCTCCAGGGTGATATGGCTGCCGGCTGTAAAATAGCTCAGCATTTCCACCGTCAGGCCGGAAGCTCCGCTGCATTTCACTAAAACCTGCCCTTTAAACGCCTCTCAGGAAAAACATCACGCAAATCCATCATTTCACCAACAAAGAGAAGTTATCAGAAAACTAATAAGCAATAAGTCACTGGAACTGGTGCGATCACACAATGAACATGATAAGAGCGGCCGTTTGTTTGGATGCTTTGTTAAATATTTAAGTTAATATTTTGTTAAATCCAAAAGCATCAATGTTTTACTATAAGTGATAGATTGATCATAATTAATTAGGATTGAAAATAAGTCACACTGAAATAAAGCGTTATGAACATAGCTTGCTTGTTCAGTTGAGTCTGTTTCTGTTTATTTGTAGTCACAGTAGCCTCACATTTAGAAAGAATGATAATTTCTATTTTTTTTTTAATGACATAGGCTACACAGAGCTAAACTCTCGAGACGAGACTTATGACAGATAAAATATGTTATTTCAAACACTCGCTGCTGACTGAAAGTGAGTTTTGAGTTCAACTTATTTTAAAAAGTTTTTAATGCTGGTGTTATAGCTGTTAGCTTTCTGAAATGATCCACGGCACTGACGTTCTCCAGATGCGGAGAAACTCTGTCTTGGTTTATAACCACTCCTCTAGCCCCAGCTGGCCCGCTTTGGCCCAAGGTTTTCGTTGGGCCAAAAAACTTGGGCTGTTGGCCTTTCACTGTTGGACTTTCATGCTTAGAGCAGGATCATGTGCCTTTCATTTATATTTCTACATGGCCCCCTTTAATACAACTGTGATTCTTCAATTGCGCTATCTAGTGGTCTGTTATTGATACAACCACAACTGCTACAACTGATAACAGAGCGATCAAGAGGGTAATGCGAGTCATGCTAAGTTAATTAAATATATTCATATTTTGCGTTCAATTATTTACTTATCAGGCAAGTAGCTGCATGATAAGTGGGAAAATTACGCAGTGCAGTCTTTATCACCCTGCAGAGGTTTCTTTTGCAAAATAATCTGCTGACTGTACACCATCCCTCAGCCTTGTCACCCCCCCTTACTTTTGGAACCACTGGAGTAGGCGATTTCTGCTCTATTAATTTGGTTTGTTAAAAGGCTCTGTGTTCGATTACTAATGCCTGTCTAGTATGGCTTTGCACACAGAGGACAAAAACATTCAGCCTCAACTCTTTATCGTCATTTCTGTTCGAATTTGCAAAGCGTACCAAATTGAACAAAACAATATAAATGCAAAATTTTAATTCATAAATGTTTAAAGGTATCCACGGTATAGCAAAACGATATAATATAACATAACATATAGAGTCTATATGTAAACCTTGTGTGTTTTGATCCTCGATCAAAAATGGTCACACACCCCTATATACAGTGTAAAAAATCCAAACAGTTTTTTTTGTACGTTGGGGAAAAAGACAGCACACTCTACCTTCTGGCCAATGCCTCCTGAGCATCCATGGCTGTGTTTCTGCCCCTGAAGGTCACAGGACTAGCTGACCGACTGCGACTTTTTTTCCGTGCTTTCTCTAACCTCTTTTTCTTCTCCCTAGGTAAAATTGGATCATCTCATAGTTTTAGTACACATTTGCAGTTGCATGGAGTTTCATGCAAAATCATGAACAAAATCTTCATCCGACCTGCTCTTGCTACGGCTCCTGCTGCGATGTCTGTGCTTGCTTCTGGAGTTTGATCGAGACCTTGCCCGTCTCTTCTTGTCACGGCTCCTTGATCTCCTTTCACCGCTTCGTGAGCGAGATCTTCTTTTGTCCCAGTTTCGATTATGATGTCGTCTTCAGTAAAATATTAATTAACATCTAAGCACACTAAACCTTAACATTCACTTGTTTCAACAAAATTCTGCCTATGTTAAATTAAATCAAAAGGATTTGTCGAATGAAAATACCTTTCCCTTGAACGTGATCTTGATAGGCTTCTTGGTCTGGAGGATTTCTTGTCTTTTCGGCGATGTCGCTCCTCCATGTCTTCAGACAGCCTGTCACGGCCTTTATCTGACATCTCCAGCTGCTCTTCTGATCCGCTCTGACATTTCAGAGCTTTCTCAGAGTCCTTCTTCCGTGCCTGTTTTAAGAAGAATTGGTCTCTTTCAGGAAAATAGTGCAATAAAAAAAGAGTTAGTAAGTTTAAGAACAAACTTGCCAAAATAATTCTGTCAAGAAAAACAGTATTCAAATTACAAAATCCCTATGCCAAATCCCTCCAAGTGCAGCATATACATTTATATTTAACACAAATAAGTGCACTAAACCAGCACATTTACACCCAGTTCAGTACCAAAAAAAAAAAAAGCATGGGCGATCTTTATTGCGAGAAATGTACACAGATTTCGCACTGGCATTTTTTTTTCTTGTATACACCGTTTTTCTCCTACATAAACATAAAAGTCAACATAAAATCAAAATGAACCCTATTTACTTACACATTCCTGGTCTTACTCTTACTCTACAAATGTTTTATCTCATCAAACTTTCTTTAAAATGTAATTAACTGACAAATCTAAATTTTGCTTTGTCGTGAGGGATTTGTAAAGATGCTCGTGTGAATTTGAACTAACCATCATCTTGGTTTCCAGTAGGTAGAGACTCAAAATATAAAATATTGTAAATTAACATTTCATATATTTCTAGCATTCAGGTCAATTCAAGATTAATAAAATGTATTCTTATTTTTCTTATTATTTTACCTCAGAAAATTCACATTACAATTATATACATTACGAAAGTATACTGGGTTTGGTTTTATGTTGACTTTAAAGGGCATTTTACATGATATTATAAAGCCTTTCTTGCCATCTTGCCACCTCTTGTGTACAGGCACATATACATACAAAAAACGGTTTAAACCACTTAATCACAAATTTCAATGTTAAATAATGATGCTTACTTGTGCTATTGAGTGAAAACATCCTATGTCTGAGGTGATTACAGTTTAAATATTGCATTCCATGAGGCACGCAAGTAAAAGCTAAATTACCTTTTTTTTTTTGAGGTTAGGTAATATTTCTTCATAAAGTGTGTGGATTTTGTTTTGAGAAATGTAATAGTACTGCTACTATACAAAGGAAAAACACAGTAACACCACCAACCAAAAGTGAGAAAAAATATAGTTTTGTTTTCGAGTGGAAGTTAATGCAGCTTTCACGAAAAAAAAAACAAAAAAAAACACCACCACTGTGTTTAGGCTTTGTAAGGCAGAATAGGTAAAATGTGTATATTTTATATATATATATATATATATATATATATATATATATATACACACACACACACACAAACACACTTAAATAAATAATTAAATATGAATAAAATGCGGTCGTACACAACAAAGTGGCATGATTCATGTGAAGGAGCCCATTCTATCACCTGTCCTGCTCTCCCACAAAAAAATAACCGAAAACTCATGTTCAATGTGTACAGTGTAAAATGCCCTTAAGAATTTGAATTCACTTATGACCAGACAAATATATATGAAAAATAATTTCAATGCGCGCAATTTAATGTTTTTTTTTACTGTGCAAATCTGCATGCATTCACATTGGGAATGGCCAATCATTTTTTTTTTATTGCAATTCTGCTGGTGTCTATAAAAAAGGCAATAACTGGGGTTGTGAGAAAAAATATATCGTTAAATAGGCAAATAAGTTTAAATGACTGATAGTTACCTGTCCAGGTAGTAGGCATATAATTTTGCTATCTGTCAGCAGCGTCTTCTGTTCAGAGTGTCTCTTCGTGCATTAGCACGCTGAGTATAATTTATTATAGAAATGTTATCATATGATCTAAAATACAGGACGTTAAAAAAGCTCCCAAACAGACATTTCTCTCGATCTGTAATCCACATTAATACAATTTAATATTACATGCACTTGTGATTACATCTCAGTGCTTTTCTTCTCAGTCTGGCATTTCATTCCTTCTGTCTAAGCTGCATACTTACCCTGGACTAAAACTAGAAATGCCAGCTGTAAAACTACTGATGAAGTGACCAGTTTAATTTAGGTCTACATGACATCAATGGACTAAAATTAGTTACCTCTTTGCTTCTGCTGTGGCTTCGTCTGTGCCTCTTGTCTCCTGAAAGACAAAAAGATACAAATGACTTCTTGTCAGAAGGACACTGAAGGATTTATATTAAAAGCATTTGCCAAAGCATTTCATTTTAAAAAGTTACAGTTATTCAGTAGAATACTGTGATTAGGCCAAAAATAAAATAAAAAATACAAATAATTTTTTTTTGAAAGCAACACATATTCCCCATAATTGAGCAAACACCTCCTTAAATTTTCTTTAGAACATAGGCTACATATTTAGTTTATAAATAAAATCTAGACAGAAGTTTTAACAAATGTAAAGTTTGTAATCTTAGTATTTAAAAATTGAACTATGAAAGCACTGATACACATGTAAGATGTTCATAAAGTGGGGGGTTTACATTGATTATAAGACGGACAGACTGCAACAGTTCTGTCTCAGAAAAAATCTCAGTTTGTGTTCTACTGAAGAAACAAATTCACCTTCATCTTGGATGCCCTGGGGGTAAGCCGAGCGGCAACCTCCCGCTCTCTCTCATGAAGCCAACACGGAAGTGACTAAAACTGTAATTCTTTGACTGGTCGCTGGAGGCTGGCTGCAAAAGGGAGTCAATCCCATAGACTCCCCATGTTAAAATGCCCAACTTTACAGCAGAAAAAACATGTTTACAGCCTGGTGCAAAAAATGATTTGTCTATATAGCGAATGTTGCCCTTCATGACAACTGTGAGGGGGGTGAATGTTTTTATAACTCATCCGTTTAAATTATATTAAGCCTTAAAGTTCTGCATAATTAAGGGCGTGGTCACAAGAGTGACAGGTGGATTGCCGCTGCTAACACTGCCGTCGAGCTAGGTGGGCGTGGCTTCAGTAACCAGCCCCCGCCTTTTTGCCCATTTTCGATTGTCCAGAAGAGTCACGCAGCCAAGATGGCGACGGCTCGCTCTGCACACTCATACACAGTAAAAGAAATGGACAAAGCGACCCCATTGGATTCAATGGAGACAAATGAAGTCAATTAGAAGCACACGCTTCCTGGGGGTCGAGCGTACTGCGCAGACTCAAACTGAGCTTGATGACGTAGATGTCACGTGAGCAACCTGTCTGACAATTGTAAGTCTTCTAATCGCTGTGCCAAGAGAAATCTGAATCATCCACCGAATCTTGTCCCGTTGCTTTTATGGACTCTGTATGGGCTTCTCCATTGACTTTATGCCTCCATGTCCCCCCCGATAGCCTCATAGACAGCAAAAGATTGCCTGCGAGCTTCTCCTCCTGTCCATACGGTACTTTCTCTACTGTACGACAGAGAGTCGCAGGTTATGGTGCAATCGTTAGCCTATTTTTACAAAAACTGCTTCTACAGGGCCATAACCTAAAATACAAGGTAACGGGGCTTTAATACATGTTCGTGTTATACATCCATGTTTTTATACAATCTATAGGGTAAGCTGATAAACATAAAATTTTCATTTTTGGTTGAACTAAACTTTTTTTTTGGCAGTGATTTTTAAAATGAGAATGATTGTGATATGTCAGTATTAATGAACCTGGTCTACCTGACTTGCGCTTTCGGTCCACTGATCGTGATCTGGACCGCGAGCAATGCTTCGAGCTCCGCTGACGATCTTCATCTGGGTGCGATTTTCCGGACAGGGACTCGTGGTATTTGATGTCATTTGCCTGATAAGAGATAAAATTACAAATTCTAAATTATTTTAAAGGAAAAGCATGCAAAAGTAACAAATTGATTATGAATATTCATATTAATTGGTATAATTTGAGTGTTGTCCTGAGTACCGTTACTAAGAAACGTAAACTGAATCACATTAGCCACGAATTACGTTGGCCAGCCAACGTTAATCGCCGCCAGTTTATGTGCATGATACTATAGTATCTAGATACTAGATCTAGATTTTAACATAACATGTGGCATCTTAGTTCACAGCATCGTTTTGAGACTTCAATCTTTTCTACTTAGTTTAGATTTAAGGTATCCGCCATTTTCCGAGTTACAGAATGCAGCCAATGAATTACTGTTTCATTAATTATATGCTTTTCTCAACTGTAATCTCGCCCAAAACAATAATCAAACAAATGTACTTGCCGCCATGTTAAACGAATAAAGAAAGGAATTCGCCGTATTCCCGTAGTTCGTGGCAGAATGCGAGAACCTCCTTCTATCATTCGTTTCTTTTGCAGTGGAACAATACCCGGATGTTTCTTTCTACTTCTACTAAAACGCACAGAAAGCCGCGAAAGCACAGCGCTCTCTTGCGGCTGGACCTTCTCAATCTAGGTTTTCGGTAAAGAAACCCGACCGTACGACGGTGCAGCTGCAGTACATTTTCTTCAGGACGTCCCCAGACCTCAGTCATATATGCCAAGAAAGGCATCCTGCCTCAGACAATGGCTTTTTGTAATATGAACAAGGTCTGTATGGGTACTGTTTATTCTTATTCAAATTGGTGCGTGTTTAACACAGTGATTGTATAAAAAAAATTTGTAAAAAAAAATTATTCTGCAGGCTAGTCCATTTTGCTGAAATTTTATTGCACCAACTCAAAATGGTACTCAGTATTTTGTATGGTCCCCTTGTGCTTGTATTTACAGCCCTTAAGAAACAGAGTATCAGGTTTGAATGGCATTGTTATATGTGTGGCATATTTGGAGTAGACTATTGTCACAATAGCCTTAAGAAATGTAGCCGAACCATGTTTCTTTTTGTAGTTTGTGTTTTTTTTCTATTATTATTATTATTGTTGTTGTTGTTGTTGTTGGGTATTAGCTAGAATTTATATAACCACAGTTTACTACAAATGGATAAACTATAGTGTAGCCAAACCATGGTTAATTTATGGTTACCATGGTTTAAAGGGATAGTTCACCCAAAAACGAAAATTATGTCATTAATAACTCACCCTCAGGTCGTTCCAAACCCGTAAGACATCCATTCATCTCCGGAACACAGTTTAAGATATTTTAGATTTAGTCCGAGAGCTCTCTGTCCCTCCATTGAAAACCTATGTACGGTATACTGTCCATGTCCAGAAAGGTAATAAAAACATCATCAAAGTAGTCCATGTGACATGTGAGGGCCAGTTAGAATTTGTTGAAGCATCAAAAATACATTTTGGTCCAAAAACTACGACTTTATTCAGCATTATCTTCTCTTCCGAGTCTGTTGTGAGTGCGTTCAAGTGTAGTGATATCCGGAACAAATCACTCAATGTAACCAGATCTTCTTGAACCTGTTCACCAAATCGAACTGAATAGTTTGAAACGGTTCACGTCTCCAATAAGCATTAATCCACAAATTACTTAAACTGGGAACTTTTTTAACGTGGCTGACACTCCCTCTGAGTGGAGGCGCGTGAAGTGACGAGGTTTCGCGAGAGCTTGAGGAACAAAGTTTTACAAGCTCCTTTAAATACTTATCATTGGTTAAATATTTCTAAAACCCTGTGATTTAAAATAATAATAACAAATTATAATAGAGATATGAATTTTTTATAGTTTTTCACGGCACATATCTCTGTCTGCCATACTGAAACGCCGCCCCTGGAGGAGGGGGACCTGCCAAAGTGAGGTGCCGGATCGGATTTCGGAGGTGCCGGATCCGGATCCGAATCCGGCTTTTTCCGGCACAAATTAAGCCCTGACTAAACTGCAGTGAATGTGCTCACAACAGACCCGGAAGAGAAGACAATGCTGAATAAAGTCGTAGTTTTTGTTATTTTTGGACCAAAATGTATTTTCAATGTTTCAACTAACTGACCCTCTGATGTCACATGGACTACTTTGATGATGTTTTTATTACCTTTCTGGACATGGACAGTATACTGTACACACATTTTCAATGGAGGGACAGAGAGCTCTCGGACTAAATCTATATCTTAAACTGTATTCCGAAGATGAACGGAGGTCTTACTGGTCTGGAACGACATTAATGACATAATTTTCATTTTTGGGTGAACTATCCCTTTAACTATATAGTAACTATGGCTTTTTGGTTTATTTGTAGTAAAAACATGAATCATTTTCGTTTCATTAATTTATTATGGTAGTAATTGGTACATTTCATGTCCACTGGTGTTACATTCTTATAACACTTTTCTTAAAGCAACACGTAGATTTTTGGCCCAGCAGTTAATAAACAGAACTGCACGCATCGTCCACGCGTTCCTCTCACTTTTCCCATCACATTAGAATTTATTTTTAATAAAAATGAAGAAAATGTTCTAAAAGTGAAAGTAAAGTGCCTAATGAGTGTTTAATAATGATAAAAGTAGTTATAATTTTAATAAATATAACCATTTACAATCAGTTATTATTGATCCTGTTAATGTACAACAATACTGAGGTGCAAATAGTATCTGCCAGTACAAACAACAACTAATTATTATTTACACTTAGCCTGTTGCAGAGAACTACTACTTCTAAATGGTAAATAGAATATATCATGAATTTAAGAGTAAATAGCATCTAAAGCAATTTGCACTTAGCCTATTCTAAATAGGATCTATCGCTAAGAAAATAGGCTATATTAACCCCACTTAGTGTAAATTTCCGCTGCCTTATTTTTCTTACCCTATTGGTAGATGATTTGTAAAATCAGACAAATGCACATAAATTACTATTATTATTATTATTTTATATATTTTTTTGCCCATGAGATACCATGAAAATGAATAGCCTATTAGTTCAATAATCTACCGTTCTACCTGTTTTCACCTTTAATATTATAACAGTGATATGAAATTAAACTTGTATTGAGTCTGAAGTATCAGATGTCTTTTTGGCGGGAGCTGTTGCCATGGTGAATCGTAATATCCATTAGGTCCATTGTAAGGTCCAATGTAAGGTCCATTGATCATGACTTTTTATATTCGTGGTGCTGGTGCACTCGCTAAATTTAGAGTCAACCTACTCAGAGTTGACTGAA
This sequence comes from Carassius carassius, assembly GCF_963082965.1. Classification (NCBI taxonomy): domain Eukaryota; kingdom Metazoa; phylum Chordata; class Actinopteri; order Cypriniformes; family Cyprinidae; genus Carassius; species Carassius carassius. The sequence goes on along the minus strand of NC_081759.1, from coordinate 11,051,191 downwards.
CTTACACAATTCAGCTGTTCTGAAAAAGAGTTTCCTATTTTAGAGTAAGTCAACGGAATGTTCAAGTTTTAACTCATAGTTGGTTGAACCTCCTTATTAAAACGGGCTCCAGGTCCGGGTTAACAAGTTAACAAAAATAAAATTTTATATTTATAATCTCAAATATCACTTATCTCAAACTTTGCTTGCAGTGGCCTTGATGTTCCTTTGAATTACAGTTTTTGCTTTGTCCATTTCTGAAGTTAGTGTTTGCTGAGTTCAGTGTTAAAGACAACATTATTTGTATTAATTTCTAAAATAAAAATACTTCAGAACAATAAGGTTTTTAAATCGAGTTAAATTTAATTTCCTATGAATTAAGAATTTTTTTTATTGTGAAAACATTAAAACTACCTATTAATCACTGAACAAACCCCTGCAACTTATAATGGTTTATCAAAATACCAATCCAACATTATGGTGGATATGGATCATGATGGATTTGTTTTTTAATATTTAATCTACAATAAACTGTTGTCAAGGAGTATTTTATCTGAGTGTCAACTATGTTGGGTGTGTTAAAGAAAATAAGGCAAAGCCTATGAGTCTAAATGATGAAATTGACAACTGTATTACACGTTAACGAACCCTGTGGCCTGTAGAACACTCTTTGGTAACACAGTTGTCATGACCCTTCCGTGTGACCATGTGGACTTGAATTATTTGCATAAATTTACGTGAATTGTGTGTCAGGATGTTGTAGGTCAACAAGCAGATGTTGATTGGCATGCTATGCTTGCATGTTACTTTAGCCTGCAAAAAAGATTTCAATTTGTACAAGTTAATACTGTGAGTCAAAAATGAACAGAACAAACTGTCACTATTACTGAAGACATGTTAGAAAAAGTAAATAAATTAATTCTAGGGCTGTGGGTATGTGTCACGTTACATGAGAATGTGCTCAAACCAAAATGCTAAATAATTATGACTTTATAGAAATTGTATTATCTTAAAAGCGACCAGTGAAATGGTCCCTTCATTTAAAAAGGGATCTACAGCAGTATATTTAATCATATCTGGCCGGGCAATATTACAAATCTGATTTCAATGTTACTGGGATATAAAAAAAAAGTATAGGAACATTTAGTGACCCATAAACATTTGACAAATTTACTTGTAAATTAATAAAGCCAGCACACCATTTTTAGCAAATTAACTGACATTTCACTAGTTCACGCTGTCCGGGGAAGGACTCCGAGCTTGGGAATGGCCCGAACGTAGAGTACCCCTTCCTTGTCTATTTATAAAGTGAACTCAAAGTGAGGAGATGGGGTGGAGGAGGGATGCTGATAAACCGTCAATGGATAGAGGTAAGTCAGCGATATTTATACTATTGGATTGATTACTTGATTATGGTCCACCTGTATCGATTAGGCTAAGTATCTGATGCGCTCCTCCCGAATCTTGTTAATAAAAACATCATTTATTCATCCACGCAGGACTTTTCTAAATATCTATTCAGACATATCACAGTATGAGATTAACACAACTCTTACAGTGTTTGTATTAACTTTCTATTGTGGAAAAATGTGTAGCATTTGTGTATTGTGTAGTGTTGTCTAAATGGTTCCATAAAGAACCTTTGACATCTGAAAAGTTTCTTTGTGGTGAAAGAAGGTTGTTCAGATTATAAAAAAAAATGTCGAAAGAGAACCTTTGACAGAATGGTTCTTTGTGGAACCAAAAATGGTTATTCTATGGAATCACTTTAAGAACCTTTTGCAGCACCTTTATGTTTAAGAGTGTACACTGGTTATTATTCTTATGAAATACCACAAAACACATGAAAAACACATATAATAATAACTGTATATCATAATTGTATATTTATTAACTTTATGTTCTCTATACTCTATCTGTGTTAGTTAGAGTCAAGTCAAGTCAAGTCACCTTTATTTATATAGCGCTTTAAACAAAATACATTGCATCAAAGCAACTGAACAACATTCATTAGGAAAACAGTGTGTCAATAATGCAAAATGATAGTTAAAGGCAGTTCATCATTGAATTCAGTGATGTCATCTCTGTTCAGTTAAATAGTGTCTGTGCATTTATTTGCAATCAAGTCAACGATATCGCTGTAGATGAAGTGACCCCAACTAAGCAAGCCAGAGGCGACAGCGGCAAGGAACCAAAACTCCATCGGTGACAGAATGGAAAAAAAAACCTTGGGAGAAACCAGGCTCAGTTGGGGGGCCAGTTCTCCTCTAACCAGACGAATCCAGCAGTTCAATTCCAGGCTGCAGCAAAGTCAGATTGTGTAGAAGAATCAACTGTTTCCTGTGGTCTTGTCCTGGTGCTCCTCTGAGACAAGGTCTTTACAGGGGATCTGTATCTGGGGCTCTAGTTGTCCTGGTCTCCGCTGTCTTTCAGGGCAGTAGAGGTCCTTTCTAGGTGCTGATCCACCATCTGGTCTGGATACGTACTGGATCCGGGTGACTGCAGTGACCCTCTGATCTGGATACAGACTGGATCTGGTGGCCACGTTGACCTCGGAACAAGAGAGAAACAGACAAATATTAGCGTAGATGCCATTCTTCTAATGATGTAGCAAGTACATAGGGTGTTATGGGAAGTGTTTCCAGTTCCGGTTTACCTAATTAATGCAGCCTAAACATCCTTTAAAGGATTTGGATATTAAAAGCATATTAGTATGTTATGTGTAAGCCAGGTTAAAGAGATGGGTCTTTAATCTAGATTTAAACTGCAAGAGTGTGTCTGCCTCCCGAACAATGTTAGGTAGGTTATTCCAGAGTTTAGGCGCCAAATAGGAAAAGGATCTGCCACCCGCAGTTGATTTTGATATTCTAGGTATTATCAAATTGCCTGAGTTTTGATAACATAGCGGACGTAGAGGATTATAATGTAAAAGGAGCTCATTCAAATACTGAGGTGCTAAACCATTCAGGGCTTTATAAGTAATAAGCAATATTTTAAAATCTATACAATGTTTGATAGGGAGCCAGTGCAGTGTTGACAGGACCGGGCTAATATGGTCATACTTCCTGGTTCTAGTAAGAACTCTTGCTGCTGGAGAGAGAGCTCCAGCCAGTGGCTTAAAGCACTTTGCAACAGAATGCATAATTAATTGAAAAATTAACAGATATTATTTTACCCAAATAAATGTGAAGTAAACTTATAAACACATCAGTATTTCTCCAAATGTGTGGCCTTTTTAACTAAATGCCAGGATGTTATGAAGCAAAGCCCTATGATCAAAAATAATTTAGTAATTTAATTAGGCTGAAACAGCATTTTGTTCACAATCTTTTTGTTGATTATACATTCGGCCTGATACAGCATACATCTATGAAAAAAAAAAAATAAGACAATGAATCATCACGTGGAAATCTTGGTGTCAGCAAAAGGACTGCAAAATTCTCCATTCTAAAGTGATCGTCTTACTCAGATCTAGATTATTTAGAAGGAAATCCCCAGCTCTGACATTATGTGCAGCTATCATGTGGATGAATTCAGCGAGCAATGATGCAAAGATATCATAGTGATAGGTTTCCTGTACTGTTGCAATAAAATGCCCTTAACGTCCCCATGAAATCAGAACGGAATTTTTTTTAGGCTTTTGATATGAATATGTTAGGTTTAAGATTATCTATAAGCTAATGTGCTCCAAAACAATGAAAACATTTGCTTTTACAAGATATAAACATTTAAAACTTGCAGTCTGTCACTTCCGTCAATATGGGTCAGCGATTATGATGATATCACACTGCACTTCAACTTCTGTAAATGCTATGTAGAACCTGAAGTGTACCAACCCCTGCACTATAAACAGACGCTGATGCAGTGGCTCAAATCGGTCTCTAGTCACAGGATCTGTATTTTCTGTATGGTGAATGGCACGTAGTGCACTATATAGGGAATAGGAAATGATTCAGACGGTATAAATATGCTTTCCATTGAGTTGAATGAAGTCAAAAAGCTGGGTCCCAAATGACGCATTATACATTATGCACTCATACACTATGTACTTATGCTCTATGTACTCAACGATGTAGTGTAGGAATTATATAATGTTATTTTTTGTCATTCATAATCGGAGTCTGATAGCCCCTTCCCCTTCACTATGTAATTAAAGCTGCTACAGTGCACAAAATGTCCAACATTCCCCACTTAGTTTTTTTCGGTTATTTAAGTGCATCATCCGGGTTTTTTAAAGTGCACTTTTTCTTTTTGGAATTTTCAGTGTGAGCACACTACTCACACTATTTATACTACAAAACGTAATTGAATAGTGAATAAGTATGTGATTTGGGATGCACCTAGTCACCTTGTCTCTTTAACAAGTCATGTCACTCGCCGGCCATCTTTGAAACGCCTCTCGGGCATGCAGGTGCATCTCCTATCTCTTTGTATGGGGAAAAAATCTAATTCTCCAAACTAATCTTAAGATTAAATTTCATATTTGAAATCACCAAAGAAATCTGACAACAACTGTGTCATAAATGTTGTTTCTTTTGCTCAATAGCGTTATAAAAAGTGTATCTCAGAACGCTGACTGTTTCTGTAGCAACAGAATAAGTGTGTCCCATCAGGTAATGAAAAATTTGACACACAGTTGTGGTCTTCATGTTTTTACAGAGGTTTATTTTTATTTTCAATACTTAGCAGTTTAAAATTAACTTCTAAATGTCTGTTCAGTACTAGTTCCTATAACAAATGACACGATTTAAATTCTGGTGCTTCTAATTAAATGATAAAAAGCTGTTCCAAATGTTGTACAAAATAAATATACTAATTTTTGCAAAAATAAAACATGGAGGATTTTGTTTTACTAACAAATTATATGTAATATCTTATTATTAATATTTAACTTGCATTGCAAAGGTTTCTGCGACCTCTCACGTGATCTTGGCAAAAAATCTCGGGATTTATTTCAAGAACATGATCGTTGGAAGTTGGGGTGTTGCTAACAAAATGGAGGCAGATCTGAATGCCAGTTTCAGCTAGTTGTGGCGGGAATTCTCTTCACTGGATTCACCGGCAACACCCTAGCATGAAGAAATGTTTTATTTATTGAGAGAGAGACTGAATGACTGAGTGTGTCCTCCATCAGGTTGTCATATTCTAAAAAGTTTGCAATGTCCTAAGAGTAATGTTGTGGTAATATCCTTTCAATTTTTAAGGGTAGTGTACTCCCCCATGGCTTATGTCAGCACTAGTCAATGCATTGATTTCTATAAAGTGAAGCATCAGCTTCAGTTTTTCCCCCAGCGTTTAGCCCTCATGTCACTAGCTTCTCCCTTGCACCATAGCTCATGATTAGAAGAGAAGATGAGTCGTTTTGAGGGGGAGGGGAGGTTAATGTTTTTGATTAAAGATTACAGGGCACATGAATTTGAAATTTTTTTAGAAGTGCACGGATAAATTATTTATAATAAACACTGCAGTATTCCATAAAAAAAATATGCATTTTAAATTTTGATTTCATGGTGACTTTAAGTATGAGCAGGTCAGCAACTTACAGTAAGACTGTAAGGTGAGAAATAAAGAACGATATAAAGACTCTTATGAAGTAACAACTATTTAACTTTTTTTCTCTCCTTAAAAGAGGTGTCAAATGGAGTGTGTACTTTACCCGTGTAATAGTTAAACAAATATGCAAAATGTATACCCTACTTTTTGATACAAATGTTGTATTATTTAACCACTTTTAAAGTTTTACTACGTTTTGTTCTTGAAATCCACACTTTTGAAATCAAGATAATCAAAGGTAATCAAACCAAGCACAACCTAATAAAACATATTTCGTGGATAAAGGGTTTTGTAAAAAAGATCATGTTGGTGGATATTCTAGTAATATTAAAAACGTGCGTCATTCTTGAATGGCTTATTCTGCAATGGGTATAAACAATATGGTCCCATTGATTTGGAAGCATGTTTCTTCTGCCAACATTTAGACTGATTTCATTGAGTTTGTTCATGGTGTTTAAATCTATATGTTTGCCATTTGTTGTTCATATAGGAATTTACTTTAAAAATGTATTTAATAATTTACTTACAACAGTAATCCTATAACATGTGCTTGCTTGTGTTGATCAGTAGGCCTATCCCTAAACACATATACAAAGTTGTTACACCCTTGTGTAGCTTTCACCGTTTCTTCAAAATATGTATTTTATATTTATACAGGTGTGTAGTAAATGTCATTTATGTAATGCCTTCACCACATCTGTTAATACAACTTTTAACACAGGATCAGTTGAAGTCATTATTCTGCAAAAGCAATCTACTTTTATCTTTGAAATGAAAATATACAAATTACTGCATGGTTTGATTTAGCCATTTGTTATTAAACTACAAAACATTTTAATTGTTGTAAGTTTGTAGAAAATAAGCAAAACATTTTTAAAGCACTGCAAGGTTGTGGATTTCAAAACCTGATCAATACACATTTGAGTCAAAATGATTTTCAAGTGCACCACAATGCAGTATAAGACATAAGACATTTATACATTTTTTTAAACTATATAGTGCCTTTTATGTACTAAATTTATAATGGCAAATAAATAAAAAAATACAGAGATTAAGAATGTTTATATTCCAGTTCATGTGTGCATTCAGCTTTCACTTTGTTATTAAAATTGTTTTTTGAATGATTGATAAAACGATTAGGAATGACACAGAATAATCATCATACATTTTATTATGGCACAACAGATACATTTTGGTAAAGTTATTATTATATTATAAAACTGCTTAATTGTTGTAGGCTCATTTGGAGCATAGCCTACCTCAGGTAAATCATTATGACAATAACTAACCATGACACAATCTATAAATGATTTTGCATATTAATAATAGTAATAAAAACAACAATAAACTAAGCATAATGTCATTCTATGCTAAAACATACCTCTTTGAAACTCGTTTATGTTTCAGTGACAACATACTTATTTTTTCAGAGTCGCTTTAACGCGAAACAGGAAACTCATGAATATTCATGTATGCTCCGCCCAGCGTCACCGCCCTGGCTTCAAGTGTGGCAACCACAGTCTATGGTGGCAACACTTCATCACAATGCACCAATTTTGAAGAGAATTAAAATTCTAGAGGCCAAATAATTCCACCAGAGTATTAGAAAGCTCAAAGCAATTAATATCTTACTAATTAACAGTCTCAGCAAACCACATAGATGACATAAGACTTTGTATTCTTCTGTATGATTTCATTATTAGATTAAAAATCTATATTCAGCAAAGTCTGGATTTTGTCACATTTTGCAATTACATATGATGTCAGCAATAAAAATTATGATAAGAGATATCAGGATAAGAGCGTTCTCGTTACATCAGAGCTTTAGGTCTTTTACAGAGGGTGCTCTGAATCACAGTTACGTCATCAAGGTTTCTAGTCTTAATTCCACTTTTTTTTTAAGTTTTAAACTGCCCTATTAACAAAGAACTTGTGTAATGGAGAATGAAACATGTTTTTTTACCAATTTGGAGCATCAAAACCACTTTCACCTTTTTGAGAATAAATTACCATTTGATTCAAAACTAGCAATGTGTTCCATTGAATAGTAATGATATTATACAGCATATAATTAAGCATTATTAATTTTCTTAAAGTGACCATTTTTTTTTGTTTTTGACTTTAAAACCAATACAGTGTGTACTAAAAAATTTACATATTCCTTCAAGTAATTTATTCTCTGTTTAATACATTACACAGAGAATGGTTAACATTGTTAACTGAAACTAAGTTAATAAAAAATGTAATTACTTAAAATTACAAAATACACATTACAAATAATAATAATAATAATAACTTAATTTTTATTTCAAGTTGAGGTACTAAAAAAACTTAAACTGAATAACCTAAAAATTAAAGCATTTTTAAACTGGGGTCCACGAGAAACTTTATTGAACTTTACTGTAACAGCTCCTATAAAATTCCATGTTGTGGTAATTTACCGGCCTCCTTGGCAACTGGGCACCTTCCTAGAAGAGCTGGTTGGTCTGCTGTCCTCATTCCCATGAGCTTTATCAGACATTAATGTTCTGGTTATTTTGTTTCAGTGTACAGTTTGTTAATATTGTGCAAAATATACAAAGTAAACTTCATCATTCAGCTGAACTGAGCACATTTATTTTAGACACTTCATGTCTTATTAATGTGATAAACGTATGTCCCTGCTGAGCTGGGCTATGACTAATTTCACAGGCAAAGTTAACAAAATTAAAATTTTCGTATCAGCCTCATATTATAGGAAGGATACATTATACTACCTATTCTGCAGGCATCATTGTGAGATTAGGTTCCTTCAATCTTAAAAAACAAGAATCGAAAAGAATCGAAAACAACAGTGAGGAATCAATTCTTGGAATCGATTACCATCGATTCCAGGACCAGGAATTGGAATCGGAATCGATTCCAAAAATTGTGTAATCGAACAGCCCTACTGTACAGACATGAATTTACATTTCCTTCAGCCTGAGGCATATTCATTTCACTTTTGTTGTGAAAGGGCTTTTACATTTGTAAAAGAAAGAACAACTTTTTTTATATTAAAAACAAAACAGCAAGTCCTGCCCAGATTTAAAAAGTAATGCAAAAGTAACATAATGCATTACTTTAAATAAAAAGTTATGAAGTTACATTATTAGTTACTTTTTTAGGGAGTACCCAATATCGTAATGCATTACTTTTAAAAGTAACTTTCCCAAACACTGGAGGATAGAAGTCTACTTTTAGTCTTTGGCAACTTTAACATTCATCTGGACAAACATGCTGCAGACTTCCATTCACTCCTAGCTTCATATGATTTCAAACACCTTACCACTACAAGCACTCACAAATCAGGCAACTTGACTTAATTTACACACGTAATTATACTGCAGACAACATTTCCTCACCTACCCCATTCCTAATTTCTGGATGTTAATGCAGCAACTGACACTTTATGCTCTACTTTAACTTCTTGTCTAGACAATGTCCTCTCTCCTCCAGGCCAGCACTGGCTACTCCTTCTAACCCCTTATCCACTGTTCTTTATGAGCATTGGTTCAAACTCAGGGCAGCAGAGAGAAAATGATGCAAATCAAAAGATCTGTCTGACCTGAGTATGTATCAGTCTTTGCTTTCATCTTTCTCTGCTCAAGTTCATACCACCGAATCTTCATATATTCACAACAAGATAAACAGTGCTGCAGACACACATAACCTCTTCAAAACATTTGATTCTCTACTCTGTCCCCCTCCACCACTTCTATAACAGCTGATGATTTTGACACATTCTTCACAGACAAAATCAGAACAATCAGTAGTCAGTTCTCAGCTCCACACACACACATAAACTCAAACCAACCACATTCACGCCTAAACTTCCCCCTTCTCCTTCTGTCCCCTCACTGAGGCAGGAGTATCCAAACTTCACCTATCAAGCCATCATATAACATGCCCACTAGACCCAATCCCCTCACACCTTCTTCAAACAATCTCCACTACACTTTTACCACCACTCAAACACATCATAAACACATCTCTTCTCACAAGCACTTTCCCCACTGCATTAAAGCAGGCTCAGGTAACCCCACTGCTCAAAAAACCTACATTAAACACTTTACTTACATATAGCTACAGACGTCTCTTTCTCTTTCCTTTAATAGCAAAAAAACTTGAACAAGTTGTTTTTAACCAGGTATCATTATACACAACCATTCAGACTTCAGGAGTGGCCATTCAACTGAGACTGCACTACTGTCAGTCACTGAGGCCCTGTGGATTGCAAAAGCTGATTCCAAACAATCAGTTCTTATTTTGCTGGATATATCTGCTGCTTTTGACACTGTGAATCATCAGAACCTCCTGTCCATCCTCATCACTGGGCATCACAGGGATTCCACTTTGCTGGTTTGTATCCTATCTCACTAGGTCTTTCAGGGTGGCCTGGGGTGGGGAGCAGGGCTTTAAGTGGCCCAAAAGAGGTGCCGGTACTCAATTATAGCATATATATATATATATATATATATATATATATATAAGGGGGGTGTCTGCGGTCTTGGGTGACGGGATGGGGGGCTTATGATATTAGACTTCGTAGCCTATAATAAAAGATAATGAATTTTAAACCTAAGCTAAACACATTTTTATTCAAAGATCTACCGTCTGTCATTACTCTTTAGTCTGCCACAAGAAACAACAACATTAAAATCATGAACTCAAATGTCAGACCTTTCTGTAACGCTAACGCTAATGAGCTTAAACTTATTTTTTGTTCACAGGGCCCCGAGCTGTCAATCACTCCTGTACGCGTGCATAACTGTCCTCCTCGCAGCTGCAGCAACTTGCGCTCTCTTCATCAAGCTTTAAAACAAAAAGGGGACAAAAAGGTCGTATTGTCTTTGTGCATATAGATTAATTAGATAAATGAATATCTAAATTCGTGCCTAGCCGCCTACGGTATTTTTTTAGAACTAAGAAAAAAGATGCTGCAGACAATGAGCAGCCGGCGGGGGTTGGTTGCAGGACGACTCAACCTCCGCAGACAGTTTTTTATGTTTATCAGACAATAACTACTCAAGATTTTGCTTTAGTATAATTTTCGGGACAATTACGGCCAGATTCGGGATTCGGGACAACAGTTTAGATTTCAGGACTGTCCCGAATTTTTCAGGACCTCTGGTCACCCTACCTGACAGAGCTACGGCATTACTTCAGTAGCTTGCATCTGACGTGCAGCGATATCATTCTGGCTTGGTGGGGTGTCAGCCAGCGAGTCATCTGATTCTGACCGTGTTGTTTTAGTACTCAGTGAATTTTAATTTATACCGAGCCGAGTGTGCGCTTTTCCCATACCCTCTCAGGCCACGTTGAGTTGTTACTGACAGCGGCAAAAGCGACGCATGCGCTTTTCACTTGAAAAACTCAAGGGTATATGGGTGTGACGAGTGGGGCGGGGCCGAGGGACATGGGGGCGAGGCCGGGGGAGTGATTGGAGATGAACTACACCTGTTCGTCCCACCGGTCTCGAGGCCCATGGAGGAGATGGAAGGATATAAAACTGGAGCGACGACAGTGAAGGACGAGAGAGGACCAGGCCTGGGCTTTTAGTTGTGTTTTGGTTTTTATTTTATGCGCACCAGTCGTCCGTGAGGGGCTGGTGCGCTGTTTTGTGTTTATTTTGTTATTAAAATGTTTTTGATTGTCCGCCGGTTCCCGCCTCCTTCTTCCGGATGAATATGAAGGTTGATATCATTACAGTGGTGCCGAAGCCCGGGAGAAGGAGGGACGCGCTGCTGAAGATCCCTCGCCGCTGTGGTGAATCCGCGGTGCCATCGAGCTGGCGAGGAGTGTGCCGCCATGGACGCTCGAGGCGGTGGGCTGGAGCGAGTTGCCGGGGACGGGCGAGCTCGCTACCGGCCGCCCACGATGTGGAGAGACGGCTGCCGTCCGTGAGGGAGCGGAGGAGTCGGCGCCGTTCGCCAGGTGGCCGGAGCCTGCTGCCTCCGCCGGAACGGGGAGGAGCAGGGAACGGGGGACTCCTGCCGGCTGCCCAAAACCGGAGGAGCCGTCGCCGTCCACCGGGCGGCGGAGGAGTGTCGTGCCGTCTGCCGAGGGCCGTCCAGTGCCACCGCCAGGCACCGCGGAGGAGATCACCCAGCTGGTGGAGGGCCGAGCAGCGGTGCGTCTGGGAACCGGAATTTTTTTTTTTTTTTTTTCCTCTCTCCCCTCTCTCGTCTCTGTCGCTCCTCCTTCCATCTCCTTTTCTCTCGCCTCGTCTGTCCTACCCCCAGGTTCCCGCAGGTCCCCGTGAGTGGCCCCCCCGGAGGGAGGGGGGGGGGGAGTAGAGCGCAGTCTCGGGAGTACCCCCCGGCCTGCGAGGGGCGATGGGGGTATGTGACGAGTGGGGCGGGGCCGAGGGACATGGGGGCGAGGCCGGGGGAGTGATTGGAGATGAACTACACCTGTTCGTCCCACCGGTCTCGAGGCCCATGGAGGAGATGGAAGGATATAAAACTGGAGCGACGACAGTGAAGGACGAGAGAGGACCAGGCCTGGGCTTTTAGTTGTGTTTTGGTTTTTATTTTATGCGCACCAGTCGTCCGTGAGGGGCTGGTGCGCTGTTTTGTGTTTATTTTGTTATTAAAATGTTTTTGATTGTCCGCCGGTTCCCGCCTCCTTCTTCCGGATGAATATGAAGGTTTTATCATTACAATGGGTAATGTATAGTCTCTGCTCTCGGTGGGACGAATTAGGAAGCTTGCATTGTGAAGGGAGCTCTGAAAAGCGCCAGCGCATGCAAAAGATTAAAACCTCTATTAAAACAGATGTCCAAATGAGCGTAGCGGTACGCTAAAAGCACGTTCTGGGCACACGGAGAGGTGGCGGTACACTCAAGAGCTACATTTGGAAGTGGCGGTACTGAGTACCGGTGCGTACCGGCCCACTTAAAGCACTGGTGGGGAGGTATCTAAAGCACATCGACTGGTCACTGGGGTTCCTCAGGGATCAGTGCTTGGACCCCTACTCTTCTTTATATACATAACATCACTGGGACCCATCCTACAGGAAGGTGGTTATTCCTACCATTGCTGATTACACACAGCTCTATCTCTCATTTCATCCAGATGATCCAGTGGATTTAGATAGGGTTTAGGAAGATAATTCCACCTCTGAAGAACAGTAAATTATAATATTATGGAATTTGATTTTTATCAGGAGGAGATATAAATTTGTAAGAGGGAGCAGAGGTAGGATGGTGCGGAGCATGTGGCTGTTCTTTGCTTAGATAAATATTTGAAACTGATTACTGTTCTGCTAATATTTGTAAGCAATGCATAATAATGAGTGTAAAAAAGTGCAAAACCCCAGGGACTGTGGATTTAGTTGTTGATGCAACCATCCCGATACATTCTGAAACATTTCCTCACCATTTTCTAAATGCATATCAGCTCATAGAGGCATTTATTGAAAATTAAAAATTATAAAAAAAATTTGAAAAAGTGAACATTAATAGGCCTATAACTGAAATGTTATGTGGCACATGCAGCTCAAAGGGATCAGTTTATAATTATAATGAAAATAATCATATACAATACATATTTATATGCATATGTGACCCTGGACCACAAAACCAGTCTAAAGTCGCTGGGGTATATTTTTAGCAATAGCCAAAAAAACATTGTATGGGTCAATATCTTTTTTTAACGCCAAAAATCACTAGGATATTAAGTAAAGATCATGTTCCATGAAGATATTTTGTAAATTTCCTACTGTTAATATATAAAAACTTCATTTTTGATTAGTAATATGCATTTTTTAAGAATTCATTTGGACAACTTCAAAGGTGATTTTCTCAGTATTTTGAGTTTTCTTTGCCCCTCATATTCCACATTTTCAAATAGTTGTATCTCAGCCAGATATTGTCCGATCCTAATAAACCATACATCAATGGAAAGCTTATTTATTCAGCTTTCCGATGGTGTATAAATCTCAATTTCGAAAAATTTACACTTAAAACTGGTTTTGTGGTCCATGGTCACATATATATTTCCTCAGTATTGCGAGGAATGCAATCAGTATTCCTCACTGCAATTGCTTTTAGTTTTGTTTTTATGTATTTAAAGTTCAGTAAACTCTTCCATTTTTTTTTTTTATTCATCTAACTATTAGTTTATATGTCACAAGTGTACATTATTGAGTATCAAATGTAAGGTTTGTTAATGTTTCTAGCATTATTTTAATGTCATTAAAAAAATTAAATTAAATTAAAAAACCTTGTCTTGTTTTACCTTTGTTGCCCATAAAAGCGCTTTTGATTAACTCTCATTTAGAATGTGGCCTTTTGTTTTACCACCTATATAATATTGGTAGATATCTGTATATTTAAGGTATAGCACAGTATTATTATGATTGTAAATTATATATTATATCAGTAAGTTAATGAAATATACAATTATGATATGTAAAATATATGGACACCAAAAACTCATATTATTGCAAACATTTTTAAAACATTTACCGTTGGTGGAGAAAGGGGGTTTGGATATGTGTGAATCAGAGGTCTTTGAAACTATGCATCAGTGAAAAATCCCCACTGATTAATTGATAATGGATGAGCAATTGGAGAGCTTATATATGGCTAAACGCATCTATGCACATCAACAAAGTGTCTCAACATGGCATACAGAATACAGCTTTGCACCACTGGTAAGTCTGTTTTCAGATTTAGACTTAACAGTATTACAATATTTTCTCTAAGACAAACTAGAGTTCATGTAGCACATCCTCATTCTGTCAACATCTACCAAACAAAACATCAGTTAATGATCTTTTAGATTTTTGATTTTTACATTTTAGATTATTTTATTTTTTAGATGTTTAAGCTATATATATATATATATATATATTTTAAAGACTTTTAATAAAAATTTTCTCTTGTATTTCTAGGTTTACTCCTGCTGCTGTCTTTACTACACACCAATCAGTCTGCACATATTGTGGCTATACAAAAAATGGCAGCATTGGGTGAAGATGCGTTTACATATCTGGTGGGTTTTTAAAAACCTGTTTCTACTGTATAAACTGAGATTACATATTTTGTTCTGGTTGAGCAATCATCAAGTGGGTTGGTGAAGAACATTAAGATATATGTAAGAAATATTACAAGTCATGAGTCAGAAAATGGCCCAAAACATAACTATTCTTTGGTATTTTTATTTCATATGATGGTGTTAGACAGATTTTGAAGGAGAAAAAGGCTCTTAATAGTGACTGGTTGCTTCTTTTTGAAGGAAAAGACAGCTGCTTCGGCCCTGAGGAATCACAAAAGGTCCCACTCAGTTGGATGCATTAAGGAGGCAAATAAGCATGAAAACCTCAACTGCAATCTCATCACTACATTCAGCTCTTATTTGCAGGAGGCAGCTGATCTAAAGGGTCTCAACAAAGAGATGTGCAACAAGCTGAAAGCTATCATACAGAACGTTGAGGATCTAAAAACCGAGTTGCAAAGGTTGCAAAAGTGCAGCAGACATTTAACAACCTGTGAGGCAGCCTTTCAAGGCAGTAAGGAAGCTTATAAGAATTTAGAAAAGCTGAGAAGCCTTCTTGTGCTTTTCAAAAACTGGATTGTTAAACCATTGGAATGATGGTACTGCTAAACACTCCATGCTTTTACTATTTATTGTTGTTGGTTTTATTATTTGTAAATATATATATATATATATATATATATATATATATATATATATATATATTTATTGTCTTTGTTTTATTTATTTATTTATACATGAATGCATTTTATAGCAGAGAACTCATTACTGCCTAAAAATATCTCTGCACATCAACGAGAAATTCATGAGATGTTTAAAGATTTCAGATCTGTATCTTTATGCTTGTTTTCAAGCTATCCCATTTTTGTATACATTCTGACTATGTCACATATTGTGAAATCATGATAAATATGATATATGAGTATTAAGTATTTGAATAGACATACATCATCTGCTTATTTATTTGAAATTAAATTGCTCCCTTTCGGTTGAAATCATTGTCTGTTGTATATTCCTTGTTCGTCTATGATAAATAATTGTTACACTTCCTATTAGCAACTTTTAAATCTGTGTAATCAAAGAAATACACAGCATTATGAATTGAAAAACTTAAGTACTACATTTGGTACCATGACAAATAAAAAAATAAGTAGACTCAATAAGGAAAACCAAATATTTGAGTAAGCCAATTTAAAATAATAATAAGGATAGTTTATTCACTTTGTGTAACAGTGTCTGGGTTGTGTTCCCTGGGGTTCCACTAGGTGTCCTCAGTTCCCATGGTGTTTATCATATTATCACTTCCTGTCTCCTTATTTGGTCACCTTCCTCCTTGTTTAGTTAATTGATTGTTCCCCACCTGTCTCCTGTTTCCCCATTATCCTTTTGTGTATATAACCGGTCTGTCTTAGTATGTGTCACGGAGTCGTTGTTTAATTCATGTCCGTCATCTTGTCGTGCTCTTGCCTTGTTTGTTTATGTTTATGTTTATGTTTATGTTTATGTTTATGTTTATGTTTATGTTTATGTTTGGTTTGGTTTGGTTTTGTTTGGTATCGACCTCTGCCTGGACTGTTTACCCTTTTGGATTGCCCTTAATAAAAGACTTACTCGCAATTGGTTCTATCTCCGTGCCTCATTGGATCCCTGCCGTGACAGAACGACTCCGTCCTTCTAGGAACCAGCGGTATGTCGTCTTTCCGTTCCCCAGCCAAGATGGCGGAGCGGCGAGCCAAGTATCTTCGGTTGATCGCCCTCCGCCAAGAGGGAAATGAAGTGGGTGCCCTGGCTCAGGTGTTCTGGTCCCTGGCCGAGGACATGGGCTACAATGATGCGGCCCTCAAGGACTATTTCAATGGCGGGCTGGATGATCCAGTGTCTCAGGAGGAGATGGCGCAGTTAGAGACACTGGAATTCTGGGAATTCGTGCGCTACCTGCAGCATCGGCTTTGGTGGGATGCCCCAGCCACTTCTGTCTCTTCCGGCGGGGTGGTCGTCAGCCCAGCACCACTGCCCAGGATGGCAACCAGCCAAGCGCCACAACCCAAGATGACCGCCAGTCCAGCACCACTGCCCAGGATGGCTACCAGCCAAGCGCCACCATCCAAGATGGCTGCCAGTCCAGCATCACTGCCCAGGATGGCTACCAGCCAAGCGCCACAGCACAAGATGGCCGCTAACCCAGCGCCAATGCCCAAATTGGCCACCAGTCCAGCGCCACAGTACAAGATGGCTGCCAGCCCAGCGCCAATGCCCACTTTGGCCAACGTTTCAGTGCCACAGCCCAAGATGGCCGTCAGCCTAGCGCCACAGCACAAGATGGCCGCTAGCCCAGCGCCAATGCCCAAATTGGCCACCGGTCCAGTGCCACAGTACAAGATGGCCGCCAGTCCAGCACCACAACCCCAGATGGCCGCCAGCCCAGCACCACAGTACAAGATGGCCGCCTGTCCAGAGTCATGGCCCAAGATGGCTGCTTGCCCAGCGCCGCTGCACAGGATGAGAGTCTCAGCTGACCCTCCGGAGTCGAGTCAGGTGCCCGTGGACCCTCCGGAGTCGAGTCAGGTGCCCGTGGACCCTCCGGAGTCGAGTCAGGTGCCCGTGGACCCTCCGGAGTCGGGTCAGGTGCCCGTGGACCCTCCGGAGTCGGGTCAGGTGCCAGTGGACCCTCCGGAGTCGGGTCAGGTGCCAGTGGACCCTCCGGAGTCGGGTCAGGTGCCAGTGGACCCTCCGGAGTCGGGTCAGGTGCCAGTGGACCCTCCGGAGTCGGGTCAGGTGCCAGTGGACCCTCCGGAGTCGAGTCAGGTGCCAGTCACCGCTGATCCTCCAGAGTCAGGGCTAGTCACCGCTGATCCTCCAGAGTCGAGTCAGGTGCCAGGGAACTCTCCAGAGTTAGGGCTTATCACCGATGACCTTCCAGAGTCAGGGCTAGTCACCGATGACCTTCCAGAGCCAGGGCTAGCCACCGATGACCTTCCAGAGTCAGGGCTAGTCACCGATGACCTTCCAGAGTCAGGGCTAGTCATTGATGACCCTCCAGAGTCGAGTCGGGTTCCAGATGACCCTCCAGAGTCAAGGCTAGTCACTGTTAACCCTCCAGAGTCAGGGCTAGTCACCGCTGATGCTCCAGAGTCAGGGCTAGTCACCGCTGATGCTCCAGAGTCAGGGCTAGTCACCGTTGACCTTTCAGAGTCGAGTCAAGTCACCTTTGACCTTTCAGAGCTGAGTCAAGTCACCGGTGATCTTCAAGGACTGAGTCAAGTCACCGGTGATCTTCAAGGACTGAGTCAAGTCACCTCTGATCTTCATGAACAAAGGCAAGTCACCATTGATCTTCATGAGCAAATGCAAGTCACCAATGATCTTCATGAGAAGTGTCAGGCCAGCACCGATCTTCTGGAGTCCAGTAGAGACACCATGGAATTACCAGAGTCTCGTCCTCCCGTTGATCCGGCCGCACGGAAGTGGTGGGCTTCTGATCCGCCCTGGGGGCTTTGTGCATCGACCACAGGGATGTGGTGGTCTTCTGCTCCGCCCTGGAGGGCTTCCGCTTTGACCACAGGGGGGTGGTGGTCTTCTGCTCCGTCCTGGGGGCCTTCCGCCCTGACCACATGGTGGTGGTGGTCTTCTGCTCCGCCCTGGGGAACTCTGGCCTCGACCACAAGGTTGTGGCGGTCTTCTGCTCCGCCCTGGGGGGCTTCCGCTCTGACCACACGGACATGGTGGTCTTCTGCTCCGCCCTGGGGGGCTTCCGCTCTGACCACACGGACATGGTGGTCTTCCGCTCCGCCCTGGGGGGCGCTTGCCCTGACTACACGGTTGTGGTGGTCTTCCGCTCCGCCCTGGAGGGCTCTGGCCTTGACCACAAGGGTGTGGTGGTCTTCTGCTCCGCCCTGGGGGGCTTCATGTTGTTTTTTCCTTTGGTTTTTGTGTTAATGTCTGTCCCTGTTCCTTTCTGTTAGTCTGGCCCTCCGTCCCTCCCCCTGAACCTCCTCCTGTCCTCCTCCCTCCTGGTCTTTCTGTGTTGTGTTTACATTCTGGTGCCTGTTCCCCATGTTTTTCTTTTCTGGCCCTCCGTCCCTCCCCCTGAGCCTCCACCTGTCCACCTCCCTCCTGGTCTCTGTTTTGTGTCTGTCTTGGAGCGTCTGCGAACCGCTCCGTAGAAGGGGGGTACTGTCACAGTGTCTGGGTTGTGTTCCCTGGGGTTCCACTAGGTGTCCTCAGTTCCCATGGTGTTTATCATATTATCACTTCCTGTCTCCTTATTTGGTCACCTTCCTCCTTGTTTAGTTAATTGATTGTTCCCCACCTGTCTCCTGTTTCCCCATTATCCTTTTGTGTATATAACCCGGTCTGTCTTAGTATGTGTCACGGAGTCGTTGTTTAATTCATGTCCGTCATCTTGTCGTGCTCTTGCCTTGTGTCCTTGTTTGTTTATGTTTATGTTTATGTTTGGTTTGGTTTTGTTTGGTATCGACCTCTGCCTGGACTGTTTACCCTTTTGGATTGCCCTTAATAAAAGACTTACTCGCAATTGGTTCTATCTCCGTGCCTCATTGGATCCCTGCCGTGACACTTTGAACACACTAAATATATTTGCTAGCACTAGCATTATAAATATATTTGCTACCCCTCGGTAGATATCATGATCGTGTTCCTCCTCAGGGGGCCCCTCTCCATCGTCGGGCCCTTAGAATCGTCCTAACCATCCCTAACGGATCACCTCTGATATTAATTTTGTGCAAAAACACACAAAATAACACTTAATTTCAACATTTACTCTGCTTATGCAGCCTGTATCAAAGCATGCTGAGAAAATAAGATTTCTCTATTTTTTATGTCCAGCTCAGTTTCTTGAGTTGCTGTTAAAGAGGAAGAATACTGAGTGATAATGAGGAATGAGTAATAAATTTTATTATTTAAGTTGGTGCGTTTAACAGTTTCTGTAACTTAGTACACAAAGGGCAACGCTGTTTAGCTTTGTTAACTAGATGTTAGGGCTGTGCAAAAAAATCGAATGTAATTTTCATGCGCATCTCGTCAGTAAAAACACTCCTGTGATTATAAGTACATCTCCAGCACGTTTGTTCAGATGTTTTCAAAACAAATCCTGCCCACTTGCTTCTCAAAACTAGCCCAATCGCGTTTCCAGGAGGGCAGCTTGCGCAAAGCTGATGTCGAATCACAACACAGGAACCGCTGGCACAATCAGAACTCATTACGTATTTATGAAGGAGGGACTTCATAGAACAAGGAAGTCATCAGCCCGTTTTTATGACAGTGAAAACAGCGGTATACAGATAAGTGAATTGTGTGAAAAATACTGTGTTTTTTTACATGCGAAACATGAACACGTTATATTGCACACTGTAAACAAAATCAAAGCTTCAAAAAAGCACAAAAATGGGACCTTTAAGTAACTTTATGGTCCAACTGTAATATTTTCAGTTGAATTCAGTTCACATAATGTGTTATTTGGAAGATATGGGCCACCAACAAATTATTTTGCAATCTTGCACTCCAGACAAATGTCTTTTAAGTTAAGTAGGCCATCTCTGATATATCAAAAGAAGATCCTGTATCTTAATTAGAAATTCTTTTAAAAAACACACGTGTGTATGTATGTGTGTATGTACAGTATGCACGTGCTATCACACAAACCTTCAACAACATATTTAACAAACCCAAAAACATAGCCTGCCATAAGTAATAATTAATTTTTTTTATTCCGGTTTGCTTGTGTGTGAAAATTAAAACAACTGACAAAATATAAAGAACACAGAGTACAAAGAACATTTCAGTGAACAGTTCTTAAAATAACCATATTTTCTTAGTGTGATTGGCATAAAGAACCTTTTTCCACTGTATAAAGCCTTTGGTGGAATGGAATGCTTCTGTGGATGTTAAAGGTTTTTCATGTTTTTTTCATTTTTCATCATCAATGCCAAGATCATTCATATGTACCAGGGGCATGTCTAGAGTCAGAAGAGATGAGTGGATTAGCATCTGAGAAAAAGAACCCCCACCCAACTGTGGGTAAATGATCAACTAGAGCTCTATAAAAAATTATGCATTAAAATCCGGGGAGAGAAAAGGTACCTGATGCCTGCATGGAACCTTCCGTGCTCTTAGTAGTTCACCACTTAGGTCCATCACAGTGTTTTCGTTCACATGGACAGCAGTGGTGCTGTACCGTTCTCACCCTCTTCTCATGCTTGTGATGAGCCTTTAGACTTGGGCATAGAAGATGGTCATGTCTGGTTAACTGTCTGTCTTCCCAGCCATCTCAGTTGTGGGCTTATCTCATGCATCGAGGTGGTGGTGTTGGTGCAGTGGATAAGACACATGTCTTTGGTGTGAGAGACCCGCGTTCAAATCCACTGTGAGACACCAATGTGTCCCTGAGCAAGACACTTAACCCCTAGTTGCTCCAGAGGCGTGTGACATATATAGCAATTGTAAGTCGCTTTGGATAAAAGCGTCAGCTAAATGAATAAATGTAAAATGAATAAATGTAAATGCATCGAGACACAGGACCCCCACAGCCCTGGTTCTCGGGACCTGAATGGCTAAATCTAGAGACCCCTTCTCTCAAGTGTACCACTCAGGCTGGCATCCAGCCCAGACTGGAGTCTGTGCACCGGGCCACTGAACAGATTTTTCTACAGTGTTCACATTAAGGCCGTATCCACCTTTTTCTTCTTATAATAGTGGGCACTAGGGGTGTGCCATATCAAACAGTCCATGATAGTATATATATATATATATATATATATATATATATATATATATATATATATATATATATATATATTATGAGATAACAAACACGGAATAATTATATAAAAACCTGAATATATAATGTAAATTGTGAATATATTGTTGTCTGAATATATAAATTTAAATCTGAATATATTGTTGTCTGAATATATAAATGTGAATCTGTATTGGTTGGAGGACAGGTTGTTATAATTCTCAAAATATAAATGTAAATATGAATATATAGCTATAAGCCTGAATATATAGAAGTAAATCTGAATAGTTATAAGCCTGAATATATAAATGTAATTTGTAAATATATAGAATTTAG
Source organism: Carassius carassius (assembly GCF_963082965.1). Taxonomy (NCBI): domain Eukaryota; kingdom Metazoa; phylum Chordata; class Actinopteri; order Cypriniformes; family Cyprinidae; genus Carassius; species Carassius carassius. Next base: position 11,029,546 of record NC_081759.1, on the reverse strand, counting down.
TCTTAATATATAGTTATAAATCTGAGTATATAAATGTATATAGTTATAATTCTGAACATATAAATGCAAATCTGAATATATAGTTATAATTCTGAATATATAAATGTAAATATGAATATATATTTACAAGCCTGAATATATAGAAGTAAATCTGAATATATAGTTATAAACCTTAATTTATAAATGTAAATTGTGAATATATAAAAGTGAATCTGAATATATAGTTATAATTCTGAATATATAAAAGTGAATCTGAATATATAGTTATAATTCTGAATATATAAATGTACATTTTGAATATATAGATATAAATTTCAATATATACATGTAAATTGTGAATATATAGAAGTGAATCTGAATATATACTGAAGTTATAAGTCTGAATATATAAATGTAAATCATTGATATGAATGCATATCATGAAGTCTGAAAATATGTATAAATCCTGAATATACTATATAAATGCAAATATCGATATATACTGTATTATCTACATCTCAATATAACAATATATTTATTATAAGGCATATCTATAGACTTTTTATTATGCCTGTGCATACTGTATATAGTTATTAATGTAAATATTTTACTATATTAATTATTCTAAGTGCATCTCACTAATCTAACCAAAAGGAGTATTTTTCATATTTTTCACTTTTAAAAAAGGCCGTCTGTGGTGCCAAAATATCCTCACAGTCAGTGACAACGTTAATACCCATCTTTTCTACACAGTTCAGCATGGCTGAGAGGGCCAGGAAATTGCAAACAACAACATATATTTACAAATACTGATTGAAGTGAATAGAGACAATTGCAGCAGCATGTGATAATACAGTAATAATTAAAATAGCTTATGTAATACAACATCTGCATTGATACAAGTACAGGATACATAGCGTTTTCATTAAAAAAAAAACAACAACACAACAACAACAAAAAGAACATCTGCCTATTGACACGCCTAATAATATATATATATATATTCAGATATGCATTTATATGCTTAAGATTAAAGAACATACATTGGGATTTACTATTATATAAACAGAATAATAAATATAAATTCACTTTATATTCAATTTTTTTTTCTCATTTTACCTCTATTCATTCAGACTTTAACTATATATTCAGATTTACTTCTATATATTCAGATTTGTGTCTATATTTTCAGATTTACATGTATATATTCAGAATTATAACTGTATATTCAGATTTACATTTATATATTCAGAATTATAACTGTATATTCAGATTTACATTTATATATTCAGAATTATAACTATATAAATATATTCAGATTTACATTTATATATTCAGATTTATAACTATATATTCAGATTTATAACTATATTTTCAGATTTACTTCTATATATTCAGATTTGCTTCTATATATTCAGTTCCCTTTCAAGGGAACTTCGAACTGCGTCCTCTAGGGGTCGCTATGGGGAACACCTTGTCGTGACCCGTGTCTGAAGCATACATTGAAAAAACACCAACTTTGTTGGCCGGCGACAGCCTCTGACGTCACTACCGGCACGACTATAAACAAGCACCAGGAGAATATGTAATTATCATCTTCGTCTTCAGTGACTGATCTGTTTGAAGCGTGCATCTGAAAGAACCAGTAAGAGCGATCTTTCTCTGTTTATCATGGCGACAACTAGCAAGCGTTTAGACAATGTGTGCATCCGTATCGGCGTTATTTGGTACCCGATGACACACGTGATCTTTGCATCATTTGTTTGGATGAAGAGCACAATGACAACACTTTCTGATACTGAGGTTAGTGCTCTGCTGGGTTTTTACTGGAAAAGCAGGAGATATTTGAGGATGGTAAAGAAGCTGAGGCTGAGCCTTCTCAATTCTCCTGCCCTGCGTATGTAGAGCTGTTGGAGGTTATTGATCGCGCCACGGCAAAGCAAAAAAAAAAATTACTTGTCATTAGAGTGCGCTAACAAGGTGACGCTGTGAGGCCAAAAAAAAAAAAAAAAACCTTGATGAAAATTATCTTTTGACCATAGCCCTCCAGCTCAGGTGAGCCTTCCATTTCTGCATGATCTCCATACAGAGATCAAAAAGAAATGCAAGAGGCCGTTTTCTGCTCGCATCCATCGGTTTCGGCATTAAAGTAAGTCTGCCAACATCGAGGTGATGCGCGAAAATGGCTATGAGGGGATGCCCCCTGTAGAAAGAGCTAAAAATTTCTTTCTGCAGGAGATACATCCTCTCTTAATCTCCCTCCTTGCCATCTAAGCCCCTTCAGAAAAATCATCTTGCAAGGCATACGCAGTAGCGGGTAAGGCAGTGGCTTTAATATACACGATGCTGGTGCTTCAAGCATATCAGCCTGATCTGCTAAGAGACCTGGATAGAGGCAGGGGCCTTTTTTCTGATCAGGTAGCTGAGCTGCCCCGCACCATGGATCTATCTCCGTGCTACCAAGCAGGCCGCCTCCACCCTGGGCAGGACTATTGCGGCCATGGTGGCAGTGGAGAGACATCTGTGGATGAACCTGGCAAACATCAGGAGGAAAGAAATTGCTTTCTTCTCGGTGCTCAGGTTTCGCCTTTTGAACTTTTCGGTATTTCCGTTGAGACGGCTATTGAGAAGTTCAGGGAGACGAAGGCGCACTCTGCTGCTTTCAGATCCTCCGTTCCACGAAGGTCCAGGTCTGAGCCCGAACAACATAGGGGTCCTGGCCTGTCGTGATCTGAGAAATCAAAGAAGGGCACAGAATGCTAATGTTGCAACTCGCATTCCTCCCCCACCTGCGGGCAGGGGTTAGAGGAATCGTGGGTCACGAGGAGGTAAGCAGAACCTAAGGGGTGTGATCTAGATGAGGCAGCGTGCTCGTCCGAATCGCAGTGATACCGAGATATCTAGTCGTTCCCTTTGGGGATTTTTAACTTCTGCTTTTATCCTCCCCTTCCTAATTCCCCTGTATCCACCAGCTATCCACCTGGTCGAGGTTAGGTGGAAACCTCTCGCATAACAGTCTCCTATGCTGGACCTATAATGTTTTTTATGGTTCTATGTTCATAGCAACCACCCTACTGATGGTCCAGACTAAAAGGAGGCGCCCCTTGAGCGGGGCTTCAGCCTAGGAGGGTGGGTGAGTAAATGTAACCCTCTCTGTATATACTTATGTGTATTAAATTGCTGGTGGTTACGTGTCTACTAATAAACTCTGTGAGTTTCCTTTGCAGTTCTCAATTACAGTGTTTACTAAACACTCGCCAGCACCAGCCATCCAGCTTCATGTTCCGGTATTAGGCGGCTGAGATCACAGGTTTCTGAGGGAGCCTCCTTGATCATCAGGCCTGGCACAGCACTGCAGGGAATTTCATGGATGTCCGGCCAGGTCACCCTGAGGGGTCTCCTGGCCGCTTAGTGGTGCTGTCGCATTTAGCGGGAAGTGGAGGTGGCAGTTACAGAAGTCTTCTTGTATATGCTGCCTCAGGTGAGGCTCCCCTCATCCAAGGTTTGTAAAATTTGAGCTTGCCTCTCCAGTGCGATTCAGCACCTCTGCGATGCTTAGGAACCTTTAAGTACACACACTAAGCTTTGTGGACATTCTCAAAACCACATGGTGGTCAGTGTGCACGTGAACACTTTGCGCACTTTCTAAAATCCACGTAAGTGATAAGTGTGCATGCAAGACTCTGCGCACTTTCTGAAATCTTTCTGGGTTACGTGCTCCGCTTCATTCCCTTTCTTGAGATGATTAGACCTTGGTTCCTTGGGCTTCATTCAGCCAGTGTGTATTTGTTTATACACCTCAAACACGCTTCCCTCAACATGAGGGGCTATTTGGGTGATTCTTGTGGTAGTTTAGCAGCGCTCCCCCTTTTCCAAGAAAGGTCGCCTATGAGCGCGCTACTCTGAGCCTCTCATATGAGACTGAATTCTCTGTTTTTTCACAAGAGCACTCCAGTATTGTTTCCATAGATCGAGTTGATGACTCTCAAACATACTGTTTTTAGATACACTATTCCATCTATGAGCTACTCTATCGTTCTGCCACAAGAGCCCCTCCTTAGAACAGTATTTGAAAATCCATGCTATGGTAAGTGTACACGTGAAGTCTTTGCACACTTTCTGAAATCCACACTGTGTCATGGTTCTGCCTTCATGTCCTGATTTTTCTCTAGTCTTGTGGCAGGATCATGACAGGCCCGTGTTTTGTGTACAAGCACATGGCCTTGTCTTTGGGCCATGTGCTTGTTTTGTCTCGTTCCCTTGCCCCGCCTCCCTTGTTACCCTAGTTTTGTCTTCATTGATTTACCTGTTCCACCTGTTGTGTTCATTAGTAGCCTCCCTTTATAACCTTGTGTGTTTCTCTGTCCCTTTGTCAGTTCATTGTCAATATTGTCTATCATTGTCTAATATTGTCAAATACTGTCTTCATTGCGTGTGAGATCCGTCTGTGAGTAAGTCTATTGAAAGTCTAGTCCAAGTAGTAGTGTGATCCTGTTTTTGTTATAGTGTAGTTTGTCAAGTGTTAGTCTAGATTATCTCTCGTCAGTCTTGCCCTTGTTTTGCCCCCTCGTGGGTTTTGTTTTCCTGTTTTGTATAATAAACTGTGTTGCTGTGACATCTGTCTGCATTTGAGTTCATCCCCGCACCCCACCCTGACAGAATGAACCGACCAAGAAGGAACTCAGCAGACAGGGGGTCCTCCGAACTCCAGCGACAACTGGAGTTCCGCAAGCAATGCTGGCTGTCATCCCCTGCTGACAAGAGGAGTTGATCCTGCGGAACTATGCCCAGCTATGGGAGAGTATCTCCCAGGAGGAGCCGCAGGTCTCCCCCTTGAGGTCCCCACCTTCGGCCAAGCTGCCAGTGATCCCAGAGGGTCGTCTCCTGGCCGTTGCAACACTGGGGGATCAGGCACATCCCTCCTCGAGTCCTGAGGCACCTCCCACGCCTGTTAATCTTCGTGGTAAACGAGGGAGACGGACTTCGTGGGACTCTTCGTCGGAGTCATCCTCTGCTGAGTCAGCGCTGTCTGAGACTGCCCGTCCAACGCAGGTCACAGATCCCGCTGAGCTTCACCAACCGGCCACATGTCCGGCTCTGTCTTCCACACCGCGACCTAAGAGGAAGAGGAGGAGAAAGGGAGCCTCTCGCCCTTCATCTCCGCCGGTCCCAGAGCCCGCTACTGCAAGCGCTGTCCTAAGCGCTGTCCCAGAGCCCGCTACTGCAAGCGCTCTCCCTGGTGCTGTTCCAGAGCCCGCTACTGTAAGCGCGGTCCCAGGTGCTGTCCCAGAGCCCGCAATCGTGAGTACCGCAGAGAGAGGCGCGGCCGATTCAGCTGCTGAAGCTGTCTTGCGGGCTGTTTCCGGGCATCAAGAGATGTCTGTTTTTTTCCTGATTTTTCTCTAGTCTTGTGGCAGGATCATGACAGGCCCGTGTTTTGTGTACAAGCACATGGCCTTGTCTTTGGGCCATGTGCTTGTTTTGTCTCGTTCCCTTGCCCCGCCTCCCTTGTTACCCTAGTTTTGTCTTCATTGATTTACCTGTTCCACCTGTTGTGTTCATTAGTAGCCTCCCTTTATAACCTTGTGTGTTTCTCTGTCCCTTTGTCGGTTCATTGTCAATATTGTCTATCATTGTCTAATATTGTCAAATACTGTCTTCATTGCGTGTGAGATCCGTCTGTGAGTAAGTCTATTGAAAGTCTAGTCCAAGTAGTAGTGTGATCCTGTTTTTGTTATAGTGTAGTTTGTCAAGTGTTAGTCTAGATTATCTCTCGTCAGTCTTGCCCTTGTTTTGCCCCCTCGTGGGTTTTGTTTTCCTGTTTTGTATAATAAACTGTGTTGCTGTGACATCTGTCTGCATTTTAGTTCATCCCCGCACCCCACCCTGACACACTGTGGTAAGTTCGCATGCTAGTATTCTGTGTTCTTTCTAAAATCCTATATGGTGAGGGCTTCGCGCAGTTGCTTCGTGCCCTTTCTTGAGTCGGTTAAAACCCCGCGCCACATCACCTATGTATCCTCGGATACCTATCTAAAACTACTACTGTTGCTACTAGAGAACTGTTGAAACAGCTCTTTCAAATGGAAGAATAAATATAGAATGAGTGGAACTGTCCCTTAGGGGATCTATAATGCACTGTCTGATGTGATACAGTAGCTCACGGCTGAATGGTTACATCTCTAATATCTCTAATAGTATCGATTTTAGAAGTAAAGTAGTTCATAAAGTCATTTCTGCTGTGATGTTGGGAAATAAATAATGAATAAATACCTGGGGTTATGTTTGTTTTCTTCTAAAAGAGATGAAAAGTAATCAGATCTAGCAGTTTTTAATGCATTTCTGTAGGATAGATTACTTTCCCGCAAAGCAATAGAAACTACTTCTAGTTTTGTTTTCCTCCAGCTGCGCTCCATTTTCCGGGCTGCTCTCTTTATGGTGCCAGTGTGCTCATTATATGTACCATGCTGTCAGACTGTTTTCCTTAACCTTCCTTAAGTGTAAAGGGGCAACCGTATCTGAAATTCTAGAAAAGAAAGAGTCAATAGTTTCTGTTACATCATCAAGTTGTTCTGAGGTTTTAGATAAGCTAAGGAATTCGGATACATCAGGAAGATTACTTACAAAGCAGTCTTTTTGTGGTAGAAGTGATGGTTCTACCATACTTGTAACAAGAAGTTGAATTTACAGTTTTAGCTATATGAAGTTTGCACAAAACTAAATAATGATCTGAGATATCATCACTTGGCTGCACAATTTCAACACCATCAACACTAATTCCATGTGACAGCATTAAATCTAGAGTATGATTTTGACAATGTGTAGGTCCTGAGATGTGTTGTGTAACCCTTATAGAGTTCAGAATGTCTATAAATGCAGATCCCAATGCATCTTTTTCATTATCAACATGGATATCAAGACTTTATCTGCAGCCAGCTCTAACTCGGATGTAAAATCAGAAAACTCTTTAATAAAGTCTGTATGGTGCCCTGGTGGCCTGTATACAGTAGCCAGTACAAACATCACAGGGGATATATCATTAACATTTGTTTCTCTAAATAATGTAATATGGATCACCATTACTTCAAACGAGTTGTACTTGAAGCCTGCCCTCCTGTGAGAAATCCTGAAAACATTGTTAGAAATTGAAGCAACACCTCCCCCTTTACCTTTTGTACGTGGCTCATGTTTATAACAGTAATCTTGGGAGGTAGACTCATTTAAAATAATGTAATCATCAGGTTTTAGCCAGGTTTCTGTCAAACAGAGCACATCTAGATTATGATCAGTGATCATATTATTTACAAAAAGTGTTTTCGTAGAAAGGGACCTGATATTTAATAAGACACGCTTTATAATTTTTTCATCCATATTGGATTTTTTTTAATTTTATTTGCTGAACCTCAATTAAATTGTTATTCTTAGATTGGTTTGGACGTTTTTTGTACTTTCTAGTTCGGGGAACAGACACAGTCTCTATAGTCTAATATCAAGGTGAAATACTCTCTATGTGCTGAAAATTAAATGTCTGCTGTGACATGTGGCAGCTAGCAGACGGTCGGTTTAGCCAATCTGTCTGCTTCCTGACCTGGGCCTCAGTTAGTCAAGTATAAACTCTAAGACTATGTGCCATATTTCTAGAGAGAAAAGTGGCACCACCCCAGGAGGGATGAAGACCATTTCTTCTCAACAGGTCAAGTCTGCCCCAAAAGCTCGTCCAATTGTCTATGAAACCTATGTCATTCTGCGGGCACCACTTAGACATCCAGCCATTGAGTGATGACAATCTGCTATGCATCTCATCACCACGGTAAGCAGGGAGGGGACCAGAGCATATTACAGTGTCTGACATTGTGCTTGCAAGTTCACACACCTCTTTAATGTTATTTTTAGTGATCTCCGACTGGCGAAGTCGAACATCATTAGCGCCGACATGAATAACAATCTTACTTTATTTACATTTAGCATTAGCCAGCACTTTTAAATTTGCCAAGATGTCAGGTGCTCTGGCTCCTGGTAAACATTGGACTTTGGTGGCAGGTGTCTCTATATTCACTTTACGTACAATAGAATCAGTAGGGAGAACCTGTTTAATGTTTTGATCGGAACAGAAGAGTGGTGTTTTGACCTGCAACTATGCCACCTCACTGTCACCCAGTTGCCCTGCTGTGGGGGCTCTGTTACAGGAACCAAAGAATGCACAGGACTCCCTGAGCTAGATGCATCCAAAGCCATATCTAGAGCCCTCACACTCTTACTGTCCTCAATTAAAGTTTGGATGCATGTCTCTAATTCTGAAATCTTCTCTGTCAGCCTAACTATTTCCCGGCATTTATCACATGTGAATCCCTCATCACCGACAGAGATAGATAAACTGTACATGTGGCAAGCAGTGCAAATAACAATAACTTGTGAAGCAATTACTCACCGTGCTTGATGAAAGATTCTTACCACAGTTGTTTGATGAACTTGTGAAAAACTGGAGAGAGAGAGAGTAGCAAGAGAGAGGAGAGGAGAAAGAAAACAGTGATAGGCACGAATGGAAATGCTAATGACAAGCTAACGAGTGCTAACTCGACGCAGGTGCACTGCACTCACGGATTTAAAATAAAACTGAACGATCAAATTAATCAGATTAGATTGATAGATAATATCAGAAATATGGTGGGAATTAAGTTATATTTTATCGATTTAAAAAACAGAGAGATAGTAAGATAAAGATTCTACAGAAAAAACAAAGCTACACGGAGCTACGATACCAAAACAGCAGCAAGGCCAGCAGGGGCCCGTTTCACTAAGGAGGTTCAACCAAGTTTAAACTTGAACTCTGAGTTGACTTACCCTGAGATGGGAAACTCTGAGTTTTTTCGGTTACAGAACAGCTGAAATGAGTTGGTTTAATCAACTCTAAATTGACTGAATCTGAGCGTATGCACCACTACTATAAAAATCCATTATCAATGGAGCGCCGATATTACGATTCACCATGGGAACAGATCCCGCCAAAAAGCAGTCTGCATACTTCAGACTCAATACAAATGTAATTCTTCTCAGTGTTATAATATCACAGGTGAAAACTGGCAGAATATTAGATTAATAAACTAATAGCTTATCATTTTATGGTATCCCATGGGCAAAAATATATATAAAATAATTATATTAATAATAATATTTTAAGTGCATTTTTCTTATTTTACAAATGATCTGCCAATAGAGTAAGAAAAATATGGCAGTGGCTGTTTACACTAAGTGGAATTAACATACTTTCTTAGCGATGGATCCTATTTACAGGAGGCTAAGTGCAAGTAGCTCTAGATGCTATTTACAGAAAAAATGTACAGTGAAAATCGTGATATATTCTATTTACCATGTAAAAGTAGCAGTTCTTTGAAACAGGATAAGTGTAAATAATAATTAGATGCTAGTTATACTTTATACTGGCAGATAAATTTACACCTCAATATTGTTATACATTAACAGGATGCAATAATAACAAATTGTAAATGCTTATATTTATTACAATTATAAATAGTTGTATTATTATTAAACACTCTTTAGGCACTTTACTTCCACTTTTAGAACATTTTGTTAATTTTTATTAAAAATAAATTCTAATGTGACATGTGATGGGAAAAGTGAGAAGAACAAGCTCAGCAAAAGCCGGACTCTAACCCAATCAATTGCGTTACAAGCTAGTTTTCCGTGCCCAAAACATTACTGCCTACACCATTGAAGGCGTTATTCACATGTACCGTATTTAACCTTATGTGTCGATTGAGGGTAGAGCTACAGTAGATTTGCACTTAGTAATAGACACTCAGAATAATCTTGTTTTCCATTTGCATTTAGATTATTTTTATTACCACACTGGCATATCATTTTACTTAAGTAAAATGCACTTAATTTAGACCACCCCCCCCCCTTACTAAAAAACATTTAGTAAGAAGAGCATTTTTCCAGCGTGCATTAAAGAAGTGTTTAAGAAGGGGGAGGAGTTATTTCACAATAAATAAGCTGAAATTGTAGCCTACATTTGAGCAATTACATTTATTTAAATTGAACGTTAAAAGTTCAAATTGATCATGTTCTATTCTAAAATGTTAGTGTAAAGCATACACTGTCAGAATAAAAGGTTGCATTTTATGCATGCAACAGCCTGTCACTGGCAGTCCCTTATGAAAATGAACCATGGTTTTACTAAAGTGACCGTGGTTTAACTATATTATTTGTAGATTTCCATAGTTACCACTACAGTAGACATATTCTAACCATGTGTTAGCAAAAATATAACCTAATAAGTAATAATTAAGGTGTATTGAATGTTAAAATGAGTTTCAAATATAAAGTTGACATAATTAATCACTTTATTCTTAGTAATTTAATAATTTAATACATTTCATAATTTAAAAGTTCAGTTAAGAAGCATTATATCATTATCGATATTGACGATACTGGCCTTTAAATGTATCGGTATCATATCGAAAATAAAATTAGTGGTTTCACCCATCCCTAACTTTGATGTCATGCATCAGTCTGTGCTTCAAGTCAAACACACCTGTTGGGTTTGTGGTGTTGTTGTTTTACATGCTTGGGATTGGGAATGTATATCCGCCATATGTAATTGCGTCGATATATCATTGATCTCGATATGATACTTTTTTTAATCATATAAAAATGTATACCACTATTATTTAAAATATCCATAAATATCTTGAAATATCTTAGAGTGAATATACTTATAAACCCTAAGGAGATGTATTAGCTTAATTATTTAACAATGATAGAAAACCTAAAGAGCATAAATAAATATATAAATATAAAATGCTGGTGGACCCAACCTCTAACAATGATGGGGCATGTGAACGCTATTAAGATGGTGACATTGCCCAGATTCTTGTATCTTTTTCAGAACTTACCAATATATTTGCCTAAAAGGTTGTTCAAAATTTTTGACTCTATTGTATTGGGTCTAGGTCTACCAAATTTTCAGCACTACTACTGGGCTGCTAATTGTAGAGCCTTAACCCTCTGGAGTCTAAGGGTATTTTTGGGGCCTGGAGAAGTTTTGTCATGCCTTGACATTTGTGCTTTTTTCAGTTTCTTATAAATATCTAAATGGGTAAAGACTAATCTCACTGTAATCAGCACAAACTGGGCTGTAATAATATGTGAAATGCATGTATGTACATGATTGTGTTTTTGAGAAAAAAAATATTATGCGTGGTTAGTGAAAAACTAAAAATGTTAAAACGCTTGAATAAGGCAAAAAAACACATAAAGAACAATGGTTCCCGGGATTTTTGAGAACTGGAGCTTGTAGCCTAGAATTTTTCTTTCTAAATGATGTGAAAATCATCTTGTTTACTCACTCACAGAAAACAATATATTGATTTAAATTTTCTAAGACACTTTTTGTTGGTAAAAGTCATATGCGAGTAGGCGTCAACTACCATGAATATCATTGTGATTTACACCTGAGAAGACAAAGGGCCGCATAATGAGCTGCATAATGAGCCTTTCAGTCATCTGTGCCACTGTGAGTGAGGAGTTACAAGAGAGAATGTGAGAACAAAATAAATCTATATAATTTTATGTTTGTAGTTTATTAAGAATATATTTAATTATCCCACAGCATAATTTAATATCCACTTGGGGGAGCAGTTAAACAGTTTATTAGAAACAAAGCTGACTTTCAAACAAATTGTTTGGCATGCTTACTCCAGTCACACAATCCTTCAGAAATCCTTTTAACAATCTTATTTTCTACAAAAAAAAAAAAACAGTTTGTTGTTATTATTATCATCATTATTATTAATGTTGAAAAGAGCTGAGAATATTTTTCTGGGTTTTTAGGGGGAATAAATGGAAAGAAAAGCATTGTTTTTACATTTGTTACAGTTATCTATTTGTTACATTTATATTATTTACATCAAGCTTTCGAAGGGTATAGTGTTGTATATTGCTATTGAAACTTCATAATGTTTCACTTGATTATATATTTAGTCAGGAATTATAATTTGGAAAAAGTCTAACTAGTAAAACGTTTACACGTTATGTGAAAACTAGTACAAGTATATAAATAAATAAAAAGAGACTTACTCATGTTTATGATCTCTGCTGAATAAAGTGCTTCATTCTTTTTTTCTGAGGAAATCCATTTCCCAAATCCTCAACCACATCACATCTTTTTGGGGTGAATTATGTGTTATTCCTCTCATCGCGAAGCAAACAGTAAAATAAAAAAAACTTGAACAGTCTCGCTGCTTTTTCTTCTGTTATGGGCGTATTCAAGCTGCGCGCTTCAGTTTGAATCTGAATAGCGCGTTCGGCGCGGGGGCGTGGTCACATTAGATATAATGAAGGGAGACATGAAAAACAGACATCGCATTGTTTTCATATGGATTACTTTATCACAGAATATTTTCGGCGGCACTTGTTTAGTTTAAAAATAGACATGTCAAGCTTTCTATAGATGTCTCTGTCATGTATTTTCGTTGAGTATTCACGGAGTTACAGTTCATTTAAATGACGTGTTTGTAAAAGAAGATCAGCGCAGACAAAGGCTGCAGACAGCGCACCTTGTTTGTTATCTTTATTTTATAAGTGCACAAAGTTTTGTTGTTATTATGTCTGTATCCAAAGAAAGTAGACCCTTTACAGATTCGATTGATGTATTGCTCTTATCTGTACGATTAAAACTGAAAGTGTAATTTAAGTTCTTTTCGGGGTTATCAGGAGAAAATGACTCAAAACGCGTATCCGCGTTAATCGACTTGATACTGGTATGACCCACACCCCGATAGTTTCTCAGATGATCTTACTTCATGGCTTGTGATTAAACAGGGTTCTTTAAACTCGTCTTTCTCCTCATTGCTATTTACAGCCCCACAGACATCTAAAGCTGCAGTAGGATCCCACTTCATGATTAATAATTATCTTAAGGCAGGCGTGCATGGTGCGATTCTGAAGCTCGGAACGTCGTGAGCCCTTGCACATGTCACGATTGAGTTTATCCAAAAATCGTAAGGAGGCAGTAACACACAACACAAATTTACTACAATTTTACGAACTGATGTAAGCATTAGGCTACGTTTCGCACCATTCCTAAAAATATGGAATCTGAGGATGAAATAGTTTTCTTTGTGGCAGCTATGGCAAAGAGAATGGCTGAAAAGCAGAGAAAAGCATGGACTTTCTGTTCTTCATAAACAACTTGAGGTAAGAAGGCTAGCTATTTCTTAATTTCTGCTCGTTTTGCCAGAAATACAACAGGTATATTAATTCATAAAACGGCAAATTTGGCACAATTCGGAATAACAAATTAAAAAATAGAGTTGTATAATTAACTAAATTTACTATATAGATTAATATGTGGGTTTTATTTTATCTTCTGATTGGTCAACTTCAGATTGATCGCCAAATCGTCTTGTTCAACCGCACATACTCCACGAATTTAAACTGACAGCGTCCTTTTTTAAAAAATGTTTATGTTTGAAAACTATCAGGAGGTCGGGAGGTGCTCGTAATGTTCTCAGATCAACCCGTAATTATTCTCACACAGTACAAGCCGCAACCATGTGAGCATCTGCGATTTTCTCCAGAGTGAAAAAAAAATCACCTGCGAGCTCGTACGACAGCAAAAATGGCACCATGTACAGTACACACACCTTTAGGATATGACATCAGATCAGCAAGACATTTAAACTGCCAAATACCTCTTTGTTTGCTCCAATTAGTTGTAACCATGCCTTTAAACCTTCACTGTTGAATCCAGTGTTCAGAGGTTGGGCTAGAATATAAATTCTCACCTTGAGACATTTAAGTTTTGCTATATTTCTCAGCTAAAAGACAAGTATGACCTTCCTGCTTCACACTTTTTCAGATACCTACAAATTAGAAATTATGTTCGTTCCACTATGCCAAATTCTGAAACATTATCAGCTGATAATGAATTACACAAATTGTTTACTTGCACCCCCAATACCCCAAAGTTAATCACACAATTTGTAGATTTCTTTACAATTCAGTTAGATATCTCTACTAATTGTAGCAGAAATGACTCGAATCAGACAAATTAAAGAGTCGATCAGGGCTGTGGTTGAAACACTAGCCGAATTCCTCAGTAAGGCAACAGAAACATGATTAAATAAAACATGCTGTGCCACAAGTCCCAAGCAAGATAACCAACCAACCAACGCTTTCAAAATGAACTCCAAAATGACTTCTAAATGAATATCAGTCCATCGCTTAACTCCATATTCATTTATATGTAACCCACACATTTGACTATCATGTTATAATCACTTATTGTGTATGTCTTTTAATAACTATGGGATAGCTTAAGGATACATATTCATGTCTAGTATCTATGTAATCGAATCTGCTTGCTTGAAATAGTCCTGACCATCAGTTATTTGTCAAATGTATCATATTCTTGTTATAGGAATCATGTCCAAAATTAGACCCTGCAAGAGCGGGAAAATTCGGACCACATGCTTGGTAAGATAACATATGATTTATGATATGTCCGAGCCAAGACAATATCTGATTGGTCAAGACAACATTTGAGGTGTGGCCAACAGGCCAGTTTAAATACTCAGGACACCATAAAATCTTGCTTTTAGTTGTTAGCTTTGTTTCTGCTACTAGTCATGCCTGCTTTTAGTTTTAGCTCTGCGTTTGCTATCAGTCATGCCTGCTTTTAGCTTTGCTTCTTAGATTTTAGCCATGCTGTTTGTCATCACTGCTCTGCGTTTATGTGTTAGATTAGTTTATATGTCTTAGATTTATCTAATAAAGAAGAGAAGTATCTTGTGTTTTGTGCTTACAAGTTAATGCCTTAAACTGCCTATCTTGTTACTGTGCTAATTGATAGTGTTTTCACTATACTTTGGATATTAATATCCAGCGCAGATTTGATGTTTAACGTCTCGTTCCGTGAATCGCAGGGCGTCTCAGTGATCAGCCGTGAAACAGTGATTCTGTTCAAATTCCCTTTAAAATCTTAAATGATTCCCTTTGAGCTAAATTGACCTGTTTCCCTTACAAATCATCTTAAAAATGATTGGGAAAATGAATTGGGTATTCAGGTTTCTGAGGTGGACTGGGCAAAATGTCTTAAAACGTAGAACTTAGAACTTGGATATATCTTTCAGCATTGATGGTGCCTTTCCAGATGTGTAAGCTGCCAATGCCACATGCACTCATGCAACCCCATACCATCAGAGATGCCGGTTTCTGAACTGAGCGCTGATAACAACTTGGGTTGTCCTTGTGCTCTTTAGTCTGGATGACATGGCATCCCAGTTGTCCAAAAAGGAACTTCAAATTGTGATTCGTCTGACCACAGAACAGTTTTCCACTTTACCACCGTCCATTTTAAATTAGCCTTGGCCCAGAGAAAACACCTGCGCTTCTGGATCATGTTTAAATATGGCTTCTTTTTTGACCTATAGAGTTTTAGCCGGCAACGGCGAATGGCACAGTGGATTGTGTTCACCGACAATGTTTTCTGGAAGTATTCCTGAGCCCATGTTCTGATTTCCGTTACAGTGGCATTCCTGTATGTCAGGGTTATTCGAATCTTGTCCTGGAGGGCCAGTGTGCTGCAGAGTTTAGCTCCAACCCTGAGCAAACTCACCTACCTGTGATTTTCTAATGATCCTGAAGACGCTGATTAGCATGCTCAGGTGTGTTTGATTAGGGTTAGAGCTAAACTCTGTAGGACAGTGGATCTCGTGGGCCAGATTTGAGGATCCCTGCTGTATGTGATGCAGTGCCGTCTTAGGGCCCAAAGATCACAGGTATTAAGTACTTTTTTTCAGGCCTTGACCCTTACACACAGAGATTGTTCCAGTTTCTCTGAATCTTTGGATGATATTATGCACTATACACGATGATAACTTCAAACTCTTTGCAATTTTTCTCTGAGAAACTCCTTTCTGATATTGCTCCACTATTTTTCGCCATAGCATTGGAGGAATTGGTGATCCACTGCCACTCTGAGAGGCTCTTTTTATACCCAATCATGTTGAAATTTGACCTAATAAGTTGCAAATTGGTTCTCCAGCTGTACCTTATAATTACATTTAACTTTTCTGGCCTCTTATTGCTACCTGTCCCAACTTTTTTGGAATGTGTAGCTCTCATGAAATCCAAAATGAGCTAATATTTGGCATGAAATTTCAAAATGTCTCACTTTCAACATTTGATATCTATATTGTATTGTGAATAAATATAAGTTTATGAGATTTGTAAATTATTCCATTCCTTTTTTACCCACAACTTGTACAGTGCCCCAACTTTTTTGGAATCTGGTTTGTATATACATCAGCTCTGTTAATGCCAGAAACCAGCTTATTCAGTACAAGCTGCTGCATGGATTACATTATTTAAGGGTCAAGTGAGCACTTTTAAATAAGTGTGAATCTGCGGAGGGCTGTCTTTGTCATCTTTTCTGGGCATGCCTAAAACTCTGTGAATTTTGGTCAGAAGTTTTTCAACTTCTCTCTGATGCTTATGAATGTGAACTTCCTTTAGATCCTGCGACTGCTGTTCTTGGCTGGTCAGCTTCCTTGCAGTGTCTTAGCCATTGCTTTCTGACTGCCTATCCATTATGGTATGATGATTGCAAAAAAAAAATCTGTTCTTCGCATTTGGAAGAAAAAGTCGAAGCCACTATTCAAAACTTGGTTGTCAGAACTCTCCTCCACCCTGCACGTGGAAAGATTTAGATAAAGTATTTCTGGAAATATAGATGAGTTTGATGCTTCTTGGAGACCTTTTTTCAATGACCTGTTAAAAACTTCTGTTAACGCAGATAGTATTTGAAAGTTAATTTTCTTTTCATTTAATTGCCATCTTCGATCTTAATATGCTCAGGTTAAATTTTATTTAGATATTTGACGTTTTTCTTTTCCTTTTATTATTTGACAGTGTTATTCCTGCTTCCTTGAAAATAAGTTTTGTGCAAATTTGTAATGGAAATGTGATTGATTGGTTATGTCTTGCATCATTTGCGTGTGTTCAAATGAGCAGGAAATACACAATTATTCGCTAACATAGGTTATTCGTCCAATCTTTTTTTTTTTAGTATTGATATTTTCGATACTTGCATCAGTATCTATACATCCATCCCTAATCAAAGTATCGCATGAGTGGTTCTAGAGCATATTTGAGTGCACACTCTTACTGTCAAAAATAGGAAAAATTTATATCTTTAGCCCAGTGGCGCGGAGAGCCGCTTCTGCTGCCATCTTATGACAATAGATTTACACTTTGAATCAAGTCTATCATCGATGACAGTAGCTCATTGGAAAATTCATTTTGTTTGCACTAATTAATGCTGCTGCTTGCCAACTGCAATCACCAATAAAATGTTGTTCCATCATAATGTTGTATATATCATCATAAATATTGTTATCATTATTAAATCGGTGTGTCTCACTGTGGTGTCATGCCAATTAAAGACAAAAGACATGTATCACCAAAAAACTGAACTTTTTAATCTCTAAGTTAAACCAAAAACAACTGGTATCAGCTCTAAGTGATATGTGTCGGGTCCCCGCTACAATAACAGCAACATTCACAAATGTTTACAGAACAAGCGGGAACCCAGTGTGCCTGTAGCTTTCTCTATTTCAGTTTTATCATGTGATAGAAAGTTTACGGCCATCTACTCTCTGCCCTATTATGCATCAAACTAAAATTGATGTAAAGACACAAAGCACTGCCATCAAGTTAGCATCTTTAAACATTCGCTCACTAAAAAATAAATCATTTCTAATCAATGACTTTATAACCACAAACAATATGGATTTTATGTTTCTAAACGAAACATGGCTAGAAGACAGTTGAAGTGCAACAATCCTCCATGAAGCAGCCCCTCCTAACTTTAATTTAATGAGTGTCTGCAGGACTGTTAGGAGAGGTGGAGGTGTAGCTGCTCTATTTAAAGATGTTTATCAGTGCAAGCAATTGTCATTTGGTCAGTACTTGTCTTTTGAATATCTAGGGATTGTGCTGAAAGGTGCTCCACGCATTCTGTTTATTATTATTTACAGTCCTCCAAAATACTCTCCAGCATTTGTGAAGAGGTCACAGAAATGTTATCAATGATTTCCTCGGAGTTTGACTGTTTTGCTATTGCAGGGGATTTTAATATTCACATAGACAATGCAGAAAACAAAATTAAAAAAGAAATGAAAATGGTTCTAAACATTTTTGACCTGATTCAGCATGTGCATGGACCCACACACAAACGTGGACAAACTCTTGATCTAATCATCAGTAGGGGTCTAAACATTTCATTCATTGGTATTAAGGATGTAGCACTATCTAAACATTTCTGTATTTTGATATATTGATCTCTGCAACCACTGAATATAGATCTGTCTCTGTCAGAAGAAGATGCATCAACTAGATAACTAGTGTACTATTTATGGAGGCTATATCTTTTAACACCAAGCATTTCTGCAGACTCTGTTAATATTCTCCTTGATTCCTTCAACTCAAAAGTTAAGAATGTTATTGATGATATTGCTCCAATAAAAGTCAGTAAGAAAACAAACAAACAGACAGAAATCAGTTTGGAGAAGATCAACAGCAGTTCAGACTTTGTAAAGACAATGAAGAAAAGCTGAGCGGATGTGGCGGAAGATAAAACTTGAAATTCACTATAGCATCTATAAAGACAGCCTTCATGCTTTTAATGTGAAACTAGCCGCAGCTAGACAAAATTTCTTCTCAAACCTTATAAACAGTAACTTAAACAACTCTCTTTTTGCCATTGTTGAGAGACTGACAAACCCCAAAGTCAGATTCCCAGTGAAATGCTCTCAGGCTGCAAATGCAATGAGTTTGCTTCCTTCTTTTTTGAGAAGATCATTAATATCAGGAAGGCGATTGGCACATCCTCAAGTAATGGAGGGGTCAGACAGATTCAGCCGCAATATCAAAAAGATACTATGTATATTTTTGAAGCAATTTATAGCAATTGTGTGATATTGACACACTTCCCACATCTTTTTTTCAAAAGTGTGCTTAACTGATTAGAAGCAGATCTCTTAGAGTGCAGTATGGAGTACCTCAAGGCTCAGTACTAGGGCCGCTACTCTTCACACTTTATATGTTACTCTTGGGAGATATCATCAGGAAACATGGTGTTAGCTTTCACTGTTATGTTGATGATACTCAGCTCTATATTTCTTTGTGGCCCGGTGAAACACACCAATTTGAAAAACTAATGGAATGCATAGTTGATATAAAAAACTGCATGACGAGTAATTTCTTACTGCTAAATTCTGAAAAAACAGAGGTGTTAATTATAGGATCTAAAAACTCTGCATGTAATAACCTAGAACACTGCCTAAGACTTGATGGTTGCTCTGTCAATTCTTCGTCATCTGTTAGGAACCTAGGTGTGCTATTTGATCGCAATCTTTCCTTAGAAAGCCACGTTTCTAGCATTTGTAAAACTGCATTTTTCCATCTCAAAAATATACCTAAATTACGGCCTATGCTCTCAATGTCAAATGCAGAAATGTTAATCTATGCATTTATGACCTCAAGGTTAGATTATTGTAATGCTTTATTGGGTGGTTGTTCTGCACACTTAGTAAACAAACTACAGCTAGTCCAAAATGCAGCAGCAAGAGTTCTTACTAGAACCAGGAAGTATGACCATATTAGCCCGGTCCTGTCAACACTGCACTGGCTCCCTATCAACCATCGTATAGATTTTAAAATATTGCTTATTACTTATAAAGCCCTGAATGGTTTAGCACCTCATTATTTGAATGAGCTCCTTTTACATTATAATCCTCTACGTCCGCTACGTTCTCAAAACTCAGGCAATTTGCTAATACCTAGAATATCAAAATCAACTGCGGGCGGCAGATCCTTTTCCCATTTGGCGCCTAAACTCTGGAATAACCTACCTAACATTGTTCGGGAGGCAGACACACTCTTGCAGTTTAAATCTAGATTAAAGACCCATCTCTTTAACCTGGCTTACACATAACATACTAATATGCTTTTAATATCCAAATCCGTTAAAGGATTTTTAGGCTGCATTAATTAGGTAAACCGGAACCGGGAACACTTCCCATAACACCCGATGTACTTGCTACATCATTAGAAGAATGGCATCTACGCTAATATTAGTCTGTTTCTTTCTTATTCTGAGGTCACCGTAGCCACCAGATCCAGTCTGTATCCAGATCAGAGGGTCACTGCAGTCACCCGGATCCAGTACGTATTCAGACCAGATGGTGGATCAGCACCTAGAAAGGACCTCCACATCCCTGAAAGACAGCGTAGACCAGGACAACTAGAGCCCCAGATACAGATCCCCTGTAAAGACCTTGTCTCAGATGACCACCAGGACAAGACCACAGGAAACAGATGATTCTTCTGCACAATCTGACTTTGCTGCAGCCTGGAATTGAACTACTGGTTTCGTCTGGTCAGAGGAGAACTGCCCCCCCAACTGAGCCTGGTTTCTCCCAAGGTTTTTTTCTCCATTCTGTCACCGATGGAGTTTCGGTTCCTTGCCGCTGTCGCCTCTGGCTTGCTTAGTTGGGGTCACTTCATCTACAGCGATATCGTTGACTTGATTGCAAATAAATGCACAGACACTATTTAAACTGAACAGAGATGACATCACTGAAGTCAATGATAAACTGCCTTTGACTATCATTTTGCATTATTGACACACTGTTTTCCTAATGAATGTTGTTCAGTTGCTTTGATGCAATGTATTTTGTTTAAAGCGCTATATAAATAAAGGTGACTTGACTTGACTTGACTTAGAAGTGGTGAACGCCTCACTTCTTTCTGGGACATTTCCAAACTCCCTGAAAACAGCTGTTGTTAAGCCCCTCCTGAAAAAGAGCAATTATAGACCAAAATCTAATCTTCCTTTTATAGGAAAAATTATAGAAAAGGTAGTTTTTATCAACTGAATAAATACTTAAACTCTAATGGATACCTGAACAATTTTCAAACTGGTCACAGGCATCACAGCACAGAGACCGCACTCATAAAGATAATAAATTATATTCGCTTAAATTGTGGCTCTGGCAAAATATCGGGTATTGCTCGATCTCAGTGCTTGGTTTGACACTGTCGATCATAACATACTACTATAGAGACTGGAAAACTGGGTCAGGCTTTCTGGGATGGTACTCAAATGGTTCAGGTCATACAGTACTTAGAAGGGAGAGGTTATTATGTGAGTCTAGGAGAGCATAAGTCTAAGTGGACGTTCATGACATGTGGAGTCCCACAATGCTCAATTCTCGCAATGCTCTTGTTTAGCCTATATATGCTTCCACTAAGTCAAATAATGAGAAAGAACCTAAATGCCTATCACAGCTATGCTGATGATACCCAGATTTACCTAGCCTTATCTCCAAATAACTACAGCTCCACTGACTCCCTCTGCCAATGCATTGATGAAATTAATAGTTGGATGTGCCAGAACTTTCTTCAGTTAAACAAGGAAAAAAATTGGAGTCATTGCATTTGGAAACAAAGATGAAGTTTTCAAGGTGAATGCATACCTTGACTCTACAAGGTACACAACTAAAAATCAAGTCAGGAATCTTGGTGTGATTCTGGAGACAGATATTAGTTTCAGTAGTGGTGTCAAAATGACTAAATCAGCATACTATCATTTAAAAAACATTGCAAAAATTAGATGTTTTGTTTCCAGCCAAGACCTGGAGAAACTTGTTCATGCCTTTATCACCAGCAGGGTGGACTATTGTAATTGTCTCCTCACCGGCCTTCCCAAAAAGACCATTAGACAGCTGCAGCTCATCCAGAACGCTGCTGCCAGGATTCTGACTAGAACCAGAAAATCTGAGCATATCACACCAGTCCTCAGGTCCTTACACTGGCTTCCAGTTACATTTAGGATTGATTTTAAAGTACTTTTACTCATCTATAAGTCACTCAATGACCTAGGACAGAAATACATTGCAGATATGTTCACTGAATATAAACCTAACAGACCACTCAGATCATTAGGATTGAGTCAGTTAGAAATTCCAAGGGTTCACACAAAACAAGGGGAGTCCGCCTTTAGTTACTGTGCCGCCCACAGTTGGAATCAGCTTCCAGAATGTGCTAAAACACTAGTAACATTTAAATCTAGACTCAAAACTCATCTGTTTAGCTGTGCATTTGTTGAATGAGCATTGTGCAATGTCCGAACTGATGTAAAATCCTTTTCTATTTCTAACCATTTTAAATTCATTTTAAATGTCAATAGAAATCATTTTAAATCATTTCCAAAGTTTTAAAATTGCTTGTTTTATTTTTGTTCTTCATGATTATCATGACATTGTGTACGAAATGTGCTATATAAGTAAACTTGCCTTGCCTTGCCTCTAAGTGTCGACAAAATGTACAGCTTTATCACTCACTCGGAAGAGTAACCTCAAACAGAAAACAGCCCATATATAATAAATTATTCCCTTGTATATATTCATTGCCATTATGTGAATTGCACTATTTTTTGTAGTAAAGATACCACATTTACTGCCCCCACCCCATTTCTGATGGCAGCAAGATTATTAAATATACAAAATACCCATAAGTAACTTTATTCTTTGAAATGTAAGAGGGAATTATTTTCCCAATAACAACTGAGATCAAAACAGACATAATGCATAGTTTCTCAGAATAATTCTAAAAACTTGTTTACAGCTATGTTCTCAGCTACTGAACATAGTCCTGAAGACGAATAGGGGGGTGTCTCTCCTGTGTCAACCCTGAAACATCTGGTGTCTCTAACTTTTCAGGCGAGTATAGCTTTTCCTCAGCTACCACTTTTGTTGTGTCCTGGCTTGGAATGGATAATTCTGGTACTGTCTCCATTTCAGTAAAACAGGGAATCTCAGGTGGCCGGGAACTTTCATCAGAGGGCATTGTTAACTGGGTCCTGAAAGTTTTCTGTATGTTGAATTCGGATTTGATCAACATGCCGCTTCAGGATTTATCTGCTTCCAACAGCTATCATATAGAAAATTGGACCCGAGGAATTCACAATGACATCAGGTATTCACCTGGGACCATAACTGTAATCACGCAATAACATGTC
Organism: Carassius carassius; assembly: GCF_963082965.1. Lineage (NCBI taxonomy): Eukaryota > Metazoa > Chordata > Actinopteri > Cypriniformes > Cyprinidae > Carassius > Carassius carassius. The sequence goes on along the minus strand of NC_081759.1, from coordinate 11,006,460 downwards.
ATCTCCGGTTATGAAAACTCTGAACTTAAGATTTTTGTCATGTCTCATGTTTCTTTTGTTGTACTTTGGTTTTAATGCCTGGCAAGAGAAGAAAAGTAGATCTCAGCTTCCTTGATTTAAGCATCTCAGCAGGAAATATTGCTGTGCGATATGGGGAAAATATCTAATTGTGATTTTTTTTGACAGATATTGCGATTCGATTTGCGATTTTAAATTTGCAAAGTCAAGCTTCAGCTCAATATTGTCAATAATGTGCAGCACAGTATGAGTATCATTACCCTGCTGAAAAAAAACAAAAACAAAAAAAAAACATATTCTTACAGTTTCCATGAAACCATTACAAAATTCCTTTTTGTTTATGGCATTATTGCAATAGGAATTACTGTTCCTATTGGCTTGCTATTACTTCCTATTACTGTTGTTCTATCCAATACAATTCCCATTATAACCCTGAAATCCTCTCAATTTTCAATTGTGTTTTGGGAGGGGTTTTATATATATATATATATATATATATATATAAATAGCTTAATATAATATATATATATATATATATATATATATACATTTTCAGCAGACAAGATTATAATGGTATAACTAATTTTATAGAATTAACTTAGTTACTGAATTTCTTTTTAATATATATATAAATAAAGAACTGTATTTCTTTAGTCAATTATTAAACTATTACATGTTACACTGTATTTGGGATTTTAAGAACAACTGGAAAATGTGCTGAATGTTTCATTTCATTCAAATGAAATTAGCAAGCAGTTAGACTGAATTTACATTCGTTTTAAACGAGAGCCAGGCGCGAGCTGAGGAAGGTTTCGCGCGTGCGTCGAGTCTCATCCATACTGTCAGATGCCCTCGTGGAGAATCGCGGTGTAGGGCCGCGCGAGAATATAACCGAGCGCTACGAAACAGGCTGCGTGAGTACGGCAAGTGTGAACGGCTCTTTTCAAAGCTTAAGTTACATAACATTACATTACATAGTTTTTCTTTAGTTTTAATTTGCCTAACTATTGACCTGCCCCAGTAGACGCCATAATCACAGTGTGTCTCTCTCCTGCTTTCCTTATTTTATTTTTATTTTTTTATTTTTTTAATGGTGGGCATTTACACAGTTGGCTAGAGCAGAGCTGATTGGGGAGAACGGAGGTGCGCTCAGTCTATCTGTTAGTAAGACTTTCACTCAAGGCTGGCAGTCATGCATATGCTCTGAAAACAGAGTAATATCGCATCCACATCGCAGGCTTTTGCGATTAGCAAATCGCAACGTCTCAAATCGCGATTTCGATTCAATTTCGATTAATCGCACAGCCCTAGCAGGTAACATACCTGTTGTAGCATGTGGGATGATCCAATAGTTAAACGTGCAGTATGGAATTTTTTGCCACCAGGGGTCACTCAATCAAAATAATAACATGAGACGTACTTTGATGACGTCGGGAAAGAGCGTAGGCTCATGGGAGTTGTTGTTCATTGGAACACGCGCTCTGTCGCTCCCCACATTCCTCACTCATTTTAACTTAGGCCGGCGACACACTGGATGCGTGGCGCAAGCGTCTCAGCTGCGTGGCGTGTCAGTTTTTAATTCGGCTCCCATGTTAATAGGTTAGAGCTTGCAGACTGCCTGCGTGAGACGCGTGTCTCAGGCGCGGCTCAAGCCGCGTGGAAAACGTGTGCATGCTAGAAATAGAACCGACGCCTATTTTTCATGCGACACGCACGCGTGTTGGAAGCGTTTCCAGGCAAAATATTATAGGAAAATGTTTATATGTAATTTTGTACACAAATACATATTAATTCATGACATTTTGATGTTTGAAAGTCTATAGGTTGACATAAACTCAGATACAAATGTAATTTAAAAAATAAATAAATAATTATCGATTTTCAAATATTGCACCTGTCAAACATAGTCTATTTTGCCGTCAATACTGTTGACGGTGTCCTTTATCAGTAGGCTTTATATTTATGTTCAACATGAAGTATAGATATTGTTGTCATGAAGACAAGAGCCTGGTCTGTCAGCGGTCTCCCTCTATGTCACCTACAGCAGCAGCAGCCGCCACGCTTCTGGCACGCAGCAGAGACGCCACGCAGCCAGTGTGTCACCGGCCTTAGTATTTTGACAATCACGTATTTTAGAACGGAGAGATATATGAATTATCAGACCCCTATCAAATCAATATTCCATCTAGCTAGTAGTAATATATGTTAAAAAAAACACGGTTGCCTTTCGTTAATAATTATAATTAGGCTACGTTTATACTATGATATCGAACAAGATAGTGAACTGCATTTGAAGCTACTTTATCAAGCTAGATATAGAACACATGTAACGTTAGATTTACATTATGCTCTACATGAGAGTTAGTCCGTCTGCGTTTTACACAAGACATCATCGTTTCACAAAATATACGGATAGATACAGTTAGCTGAATGGATGCATACCTGTTTATTAGAATGCAAGCATCTCTCTGTAGTTTCAGCTTGTCACAAAGCTCTCTCTATCTTGGAAATGCAACTCCAATATTTACCCGTGTCTCGTTTCTTCTTCGTCCCAAAACCTTCTCAGGTCATTTATTTCACCCGTACGTTTGCGCATCACAGAACGTGCAGGCAAAGCATAATCATGATCCATAACTAAGTTATTGATTGAGATATAAATATGAATATAAACAATATAAATATAAAATATAATAGTCTCGATCAAGGCTAGCTACTACTTTTTCTTCTTCGTCTCGTCTTTGCTTCTGTTCACCTTTGTATTTGGCGGTTCCGCAGGAAGTTAGATAAACTAGAGGTGTCAAAGTTTATATGACGCCATAGACGGGCGACAAAACGGAAATAAAGAAACGTGCTGTGTCTTCTAATTAAACTATAATTTTCTCCGGATTTTAAAGTTCATGGAAACTGTCGGGATAATGTAAGTACAGAACAAAATATATATATATAACATAGATATAGTGATATATGCTATTTTTAAAGCAGAAAAATTACATAGTGCGCCTTTAAACAAGAATCAGGATAACCTAGTTTCCAAGATGTCCCACCTTGCTCTGGCCTTCTTTGAACATTTGGACAGCTCGCTCTGCTAATCCATTAGAAGGGTGGAATGGTGCAGATCTCACATGACAAATCCCATTTTTTTTCATGAATTTTTTAAATTCTGTGCTTGTGAATCAGGAGCCATTTTCAGAACCAAGATCTGAGGTAAAATGCTGATACTCTGATGAAGTTTCTCAATGGTAGCTTGGGATGTTGATGAGTTCATAGGATAAATGTCCATCTACTTAGAATGTGCATCTACAGCCACCAAAAACATTTTTCCCAAGAAAGGGTCCATGTAATCTACGTGAATACAGGACCAAGGGGTCTCAGGCCATTCCCAGGGATGCAGTGGCACTAAAGGAGGCATTTTACTGTGCTTCATATTTCTTCACAAAGTACGGACTCCTTCTCATTCACCTTATACATCACAGGCCTCCAAAAATAGGAACAAGCAAATCCTTTCATCTTCGCCATCTCTGCATGTGAGTGGTGTAAAAGTTTAAAAAGTAGCTTGGGATGTTGATGAGTTCATAGGATAAATGTCCATCTACTTAAAATGTGCATCTACAGCCACCAAAAACATTTTTCCCAAGAAAGGGTCCATGTAATCTACGTGAATACAGGACCAAGGGGTCTCAGGCCATTCCCAGGAATGCAGTGGCACTAAAGGAGGCATTTTACTGTGCTTCATACTTTCTTCACAAAGTAGGGACTCCTTCTCATTCACCTCAGGGTTTCCCATACATTCATTAATTTGTGGCGGCCCGCCACAATATCAACGCTGACTGCCACGGATTGATTCAGATTTTAAAACTATTTAATATGGGTACAATTGTATTTTATTGTAGAGCTGCTCGCTGCTTGCTCCCTCCCTCTCACAAACTGACAACGGAGGCACGCACGACTAGCCCCTCCTCTTTGAACACGATTTGAATCAAAACATGACCATGCGTTAGTTAGAGGACGCCGGATTGTTGCCGGTGCTTAATGCTTATTCCCCCAGCGAAGATTCCAGAATCAATCCGGAGTTGAATGGTTAGCAATGAACACTGTTGCTCAACATAACTCTGAGAAGTTAGTCTATGTTAAGCGCAAAATTTGCAACAAGAAGTCTGTGGAGCAGTCATAGCATAGAAAGTGTAGCAATGGCATAGCAATAAAGCAATAGCAATGTCTTTAAGGTATCTGACACTAAGTGTTGGCAATGGAAATGTGTACTTGTCACTAAAAATCTATGATATATTTATGATATATATATATATATATATATATATATATATATATATATATATATAGTTGTTGAATTGTGAATCCACTTGATTTGGCAATTGCCTCAGCACATTGTGAACTTGAGAAAGTAGCACATCTTTGTTTTTCCAACTTTTGAGTCGCGTGGCACTGATTAGCTTTTCTTTGCTCTCAAGGGGAATCCATCTGAGGAATGGATTTATTTTCTGTGAAAAGAAAAATCAGGGGTTTATGGTCTGTACAAATAGTAAATTTGCGACCAAATAAATACTTGTGGAATTTTTTAACTCCAAAAATGATAGCTAAAGCTTCTTTATCCAACTGAGAATATTGTCGCTTGGCAGGTGTCAATGTACAGGATGTGAAACCTAGTGGTTTCTCAGTATTATCCTCCATTTGATGAGAAAGCATAGCTCCCACACCATAATATCAGGCCTCACATGAAAGAATTAGGTCTTGTTCTGAATAATAGTGTACCAACACATCTGTGGACTGTAGGAGTAACTGTTGGAGTTAACTGTTGACTCACCCCAGGTCGATTTAGTATCTTTTCTTAACAGCATGTGGAGGAAAGCTAGGATACTGGACAAATTAGGTAGGAAATTGTTGTAGTAATTCAACAACACTAAGTAGGCTTTCAATTCAGTGACATTAGTGGGACATGGAGCCAGAGTACTTGAACAGAGCAGTGTGATTTTGACTGGAGCAAGGAGCAGATTCTTCAAAAGTCGGAGCGTTGTGGTTTCACTCACTCCTAGTTCGCTCCACCACATCACGAGTGCAGTTCATGCCAACGACCTGTAATATAACTGCATATTTAGCAAGAATTCACGTGTTAAACATTGATGCGCACAAATAAAAACCACAACATAAAATAAAGCCCAGGCCTGGTCCTCTCTCTTCCTTCACTGTCGTCGCTCCTGTTTTATATCCTTCCATCTCCTCCGTGGGACTCAAGACCGGTGGTTTGAACAGGTGTCGTTCATTTCCCAATCACTCCACCGGCCTCGCTCGTTCCCACGTCCCTCGTCCCTCGGCCCCACTCGTCACAAACATATTTAACTAGCTTGATAGAGAAGGATCACTTAAATCAGAACAAATGTGAAGATTATGATGATGGCAATGGACATGAGTGGGAAAGTTACAATTCTCAAGGAATTTGTTTGTTCCTTCAAAGATATTTTCAGCTGAAATCATGGTTTAAACAAGAACTTCAACACTTATTTACACTCAGTTGCTCTCTCAATAATGCATTCAAACAAATGTAGCCAAATACATTGCTAATTCATCTGTATCCAATTTCAAACGAGCAGAAATCTGTAAGAAAAGCATCAGTTTGTAGGTAAAATAACTGAAGAAAATGTAGCTTTACTGTTTTTTTCATCTTAAGCAAAATTTGCACAGCAAAAATGCAGCAATTATACCTTTTAATGCCGATAACCATGTCATGAGGTAGGAAAAAAGTTTGCACATTAGTGTTCCAATTAGCCCATTTAAAGCTCTCCTGTTATTTTTTTTTATATACATTATGAACAGAACTGTGCTATTTCAAACATACTAAAATATTTTAGACATGGATCGAAGGCGGACTGGTGTTTCTGATCAGTGGAGCGCAGACCAAAGCAAGGAGTGGCAAGTGGTGAACCCGGAACAGAGTGATTTTTAAATGCTCAGAATGCAGAGGGGAGATTGTTGATGCTCCAATCCACTCACATACTCTGCACGGAGCTTCCGTCAAGGCTTGCAGCTTGTCTTTAAGTGGGTGTAACCCCTGGGCATCAACTAGATGACCTAAATAACACACTTCTTTTTTTAATTCACATTTGTCCCTTTTTAAGCACAACCTAGCATCTTGAAGTGGAGTGAGCACAGCATAAAGGGTTTGCAAATGCTCTTCTTCAGTTACTCCAGTGACCAGTATGTCATCAAGATAGACTGCAACTTGTTTAATCCTTGCAGTAACCCTTCTATGGTTCTTTGAAATATCAAGCCACTTCAAATGGAAGAAGATTGTAGGTGAACATGCCCTTGTGGGTGTTAATTGTGAGATATTCCTATCATGGGCGCCGAAGCCACTCCAAATGGAAGAAGATTGTAGGTGAACATGCCCTTGTGGGTGTTAATGGTGAGATATTGCTTGGAATTTTCATCCATTACGATCTGATGGTAGGAATGACTCATATCCAGCTTTGAAAATGATGAGCCCGCAGACAAGGTTGCGAAGAGGTCTCCCACACATGGAATGGGATATTGTTCCAAAGGCAATGCCTGGTTTATAGTGATCTTATAATCTCTGCATCGTCTAATGGAACTATCAGGCTTGATGATGGGTACGACCGGTGCTGCCCACTCTGAGGACTTCACAGGAGTAATGATGTTTTCGTTCTGCATCAACCTTAGACTGCATAGCAAAAGGTACAAATCTGGGATGATAGAATTTTGGCACCGAACCTGGGTTAATGTATCATCACTCTCATTCCCTTAAGTTCCTAATTTCTAAATTCCTTTTTAAAAACTTTCTCACAATGATGCAGTATTTCTTGCAATTTGACTTTGAGGGTAACCTTATATTCTTTTATTATCACATTTCGGATTTCTCCCATTATTAATTAGGTCCTTCTCGCTTAACCATGATGAGAGGAAGCTTTTTTCTCTGTTGGTGATACATGACGTCCACATAAGCAGCTCCCTTTACCTTAATAGGCTTACCTGTATAGGTTTTCAGCTTTATCTGTACAGGTTTCAAATCAGGGCTCAGTGGATCTTTCCATGTAGCTTTGAAGCAGGCTTTGTTCATAACGGTCAGGCCACAACCTGTTTTTAATGTCAAATATGTACCTTTGTAAACTTTCACTTGGTCGTGGGTTAAAGTGATTCTTTGAGATAAACACAACTTGCTGATATGATTAATCTTTCGGTTTTTCAGGATTAAAGAGATTGTGCAACAAGCTGTAAATTGGAGTAACATGCAAATCAGAATGGCTCTCTATCTGTCCCCATCATCTATTCCATTTGCATCAAAAAACTGCTTGAGAATCTCACAATATTCTTCCCAGGATTGATTCTTTCCATTAAAAGCTGACAAAGTTCCTATAGTTGCCATTTGCCATATGTTTTCCCCTCACCTCAAGTTTAAAAAGACATCCGTTGGAAGTTCCACTTCAAATCAATCTTCTATCACCTACAACTATTCATTCATCAACATCTATTGAGCCTCATCACCAAAAAAAATTTGTGTCGTGCCAATTAAACACAAAAGACATGTATCCCCAAAATACTTATCTTTTTAATCTCAAATTGTGTTTACAGAATCGAAAGAGTAATCTCAAACAACAAAAAAGCCCATATATAATAACATAGGCTCTTGTGGCCATTGTGTGAATTACATTTCAACATAAACTATTGCAGTAAGGATACCACACTTACCATATTATTAATGTATTATCTTAACTATGAACACACTGGTATGTAGTGCAAACTGTTTAACTGTTTATTGCACATTGCTATTCTTGTCATTATAGTGGCTATTGAACCGGAAGATTTGCCCATAGGCTTACTTCCACTTTGAAGAAAAAGGAGGATATCCTCCAAGTTAAAGGAAGATGCCACAGTTTTTGAAAATAGGCAAATTTTCCAACTCCCCTAGAGTTAAACAATTGAGTTTTACCATTTTCGCATCCATTCACCCGATCTCCAGGTCTGGCGTTAGCACTTTTAGCTGCAACTTGTCTGCTTCCTTCTTTCCTTCCTTCCTTGTTTCCTTCTCTTTCCACTTCCTCTTTTCCATCTGTTGGCCCACATCAGCTCCCAAGTATTTTGATCATCTCATAATCTGACCCATCACTCATTCCATTTTCACCAGGGGGACTCTTTGTGAGTCGTTGCAATGGTCTTTCTCCTGTTGGCAAGGGAGGGTTGTTACTAGCACGCCCTTTATTCCTCTTTACTTCATGCTTTGTGAAGTTGATGAAGTGGTGCTTATGGGTGGAGCAAACCATTTCTTGCCCTTTATAGAACTGCTGTCACCTGTAAATGGAAATGGAAAAGTTTTTTGTTAGTTATAACCATGCTGTCCTTCTTGGTGTGACCTGTGGAAATTTAATTTGGGTTGAGGGCTGTCCTGGCCCCTTACATGGAAAAAACCTATATAAACATATATGTTTCAATATAGGTTTTGATATATGTTTTTAATATATGTGACATATATAAAATTGGCCGTTTTCCTATATTATATGTACATATATGCACACATATATATGTACATATATGCACACATATATTTACACATATACAGGTACATATATGCACGTACAAGTTGTGTTCAAAATTATTCAACCCCCTTGACTTGCAAGACAATTTGCTGTGGAGGATAACATTTTATGAAATCAATTTAACAAAGGCATCATTAAAGTATTAGAGAAAGTTTGTTAATACACTTTTGAGTGATTCTGAGAATGGAACATTGATGAATCATGATAAAATTCGAATTGGCTCTAAACATTCATGTTCAAAATTATTCAACCCCCTTTGTGCAGAATCTTTTATTCTTTAAAATCACCAATAAACACTGTCTGTAAGTGTTTAGAAGCTTCTGTCACCTCTCTACTACAGTCTTGGCCCATTCCACGCCTGAAAAAGCTTTAAGATCACTGATAATCTTTGGTTTTCACATTGCCACTGGTTTCTTCAAATTGAACCAGATATTTAAAATGAGAATTAAGCCTGGAGACTGAACAGGTCACTCAAGTACATTCTGTGACTGATCCCTGAACCAAGCAGTAGTAGGTTTGAATGTGTACTTTGGGATGACTGTCCTGCAGGAAAGTCCATTGAGCATCAGCTTCAGTCTTTGCACCAAAGGAATCACAATTCTTGTCAAAATGGCCTGATACTTCAAAGAATCCATGATGTCCTTCATACAGTCATGATTTCCACTTCCTTCTACAGTAAAGAAACCCCATAACAGGACTGATCCACCTCCAAGTTTGACGATGGAGATGGTGTTCTTTTGCTTATGAGCTTTGCCACTTTTTGCAGCAGACATACCGCTGATCCATGGGTCCAAAAAGTTCCAGTTTGGTCACATCACTCCATAAAACATTCCCCCAGAGCTCCACAAGTCTACACAAATGAATTTTATCAAGTTCAAGTTGGCTTTTTGTTCTTCTTGATCAAGAGTGGTATTTATCAAGATGTCTCAACATGAAGGCCATACTTGTCTAGTGTTCTTCTTACACACTGCATTGAAATGGTTTTCCTCCTTTCATCGGGTCATCTTGCAAGTCTTTGGCTATACATTGCAGGTTTTTTCTCAGTTGCTCTGATTAAACATTTTATGATATTGTGCTTTTTCTTCCACAACCTCTCAAAGGTTTTCTGGTAAAACACACTTTAAGCTAAGAAATAAGGCTGAGAACTGTGTCTCTAGGAACTTTCAATGTCTTGGAAATCATCATATAGCCTTAGCCTTTCTAAAGTACTACGATATTTATTCTCTTTTGCTTTTGTGAGATCTCTGTTGACATTTTTGCTACTCAACTTCAATACATGCATGGGCCAAACTGTATGTGTAACAGCTCAAGCTAATTCTGTTTTTAATAGAGTTTCTAAAGGCTTAATTGTGTTTTGAGACTGTTTTATTCCCCACCATACAAATAAGTGATTTAAAAACAGCAATGTTGAATAGGGGTTGAATAATTATGACATAGCAGTATTATTAAAATATCTTATAAATCAAATATATTACATAATATATAGACAATATAACTTTTAATATGCCAGTGAACTGTTATAGATGCAAGTTTTATTATATCCTGGATCTTCAGAAAAGCTTGTATTTGTAAAGTACTGCAGTCTCTAGGCGGTTGAATAATTTTGAACACAACTGTATATATGTACCTATATGTTCACCTATAATAGTAAAATTAAAATCCATAGCTGCTAGGCAACATAAATAAAAGTCCAAAATGTAGAAATGTACATTATTTATTTACTCAAGATCAATCAAATAGTTACTATTTGATTGATCTTGAGTAGATAAATAATGTACATTTCTACATTTTGGACTTTTATTTATGTTGCCTAGCAGCTATGGATTTTACTATTTAATAGTACAAAACAAAAAATATAGTACAAGAACAAAAATAAGACAAAAAACCTGCTAGGCAACATAAATAAAAGTCCAAAATATAGAAATGTACATTATGTATTTACAAGAACAATCAAATAGTACAAGAACAAAAATAAGACAAAAAACTGAACAGAAAAAAAAAAAGATCTTTAATATTCTTTGAAGGTCTGTCATGACGCGCCTCATCATCCTCCTCCTCCGCCGCCTCCTCCTCCTCCTCTTCCTTCCTGCACTATCCAATGACGTTTGATAGGGTGTCCGAGATTTTTATTTTTTCCTCTTTTTTTTTCGGCGCACAAATTTTTTGGTGGATAGGTGTTTTCGTCCACACGGATCTGGCGTTTTGGAAGAGTGAAACCGATGTTTTGAAATTGGGTCCCAGAGTGGATATATTTGAAAACGCCGCCTTTGCGTTTCTTCTCGACGGCGAATCCGTACATTTTTTGAAAATATGCCGTCATCAGCCCACGTCTCGCCCCTAGTCAAACACCACTACATCATGTAACAGCAACAAAAACATGAACAAACACTGAACGCTAACATTAACACGGATTAATAAATGTATTGTTCCATGTTTGTTTGTGTACCTCGCGCAGCAAATCCATGTCTTCTTCTCCGTTTTAAGTGTATCTCTGTGACAGAATTACAGCGCCACATGCTGGTCTGGCATGTATACTACATCGGTTTCGTGTGGACGCGGATATTTCTTGAGACGAGGGAAAAAAAGATCGGGGTTCCGTCTCTGTGTGGATGGGGCCGAAGAAGTAACGGGTACTTACGGTTATGGATAGAAATGTAGCGGAGTAAAGAGTACAATATTTGCCTCTTAAATGTAGTTGAGTAAAGTCACGAGTACTCCCCAAAAATGATACTCGAGTAAAGTAAAGATCCCTCAAAATTGTACTTAAGTACTGTACTTAAGTAAATGTACTCTGTTACTGTCCGGCTCTGTATATCATGTTAATATATTGCCATTGTTAAATTCCATAACATGCCAATTACATGTGATACCAATTTCACATGTTTGCACATAAATAAGTTCTTCGTTTTTTTTCGTTAATTCTTAGTTTTTGCTTTGATAATAGAAAATATGAGCTAGGCATCATGTATGACAGTCAAAAATGGGATATGAGCTACAAAATAACCAGATCCTGCCATTAACTATATAGAAGACATATCTTGTATGTATAGGGCTTATATGTGGATATGAAGAAGCAATACAGGAGACCTATATTTCCTGTATATGCACATATATGCACCTCAATTTTGCCTATATGTGGCATATATACGTATATATGCAGCATATATGTGCATATACACTGCATATAGGTTTCATATATGCGCATATATCCACATATAGGTTCTTTCCATGTGGGAATACCCACTTTCTATAATAAAAACCTTTAATTAATTATTTGCATCCTTACTATGTTTTAATTAATTTAAAATTTATTCTCAACAATTTGCTAATTCAGTTACCACTTTGTTTTATAAACAAAGCGAGTTCTACTATATCACTGGATAAATTCCTAGGCCTACATTGCTCAGTAGCATAGGCCGTTTGCCTATGCTAAGCCTAGGCATTGTGCACTTGAGAGGGCCAATTATAATTTCTCAAATGTCCCTTTTTTGTCTAATGTAGAGTTTAGTCAAATACTTTTTGTTATAGCTCATAAGCTACTTTGAAAAGAGGATTGGAGATCTCTGCATCTAGGATCCATGGTTACCAACATTGTTATCCCCAGTGATGATGACATATGTGATTTCATGATTTTGGATCTTTGGAGTAATTTTTATTATTTTTATTATTATTTTATTCAATCTAACCCTAGAAAACTATCATTAAACAAAATGGAGTGACCAATATTTTTGTTTACCCTTTTTTTCTTTTTCCCAAAGAGCTCAGCATTGTTGTCAATAATTCAGTTGTGCATTTTCCCGTAGTTGGTTAATGAAACTGTCCTCACTATGCCAAATCCAGCTCCATTTTATCTGATTGGTGAGTCAAGCACCCACTTCTGTCTGTCAAAATTACTTTGTCTTTAAGAAATAAGGCTGGACTGGTACCTATTTGAAAGGAGATAAAGAATGTTAGCTAAAACACAGAATTCAAAGAAGTGCTGTGAGACCAGTGAATAATCAAGATTAATAAAGTAAATAAAAATAATTAACAAAATTTGAAGCAGTCTCTGTAGTGATCATTAAATATGCAGCACCTGTGCACACAATGGGAAGGGATGGAAGTCTTTCTGGTTAAATCATCAGCCTGGGCAGTTGTACTGGGTTGTCAGTCTGTTATTGCACTCAAAGGCCTGATGTTGTGGTATATGGTCTCCGTTGTTTCTCTGCCTCTTCTCAGTCTGCCTATTGATTGCTCCTGCCAGAGTTTAGGAATTCAGGATGTTCTCTTCACCCTCAGGAAAAGTCTCAAGTGAAAGAATCACCTTTTCCTGCATTACGTCAGCCTTTCTCCATGCTGAAGTGCGCATTCCTCTTTCAGGAGGGGAGTTGCAAGTCCATCAGCTTCTTCTCTCTGCAGCTGTCTTTGCTTCTTCACCACTAGACATACTCCAGTTCATTGCTTCCCTTTGTCAAGGCTCTGTTCCAGAAGTCATTTGAAATTTTAACACTTAGAGTCTGCATTAATCAAATTGAAACTTTGTGAACTCTTGAGCAAATTGGGTCTGCTCTTTATCTAATTTTCACTTTTCAACCATCTCTTTCAGTGGTACTTCTGGTTAAAAACAGCAACTCCTTTATTCTATTTTAGTAAAGCAAGTTCTTCATTGCACAAAAATAGCAATGAACTCTTTCACTGATACACTTCCTCAACATAGTAAAAAAGCAGTACCCTGCAGGAATTTTTGCCTATTCGTCCAGACCTCTGTACTTTCCTTACAACTTTTACAGAGCGCAATCCTCAGAACTTTGCATGCTTCCCTATACTTTATCTGCTTAATGTCTATTGATGTCCATCCAAACCCACTCATCAATAAACACAGACCATTGCATGCAATGTATATCTGCTTAACGTCTACTGACATCCTTCGAGGCCCTCTTGGAAGTAAACACAGATTTTTGCGTGCACAATCTGCCCTCATTTACTATTACAGTAAAACAGATCAGTGCATTCAATTATTTCTTCTAGAAACAAAACCATTTTTTTTCTTTCTCTCTCGATCTCTCTCTGTTCTTCAAATTTGGAGAAGCATTTTCGAATGTCCATACCACCACTGGCCAACACTAATTATATAAGCAAAAAACTGCTTACCTTATTTTATAGTGGCTACTATTGTTCATCAGACCAGCCCAAAGTGGTCCTCCACTCACTGCTCCTTTCCATCCCCACATTGGGCACCAAAATGTGGTGGCTTCTGCCACTGCTGTGAGGAATCATTCTCAGAGTCTTGGGGTTTTGATGCCAAAAGATAGACTTTTTTCTTCAGAGAAAAAACGGAGAGAAAAACTCTGCAGAGCAATCTATAGAGTCTTTGTCTGTACTCTCTTTTGTAGTGGACAGCACATTCCAGGGCCCAGTTTGTGGTGGGGGCCCCTCTCTGACCACTATGTGGACAAAGGTTTGCTACATTTTGATTGGATCTTGGTGGACTAACATAAGCAAATTGTCTAATGTCATCAGATAAAGATGCCAGGATAACAACCAAACACCTCTTGAAGAAGACCTTTGGTACAAAGCCTGGGAAGGACAGGACTTCCTATTGGTCAAAATGCAGTTTCTGACCTTCACGCACCAACAGACTGATTCCTCAGGTTTTGGCCCATGACCGCCATAAAATATCCTTAGGACCTCTGGACACAGCAGCAGTGGGTGAAACGGAGAGATCACACAGTTCCATCCAAATCCATTCATAACAATGTTCTCAAACCTTAAACTGATGCAAACTACAACACACATATCTTATACTTATTCAGAGAAATAAGTATTCTCCGTGACAGCGACGTATAGTGCAACATCTTAGACAAACTAAATGCATGCATGAAAGTTAAATCTTTTTCCATCATGTTTGGCCTTAATGTGTTCGTATCATTGCCAAATGTATTCTGGTTGTGGTTTGGTAAGTGAATAATGCATTGGTAAAGATTTAGTGCAGGGTTGTCAAACAATTTTCTGTTGATTTTAAACATGTCCAAAAGAAGAAATTTGATCTGGAGTGTGCGAGGAGTGTGATATTTATGCTGTACAAATATCCTGTTGTTTTAAAGAAGTGTGAGCTGACATTTTGTAACTTTGAAGAGAAAAAAAAAACACATCATGAGCATTTTTCAGTGTCAGATGAAGGCTATCAGATTACGATATAATTCAAGGTATGGAGGCAAAAATGCCCTGTAAGAAATTTTATTTTTAAAGGTCACGTTTTTCGTGTTTTTTTTTAAGTTTTGATTGTGTTTACAGTGTGCAATATAACATGTGTTCATGTTTCGCGTGTAAAAAAAACTGTATTTTTCACACAATTCACTTATCTGTATACCGCTGTTTTCACTGTCATAAAAACGGGCTGATGACTTCCTTGTTCTATGAAGTCCCTCCTTTAGAAATACGTAACCAGTTCTGATTGTGCCAGCGGTTCCTGTGTTGTGATTCGACAGCAGCTTAGCGCACGCTGCCCTCCTGGAAACGCGACTGGGCTAGTTTTGAGAAGCAAGTGGGCAGGATTTGTTTCGAAAACCTGGCAATCCTGATCTGAACGCATGTGCTGGAGATGTACTTCTAATCATAGAACGCCTTGACCGACGAGATGCGCATGAAAATCGCATTCGATTTTTTTGCACAGCCCTACCACCTAGTTAACAAAGCTAAACAGCGTTGCCCTTATAAGTTACAGAAACTGTTAAACACACCAATTTAAATGATAAAATAAACTTACCAGTTGTGGTCCATAAACAACGCCTTCTCCAGACAAAGAGGGAACTTTCTTCTTTCAAGAATAATCTTTGTGCGAATCCGGCATTAAACTGATTGAGATTGAGGAAGCTGTCCTCAGCAAAATGTGCTGCACATAGTTTTACATGTGGATTATAATTTTCGGTAACCGAGTTAAACATAAATTGTAACCATTGATTCTTGACATCAAGTACAGCGTCCCTGGGAAGGCCAAACAAAGGTGATTGGACTCCGAGATGAAAATAACAGCATTTCGACGACATGGCGACAAACACAAACGCACCTCTTCCGCTTCTCCGTCGGAGCGCAACAAGACCACGCCCCCTTTTTGTATTCCTGTGGGCTGAGGTTATTCAAAAAACGGTTCTAGTGACGTTATTACTGCAGGAAGTAGAGGGATGTAGTCCAGACTGGTCATTCGATGTAGGCGAATTCTGTTAAATAAAATATCTCGCTTGGCATTGAACTTTGAGCTTTAGAATTTTACAGATATTATTTATACTCTAACAACAACATTACACACTAACTGAAGTTTGAAACATGGGATCACGAAGAACGGGACCTTAATAATAATATTTATGTCATGTTAGTAAAGTCTAAGTATAACAAGAGTGTCTCTTTCCCAAATGTCACTGCGTCACAAATTAACTGATTTTACACAACAGCTAAACAAACAAGATGCTAGTATTAAGTGCATTATATTAGTCACAATTCTGTCTGTTTTGAACAAATCCGAAGACCAATTTTGCATCTCTGAGCAGCACTGTGCTCATTGACAGTTATGAATGAGCTCATCATTTGTTACTGAATGAATCCATTTTTAAATAAATCATTTGAGTCAATGATTCAGTGGCCCATTCATAAAGACAATCGCCCTGTCCCAAATGGCACACTCCGGACTTGTGGACTTCCTCAGAGTCCACACTTTGGTGATGTCATGTAGTGCAGACCTATAGGGCCCTTGGCGCGAGTCCACGAGGGTGCATTGAGAGGTACTTTTGGGACAGCCTTGATCGTCACGCCGGAAATAACGGTCTGTTTTTTTTTTTTGACAGGAGCTGAAGGTTCGGGGAATATGCTGCCTATTGTTGTTGTTGTTGTTTTTACCATTGTGTTTGCGAGATGGCTTGCCATGCAGAGAAATCATATTTTTGCGCTCACTATTTATTTAATGAATCATAATGTGACCGGTATTATTCAACACGCTATTATTATGTTTGAGATATCAACCACTGGTC
Source organism: Carassius carassius (assembly GCF_963082965.1). NCBI lineage: Eukaryota > Metazoa > Chordata > Actinopteri > Cypriniformes > Cyprinidae > Carassius > Carassius carassius. The sequence continues at coordinate 10,989,881 of NC_081759.1, read as the reverse complement.
GATGACCATAATGTTTGTATAAACTGGTAGGTAACAACTGGTAAAATGTACACCTAGGTCATAAAAACCGTAATGATACCTACACTTAAATATTTTCTTCTCAGCTATGTCATCAATTGCTCTTGAGTGAAATCTCCTCCCATCCGTTGTCTGATTGGCATTTCGCAAGGATTCCTGGGTAGTTAAAATGTGCGGAGCCTGCATCTATGCGGACTCGTAGACTCGGCGAGCATGTGCAATATAAGTCCACGAGACCGAAAGTCCACATGAAGTGCACCATTTGGGACAGGGCCAATCATTAGCTTCGTTTCTAAATGAATCAGCCGTTTTGATTCAATGAGTCAATGGATCACTCATTAAGATGGAGACTTGCTGCCACATAATGGTGGATTTTGTGTCATATTTATTTATCCATGACAGACCAAGCAACCAAGGTGCTATCTCAAAAACACATTCTGCAAAATATGGTAATTATCACTATTAAAAAAAAAAATTGTGTCAATATTGCACACCCCTAAAATAACCTAGCATCATCTTTTAAAAAAAAAAAATTTCATATAATCTTTTATTTGTATGATTAATATTAATGTAATTGTGAGCACACAAGGGTTTAACAAAAGGTAAATCCGGCCCTCTACCTTAAATGTGTTTGACACCCCTGCTTTAGTGACACTTTTCTAAATGTGTGTTTGGATTATGCAAATAAATTTCACAGGAGGAAGGAAGGGTGGGCAAGCCATGTCCTCCCACTCCAATCTAATCAGCCAGTCAATGGATAAGTGCCAGATTGCAATCTCCTCCTCAAAGGAAAGAGTTAAAGGTACCTTTCCAAAAAACACTCCTTGTTCTGAGTCTGAGTCTTGTAAGGGAGATACACTAATAGAGCAAGGTCTGAGTCTCTGACACATCCAGGAAACACTAACAGATCAACAGCCATTCTGATTCTCCAGCCTATAAAGGTGAGACTGCAACAGATACCTCTGTTCTGAGTCTCCAACTTCGAGGCAGCAACAGACACAACCGCGTTCTGAGCCTCCAGCCTGTGAGGAAAGAGATAATCTACGTTCAGACTTCATTCAGAGTCTTCGTCCAGCGAGAAAACAACAGATGCAGCACGTCCTGAGTTTCCATCCTAGAGAGATAAAGCAGATCGACCAAGTTCTGAGTCTCTAGCACAGAGAGACAGAAGACACACAGACCTGATCTGAGGCAGGGTGAGCAGCGCCACATTGACTGAGTGAGGAGGAAAGAGCTCTTTTCATAAGAATGTATTCATTTTTTTGAATGAACATCCAACACACAAACATTTTAACACATGAACTTGTGGTGCTTGGTGTGAGCCATTAGGACTTCAGAAAGGTTGGAAGGGAAGGAGTTACCATAATGGAGAAATGTCTCCATGATGTCTCCAGTGGGAACTCAAATGCAAGAAAGTGACATCCTGTTTGTTTTCTTTATTTTACAAAGCACAATATTTTGTTTACATTCTTAATGTAGACCTTTTACTGTGATGCATAATTAAGACACCAGGAGTGTTTTAAGTTGATGCCGGCTGCATTGATCCGGTCTTTGAACTGCTGTTAATTCACCACACATACTTTCACACTACACAATACAGTACACCCTAGATTACATTTCCCATGATCCATCGCACCAATCACAATTTCGCCTGATAACAATCACACCGTGCACCTGAGAACAATCTCACACACAGCACAATCATCAGACACGCTTTATAAGCATTGGACTTCTCACACAGGGCCGAGTATTGTCTGCGTTTATTACTCTCCTAGTGATAGCACTTGATGGAGCCACTTCCAGTTTTTCATAGTTTAGCCATAGTCTCGCTTTGCCTGTGTTCAGATTCTTGCCTGGATTACCCTTTTGTCTTGCTGTTTCGGACTCTGTTTGCCCCTGCCTGGATTATTGCTGTGTACCTGGATTATCTCTCTTTGCTTTACCCTGTTGGATATTGTTCACTGTTGATCTACCCACGCCTGTCTACTGGACTGCTCATGTCCTGTCCTCAATATACCTGTTTGCCGGTGATCGACCCTGCCTGTGTATGACCATGTCTATGAATAAAGCTTTGCGTATGGATCCACATGCCTCTGTCACCCCATTACACTGGCGCACAAACACAAACATTTCACTTCCAGCATTGCTAACCTTTTTTGTGTTTTCAGTGTAATGCAATGTGTTTAAGTGGTTTAAGTTTCAAAAAACACATTATTTTCCACATACTGTACATTAATGTTTCTACTCTATGCCCTGCTTTCTGAAATGCATCGATTTTACAAAGTTCATAATTCTGAAAAGCGAGGTGTGCTCTGATTTGCCAGCTATCCAGTGCGTTATAGTTGGCTGGATGGCTCAAGCTTTGACGGAAATATTACACCCCTTAATTGTTTGTGATACCGTCTCCCAGAGTGATGAGACAAAACCAATAAAACCCATTAAAAATGAGGCATTTGTTGCACCCTTTTTTTTTTTTACATGTTGCATATCGCACTGCGTAAACATGAAACCATGTCTGCATTTGTGATCAGAGAAACAACAAGCTCTAACAGTTACTCTACACTACGGTGCCTGGGAGATGCCATGGTCAGTTCACTTAGTTTTGTCATGGCCAAGGCATAAAAACTTGTGGGAACGTGATATGTCATGGCTATGAGATATTAATTCATGGGAACGTCATATTATGTCGTGGCAACGAGATCATTTTGTCTAGGTAACGACATCCTTGTGTCCTGGCCTCGATATGCTATGTTGTGGGAATGACATCCATTTCTTGTAGCCATGACTTCTTATGTTGAGGGAACAATATATTTTTCTCATGGCCACGAGTTTAATGCATAAACATACAAACTTGTACAAACTTTCTTATATACTAGATAAATTTCAGACAAACTGAAATATTTCAGGAGTTTTCTGTTTTAAAAGCTTAATGTAACCGAGTGAATGAGATGAGTGACATCAGTGAGCACCTATCAGTAGGGAGCCCTCCCTATTTAAGAGCTGGTTGGCTGTAGCCTGGCATGCGTCACGTTCGTCTCCGCCTCCTTCCTTGTTTACAGTGGCTGTAGCCTGTCTTTCTTCTCCGGTTTCCCTCGGCTTGTCGCGGTGGGTGCATTTGCTGGCTGCTCGCCTTTCAGTGTCCCTGTAGTCCAGCTGAACAGCGGATTGCATGATTTGAGTGTTTGAGTATCCGTGCTTGTGAAAGGACGAGCACATTGTGTGAATGCATCGTCTACGTCCGGATTTTCCCTCTCGTCCGGGCGATTTGTTTTCCTGGTGGTGCTATAAAACGCTATTATAGCCCCGTCGATTCCTTACTTCTGGATTGAGAGAGAGCATCGTATTTTCCTGCTCTGCTGTCGCTACCGTGTGCACTACAAACTTGTTGCCATCTGTGAGAAGATTGTCACCCCACTGATGAAGGGGATCCTTGCTGTCTGGTTTTATTGATGCTTTGTGTATTAGAGTCAACTAAACTGAACACCAAACTATCCGCTCATGACCGTACCCTAAACATCATCCAACTGGGCTATATTGTAGTCAGTATTTTGACGTTGGTTATTTTATTTTTCTGTCTTGTTTTATGATTTATTTTCCTTTCAGGTGCTGAGGTTCCACGGGTGGAGGATCTCTTGTGGTGGTGGTGGTGGTGTTTTCCCCGAACGTTTGCAGTGATTTTTTTTGAAGTCCTTGCTGTGTGTGTGAGTGCCTTCGGTGAATTAAGTTTAGTGATCCCTCCTCCCGTGGTTTGCCTCAGCCCTGTTAGTTTGTGTGTCTTTTTGGTTGTGTCTTTGTAACCAGTGTTTTAGTATAGAAAGTGTGTGTGTGTGTTTATTCAGATGCGTGTTTTTGTGTACTTGAGTATGTGTGTAGCGTAAAATCTAGCCAGTACAGCTCCTGATTGCAGTTATTTTTAATGTGATTATGATTCTGCTTTAAAACAAACTTGTATTAATAAAATACTTTTTGTACATTTTCATATCCACGTCTCGGCCTACCATTATTAGAGAATCGAACCTGAGTGACCTAGTAATAATAACCTGAGTGTTGTCTATTTCCCGGGGCGAAATTCCCCGGGTGGCGTAGTCGGAATCCTTTTTATCTGTAATACCACTCCCCCTCCCGCCACAATCTGGCGTAGTCGGCAGGGTCTCTATCGTGTAGTGCAAAGACGTGGGTATTGTTTTGTTGGTTTAGTGTTTTTTTGGATATTTTGTTTTTGTTTTTTTCTTCTCTTTTACAGAAACCAGACAGCAGCAGTTTCTTTCGTGAGTTTGTGACAAGTAGACCTGTGAGTTTTTGTATTGGTAAGTGATTTTTCCCGATTCGTTATCGGTCGAGGGACGAGAGGGAGGATCCGAAGAAAATTATTCAGGCATTGCGTGATTCGTATGGTTGCACAAAATCGTACGTTGCTCTTCAGGAGTAATTTTTTCAGGGGACGACAGGATGGGGAAGGGACAGGCTCGAGTGTCCTGGTTGGGTCAGATTTTAAGTCTCGTTTGATGTCGACTTGTACTCAACTAGTTGTAGGTATGGGTGGGGTTGAGGTACCTTGCCTGGTGGACACCGGTCCCATGGTGTCCACCATTACGGAGAGTTGTTTCTCTACAAATGTTGAGTCTTGGGGTCAGGAACCGCGTTGGTCGTGTCATTGGCTACAGCTCCGGGCCTCAGTTAAGGTGCGTGAATGTCGGGCGTGTCGCATCCCCGCAGGCACCATGAAATTGGTTGTCGTGATCAGTGCGGGTTTTTAAAGTGTCGCCTCGTCGTATAGAGAGGTGTATTTTAAGTATTGTGCGAGGTCCACACTGGCTCTATAGTATCTACAGTTATTAAGCGTTGTATTTTTTATATATATTTGGAATTATGGGGTCCGGACAGACTTGAGTCGTGCCAGTGGTTTTAGCTGTGAGCTGTAAATTCCTCATATGGTGTATTTGGGATTAGACAATATGGCTCTGCACGTTTTTGTCTGTTGTTAACCTTCGAGGCTCCTAGTTTCGTTTTACAGTAATTGTAAGATTGTCATCGCATAGGTGACCCGTCTTCGATGCAGTGAGTTAAAGCGAGGTTGCAGGTCATCTCGCAAGCCATGTCACATTCAAAAGTGGCATGAGGAATTTGGACGTAGTTCCAGAGGAGCAGTCTGGGGCTGTTGAAGTTACGGTGCGATGCACTGAGTTAGAGCGAGGTTGTAGATCATCTCGCAAGCCATGTCGCATTCAAAAGTGGCATGAGGAATTTGGATGTAGATCCCGAGTTCCACAGGATCAGTCCAGTACGGTGAAGATACTGTGCTATGCACTGAGTTAATGACAGCCAATTTTTTAATAGTCATCATGGAGGCAGTAAGAGCTGTAGGTCTTGTGTCAAACTCTGTTCCTGCCTGGTTTCGCCCTGACGACTCAGAGCGTACGTTCTGTTTAGTTCACCGTCGGGGCGACGTTGCAGAAGCTTGGGGTGGATTGTAACCGAGTGAATGAGATGAGTGACATCAGTGAGCACCTATCAGTAGGGAGCCCTCCCTATTTAAGAGCTGGTTGGCTGTAGCCTGGCATGCGTCACGTTCGTCTGCGCCTCCTTCCTTGTTTACAGTGGCTGTAGCCTGTCTTTCTTTTGCAGTGATTTTTTTTGAAGTCCTTGCTGTGTGTGTGAGTGCCTTCGGTGAATTAAGTTTAGTGATCCCTCCTCCCGTGGTTTGCCTCAGCCCTGTTAGTTTGTGTGTCTTTTTGGTTGTGTCTTTGTAACCAGTGTTTTAGTATAGAAAGTGTGTGTGTGTGTGTGTTTATTCAGATGCGTGTTTTTGTTTACTTGAGTATGTGTGTAGCGTAAAATCTGGCCAGTACAGCTCCTGATTGCAGTTATTTTTAATGTGATTATGATTCTGCTTTAAAACAAACTTGTATTAATAAAATACTTTTTGTACATTTTCATATCCACGTCTCGGCCTACCATTATTAGAGAATCGAACCTGAGTGACCTAGTAATAATAACCTGAGTGTTGTCTATTTCCCGGGGCGAAATTCCCCGGGTGGCGTAGTCGGAATCCTTTTTATCTGTAATACCACTCCCCTCCCGCCACATTAAGAAAATAAAAAAATCAGTATGTTAAAAAATTTGAATATTTTCTCAAAGATCAATCAAAAAAAGATTTACAAAACAGAAATGTTCAAGATCAATATAAAACAGGTTTATTTATGCACTCAATACTTGGTTGGGGCTGCTTTTACACAAATTACTGCTTCAGTGCGGCATGGCATGGAGGCGATCAGCCTGTGGCACTGCTGAGGCATTTGCTTTGATAGCGGCCTTCAGCTCCTCTGCATTGTTTGTCAGATGTTATCTTCCTCTTCACAATACCCCATAGATTATCTGTGAGGTTCAGGTCAGGTGAGTTGGCTGGCCATTCAAGCACAGTAATATTATGGTCATCAAACCACTTGGAAGTGGTATTGGCACTGTGGGCAGGTGCTCAAGTCCTGCTGGAAAAGGAAATCAGCATCTCCATAAAGCTTGTCAGCAGATGGAAGCATAAAGTGCTCCAAAATCTCCTGGTAGATGGCTGCATTGACTTTGGACTTGATAAAACACAATGGAACAACACCAGCAGATGTCACGGCACCCCAAATAATCGCTGACTTAAAACCTTCACACCATACTTCAAGCAGCTTGGATTCTGTGCCTCTCTTCCTCCAGACTCCAGACCTAGATTTCCAAATGAAATGCTAAATTTACTTTCATCTGAAAAGAGAACTGTGGACTACTTAGTAACAGTCCAGTACTTTTTCTCCTTACCCCAGATGAAATGGTTCTGACATTTTTTTCTGGTTCAGGAGTGGCTTGGTTCTAGGAATGTGACAGCTGTAACCCTTTTCCTAAAGACGTCCGAGTGTGGTGACTCTTGATGCACTGACTTCGGCTTCAGTCCACTCCTTGTGAAGCTCTCCCAAGTTCTTGAATCGGCTTTTCCTGACAATCTTGCCAAGGCTGTGGTCACCCTGTTGCTTGTGCACTAGAGTTGTGACGTTCGCGAACGAACCGATTCTTTTGAACGGCTCATAAACATGAACGATGGGAGCCGAGTCGCGGCTGGAGGGGAGCCGTTCTTTCTGTCGTTCTTTTTTCCTATGCGTATTTCACACAGATGCACACAAATGAGCTCCTCCGCGAGACAGAACAGTTATAGGGGGAGGGGCGCACCCAGCGCAGGCCAACCCTTTATAGCGTGATGATATTAGTTATTAGTTGTGCATGTTCATTGCAGCCCACTTTGTTATTGTTCATTGACTTGAAGGGGCTGATGTCCTATTTGCAAAGTTTACAGTAGTAATAGTATGTAGTATGTAGACATTTCCATTTTATTTATTCTAATTTTATCTACTTTAAATATTTTTTGTTTTCTATCAAAATGTTCTTGTGTGATAACAATGTTCTTGTGTGAAAGTGTTTGTAGTAAAAGCTGTTTTGCACAGAAATTCATTGCAGCCGGCTTTGTTTTTGATGTTTAGTTGAGTAGGTATTGTATGAATAACATAAGTCAACGTAGCTTTACACACACACACACACACACACACACACACTTTGTAGCCTACTAAAGGTAAATCCAAAATAGTGATGTCACTGTCTAAGCAGAGGGATTTGTGCAACCCTATGGAATATAGTCCACACATGACAAACGAGGTAATAATCAATATTTCAGAATAATTCAAACTCAGATATTGGTGTGTGATATCTGAGTTTTAATTATTTGACTACAAATCTCACCTCATCATTCCTCCCAGTGATTATTTCCAGGATAAACTGAGATGCCCCCAAGCTGGCTTCTTAAAACTGACTAAATATTTAAAAAGAGCCAAAAGAGCCGTTCTTTTGAACGGCTCTTTGAAAGGAACGGATTGCGAAGATCCGGATCCCCTCAAAGAGCCATAAATCCCATCACTATTGTGCACCTTTTCCCACCACACTTTTTCCTTCCAGTAAACTTTCTATGATTAGATTTTGATATTGCACTCTGTGAACAGCCAGCCCTTTCAGCAATGACCTTCTGTGGCTTACCTTCCTTATGGAGGGTGTTGATGATTTTCTTCTGGACAACTGTCAAGTCAGTAGTCTTTCCCATAATTGTGGTTGTATGTTTTAAACTAGCCCAAGAGGTACATAGTATTTACACTAGTGGTTAAACGACTTCTGATTTATTTTAAAGTTGACTTTTATATGATGAAATTTGAAGTCGACTAGTCGCTGATGACGTCATTAATTAACACATAAGTCTGGATCTGTGTCAAACCCATTGTGCACAGCTATAGCATATGACACAGCCCTGCCCACAAGGCAATTGCTACTATAACAGCTCATTTTTATCAGTTATTTTGCCTTTGGGTCATTTTATTTCTCACAAATTTCTGCTAGTTCTAAATCAGATACAGATAAAGTAGCACAGTAAAGATTACATTTATAGGCTATGAATGCATTGGTGAAAGGGATTGCGTGTGTGAATTAATTCTACATGGCAGTGCCTCTCTAGTAGTAGTGACACTGTGTTTAGTTATAAAGAAATATATGCTTGAACTTTTCAGTTTGTAAGCTATTTTACTGAGAAATCACAGAACAGTGTTGACAGTAGGCTACATTTCTGTGCTGAGTGATTCTTTGCGAGCGCAACCTGCAAGTGGTGTACGATTGACTGTCGGTAGCTTATGTGTATGTGTTACAGTGCAGCAGCGCATTAGATTAGAACAGTGATTAACTTACCTGTACAATAAGATGTTTAAAATGTGCATTCTCCAGTTCAATTTTGATCATCCAGTAATATAATCACACATCTTGTGGAGCTTTCAGAGTATACATATATTTGTAAACGTGAGTGTAATGAGTGTAAACGTGTCCTTCAAATATTTCTTATCCTGTTGCGCCCTCTATAGGACCAGCGACTAGTTGGGGTAAGGCAAGAAAATGGTTTGAACAGTTTCTGTGTAAATTTTTAAATCCTCCATAGTGTGTTCATAATTTTCCAAACATTTTCAAACAGCACTAATTTACTCAATCACAATTTTTTTGGTTTCACTCTGTAAAAGTAAAAGCTTAATTCAGGAGATGGAAAGACTGTTTCTAAGGTAAACAGGCTAAAGAGAATACTATATTGACCTTGTTTGTTCATGCAGATTAGTGAAAACATCCAGCTTCTCTACAAACAACATTTAGTCAAACGCTTCGCATATAAATGAATGCAAAATCATTTATTACTGGGAACAGCCCAGCGTTGGAAAGGTTCATTCAGTTTTTGCAGAAACAAAACGGAGCAAATCAACATTCAAAGTACACTTTCAAAGTTTAATTTGTAACAATAGATGTGTTCTTACATTTCAGACCTGTGGCCATTTAAGGTGAACTATAATACTCAGGTGGCTGACAAAGACATTCTCCAATGGAAAAAATAAAATGCTATTGAAAGGCCTATTAAATATTAAAAGTTTTGTTTTGATCATAATATGCCTAAAATAATAGCCTATAGCGTGCAAAAAACAAAAACAAACAAACGATGACAACAAAGAAAAACTATACAGTATAAAACTCACTTGGCTGCATTCTTCTATAACTCAACATTTTCTTCTATAGCTCTACTTAAATTAAGGTACAACAATAAATCTTACGATAAAAAACTTATCATAAGAATATAAATATTTGTGGCTGTAGTTCAATTTGTAATTTTCACTCATACTTTTTGTCCATGCACTTCAAAAAAACAGTCTTGATCCTGGTATTTATTAACTCTTGCTGTAGTTTCTGGATGAACTGAGTGAGGGTGAGGCTCCACTAAATATTCAAAATAAGAGCACTGATATGGAAGACACCCAAATATACAAAAAAACACCCTGAGCAGTAAAATCCACACGTCTAATGAAGTCTAAAAAACACAAAGACATGCCAGCTGTATGGCTCTCTAGAGACTGCATGTAAACAAGAGAGATTGCATTTCCACTTGTTTGAGTGAAGTTAAATGAGTTCAGTGTTCTCAACATAGCAAATACTTCACCACAGTGTTGCTGTAAAGGCTCCTTGAAGACTCAAATCACATTGACTCAAAACTATGATCCTGAGGAATGTTTTTTGGGGTTGAAAGCAGCCTTTTTAGCTTCCTCAGGCAAAAGAGAGGGATCAGTCAAGATGGAGGTGCTGGTACAGAGCTGTCGTAACGTCCTGAGTACCACTGGAGGACACAGAAACAAACAAACACACAGACACAGAAACAGAGTGTGATTTGGTGTTCCATTCAAATTAGTGACAATTTTTAAATGTAAAATATTAAATAGTATTGTATAGTATAAGTAACACATTGTATATTTTATTAGGAAATTTTCTACTTTCTAATTTCTTTAAAGGTTAACTTAGCCACGACCAGCAACATACAAATTAACATGCTCTTAAAGACTTTTACATTCCATGTTCCAGTTAAAAATGTTTGAAAACATATGGCTTCCCATAACAATTGCATATACATTTTAGTTTGATATTTAGCCAAACTGACCGTTGCTGTGAAATATGGAAAACAAAAAAATAAATAATACTTCTTTCAATGGATACTGTGATTCGGATTTTATTTTCTCTTATGCAAACATGCTACATTCCAAATTGTATTTCAGTGTACAAGAACACGTTTCAGATTGAAAAAGTAGTATCGTCCTTGATAAATTAAACCGTAATTTCATATCTGTAGAACAGACATGAAAAATAAATTAACTCAATTCAATAATATAAAAAGTATGTCTAATAAGCATTGGCACAAGTTTATAATATTGTATTATAGTATTTTGGAACTTAGACCATGGTCCAGCAGACAGCTGACTTACAGGTACATCTCAATAAATTAGAACGTTGTGGAAGTTCATTATATCATTATATAATATATCATTATATAAAAGTTCAGTAATTCAACTGAAATTGTGAAACTTGTGTATTAAATAAATTCTGTGTACACAGACTGAAGTAGTTTAAGTCTTTGGTTCTTTTAATTGTGATTTTGGCTCACATTTAACAAAAACCCACCAATTTACTATCTCAACAAATTATAATACTCCATAAGACCAATAAAAAAATAAATAAAAAATGTAGTGAATTGTTGGCCTTAAGTATGTGAAAGTATGTTCATTTACTGTACATGTATTCAATACTTGGTACCTTTTGCTTTAATTACTGCCTCAATTCGGCGTGGCATTGAGGTGATCAGTTTGTTGCACTGCTGAGGTGGTATGGAAGACCAGGTTTCTTTGACAGTGGCCTTCAGCTCATCTGCATTTTTTGGTCTCTTGTTTCTCATCTTCCTCTTGACAATACCTCACAGATTCTCTATGGGTTCAGGTCTGATGAGTTTGCTGGCCAGTCAAGCACACCAACACCATGGTCATTTAACCAACTTTTGGTGCTATTGGCAGTGTGGGCAGGTGCCAAATCCTGCTGGAAAATGAAATCAGCATCTTCAAAAAGCTGGTCAGCAAAAGAATCATGAAGTGCTCCAAAATTTCTTGGTAAATGGATGCAGTGACTTTGGTTTAAAAAAAAAAAAAAAAACACAAAAGGACCAACACCAGCAGATGACACTGCACCCCAAATCATCACAGACTGTGGAAACGTAACACTGGACTTCAAGCAACTTGAGCTATGAGCTTCTCCACCCTTCCTCCAGACTCTAGGACCTTGGTTTCCAAATGAAATAAAAAACTTGCTCTCATCTGAAAAGAGGACTTGGGCCCCACTGGGCAACAGTCCAGTTCTTCTTCTCCTTAGCCCAGGAAAGATGCCTCTGACGTTGTATGTGGTTCAGGAGTGGCTTAACAAGAGGAATACGACAACTGTAGCCAAATTCCTTGACATTTACATTTATTCATTTAGCTGACGCTTTTATCCAAAGCGACTTACAATTGCTATATATGTCAGAGGTCGCACACCTCTGGAGCAACTAGGGGTTAAGTGTATTGCTTAGGGACACATTGGTGTCTCACAGTGGATTGGAAACTTGGGTCTCTCACACCAAAGGCATGTGTCTTATCCACTGCGCCAACACCACCCCTTGACACATCTGTATGCCTTGACCCCAGCCTCAGTCCATTTCTTGTGAAGTTCACACAGATTTTTCTTTCTGTTAACATGCTTGGATACAGCACTCTGTGAACAGCCAGCTTCTTTGACAATTAATATTTGATTGTGGCAATACATGATTGTGTAGCCTAGTGAACCAAACTGAGAGACCATTTTGAAGGCTCAGGAAACCTTTGTAGGTATTTTGAGTTGATTAGCTGATTGGCATGGGTATTTGTTAAATGTGAGCCCAAATCATCACAATTAAAAGAACCAAAGACTTAAACTACTTTAGTCTGTGTGCATTGAATTTATTTAATACACGAGTTTCACAGTTTGAGTTGAATTAATGAGATAAATTAATTTTCCCCCGACATACTCCTGCACCTGTGTACTGTATATATATATATATATATATATATATATATATATATATATATATATATATATATATATATGTATACACACACACACACACACACACAGTACAGACCAAAAGTTTGGAAACATTACTATTTTTAATGTTTTTGAAAGAAGTTCCTTCTGCTCATCAAGCCTGCATTTATTTGATCAAAAATACAGAAAAAATATGTAATATTGTGAAATATTATTATAATTTAAAATAATTGTTTTTAAATTTATTATACTTTAAATTATCATTTATTTCTGTGATGTAAAGCTGAATTTTTAGGATCATTATCACATGATCCTTTAGAAATCCTTCTAATATGATGATTCATTATCAAAGTTGGAAACAGTTCTGCTGCTTAATATTTTTTCAGAACATATGATACTTTTTTAGGATACTTTGATGAATAAAAAGTAAAGAAAAAAAAAGCTATGTTTTTCAAATATAAATATTTGGTAATAATATACACTACTGGTCAGTAATTTGGGGTCAGTAATTTTTTTTTCTTTTTTTTTTTAAATAAAATCAATACTTTTATTCAGCAAGGATGTGTTAAATTGATAAAAAGTGATAGTAAAGAAAATATATTATTAGAATATATATTATAAATTTTTTATTTTTTATTTTGAATAAATGCAGTTCTTTTTAACCTTTTATTCATCAAATATATTAGACAGCAGAACTGTTTCCAACACTCATAATAAATCAGAATATTAGAATGATTTCTAAATGATCATGTGATAGACTGGATGTTACATGTGACACTGAAGGCTGGAGTAATGATGCTGAAAATTCAGCTTTGCATCACAGGAATAAATTATTTTTTAAAAGTATATTCAAATAGAAAACTATTATTTTAAGTTGTAATAATATTTCACAATATTACTGTTTTTTCTGTATTTTTGATCAAATAAATGCAGGCTTGATGAGCAGAAGAAACTTCTTTCAAAAACATTAAAAATAGTAATGTTTCCAAACTTTTGGTCTGTACTGTATATATATATATATATATATATATATATATATATATATACACAGACACAACTAAATAACTAAAATAACTTTGGTATGCCTCTCTTCATTTCACCACAAAGCAATTCAAATATTGCTCTCCTAGTAAACACTTTTGATACACAAATTATCAACATCACAACTACCCTCCCAAGATATTAGGCTGCTGTCACCAAGACCTAATGCACACTTACACACATCTGAATTAAAACATTATTTGGTTTAAAAATTGCATATGCTGATTTTTATTTCCAATTACCATTAATTGCACAGCCCTACTCTCCATAAAAAAAAATAAAGTAGTATTCTCTAAGTTTCCAGTTGCTGACATTTTATTAAAAAGAACTGGAACACTTACTAGGCCTGAGGACTGGGAGGGTACAGTATCGATCCAGCCACTGCATGGTGGTTTCACATAGCTCTGTGTTGTTGGTGGTAGACACTGTCCCATTAAAGGACTCAAACAGAGGCTGAATAATGACGCTAAACTGAGAGAAAAGTATTAAAGAAAATAGGCTTGTGGAGGAGTCCAATGGCACCCAGGAGGCTGAAGAACAGCATAAAAAAATCACATTGAAATTGAGTTAGTGTAAGTGTAAACACTAATTTGGGCAACTGAAAACTGCCCCTATTTGTTATGGAAAAAAACATGGGCAGCATTTTGGGTACCACAGCAAACTCACTGATGTGTTGACTGTCCCCCTCACAAATAAAAAATGTTTCAGTTGTAAAATGTGTATTTTAGTATTATTATTACACACTAATAATTTTTTTTTTAATTATGAAAAATAAACCAATAAAAAAAAATATATATAGTAATAATGCTATTGTATTGTTAAAAAAACAACAATAACTTTATTTAAAATGAATATACTAAATATTCATGGTTGGGTTAGTTTTTTTATATTTTTTATTAATGACCCAAACTTATTTTGAGTAACAAACCGTATCAGTGTACTTTAAGGTCAAAATAAATGAAAGTAGTCTGTCTAATTTGATTAAAAAATGTATAAGTACCCTCATGGGGTGCTTAAAAGAAAATTATTTTGATCATGTAGTGCAATGAACAAAAAAGTATAACCACTGACTGATGGCTGATTCATATGCCATGTGGCTACAGAATAAAACTAATATGGCTAAAGGATACTATCCAGAATTTCCAGTTCTGCAGAGTTCTGTTCTTCACATAGTCGTCAAACTTCTCCCTCATGTGGTCAAAGCGATGGCGTGTGATGGGAACTCCTGTATCAGGAAGCTGTTCCTGGCACAAGCTGCAATAAATAGTGGGCATCTCTAACAGTTCATCTACAGAGGTTACTTGTTTGAAATCATGTGTATTTTTTTGAGCTCCCCATCACGGGTATCTTTACACTGAAATAGCCTGGCTATGAAGCAGCAGTTTATCCAAATGTAATACTTTAAAATAGTAAAATAAAGTCTACTTTATTGCAATAAACATTACCTAATAGATGTATTAAGCTCCTCAATCTCCTCTCGTAGTCTCTTGGTCTCTTCCTGCATCTGTTGTCTCTCTAGTTGCAGTTTGCCAATGTAGTCGACTGTTTTTTGAAGTGTTGCAGCATTACTAATCTGGAAACCCATTAGTGGGTGACAAAAAAATAACTTTTGATTATTCACAATGCACAATTGTAAAACTTATTACAATTGTGCAGTGAAAACAAGTAGGAATCAGGTTGTGATTTCAAGAATCAAGTGAAGTAAGATGAATTCAGATTTACATTTGATTGAGACCTGAGAGTCGGCACAAGATTGCACAACGTCTTGAAGCAGGCATTTATGGTGAATCGCCTCTTCTGCTCAGAAGATATGTGATTCACTCTGCGGCTCTGTGTCAAATCATAACAAAATTACAAATAGAGACAGACTGATAAATAAGAAGATATCTGGATATTTCAACAAAAATTACTGATAATCTTGCTCAGTTGGCCAGTTAAGAGAGTTGTTAGCTCCTCATCATGTCAGATCCAAAATAAAACGCCAGTCAATGGACAAAAACAAACAAATGTGAATTGAGTAAATATTCAATACAATTTGTTCATTCAATATAAGCAATTTTATGTACACCTCATATTCCATTAATACATTGAGTTAACAATTAGGGCTGCCAAGCAATTTAAATGTTTAATCCTAATGATTGTATTAATTAATTAGTAATTAATTAATTGATTACACATTGATTTGATCTGAGAAACTACCCACCCCCCCTCCCCCAAAAGTTAAAGTCATCATTGTATTAAATAAGAAAAACAATGAATAGACACTTCCAAAGTAGCTTTAGAAATAAATACTTACATTCAACATTGAATTTATTACACAAAAGTTTTACATTATGGGCATAACATCGTTTTTCAGAAGCTGCATCTGAAGTGGCCTGATTCAACTGATTCATTTACATGTCTGATTCATTCAGAAACTAAGTCTTCATGAATCTAGCACTGAATTATTGACTCACTAGATAAGCACAACAGTTCTGCTTTGCCCTTTTTTTGAGCAAAACACTGCCTACAGAGCAACACATCAACAAATATTCTACACTGGATAGAGTCAGGCTGTCCTTTGAGCAGTGCAAATGCTGCACCGGGCACCGCAGCAAATAGACTGAGGGGGAGGGAACATGATTGCGAACAGAACTAGGGGGACCTGCTAACTACCTCACACCAGGCCCCGTGTAAGCTAAGGATAGCCCTGGATACAGTACACAGATACGTGTTCGCTTTCTGACACAGTCCACAAGTCAGGACAAATGGAGTGAAAGAACTTTCCCTTTGATGCATTTGGTTTAAATCACTCGTTTGCATCTTTGTACAGATATCAGAATGATCCCAGCGTGAGGAAAAAGTGGATAATTTATTTTTTATCAATTTGTCCTTTCTCTTGGTGCATGAATAATATCTGTAAAGTTGAAAAGACTAAAGTCTCAAATCCAAAGATATATTCTTTATCAAAGTTAAGGCTCTGCCATGCCTCCCTAAAACGGCTCCCTCTAACACGGCCCCACGTCCAGTGTTGGGGAGTAACTAGTTACATGTAACAGCGTTACGTAATTTAATTACAAAATTATAGTAACTGTAATTAGTTACAGTTACTTAGAAAAAATGAGTAATTAAATTACAGTTATTTATGAAATGATTAACGATTACAAAGGGGATTACATTTGAATATTTATACACATCCACATACAGATTTAACTGATTTCTTTCCCAAATTGCACTAACTATTCTGAGACATACCGCCCTAATAATTTCCGGGATGCGGAAACACAGTCTGGTTCGTAGAATCCAGTCATAAAAACGGAATGCCTAACGCGGACGGAATATGCCACATTTTGGATGACTAAATCAAAAGTAGGTCAGTACACTTGAATCAAAACATGACATGGACTAGTGTCTGTAAATATAAAGCCCCAAAAATGCAATATATGACTTGCACATTCTGCGTGTCTGTGGAAATCAGGCGCGGACTGGACACCGGGAGAACCGGGACAATTCCCGGTGGCCTGGCAGCCGATTTTGCCCCACTATTTAATATCATTATTGTATAATTGCCTGCCGAATGTACTAAAGCGATCATTTGCGAATCCGCCATTTGATAATTAAATCTCTAATAAATCATGAAGTGTTAGTCATGACTCGCGTGCTCTCCGCGCCTCGGCCAAACGGTTTGGATCAGACTCAGAGTAATCAATGCGAGAGAGAGAGAGAGAGAGAGAGAGAGAATAGAGAGGACTGCTGGAGCAGAGAAGCAGAACTCCTGTTCAGGGTTTCAGGTCAGTTTCATCTGTAAAGATGCTTTTTTGTCTTTGTTTTTTTTATTTATTTAATCAAGCAGCAGCACGTTGCTCATCAGTCATCACTCAAAATACTATAAAAAGGACATCATTATTATCTGTTGTAATGTTACAGTAGTAATTTAGCTGAAAAACAATCAGATTTTTTTTATAGGTTTAGGGGGAGCTACGACAGACAACACAACCCTTACGAAAATTAACATTTTAATATTTAACTATAAATCCAGAGAAAATGGTTACTATTGTTTAACTGTGATCACCAAAAATGTAAAATTATTTTACAAATGTATTTATTTAAAAATAAATACAAATCCATTTGCAAAAAAAACAAAAAAAAAACAAGGTTATTTAACTTTTATATAGGCTAATAAAAGCATGGTAATTTTTTGTAAGGGAAAAACATGACTCGTGTACAGTATTAGGATTTTTCTATAAAGATATTGTAGCATTGTAGAGTATTGTATTGTAAAGTATAGTTTTGTTCAATCTTGAGTATTAAAGTCACGAGAGAGATGGATAACAGGGCAAAATAAAGAGACTGAAGAGAAAAATGGAAGTGAAGGTGCAGTTCAGGAGAGAACTTTTAATTATTTTGCATGTCCCCAAATTAAAGATTTAAACCTTTTTTATGTCAGGTCCATACAAAAAATAGTTTTGTCCATGAATTTGTTTGTATGAGTTTGAATTTTCCAGTCTGAATTTTTTTCCCAGTCCGCCCCTCCTGTAAATTAATGGCAAAGATATGGTTTCATTTACTACACATAGGCCTACTGAAGCTCGCAGTGTTTTCAACCTCTGCTGCCTCAATATAGGAGTACACGAGCACATAAACATCATTTCTAGAACTGCTCTGTGTCACTTCATGTGCAATTTACTTATTTTGAGAAAACTATCATCATATACAGAGACAGCAGTTTAAAAAAAACACCAATATTTCAGGAGTTTATTACACAGAATACGTCACATGCTTATTAGATAACTGTATTTAAGTTGATGTATATGCTTTTATTTATTATTCTTTAAATTTCACAAATTTAGAAAAGTAATCAAAAAGTACTCAAAAGTAATTAGTTACATTACTTTAATAAAGTAATTGAAAAAGTTACACTGCTATTACATTTTAAACAGGGTAACTTGTAATCTGTAACCTATTCCATTTCCAAAGTAACCTTCCCAACACTGCCCACGTCTACGTCACTGTGTGTAAATGTTTGCGTAATGCTGCCCACATGTTCCCAAAGTAGATGCATTTAGGAATATTTAATATTACTTACAACAGAACAGCAACTCATTTTATGGAGGACTGTTTTGGGAACCTAGGAGAGGAGGTAATTCTGACTTTGCTACGACAATCCGGCACTTCTGAATCAACTACTGTAAGTATGTTTAGTTAATAGTTTAAGTACTTGTTATTGACGGTTCAAATGTGGAGTTTTGCGCATCGTTTGTGTGTGTGAGAGAGACAGAGAGAGAGAGACGGTCACACAGTGCAGTCAGCTGTCTTAACCATCCGTGGCTTGTGTACTGCAAACACATATGACCTTCATCACTATTTCTATCACACCACTCTGTTCTTCTTTCGGGCTTGAACTGATGGTAAAATATTTCATACAATTCAGTTTTACAGATTATAATATGAAATTTCATTTGAAGTGTTGGTAGACTTGTGGCTTTAGCTACACAATGTTTCTAAAATAATATCCTACATCAAAAAATTATTTGAATACATTTGAAAAATATGTTTTGATTGTTTTTTTTTATGTTTAAGCTTATATATCTCTAATTCTGATTGTTGAACAGTAAACTTCGAAGTGTCAGCTTTGTGAACATATGTTGATTATGTATATAGTCAAAAAGAATCATGAGCAGAAACCTTTTTATTTTGGGTGTCATTTCTGTCTCCATGACGAAAAATGAGGGGTGACTAGTAAGGGGTTAAGACCTGAACCTGTAATGGAAATACAGATTTTATTACATACATATGTAATATTTAATGTGTTTTACGTAAAAAGAAAACAAAATATCATCACTGTAATAAATGATATTTATTACTAATATTTATTACTAAGATGAACAGTGAACATTTCATATCAGAAGACAATATTCCATGCAAATTATCCCAAAAAAGCACCGCATCACCTAGATTTATTATGAAGCAATATTTGTGTTCTATCAACTTATACATACTTAATTCTGCAGATTTTTTATTTTCCTTTACAAAGGCCTAGTTTTACAAATACATAAATAATGTTTTAATATATTAAACATAAAACTTTGAATACTGATATTTGAATTTATTTAAATAATAAAAACTACTTTAAATGTATAATGTAAACTGCCATTAGGTGGCAGTAAGTCACTGTTAACATGCGAGTCATTACAATTGAACTGAATCATTTCAATGTTTGATTCATTCAGGAACGAAACACCATCATGTTGCTAGCCCCTTTCACACTGCACGTTGGACCCAGAAAATTGCCGGAACATTCTGTGTGAACGCAAACAAGTGCCAGGATTGATTCCGTGATCGATCCCGGATTGGGGACCTAGTAACATTGCTGGGTTCAGTCCTGGAATGAGTGCTGTGTGAACAAAAGCCAGGACCAATGTGGTAAAGGGTGTGTCGTAGTGATTACCCATGTTATCGTGCGACTCTTTTACCAGTTGTTTTGAAGGCAGATTAACGTTCAAAACAAAAATATATGTGCAAACTGTAATGAAGCAGAAATCAGTCCTCACGTTCAACGCTGAAGCTGAGATCGTTCGCCAGTTTAAGTGAAAGGTAACGTGCCTAGCGTTTTCGACTCGCACACTGTACGCCACATCATGATATCATGCGTCATTACGGGACCTTTACGGGTTGTGTGTGAATGCACGCACATATTCCAGGAAATCACTGGCAGTGTGAAAGTGACCTGGGAACAATTGCCAGGACACATTACCCGTGTATTTTCCGGAATCGCAGTGAAAGGGAATTCAGAGACACAAAACAGCACTGTGGCTTTGTTTGGAATTATTTCTGTTGTTGAAACACAAAATCTAAAACATAAGTCTCTTAATTAACTTCTAGTTTATTGAACTGTTGTAAAAAAATCAATATCACATTAAAATTGATTAACTATATGAAGTTGGTTCCTGCACCCATGTCTTGAATTTTTGATCATTCTGAATGTATTTTAATAGACTGAATCATGCAGTGAGAGAGCGCACTAGACTTCACATAATGTGTGCAAACTGTAGGTGTTTTGAATGTTTTTTTTTTGCATTGTGAGAATATTCAGAAAATTTGCTCATTTGTCATTGTATGTTACTTAACTATATCCTGTTATGAATAAACTAAACATTTCGAATTTTCACCTGAGTGGGCTTCTTCTGAGTTTCTTTATGTGTGCGGTCTCTCACAAAGAAACAAACAGAGTGAGCCTCAACAGCGCGAACTTGATTCCAGAAATACACCATCCAGTATTAATAGATGTTTAATGTAGGCTAATACAGTTTGAAGAATTCAAATCACTTGTGTTTTAATCAGGCTGTTTGTCTGGTCAAAAAAAAAAAAACACATTTTAAACTAGTTAGAAGGCTGATCAGCTGTAGCTAGACCTATATTATTATTTTTATTGAGAACATTAAGAAGGTGGCTCTACCTGTATTCTGCTACTCCAATTCTCTCTGAAGATGTAGTAACTTACCGCGGGGGAGAAAAAAAAATCTGTCTGTAAACAGTCTTTAGGGGCATATAACTGCATTTTCATAGGCTACCTCACGCAGTCAGTCTGCATTGATGTAAGATGACATACATGTCTGGGCCAGAGTGGAACATGTTAAATGTGTTGATAATTTTTACTTATTTTATTCCATAATTAAATCACACAAAATGAATTCATTAAATCGACCATAGCATTATATCAGCCATTCAGTACTCTGCGATTATCATAAGCCTTTAAAAATTCATTATCAGTGGACCATTAGTTGCAATAAATGCAATATACATCAAATAAGTTTTTAGATTTGCACTCTGATTTGAAAGATGCAAATTAACCTTTTACATTTCTGAACAGACATAAATTTGAAAACCTTAACAGAGTGTCATATCATGAACTATTACCTGACTGCCTTCATTTTTGCCCATGCCTGCACTGGGGTTGAGAGGTGACTGGGGGCTTGGTACCTGTTCTGCTCCCAATGGTGAACCTTGACCTGAGACTTGAGCACCATGTACTAAAGAAAAAGAGAAAAAAAACTTTTTCAGAATCCTAGATTCAGTGAAACACCAGTAAAATAAAAACAATGCCATTTCAGCCTAAACTGAAGGTGACTGGGCTTAATCTAACCTGTACTTGCTGACTGCACTGATGTCTTATTGTTGGATATAGAGGTGGTAGTTTCTTCTTTGGGTATGATAAGTTGCGGCGACTTTTGTGTCTGAGAGAGAATATGAAAACCAGCAGAACCCTGCAAGGCAGTGTGATTTTTTAAAATGTAATTATGCATTACTTGGGGCAAACTGAATTATTAATTACCAGGGTTGAGCAGAATTCAAAATGTAGTAATTAGCTCCCTTTTAATTTATGAATCAGAAATGTAACCAATTAAACTCCATGGGATGCTGAATTGGAATTACAGGAATTTACTGAATTACTATTTAAATCAATTTTGCATGCACACTACAGAGAAATATGTATGAATAGAAAAGTTTTTAAAAAAAAATTAGATCAACATTCTGCTTGTTGAACAGGCATAAAAAAAACATGGTCTATTTTATAAAAATAACCAAGTCCTTTAGTTTACATCATAGCCATGCACCCTGATTTACCTATTACTGCTAATCAGAGACAAGTCGTATTAAGGTATGAGAACATTATCACTCTAGACAGCATTTAATAATAATAAAAAAACCTTTGAGTGCAAGATAAGTCATCAATCATTTTTAGTATAATTTCTTTGATAAGAAATACTACATGATTTATAAGGATCAAAGGCCATTTTTAAAAGACAAGAACTAAAATTCAAAAATACTTTGGGATTATTTTGGAACTTAGTGAACTTCCACAATGGTTCATAAAATTAATGTATTAAGTTTGTGGTTGTAAGTTAACTTTTACTCCGTAAAGATGGACTAAATTAATAAAAAAAAATTAATAAAATTACTAAAAGCCATTAAATTCCATTTCTGTTTTTTTACATTCAAATCTTAATTACAATTCAGCCTCCTTTTTGCTACCTCAATTCAAATACATGAACTGGAATTTAAAAGTTTCTCTCAAATTAGTTCTGAATGGTACACAACCCTTTTATACAAACAACTATTGCAAACAGGATAGGACATGAAGTATCAAAGGCTTACACAAGGAATACTGGAGGAGGCAATGACCATTCCAGTGGTGGGGACAACATCTGAGTTGAGAGGGGACGGAGTGACAATTACAGCACTGGTGGGACCTGGGAATGGTTATGATGGGAGATGTAAATGATGAGAACAAACTTCAGCAGTAACAATGCTGTCGATTTTAAGCTTTCTACAAGTTTTCTGGATGACTGCCAAGCAGGTTAATACAGTTACAATTAATTTTAATTCAAGCATTAACATTAATTTTCATTTAAAGGAAATGAATGTAAACAGACCTTTGTGCAATTTGTGTGGATTACACTTACAGGTTAATACAACAGTGCCCTGTACTGGTTCACGCACACACAAAATACAACACATTCTGTTGCTTTCACACTTGCATACATAATGCATACGAAACAGAACATAGAAAAACACACACACCCTTAATGCACATCTTTTGGAGAAAAACTAAAACTACAAGCATTCTCTGTGATGGTTCACATTTGATTGTTTTTCATTGAAATAATGTACAATAATGTAATGTACATTAGGAATTCACGTTTCAACAAATTAAGTTTTACTGCATTTGTATTTACCTTAGCATGTGGAAAGTCTACTTACGGTGAACTGTGATCGCTTTGATTTTAACTGTGTTTTTTATGGCGACTGTCAGTATATTACAGGGATGCCACAGTGAGAACATTTTGCCACTGATTAATATACTTGTGAAGCTGCACATTTTGTTCTTGACATTTAGGGACTGTAGAGTTTACTCTCAATACTTGAAAATGGTGGATTAAACAAGCCACTAACTAAGTATATGTTTTAATGAAAGACTCAACAACAATAAAAGAAAAAGAAAAATGCACTTGTATTAAATGTAGAAATATTGCCAAATATGGTCTCATTTATAATTAAGTTTATTATTGTAACATCCATTGTCCAACTGAAGTAAATAGTTATTTCTAAGAAAACGTAGAGATGGGATGTTTGACACTGACGCTCTGAAGCCTGTTTTACTCTGTTGAAGCAGATTGGTTCTAAAGACGCGTGTTGAGGCATGTATCAAATCTCCATGATCACATGACCAATGATGTTTGAGGCTCCAAACGTCCCAATGAAACACCTGAAGTGAGGTGACCGATTTGAATCTTTGGCGCAGCTTCATTCTTTATAAGGAGACGTGAAATGATTTGTGTTCACTCCCTGCTTCATAGTAACAAGTTCATGTCTGGACAATGATTATCAGAATGAAGACACAGCTTCTATTGCTGAGTACTGTTTTTGTGTTAAAACTGGAATCAATAAGATGTGTGAATAATTTGAAAGTGGCTGCTATAATTGCAGCTAACCAACAGATGTCACTGGTAGGGTCTGTCTTTAAAGCTTCAAATCTTTTTGGTACAATCAAGAAAAAGCCTGAAAAACTTCACAAGGCTCCATCTGCCCATCTCTAGAAAAAGCAAAACAATTGGAGATGTGATGTGAACATGTATACAGGGGTGAAACAGGTCACAAAACTCACGGCTTGGATCATATTGCAGTTAGATCTTTTTTTGGATCAGCAAACAAGAAATAAATAAATGGGCATGGGGGAGTGGGGTGAAACAAATGTAATCTTGCTTCATAAACGTTTTATAAGCTTGTTTGTCATTGTTTCTTACTGTTTTATTGTTGTTTTGCCTTTTAATAAGAAGAACAACAATGAATGCATCTTTTGTTTTAGTGTTAAAAGGTGAAAGGTATAGATGTAAGCAAAACAGAAAATTATCTTTTCTTGTAAAACGTGACAAATTCAAAAGCGAAAGCCTCCAAAGCCCGCGATAACATAGCAAAAGAGGAACTCCCGTTGACAAAATTCAAATCACAAATACTACTACTAATAAAAAAGAACAGGTTGAATGTTAACCTCTTTCATTTCCATATAACTATAAAATAAGATAAACGTTCATCAGCATGCATTGATTAATCCCATGTTCCCACAACCCCAACCGACCCCCCCCCCCAAAAAAAACAACTGCGACCAAATCACTGCTCATGCGACCAACTGAGAAAGTTAGTTGCAAAAGAGCGACCAGTGAGATGAATGAGCCTGGAGCCCTGTGCATGCCAAACCATGAGGCCTGGTCCGTACGGATCATGGATCAACTGTGATCCGTTACACAACATGTAATTGATGTATGGAGTGAACACCAGTAACACAGACTACAGCCTAAGCCTAGTGTATTAAAAATGTCTTATATTAATATATTTCTAGTTAATGAAAAAGCACAGATTGCAACAGATTTCAACCTGTAAAACTTGCATCTTCAATTTAAATAATGTTGCTACTGTACTGTAAAGTTCTAACAACCACAGCTACCTTTTTTTTTTTGAAAAAACATTTTTCATTGTGTTTCTTTTTTCTTAATGCAGTGTCAGCATGTTACAAAATCTGCTTTGAGGAAAGACACAAACCTGTGAGTATGAGTTGAGGAGATGGCAGCAGATTGGCAGGGACAATCGGTCTCTGTGGATGTCTTGTCTTTTTGCTAGAGACAGTGGGCAGAATGGATTTGGGCAAGGCAAAGCTGACTGGCTGTGAGTTGAGTGAGGTGGAGGTTGAGGCTGCAGGCTGAGGAGATGGTGCAGCAGGCAGCTCAAAGCTTGTTCTGTGAATGAAGGTAGTGGCTGCATCAGTGGGAGTTACTGTGGAAGGGGCAGTGTGCGTTATTACAGATGGAGGTGGGATGCTTGGGACAGGCTGGGGGACTGTAGCAACTGCAGAAACACCTCCACACCGGAGAGATTGTGGGGCTGGTGGGAGAGGAGGAGCTGGCGGTGGCAGGAGAGATGGGACGGAGGGAGTCACTTGCTCTGGGAAAAGAGGCATGTAGGTTTGTGGATAGGATGGGCCAACAGCGTTACCATTGTCCTGGTTGGAGACTGAGAGGTGGCTGGGCAATGGAGCAGAGGGGATGAGACGGTAGTCAAGTGGCACAGAGGGAAGCTCTGTGGAGAGCGGCATGGATGACAGCAAAGGAGCCTAACAAACAACAGATTCGAATATCAGCACACTCTGACAGAGACATCAGGCTCTTTCCTGCCTTTCTAGTGGCCATATAGTTATCTGAGAAAAACAAATACTAAATCTCACAAGTAGCAATATTTGCAATATGTTTGCTATTGTGGTCGAAGATACAATACATTTATACACATTGACACTATAAAGCTTATGTATCATATTTGATATGGACATTTCTAAGGCCTCTAAATTATGATCATCTTTGCTGAAAAACCTGTTTTACATAATCTACTTCTAGGAGGACCCCCATCACTGCACATTTTGCGTGTCTCCTTAAACACACCTGATTCAGATCAACTGCTCATTAGTAGAGACTCACAGACTTGAAATGGGTGTGTCAGACAAAGGATACATGCAAAAAGTGCAGTGTTGGGGGTTCAAATCTGTATTTAATATCTATTTATTTCAATTACCGCCCAATGTTGTCCAACAAAACAATACATATTAAAAGCTATTAAAACAAATAAAGTTAATGTAACCATGTAACCATGTATTCTGAAATTGTAACATTATAATCTAAAAACAAAAATAAGGCTTTTAAAGCAGAAGTTAAATTCACCAAACTAAAAATGCACAGAGTTGTGTTCGGCTATTTTGATTATTCCATTGCAGTCTCTTTACAGTCAGTGCTTTCATAAAAATATACTTACTTGTATGATTATTATTATAGCGCTCCTATTTAATTGAGCTCTCTGTTTGGCGCACATGCGCGAGGCAGTGCTCGTTCACTGAAGTTTAGCGGAGAATCCCAGAATAGAAGTCTCATGCACTTCAGACAGAAAAATTTAAATATTTCCATGGCTTTCTAACATTTAAAGATGGAGGATATACCTGTGAAATTTAAGTTTTCTCAGGAAGACAGCACATCTCAAACACATTAAACAGCAGAGTAGCCTGTGTCTCAGTCAGAGCCTTTCTCTCTGAGCATATGACAGGCCAAGCTGCTTAAACTACTGCAAAACGAAATGATAAACTATGTCTTACCAGTTTTAAAAGGACTTAATATGAAGCTTGTCACATGTTAAGAACAAACTGGATTATGCACTTTTACATTATAAATAATAGTTTAGCATTCAAATACATTGCTAACACAAACACTTGGATTTGTGTCGAATGAGATGTGAGCAATAACCTCCAAATAAATCCAGCCAAACCCACGCTCGCTCTATCCTCGTATGCGCGCATGCACTGTCATGAACAGGCCTACTGGAATGCAAACATTTTCTGGAACAGGATCTAGCAGGATCAAATTAAGTACTGGTCATAATATTCACATAAAAATGTTTAATGTGAACAAGTGTATTTTGCTGCCGATGGAAGCGGTACTCTGACTGCACAGCACAGCAACACACACCAGAGTTACGTTTGGGATCATTTATTTGTATTTTTTTTAAATGTCAATGTCAGTTCAAAAAACAGTCAACATAGTTAAAAGGGTCATGTGATTCTGCTAAAAAGAACATTATCTGTTGTATTAGGTGTAATAAAATGTTTATGCGAATAAAGTTTCAAAAAACACATTACTTCCGACATACTGTACACTTTAGTTTCTCCTCTATGCCCCCGATTTTTTAAGGCTCATCGGTCTGAAAAGCGAGGTGTGCTCTTATTGGCCAGCTTTCCAGTGCATTGTGATTGGCCGAATACCTCAAGCGTGTGACGGAAATGTTGCGCCCTTAACATATTGTAATGCTCTGTCCAGGCAGAGCGACGACACCAAAACATAAAACCCATTATAAACATGATATATAAACATGATTTCTAGTCGTGTCCTCTTCTGCAAGGCCAAACATAACAGCGTCACACACCGTGGCCTTGAGTGAGCAGAGGCTGGCCTGAGAATGGTGCGGTCAGCGGATTCTACGAAGGAGTGTCCGTCGGCTTGCGGACACCACATGTGATGACCACTGGACTACGCTTCGTCCACGGTGAAAGCTGATCCATAGTGCAAGTTGACGTACTTCCTCAGCGACCAGCACGGATCAGCTCCAGGCATGACGAAGCGGATATCGTCCTCTTTTGGAAGGCCAAACAAAGTAGGTTTGCTTTCACAAAGAAATACACAGCGTCTATACGACATGGTGGTGGCGGCAACAACAACACTACAATGAGAATAAAAGGTATGCCTTCTTTCTTTGCGTGAACATCTGGGCAGTGTTATGCAAGTCTTCCCACATAGTGACAGAGATGGGGGGGGGGGGGGGGGTGGAGTTGTACGAGTCTTAACTTTTATAAAGAATATCTCTTTGGATTTTAGACTTTAGTCTTTGCAACGAGCTTGTAACACTCCAAAGAGAAAGAAAAACATTTTACTTGCATCATGTGACCCCTTTAAATGATCTCAAACTTATGGCACGCTCTCTTCATTTTATCAAATGATAATCACGTCTATACATTTAATAATCCTGCTACTGGCATTTTATTCAGACTAAAACACTTTTTGATTCGGGGGTGATAATGATTTTTTTTTTTTTTGAGAGTAGCTTTTGCACATCCTGACATGCCGGTGACTGCGTGCTGCTGCAATAGCTGCATTTTGCAGCATTAAGGCTAACGATTAATCTATTAATTGATCGTTAATTTAAATGATGAACGATCATGGAATGACATCCCTAGTTCAAATATTAAAGAAGATGCTGGAAAAACAAAGAAAGTGCAGGACATGGAGGATTTTTCTGAAGGACACTGCGCGGTTGTATTTTGTGTTAATTCAGTTTAGTTTATTCGTCGTAAAAAATCAGTTCTTTACATTAGTGTAATACCTAACAATGGTTCTTCCAACTGGGGAAAAAAACATTGTCACTTTAAAATAAATAGTTTCTTTTGTTTATTTGTTTTGCCATATACAACCCACCCATACTGTCCAGTTCTCCGAGCAAGCATACTAAACCTGTCCTTCAAACAGACCTTTGTTTATTTTGCTTAAAAATGGTGATTATTTGAGACCTTTGTGCAACTCATTGTGTCTGATTATACTATGCACAAATGTTCAGTAATAATATGCAATCATTCTAATGGGTTACACTCACAATGTTGAGTTTTATAATCATAAAGCAAATGTGCATTTGTGTAAGAGGACAGAAAGTCAGTTCTTACAGAACAGGGCCAATTACATCCCTACAAATTTGTGAATCCAAAGACAGGATTATTACCTGTGTTTGGGAGCTGCTGCTGGTTAAGGGAGTGACTGATGGGGTAGTGGGGGAAATGGAGGGGAGGGCTGGCTGACGCAGGGTGTGAAACAAATCTAGTTAAAAAAAAAAAAAAAGAGAAAGTAAAACAAAATATTTGATCCAGTGTGTTAATTCTTGAACTACTCCAACAGATTCAGTGAATTTGTTCTACATTAACTGAATTTCAGACCAATTTATATTAATTATCACGTTCCAAAAAATGGTTTGATTGATATAAAATCAACAGCAAAAAGAGTGAGTCAAAAATCAGACACCAATTTTTTTTTCAAAACAGTAATATTGTGAAACAATACCAAAATGTAATATATGTGTATATATGTATATATATATGTATGTATGTATGTATGTATATATATATATATATTTCTATTTTAAAATGTAATTTATTCCTGTGATGTGAAGCTGAATTTTCAGGATTTTTACTCCAGTCTTCATTGTTACATGATCTTTCAGAAATCATTTTAATATGCTGATTTGGCTCTGTCATCACTTTATATTTTTAAAGATTTTTTAAAAAGAAAAGCTATTTTAAACTATAATAATATTATTTCACAAAATTACTGTTTTTACTGTATTTCTCTTTAAATAAATGCAGAATCAATGATCATAAGAGTCTTCTTTCAAAGAAATGACAAAACATTCTTAATTATTCCAAACAACTATGGCAAAACTTTAGATGAGGAAACATTAACTATTAACAAAGACTTTTCCCTCAATAAACTCCTAGTTTGCTGCTTATTAATTACCCAACCACTCACTTTGTCAACAAATCAATCCATAATTTGCCAATTAACAAGATTAAAGGTGTTCGTACCTTGCAGAGGCTCAAAAGTGTCCATGAAGTCCAGATTGGGTTGCAGAGGGATGAGGCCTGGCTGGATCATATCTGCATTACCTGCATGGGCTAAGAAGACAGCGAGGCTTAGGGAAAGTTTGTCATACTTTCGAATAAACATGTTAACATGAGAGACTACGATTGCCATTTCTCACCAATTTCCCTCGGATCGGGCCATGCTACAGGTTGATGAGAGGCCAGTGTGGAAAAGAGTGTGTCTGAGAATTCAGACATGAGCACATCCATGTCGAAGAGTGAGTCCATCTCCATTGGAACAGGTGAATCATGACTTTTGTGGGATCTACGACGGCCTCCCACACTGAAATCCTCATCCTGGCACAAGAGGACACGGCAGGTGTCTGGACACACTTCCCCAAAGAGTGAAAACTGTTCCTCTGCCCCCTTTGGAGGTCAAAATGCAACAAGCAGGCCAGGTCAACAGAGACACTCAAGGTTCATGCAAAGATAAATGCAAGCATCAAGCATGTGTACTAGCATATGCATTAGCAGTCTTAAGTTATTTGAACTGGTTCTTTTTAGTGAACTAAATGAACCTGTTCACCAAATAGGACTAAACCATCTGAAACAGTCTGCGGCTTGAGCAGCAAAGATCTACAAATTACTCAATGAAAACTAATGTTCTGATATGTCACAGTCAATCTGACTCAAAAAAAAAAAAATAATTTCATCATATATGATCCTATGATAAATGAACTCTTTTAGTGCTCCAGCTCCTCCAATAGTCACTGAACTGAGGAAAGAGTTCCAAAAGAGTAAATGCTTCCAAAGAGCCGCTGATGTACATATACAGTCGTGGCCAAAAGTTTTGAGAATTACATAAATATTGGAAATTGGAAAAGTTGCTGCTTAAGTTTTTATAATAGCAATTTGCATATACTCCAGAATATTATGAAGAGTGATCAGATGAATTGCATAGTCCTTCTTTGCCATGAAAATTAACTTAATCCCAAAAAAACCTTTCCACTGCATTTCATTGCTGTCATTAAAGGATCTGCTGAGATCATTTCAGTAATCGTCTTGTTAACTCAGGTGAGAATGTTGACGAGCACAAGGCTGGAGATCATTATGTCAGGCTGATTGGGTTAGAATGGCAGACTTGACATGTTAAAAGGAGGGTGATGCTTGAAATCATTGTTCTTCCATTGTTAACCCTGGTGACCTGCAAAGAAACGCATGCAGCCATCATTGCGTTGAATAAAAATGGCTTCACAGGCAAGGATATTGTGGCTACTAAGATTGCACCTAAATCAACAATTTATAGGATCATCAAGAACTTCAAGGAAAGAGGTTCAATTCTTGTAAAGAAGGCTTCAGGGGGTCCAAGAAAGTCCAGCAAGCGCCAGGATCGTCTCCTAAAGAGGATTCAGCTGTGGGATCGGAGTGCCACCAGTGCAGAGCTTGCTCAGGAATGGCAGCAGGCAGGTGTGAGTGCATCTGCACGCACAGTGAGGCCAAGACTTTTGGAAGATGGCCTGGTGTCAAGAAGGGCAGCAAAGAAGCCACTTCTCTCCAAAAAAAACATCAGGGACAGATTGATCTTCTGCAGAAAGTATAGTGAATGGACTGCTGAGGACTGGGGCAAAGTCATATTCTCCGATGAAGCCCCTTTCCGATTGTTTGGGGCATCTGGAAAAAGGCTTGTCCGGAGAAGAAAAGGTGAGCGCTACCATCAGTCCTGTGTCATGCCAACAGTAAAGCATCCTGACACCATTCATGTGTGGGGTTGCTTCTCATCCAAGGGAGTGGGCTCACTCACAATTCTGCCCAAAAACACAGCCATGAATAAAGAATGGTACCAAAACACCCTCCAACAGCAACTTCTTCCAACAATCCAACAACAGTTTGGTGAAGAACAATTCATTTTCCAGCATGATGGAGCACCTTGCCATAAGGCAAAAGTGATAACTAAGTGGCTCGGGGACCAGAATGTTGAAATTTTGGGTCCATGGCCTGGAAACTCCCCAGATCTTAATCCCATTGAGAACTTGTGGTCAATCCTCAAGAGGCGGGTGGACAAACAAAAACCCCCTACTTCTGACAAACTCCAAGAAGTGATTATGAAAGAATGGGTTGCTATCAGTCAGGATTTGGACCAGAAGTTGATTGAGAGCATGTCCAGTCGAATTGCAGAGGTCCTGAAAAAGAAGGGCCAACACTGCAAATACTGACTCTTTGCATAAATGTCATGTAATTGTCTATAAAAGCCTTTGAAACGTATGAAGTGCTTGTAATTATATTTCAGTACATCACAGAAACAACTGAAACAAAGATCTAAAAGCAGTTTAGCAGCAAACTTTTGGCCACGACTGTACACTTGAATGTAAGGGCGAAATTTTTGTAGTTTCTCATGGTTTATGTAAAAAGTAAAGCTGATTAGACTAGTTTTTCCACTTGATACATGTAAAACATTCTGTGTTCTTTGATATGCTTTTTTTATTCTCAAATTTAGCATTTTCTGAATCACCAAAGTAAAACTCTTCTTTAATTTTTTACCAAATAAAAACAGTCACCTACATCTTAGATGGCCTGTGAGTTAATTAACAGCAAATTTTCATTTTTGGGAGAACTATCCCTTTAACTCTTTCCCCGCCAGCATTTTTGAAAAAAGTTGCCAGCCACAGCCAGCGAATTTGATGATTTTCACTCAAATTTGATGGACTCCAGTATATTTTGCTGTATGGATATTTGAATATACAATACAGCATAATAAAGATCAGAGCCTCTACTTAAAAAAAAAAAAATATTCTAGCTTAAAGCATTCTTTTTTTTAATCAAAACTTGAAATTTCTTGAAATTTCTTTTTTATTTTTACAAAAAATAAAAAACTACATCTGGCTAATATTCAGTACGATTATCAAAGGATAAATTCAGTAAATAACTTCCATCAATACCTCTAAAGCTTGCACAGACATATACCACTTCCTGGATCAACATTCAAGTCTGTAACATTATGCAGTTTTCATTTATATGTGGTCTATTGCTGATGATTGCATTATTTTTAATATGTATCAGTTTATATAAGTCGAGATCGCTTGTTTCTTCATCCTGTTCATGTGTGTTTTTGTTCGGGAGGTTTTGTACTTGTTCAGAAGAGTGTA
Organism: Carassius carassius; assembly: GCF_963082965.1. Classification (NCBI taxonomy): domain Eukaryota; kingdom Metazoa; phylum Chordata; class Actinopteri; order Cypriniformes; family Cyprinidae; genus Carassius; species Carassius carassius. Next base: position 10,957,019 of record NC_081759.1, on the reverse strand, counting down.
TCTCAGTGAAAACACGAAAACCCGTCAATGGAGGGAAGCGTTGGCTTCTAAATGATGAGAGAACTCCTCAATGGTGGGGAAAGAGTTAAAAATCATTTTGCTCTAAAGGCTAAACCAGGGGTTTCCAAACTTTTTTGTCAGCTAAACAACTTGGAGTTTTCACATTAATATTAAGAGAATTAAGGACATATTTGTGGTTCTCTGATGTTGATTATTAGTAACATGACACACATTTATTTAAAAATGATACAGGGCTGTGCGACCAAAAAATTATATTGTGAATATTTTGCCAAGCATTGCAATTTAAACTAACTTGACTATTTTATTTCATACGCAAATGTCTGATATTTCTACTGCTGAGACATCCAGACACAAAGAACAACAGACTATACTCCTAAAGGGAAGTTACTTTTTTAAGGGTGTTACCACTTGGATGTAGTTTTCACAAGAACCAACAAACACTAGAAGGAACAATACAATATTTATGTTTTACATTCTCCGATCAAACCCCTTGCACATTTTCAGCAGAAACATTTGCCAAATGCTGTAATCTTCTATGCACAAAAATGCTGGAAATTATGCTAATGTGAATGTAAAGAAAGTGAACATTGCGTGCATTGCATTTCCTAAGGCACATTAAACTCACAGTGCTTGCAGAGATGGAATTTGTGAGAAGCAGCATTTATACCCTGGGTTAAACCACAGGCAGAGTATACTCAAATCAAGTGAAATCGGATTTATTTTCAAAATAAAAATGTGTCCCAAAACCTGAGCTTTAAGTATCTGTGTGGGTAGCTGTCTCTATTATCCTCTTTCAGCTCATGACAAACATCTTCAATGCATTCTTGTGTTTCCCTACAGGCTTAAACAGATTTTGGAACAGCCATTTGGCTGTAAATAAAACTGACTTCATTCCACATCACTAGCCAGCCAATCGTGATCATCCATGATCTGGCTCTGGCTCTCTCTCTATATATAATTACTAAGTACGGTAAATGTATCTATAAATAAACTAAGTTAATGCAAACTGCTGTCTTTCAAGTTTATAATAAAAAAGACAGTACAGAGAGTTATACCTTTCCTTCACAGTCTTGTTTTCATTTGTGTAAAATTAAACAGTCTACCCTGACTAAACTCTCTTAGGCAGTGCTGATCTCTTTAAAGGAATAAATGGCAAACTGCAATTGAACAGCAAAGTTAGTTTAACAAATAAAAGAAAACAACCTCAGTAAGAGCATGCACGTACACTTTCATGCTAAATTACTAACTATACTTTAACTTTATAGTGAAGAAATAAAATCCTTTTAAAATTACCTTGAGAAGGCTGGACAGGTCTTCATCTTTGTTCTTCTGTAACTATGAAATAGAATTTGAACAGTACTTTATAAATAACAACTTGGTTACACAGTACTGTACATTTAATGTAGAGAGCAAATACACTTACTCTTTTTTTGAAATATGTTCTCCATTTATGATATTCTCTTATGACAATTTCAATTCTCCTTTTCCAGTACTTTCCTTCTGTTGCTATTGCCTAGGTAAACAAAGAAAAATAAAGTACCCCAAAAAATGACCTTTGTGCAAGAAAAAACAGGAATGTAAGTTTTAAGACATTCAAATCTAAAGATAAAAAAAAATGACAGACTCACCTCTGTCGGTCGATGTACTCCTGAGTCCATATTGCCATCTAAAGGCGTGACAAAATGGCAAACAGGGTTCTGTCTCTTCTCTACATCTTCAGGAAAGATAGGCATTGCAGATGGAAATTAATAATCTCATGTTTTACCATTTCTGAGTGGTATGTGTGTTTATAACTGGACTTACATTGTATATACCAGGCTCTCCAAATAGCGTTGTTGAGGCGAATCTTGTCTCTCCCCAGCAGCTTGAGACCTTTGAAATTCTTCCATTTTGGTGACACCAACCTTCCACTTATGCAAACAAAACAGATATTATTATTATTATTATTTTTTTTAATAGCAAGACACAGGTGCACCCATGGTATACATTTTAGGGCTATCGGATCATGACATTTTGGGTGTTATTAATTGTCACACAAACAGCTGCAATTAACTATTTAACTGCCTGTTTGGTTCATGTCACCTAGCTTACACATACATTGTACAGAGATACCAAAATATTGCACAGGCACTGAATGACAAAGAAAATTAAAAAAGATTATCTCTTGTAATATTTATTGTTGGACTTTTTTTTTTGAGTCTACTGCATTGTTTCATTCCTTTTTATTGTCTTTAAATACCACTAAAATGTTACTAATTTGTTAAAAGAAACACTTTATTATGGCCACATTTGTACCTCAGGAAGAAGTCACTTAAAATTATTCAAGATATGTTGTCAATTACTCCTTATTCAAGCTGCAGATTTCTTTGGAATATCGCTGTACAGGCTAAATGTGGCACTCTGCAATGTCAATAAACAAAATGAGTTCTGTTTTGGCTAAAAACATTTGAATGATTTAACCATATCTTCTAGAATTAAACTTTACTCTAAAACGAAAGCTGTGCCATTGCTTAAAAAATAAAATCACAAATACAATTACGGGCTGTCACAAACAAATAATTATTATAAGTGTTTTGTTCTCTTATTCTCAAGCATAATTCATTCATAAGTAAAATAATAATATTATTTTCTATGCTGCTGATGTGAAGTTGTCTAGTAAATTTCTCCCTCTTACTTTGTAAAACGTATTAATCCTTGCATAATTTTCACTGTCACCCAAAAAGTGACAATTCTGTCATCATTTACGCACTCTAACTTATTATCAAAAATAATGTAAACAACAGGCTTGTTCACGCAAGATATTTTAAAATTGGTTCACGTGACTTAGATATACTTTTTTTTTTTTTAAATAAATATATATAGATATAAATAGTAGTCAACATTTGAAGTGGATCAAAAAGTTCTGAGTTGTTCTAAGACAAGAAAGCATTTTGGTTTTTGGACAACTTTGATGAAAGGTTTTGATCCACTTCAAATGTTGACTACTGTATATAGATCAAAGTGTCAAGTATATATATAATATATAAACTGCTTTTAAACTGCTTGCTAAAACCAATTCGAAACGTTGTTATTTTGTATCACCACCAATACCATCACAAAAGAATGTTTACATCTCATGACTAGAGAATTAAATGCGTACTAATTTGTCTAGAAACTTTGTGCCCAGCAAGCAGCGCGTTAATATCTTTATATGAATGCTTTATTAACAGTGGAATAATATTTCATGTGGTCCGTCCAACTGGAGCTTAAACAGATTGTGAATCGATCTTTTGTTTACTACCTAACCCACCTGTAGGCAAGCGTCATGCACTCAAAGAGCTTCGTCAAGGAAGCATCAATAGAGAGATGCGACGTGCTAGTCTTTCCGAAGTGATACGTCTGGCAGGTTTGTTTATTTACAGTGTCGAAGTCGTAACCTTTCTTTGGCGGGTGATCAGTATGAGGAGAAGAAACCATAAAATGACCGCTGTGGATGATCTGCGACTCGCGTCCTTCTGATTTCTTAAACGAAATAGTCGACTCCTCCGCGTCAGAATCGTCGTCCTGCTCTTGCTTGATTATCATCGTGGCCCGTCGGTATTGTCTAGTCTCTCGAGTAACGTTAGCCATATTTAAAAGTAACATACGCGCTGTACTTGTAGCGGTGCTGATCATTCACATTACACGACACGTCTTTCGTCCATTAGTACTGGATTTAGTGATATTGTTTTAGAAGTTGTTTAAATGTCCCGACTTTCCTGCACGCCCCCAACATTAGCCGCCATGCTATCACTCGTAACTTGAAGTGATTTGGTGAACTCTTCTTCTTCTTCTTCTTCTTCTTCTAGGATTTAATGGCGGTTGGCAAACCAACTTAAAAGGTGCATTCCCGCCACCTACTGATATGGAGTGTGAAGCGCATATTTGGAAAGGAAGTTTAAACTAGATCTACTCTTTAAAAAAAAAAAAAAAAAAAAAAAAAAAAAAAAAAAAAAAAAAAAAAAAAAAAAAAAAAAAAAAAAAAAAAAAAAAAAAAAAAAAAAAAATTATATATATATATCCATATAAAATTTACACATAATGGAGTTTTAAATCCTATTAAATAATCCTGTTTCCTTTAAAAATATAAATAACTCATGATAAACTCTTGATTGTTTAGCACCTTGTCCTAGGAGAACCTGAAGTGTCAACTCATTGATTCCTACACTTCTTAAAGCATGTCTTAACTGGGACCGCTCTCTTTCATAAGCTTCGCATTCTAAAAGGACATGCTCTATATTTTCAACTAACCCACATTTGTCACAATTTCCATTCTCATGTTTACCAATTCTTTGTAAGCTTTGATTTAATAAACAATGTCCAATACGCATTCTTGTTATTAAAACATCCTCTTTCCGGTTTCCGAATCTTCTTCTCTCTGACCCAACTTTTCCTTGAATGCAGTAAAAATGTCTACCTTTCTTTCCTTCATTCCATTCTTTCTGCCAAATTTCCTGTATTTGTTTAGCTATTATCACTTTAATTTCTGTTTTACTTAATGCCACTTCAATGTCAATTTGTGAATGATTTAATGCCTGTTTAGCCTGATTATCAGCCTCCTCATTTCCTTTCACACCCATATGCGATGGAACCCATACAAGATTCACCAGAAGTCCATACTGTCTTGTTCTGTAAAGACTCTGCATTACTTCATTTATCATGTCTTGCCTTGCTGATGATGTTCCACTTTCCAAGCTATTTAGTGCGGATAAAGAATCTGTACATATCACTACCCTTGTTGGTTGGATTTCTTCTATCCACTGAAGCGCTAGACATATTGCAATAATTTCTGCAGAGAATACTGAAAGATAATCTGATATTCTTTTTGCTATTCTAATGTTAAAAAGTGGAATATATACCGCTACTGCTGTTTTCCCAGATTCTGGATCTTTTGAACCATCAGTGTATATTTGAACTGCACTATAATAACTTTGATCAATGTATTGCTGTATATTAAAATTTCCTAATCCATTTGTATTGTTATGCTTTTCTTTAAGCAATTGAGTATCAATCAAAGGCATTGGGAAAAACCAAGGAGGAATTGCTGACCTAGCCACAGTAGGAGCAACATTGAAGTCACTTAATCCCATTCTCCGGGCTTCCTCACTGGCCTTCCATCCAAAACTTGATAACTTTTTATGTCCATATTCCCAACAATCCTCCAACACCATTTTAACTGGGTGACTGTCCAAGTGTCCCTTTATACTTATAAAATACCTCATCTTTAACTTGAGCCTACGAATTACTTGAGGCATTACACCCATCTCTACTTGCACTGCTGTTATTGGAGAGGATCTAAACGCTCCACAACAAACTCGCAAAGCTTGTGACTGAATTGCCTCTATTTTTACGAGTTGTGTTTTGGATGCAGTGCAATATACCATACTGCCATAATCTATTGCTGATCTTATTAGAGCACAATATATTATTTTAAGAGACTGGCGACATGCTCCCCAATCAACTCCTGCTAAACACCTCATGATATTTAATGCTTTTTTGCATTTGTCAACCAGTTTCTGGATATGCATACTAAAATTCAATTTCAAATCCATCCATATACCCAGAAACCTCACAACTGCTGTTTGCTTCACTTCTTGTCCATACAATCTGATGTTAATGGTAGGGTTACTTTTCCTTTTTGCAAAACAAATTACCTGCGTTTTATCTACTGAAAACCGAAATCCCCATTCATTTGCCCAATTTTCTACCATTTTAACGGCATTCTGCAAACATCTTTCCACATTCTTTACATTACGCCCTCTTTTCCACAGTGCTCCATCATCCGCATATAAAGATCTTCCAATGCCCCTATCAACCTTTGTAAAGATGTCGTTAATCATAATATTAAACAGAATTGGACTACTAACGCTTCCCTGAGGTGTTCCATTCTCTATTGTGTGTATCTGAGAAAAAGCAGTACTTACTCTTACTTGTATAGTTCTGTTAAACAGGAAATCCCTGATCCAGTTATACATTCTTCCTTTAATTTCCATTTTTTCTAACTTAATTAAAAGTCCCTCTTTCCACATCATGTCATAAGCTTTTTCAACATCAAAAAATACCCCAACTAAAGCTTCCTTATTTACCTGAGCCTTTCTTATTTCAGATTCCAGGCACAGTACTGAGTCCATTGTATTACGTCCTTTCCTAAATCCACTTTGATAAGGTGATAAAATATTATCCCTTTCAATGACATATACTAATCTACTCATGACCATACGCTCCATTATTTTGCATAGATTAGACGTTAAAGCTATAGGTCTATAATTATTTGGCTGTGTATGATCTTTGCCTGGTTTTGGAATTGGCACTATGACACCATGCTTCCAGTCATTTGGTAACTTTCCTAACTCCCAAACCTTATTAAAAAGCCTCAAAATTGTCTCTAATGCTGTCTCTGATAAATGTTTTACCATCTCATAACAAATGTCATCTCTGCCTGGAGATGTTTGCTTAACCCCTGCAAGCGCTTTTTTCAATTCGTACAAATTAAACTCTGAATCCATTGTACTTCCTGAAAGTCCCTTTTCCTCGAATAAATGAGGATATTTACTTAGTATCTGGTCCCTAGTTTTCCTCGCATCCTCTGATAAATTCGAATTACTATGAATTTTAACGAATGTTTCTGCAAATACCTCTGCTTTACCGCTTTCAGATATAATTTGTCTATTATTATATTCTAATACAGGTATGTTGTAACCTCTTTGTATCCCTCCCATCTTTCGTATCATATTCCATAACTCACTTATTTCAATGTCTTCCCCTATTCTATTACAAAATTCCCTCCAATAATTTCTTTTAGATGTCCGAATGACTCTTCTCACTATAGCTTGTGCCCTTTTATAACTTATTAAATCATTATAATTAAGTGACCTTCTTACCTTCTTGAGTGCTTTATTTCTCCTTTTTGTTGCCTCACTACACTCCTCGTTCCACCATGGCATAACTTTCTTCCTGCTGCCTGCCTTCCTCTTACCTATTACTTCTACTGCTGTACTCTGAAGAACCTTGCATATTTCATTATTAAAAACATCAACATCTTCTATACATTTACTAATGTCCTTCATTTTGCTTCCACATAACTCCTTATACTTATCCCAATCCGCTGACTTGAACCTCCACCTAGGCATTCTTTCCCCCACTCTTTGTTCTATATCTACTCCAACTTTACTGCAAATAGGAAAATGATCACTTCCTACAGTACTTTGTTTTAGTACTTTCCATTCACATTTACTCGCTAAACTTTCAGATACTATTGTCAAGTCTAATACCGAATGCCTTCCCTTATTCAAATCAATTCTAGTATGACTTCCATCATTAATGCACACTAATCTTCCCCAATCTAGCATATCTTCAATGATCTTACCATTATAATCTGTTTTTGCGCTTCCCCATATTGAACTATGAGCGTTAAAATCACCACACCACACCATTTTTTGACTTTCATTTCCTCCTATACTTTCTAGAATATCCTTGCTTAACCTATCACATGGATTGTAAAAATTAATTACTCTAATACACCTTGATCCTTCCCATATTTCCACCACCACAACTTCTACTTCCCCATCTACCTCAACTGTTTTATACCCGATTCCTTGCTTTATAAAAGTAGCTACTCCACCTCCATTCCCTTGTTGTCTATCCCTCCGAATAGTAGTATATCCATGTATTAGAAAGTTATATTGTGACTTAAGCCAAGTTTCCTGTATACATATAATATCTGGGCCTTTCTCTTGGTCTGCTATAAATTTCTTAAACTCCTGTCCATTTGCAATCAAACTTCTTGCATTCCATTGCAAAATATATAACACCATTAAGATCCACCACATGTTGTCTGACTATTTACTGCTTGACTATTTAATGTTGGAATCTTGAGCCTTTCATTTATCATGTCAACAGTAACATTCCCCAGATCCAAGTACTTTTCTGCAGCTCTGATAATGATTTTAATTCTTTCAGTCCTGCTTTCAGTTTGAGCTGAACAGTTCACTACTTCAGCGATAAATGTTACAAATGCCACTTTATCATCCACTACTACCTTTTCATCTCTTTGTTCTTTACTCTGTTGTTTTGAATGAATTTCTTCATTCATATTTTCATTTGTTTTAGGAATCTGGTTTACTTTCTTCAATGCCTCAGCGTATGTTATTCCTTCTGTCGTTCTAACATTTTGAACCTTGACTGCCTTTTTCCGTACCTGACAACCACCGTATCCTGCACTATGATCCCCACCACAGTTGCAGCATTTAGGATTTACACCTTGCCCACATTTGCCGTACTCATGTTCACCTCCACACCGCGCACATCTCTGCTTACCTCTGCATACTGCCGCTACATGACCGAATTTTTGACACTTATAACATCTTAGCGGCGGAGGAACGTATGGTCTTACTGCATATCTTACAAATCCTAAATAAACTTTCTCTGGCATTTTATTTTCATCAAAGTTTATCATTACTGAGAGGCTATCCATCTTCTCGTTATTTCTAACACACTTGAGCCGTTTAACAAACTTTACTGCTGCTCCCGTGATATTTCTTTTAATCTTCTCCTCCGTGACATCTGTCGGAATCCCTGTTACAACACCTCTAACCCAATTCTTTTCTTCCGGTATCGAGCACAACACCTTATGTCCAATCATCGATTTTATACCCAGAGCTGATTTTTGCTGCCTACTGTCTTTACAAAACAACAACAGATTGCCATCCCTCAAAGTCGTAATGCTTTCAACTGTCCCTATCATTTCTTTCAATGTTTTCGTCAGCTTCAACGGATTAATCGCATTTACAGAGTCAACAAACTTCAACAATACCTTATATTCCTCTTTCCTTCTTCTAGTCTGGAGATTTCCTTTCTCACTACCCGATTCTGAAGATTGTTTCTTTCTTTTCCGATTTTCTACTACACTCCACTTACTACTTCCATTCTCGCCGCCTCCACTATCCACATCCTCCATTTCCGGATCACTTCCGGAATCTACGCTACTTCCTTCCATCATCACTCCACACCTCCACCCCATTTGGTGAACTCAATACAATCGTTGCGTTGCGATGCGATGACAGAAGCGCGCGATTGGTTGTCTCGAGAGCACACCCACTAACACTAATAATAAGCTCTTGAAACACTATGAGGACAGCAACTGTGCAAGTCTGTCAAAACACTGTGTTCCTCTGTGAATTACTTGTTTAGCGGTAATGTTTATTTCTTTCTTTTGACGTTTAATGGCGGTTGGTTAACCAGCTTTGGTGCATATTCCGCCACCCACTGGGATGGAGTGTGAGGCATTGATAGCAGAAGAGAGACAGAAAAAACAACTGTTATTTATTACAACCTACCCTAACTTTCTATATTTTCTTATATAACTTTGTTGCTTCATATCCTTTGAAAGAACTGTTAAGTATATTCTGCAAAGTAAAAAAATGCATGCCAACACAAATTAAATAATTTTTCAATTGAATTATTTCCCTTTCATATGCCATCCAACTGATTATTACATGCTCTACAGTTTCTGGAAGTCCACATTTATTGCACTGACCTGAGCCATGTTTCCCTATTATTTGAAGTGATTTGTTGAGAGCAGAATGACCAATTCTCAGATGAGAAATGACTGTATCTTCCTTTCTGTTGCCATAACTAATTCTAACCAATCCAACTTGTTTTTGTATAATATACGACAACCTTTATTTCCTTTATCCCACCTCTCCTGCCAAATATTTTTAATATCTGTTTTAATTAAGTCTTTCAATTCAGATTTACCCACAGGTATTTCTAAATCAATAACATTGTTTAAGGGCCTGTTTGGCTATCTATCGTCCACATCCTCGTTACCCTCCACACCAACATTAGCATTACATAAAAACACTGCTAAGCCTCAATTGGCAAAGTCTATACAGATTTGGTAAAATTTCTATTAATATATCTTGTCTTGAATCCAATTTTCAACTTAAACTAGCAAGAACTGAAAACGAATTGGAGCAAATTACTACAGAAGATGATTTAACTTCTACCCACTGTAATGCTATCAAACTTTCCACCAACTTGCAGTATATACAGATATATCATTAGTGATTCTTTTTACAGCTTTAGATTTAGAAAGAGGGATATACATACAAACCCGATTCCAAAAAAGTTGGGACACTGTACAAATTGTGAATAAAAACATAATGCAATGTGGAAGTTTAAAATTTCAATATTTTATTCAGAATACAACATAGATGACATATCAAATGTTATAACATGAGAAAATTTAGCATTTTAAGGGAAAATAAGTTGATTTTAAATTTCATGGCATCAACCCATCTCAAAAAAGTTTGGACAAGGTCATGTTTACCACTGTGTGGCATCCCCTCTTCTTTTTATAACAACTTATAACTTTTAAGCTGCCCATGACACACACACTCATGCAACCCCATACCATCAAAGATGCAAGCTTCTGAACTGAGCGCTGATAACAACTTGGGTTTTCATTGTCCTCTTTAGTCCAGATGATATGGCATCCCAGTTTTCCAAAAAAAAAAAAATAATTGACCACAGAACAGTTTTCCACTTTGCCACAAAGATTGGGGGCATCCAGTATGGTTTTCTGGCCTTGAGATTGTTCATGATTCTCTGAATCTTTGGATGATATTATGCACTGTAGATGATGATAACTTCCAACTCTTTGCAATTTTTCTCTGAGAAACTCCTTTCTGATATTGCTCCACTATTTTTTGCTGCAGCATTAGGGGAATTGGTGATCCTCTGCCCATCTTGACTTCTGAGAGACACTGCCACTCCGAGAGGCTCTTTTATACCCAATCATGTTGCCAATTGACCTAATAAGTTGCAAATTGGTTCTCCAGCTGTTCCTTATATGTACATTTAACTTTTCCGGCCTTATTGCTACCTGTCCCAACTTTTTTGGAATGTGTAGCTCTCATGAAATCCAAAATGAGCCAATATTTGGCATATTTCAAAATATCTCATTTTCAACATCTGATGTTATCTATATTCTATTGTAAATAAAATATAAGTTTGAGATTTGTAAATTATTCCATTACTTTTTTACTCACAATTTTTACAGTGTCCCAACTTTGTTGGAATCGGGTTTGTAGCTGCAGCTTTTCTTCCAGTTACTGGATCTTTGGAACCATTTGTAAACATTTGTAAAAAGTGGAAATATTCACTCTGAAGATGCTGTTGCACTACTATCGCTTTAGGAACTTTATTTTGTTAATCCTTTACAGTTTTAATTACCGGTACTGGAGATCCACAGAAGGCATTGAGAAAAACCAAGGTGGAGATACTGGCAATGCTACTGTAAGACTAATATTAACATTATTAATACCTATTTGCTGAGTTTGCTTTTCTATTATCCATCCAAAGCTTTTAACCTGAGATTTTCCTGAGATTTCCCATTCTAGTTAAAATTATACCATCAACGCAAAGTGCACATAACATTGTGTAGAAAAATAGTTTATTGTGTTAACAAGCATTACAAACATTCGCTATTAGTGTTGTACTTTTAAAACAACAACAATAACATCTAAAAGGAAAATATGGAAAAATGGACAGAACTTTAGTAAAATAAACCAAAAACTTCTCTTGAAAAAGAATATATATGTATTCAGAACGAAGGTATGGGTCATTTTTGCAGGAAATGAATATAAACAAAGGTAACTTTTGAAACAGGGCAAGATAGCATTCCACCTACAATCGCAAATGGAAGCCATCACAAAGCTTTCCAGTCAATGGGCTTCTTTCCTGATTTCTTCAGCAGTTCATTGGTCTTTGAGAAATGTTTACATCCAAAGAAGCCACGGTGAGCAGACAGTGGCGAAGGGTGGACTGTTTGCAGAACATTGTGTCGTTTCTATAAGACAACAATAAAAAAAAACTAAAAACTGACTGTCTGTTTGGAATATTTATTGGATATATTGAAATATGTTCATATATTTAAGCTGGATATTATTTCATTTATAAACAAAGAATCACACAACATACCTTGTCGATGGCAGCCCCCTTCTTTTGCGCATAAGAGCCCCAGAGAATAAAAACAAGACCCTGCATGTTAGTGCTGAGCCAGTGTATCACAGCGTCAGTGAAAGTCTCCCACCCCTTGTCTTTGTGAGAGTTGGCCTGGTGTGCACGCACAGTCAGCACAGCGTTCAGCAACAGAACTCCTACAAAAGACATTCATGAAAAAATGTCACATTTACATGCTCAAGAAAATTAGCTTCTATACCTATGAGCAAAATAAATAAAATAAAAATAATAAAAAGGACAAAGGACATGTCTTCAGAATTAGCATACATTAATTTAAATGCAAGTCATGGATTTTAATGGGACTGGCCAACATTTTCACATGATTTGCTAAAGTTTCAGCACCTGATAACATTTCATACAGGTAGAGATGCCATTTTGTGTCCTCACTTTAAAAATTAAAATGATGGCTGGATCAGACATCTTTCTATCCACTGACTTACAAAAAAAAAAAAAAAAAAAAAACCCCAACAACAACAAAAACACTGCCAGAGACAAACTGCTGGATAATGGATAAATTGAAGTCAACTGTCAACTAGATGAATTGCAAAAAGAACAACTGGTCATGCAAATTAATTGGGGCTGATCCGAATAACACTTTTTGAGCTTCGAAGCTTCGATAGTAATTAACACTGAATATTGGAAGCTTCGGAGGGAGGGGCTGAACATTTCTCTCTCTAATAAAAAGGCAGGAATCTACAGAAAACCCTACAGAAGAACTTGACTTTTAATATAGACAAATTATCATTAGGCTGGGCTACCGTATGTTTTTTTTTTTTTTTTATGGCTGCCGTATCGCAAGTATTTTTCAAGTAAATTAGGTGCAATTTTTTTTCATGTGTAAAATTACTGATTAACATGGAGGACATGTTCTTTTTTTTTTTTTTACACCAACATTATACTATAGGCAGTGGTGCACATAATTTTTTACAGCATGGTTGGAGATTTGGTTTGGTCCTCACACTGCATATAGCGTGATCCATTAAATATAACTATAAAAAATGAATTACTAATAGTTATAATATTATTGCACTTTATTTAGTTTTTTAAAATAAAATAATAGTAAATTAAATAATAATGTGTGATAATATTATTAAAAATAAAAGGCAATCCTGGTATTAAATACAAATACATTTACCGTATTTTCTGCACTATAAGGCGCACTTAAAAGCCTTTAATTTTCTCAAACAACGTCAGTGCACCTTATAATCCAGCGCGCCTTATATATGGATCAAGGCACTGTCAAAATGTTGACATTCCCTTTAGCACAGCTCCATCTAGTGGATGCATAACGCAAACCCAGTCAAACGTTTGACTGCAGTATCTTCTACTCTATGCGCCTTATAATCCAGTGTGCCTTATAGTGTGGAAAATACAGTATTTTATAGTAAACTTAAAAATAAAATGCTAATATTTACTACTACTTTCTTTGTTTGCTTCTTTAAGAAATTTCGCTTTACGTATTCCCCAATTTTAAGTCGATTTGGATAAAAGTGTCTAAAAATATAAGCGTTTTCATTATATTCAAACTTAAAATCAGCAGGCTTTTATTTTGGCAGGTTGCCGGCAAGTAAGTATCCGCGCTTCCGGATTTACCACTGCTGCTGATTAAAGAGCGTCAGTGTATGAATGTCACAGTTTTGCATTGTGCTTTGAAAACGGCATGGCATAGCCTAGATTTATGCTTTCAGGTTGAAAATAAAACTTATATAGTACAGTTTGTGATCTAAAATGGTAATTGTGTATTAACAGCTGTCAACCATGTCGGTACGCAAATGCGCTGTCAGAACGTTTATATACATTTTTTATTTTGGTCGCACATGCAGACCACTTATCTGCACCCCTGACTATAGGCGTACAAGTTAGAGAACATAGGTGATTTTTCTCTCAATGTGCTGTTGTATTGCCTTTGTCTTGTCCTCATGCAATTTAGGGTGCTTTCACACTTGGTTTGCTTGCCTGGTCCGAACCAGAGCAGCAGCAAACCCTACCAGAGTTCACATGAACTGTAAACCTGACCACCGTTTTTAAGCTGACTCGGGTACGGTCCGTGGGTGCACACTGGAGTTCGGAAGACAGTGTTCAAATCATCCAAACGAACCAAACTCTAACGTCAATCGAACCCGGTTGGGCAACAAAAGTGCTAGTGTAAAAAGCACCCTTAAAGTGCTCCCACATCTGAGGTCTTTGGCATTTTTGCCTTCTCTTCCAGATGAACTGAATCATGACGTTCACCCATGGGCGATTTATAAGCTGCTTTTCCACTATCGGGCCGAATGTGTTTCATTCCGTGCCGATCCGGGTCAGTCAGCACTGATACTTTCATTTTTCCACTATGGTGCTAATAAGGGAGCTCTTTGGAATGCAATACAAATGCATCAGTCGTTGCTTTGGTTGTGTTATAAACAGAGATATGGACGATTAATCAGATATTTCTGTTTTTGGGACTCCTTTTTTGTTAATCTGATATTTACTTTGTTCAATAAAAAAAAAAAAAAAGGATGAATGAAGGTCTTATAGGTTTGGAACATCAAGAGGGTGAGTAGGCCTAATTAATTTTTGGGTACACTATCCCTTTAACATGTACTCCGTGAAGAGGAGAAAGTAGAGGATGCACACCTTGCTTTGCCCATCCTGTAAGATCTCCGTGACCAGGTTGCTCAAATCCTTCAATGTCTGAAGCCAGTTCTTTAAAGATGTTCACCAAGCTGTGAACAGAAAAAGTGTCATAAAATCATTGTATCAAAAAACTAACAATCATCTAGCCCATATTCTTGTGCTTTTATGCTCAGTGACTTTTAAAAGACAAGAGATATGATTAGCAGGACAAAGGCCTGTAAACGTAAGATGCTAGAATATAATTTGTCACTCAGTGGTTGTCTCATTACTTTCATTGTTTTCTACACTTAAGAACCTGAGTGTTATGCTTGACAGGAATTGGTCTTTGATTGCCTTTCTCAACCTGGAGGTTTTATCCCAAGGACACCAGGTCCTTCTAGATCCAGCATTACTCCTCATGGTTTTTATAAAGCCTAAAAACCTACATCCACCTCATCTGTAAATCTGGAACTCAAAAGACACTGTTTATCCCAACAATACAGTAACATAGCTAGCCAAATGCTAACAGTATATTTAGACCAGGGCTTCTCAATAGGTGGCTTGCGGGATACATTTTAACATTGAATAAAGCACCTGAGATTATCACTGTCATAGTTTGTCGTTTTAGCTGTCGTATCTTTTTAATAATACAGTTTCTAAAACAGAATCCACTGTCGCTGTCATGGGTGGTTGGGACAAAAAAAAAAAACAACAACATTTTTTATTGTGTCAAGTCTGGTTAGGACACAGTGTTTCAATTTGACAGTCAAAGTTTAAATTTTCTGTATCTAAATTCAAAAATGTCTATAAATGTTTGAATAAAACAGACTACTGGGGGGAGTCTAAATATTTATCCAACAATAATAATTTTAATTCTCTCTCTCTCTCTCTCTCTCTCTCTCTCTCTCTATATATATATATATATATATATATATATATAGTTGTGGCCATTTAAGAATTTATTTTCTTGTATATTATTTATGTCTAAATATTATTTGTTTGTGGTAGAAGGGAAGTGGAAGAAGGGAAGTGGGTCAGACATAATTTTTTGACCACTTCATATGTTTTGTTTTTAGAATTCTTTTCTTTGGAACATATTTCTTTTGGTATAATTTGTATCTTAATTTTAATGCATTTTTTTGCTGGTCAGTTATTTGTCTAAATAAATGAAATGAGGAATAAGCAAACGTTTCACGAAATAATGTGCATTCAGAACAAAGCCCGCTACCATGCTTCAGCGGCCAAAACAAAGGCAGAAACAAATACAAATACATACATATATATATATAAAAATCAGGGCGTCCTATCCTGATTCAGCAGGGACAGCGTTCTTAAGAGTTTACCTCCAAACCTAATTAAACACTGAAGAACCAGCTAATCAAGGTCTCCAGAATTACTAAAACGTTTCAGTCGAATGTGCGTTAGATCAAACTTAGATTCTAGGCTTCCAGGAGCAGGACTGGACACCTTTGGACAAATCTTTTGGATATCGTTGACTTGATTGCAAATGATAGCACAGATAATATTTAAACTGAACTGAGCTGGATGATGACATCACTGAATTAAATGATGAACTGCCTTGAACTGTCATTTTGGATTATTGACACACTGTTTTCCTAATTAATGTTGTTCAGCTGCTTTGACAATCTGTTTTGTTTAAAGGGCTATATAAATAAAGGTGACTTGACTTGAAAACTTTGGGCTTTGGTCCTCCAGGGAACTGAATTTGGCACCCATGAACTAAAGAAAACATTTATACTATGAAATTAGTATTTGAAACATGTCAAAATAAGGTACTCCAGTCTGTAAAGCTGCTTTGAAATTATGTGTATTGTGAAAAGCACTATAAAAATAAACACTGACTTGACTTGATGACTGCAGGGCAATACCTTGGTGGAGGCGGCACAGGTCTCTGCACGCTGAAACAAAGCCCATGAGCCTGGTTAGGTCCATGATAAGGATCCTGGCCAAGAATCACAACCTTAACCTACCATCACAAGGAAAACATTATTATATTCTTAGAAAACCATGCAGTATTTAAAGAGCAAACACCTTGGCATGTTTTGAACATAATTTTGTACAAATGGTTAATAAAATTACTCAAGGCAACTCTCTAGAGTATCCGGAATGGAATATTTCTAAATATATCAGTTTGACTACACACTATCAGATGAGAACATAATCAGAATTGAACCGAGTTAATGACATCACTGACTTCTGTAGAGCTGCTTTATAGCTGAATTTGTTTCATAACCGATTAATTTGATTGGTTCCTAACTGTCATTTTTGAATGGATATATCTTTTAAAAATGACCCATCAATGCTTAGGATTACACTTGCATACAGACCCAAACATCAAACCTCCAAGATGTCTGTTAAATTGATAGTTCACCCAAACAGAAAATCCTGACGTAATCTACTTACCCTTAAAGAGTTAGTTCACCCAAAATTTTGTATTGTCATTATTTACTCATCCTCATGTCATTCCAAACCTGTAAGACCTTTGTTCATCTTCAGAACACAAAAATTAATATATTTTTTCATAAAATCGGAGAGCTCTCAGACCCTGCATAGACACCAACGCAACTGCAATGGTCCCAGTCCCTGAAATGTAGCAGGGACATCAGTAAAACAGTCCATGTGACATCAGTGGCTCAACATCAACTTTGCAAAACTACGAAAACAAAAATAACTTAATTTATTCAACAATTCTTGTCTAATCACCGTTGTTTACATTCAGCATGCTTGTGTTTTTTCCTGAAAGTAAACAACACTGAATTGTGTTGATTGTGTTCTGAGGAAAGTGAGCACAAGTGTCATGGTACTCTCCAAAATGGCCGAAGAGGGTAACTGGGGGAGAAGAATTGTTAAATAAAGTTATTTTTGTTTTTCGTAGATTCACAAATTGAAGTTGAGCCACTGATGACCCATGGGCTGTTTTCCCAATATCCTTGCTATGTTTCTGGGACTGGGAACATTTCAGTTGTGTTGCTGTCTATGGGAGGGTTAAGAGAGCTCTCAGATTTCATCAGAAATATCTTAATTTGTGTTCCGAAGATGGACGAAGGTCTTAGGGGTTGGAACAACATGAAGGTGAGTAATTAATGACAATTTTCATTTTGGGGGTGAACTATACCTTTAAGTTGTTCCAAACCTGTATTACTCTCTTCAGCAGATCTTCTTTTATGTTTCTCAAAAGTCAGTCATGCAGGTTTGAAACAATATGAGATTAAGCAAATAATTCCATTCCCTTTTAGGGTGACCTATCACCTTAATAAGCAGGTCACTTGGAATTGATAAGCTGATTTAAAAAAAAAAAAGTTTTTATACATTCTAAATCATAAACATCTTACAGACATTTTCTAAATGTCTGTTTAACTACTGACTGGACCATGTTTCAGAAAAATACTGCTGATTATCAAATATACAAAAATGCATCTTAAAGCTGAAAACATGAACAATCTAATTAGTTATCTGCAATTATAAGCCTGTGTGTGCAATGAAGGGATGACTGTAAAGCTAATAAACAAAAAATAACAAAACTTAACATCATGTGGTCTTTACAAGTAAAAGAAAGAACATAAGCATTGCGTACAAGTTATGCTTCTGAACAACCATCTTAACCTGGCTATAATGTAATCAGTCAAAAAAATAAAAATAAATTAAGAGCCATTGGCTTTGTGGTCAGTTTTTTTTTTTGTCACAAGTTTTGCTATGGATAATAGGCAGTGTTGGGGAGTAACTAGTTACATGTAACGGCGTTACGTAATTTAATTACAAAATAAATGTAACTGTAATCAGTTACAATTACTAAGAAAAAATGAGTAATTAAATTACAGTTACTTATGAAATTTTTTAAGATTACAAAGGGGATAACATATGAATATTTCACACATCCACATACAGATTTAAATGATTTCTTCTGAAACACACGGTCAGTACACTTGAATCAAAGCATGGACTAGTGTCTGTGAATATTAAGCCGCAAAAGACATTATGAATCCTGCACGTTCTGCGTGTCTGTGGAAATCAGGCGCGGACCGGACATCGGGAGAACCGGGACAATTCCCGGTGGCCTGGCAGACGATTTGCCCCGCTATTTTAATATTATTATTGTATAATTGCCTGCCGAATGTACAAAAGCGATCATTTCCGAATCCGCCATTCGATAATTAAATCTCTAATAAATCATGGATCGGTTAGTCGTGACTCGTGCGCTCTCCGCGCCTCCGCCAAACGGTTTGGATCAGACTCCGAGTAATCAATGCGAGAAAGAGAGACCGGAGTGGACTGAAGCGCACAGCTGGAGTAGAGAAGCGCCACTTCTGTTCAGGGTTTCAAGTGCAGGTCAGTTTCATCTGTAAAGATGCTATTGTAGTTTTGTATTTGTTCACTTAGTCAAAGAGCAACAGCACATTGATCACACTCACTCAAAATAATGTATAAACGACATCAATATTATCTATTGTAATGTTACAGTAGTAATTTAGCTGAAAAATAATGAGATTTTATTACAACTACACCTTACGAAAATTAATGTTTTAATATTTTGCTACAAATCCAGAGACAAAAGGTTACTATTGTTAAACCATGCCACAAATTAAAAAATATTTTACACATTTATTTATTTAAAAACAAATACAAATGGTAATCCATTTGCAAATAAATAAAACACGGTTAATGTACTTTTTTATAATAAAAGCATGGTAAATTTTTGTAAGGGAAAAACATGATTAGGATTTTTCTATAAATATATTGAAGTGATGCACCCATTTTGACATGTAGGCAATTTAGAAAGTATAGTTTTGTTAAATCTTGAGTATTAAAGTCATGAGAGAGATGGATAACAGGGCAAAATAAAGAGACTGAAAAGAAAAATGGAAGTGAAGGTGCAGTTCAGGAGAGAACTTTTAATTATTTTGCATGTCCCCAAACTAAATATTTAAAACTTTTTTATGTGAGGTCCATAAAAAAAATAGTGTTGTCCATGAATTTGTTTGTATGAGTTTGAGATTTCCTAGTCTGAATTTTTTTCCCAGTCCACCCCTCATGGAAATTGATGCAGACATGCGGTTTCATTTACTATACATAGGCCTACTGAAGCTCGGAGTGTTTTCAACCTCTGCCGTCTCAATATATTAGTACATGAACACATAAATACAATCTCTATCATGAATCACTTCATGAGGATTTAACTTGTTTTGAGAAAACTATCATCATATACAAAGAGCAGCAATGTTTCAGGATTTTAGTACACAGAATAGGAGGTATGCTTATTAGATATAACATATTTGAGTTGATGTATATGCTTTTATTTATTATTTTTTAATTAACTATTTTTCTTTCCAAACTATTGTTAGAAGCAGTGTTTCCTGGAATTATGCAAAGATTTGGTTTCAAAAAAAGTTTCACTAAACAATTTCTTATGATTTTAAATTTGCATTGAACTTCAGATCAATCTTAAAGTAAAATGCAGAACTAAAGTCTGATTGTGTGGTGGATGTTCAAATTTGATCATCTTAATTCAAGTGATGAAGGATGGTGAAAGTCTGACAGTACTGAGCTCTACTTTAAGGTTAAACCTGCATGGTGTAAATGTTTGAAAATTATTAACGGTTGCAAATAAACATTTATTAGAGATTTTTAAAAGTCATCAAAAAGTAATCA
This sequence comes from Carassius carassius, assembly GCF_963082965.1. Classification (NCBI taxonomy): domain Eukaryota; kingdom Metazoa; phylum Chordata; class Actinopteri; order Cypriniformes; family Cyprinidae; genus Carassius; species Carassius carassius. Next base: position 10,936,694 of record NC_081759.1, on the reverse strand, counting down.
AAGGTAATCAGTTACATTACTTTAATAAAGTTATTGAAAAAGTTACACTACTATTACATTTTAAATAGGGTAACTTGTAATCTGTAACCTATTACATTTCCAAAGTAACCTTCCCAACACTGATAAGAGGCCAGAAAACAACCAATCATTTTGACCTGCCTAACATATGAACATGATACCCAACTTACGTCTTTTATGTCACATGTTTGTGTCCAGGTAAAAACTTCATTTTCAGGTGGATAGATGGTGTGTTTTTGCCTCTCCTCAGCAACAAAAGACATTAACTGTGAAAGTGAAACACTATTGTATTACTCTTCATTTCCGAAAGTCAGAAATTAAATAAGTTTTTCATGTGTTAGTTAGTTACTTACTAATTTAAAGTAGGGCTTTCCGAATTCTGCGCTGAGCGCTTTCTTCCAGCTCTCTCCAATCCCGTTCGGTTCAGCTTGGTTTGCAGCGAGCCTTTCCAGAGCCGCCTTCTTGTTTTTGGATATCCGTTCAAGTTGCGCAGGACTCAGGGACAGTGGTGATGTAACATCGTCGCGCTCCAACTTTTGTTTTTTCTCCTGAGACAATATTTTAATATATTTGGTTGAACTCAGTGTTCGCTTGACAAAAAGACCGGACATTTGTACATTTAAAAACCTAAGGCAAACTATGTTGGAAAACATTGCTTATAGGATGTTTTCTCAAAATGCATCGGAGTTTTGATGCCAATTTAAAGCGTAAATTACATGCAAATGATACGATAATATTTAGCCATTTACCACGTGGTGCATTCGCGGTCATAATTCAAGAAAATCAGTTAACTTAAATACAACCAAGTTAAACTAACAGACGTGATATTGACGTTAAATTATTTCGTTTTCACTGACTCAACACATTTTCGCACTAAGTTGTTTGAAATAATCCGCACTCTACACTAGTAGAGTTTGTTTAGGCAAGTGACGTAAAACTACTTCCGGATTTGTGTAAATTTTAGCGGGAAGGATAAAATAGCGAGGTTTCAATCAGAGCCTATTCTATTTTGCTAAATAAATGACAACATGTTCAACAGATAAATAAAACACAGCCACTTTCATTCATAATTCCTGCGAAATGTGTAGGCATATCCAGTCACGTCAGAATAAAGCCTATTTTACTCACATGATCTGTTGCATCCCCTAGGCATGTAAGTATCTCGTCCAGATTTCTTTTTTTGGATACTGGCGAAAAAAACGAGGTGATACTTTTCTGTCCAATCATTTCCACAAATAAAATGATTATTTAAACGAAACAAACTTTAAAAGAACGATACTCTGCGTGATAGTGTTTGAAGGGCTGCTGTACACTACACTACACTACACTACACTCCCGCCAGCTGGACGTCTGTGACGTAGATTACGTGAGGGCGTAACATGTGACAAGATAATGGTTGTTACACTGAAAACTTAAATGTTACTTTTGTGACGGCACACTTTATGTTAAATATAGATGGAAAAAAGCTCTGTAACGATTGAACTTTTTTTTTTGTGAAGTTGTTTGCCAAAACATTTGGAACCTACCTAGTTATGTTCCTCTCAGGGGGGAAATCTGAATAAAAATTCTAATATTTTTCTTTATTGCAACTCAAATTCTAATATTCAGTTTGCTCTTGGTATATACATAACTGCACATTTTTAGGTGAGAATCTATACTGTCAGTTCTTTTGGTAGACAATAAATATGTCCACAATGGGGACAAAAAAATAAACAAATAAAAATAAAAATAAAAATAAATAAAATGTCAAAAACTACGTTTAATGTTTAGCCTCATATAAATGTTTTTTTCTAGCTTTTGTATTATTATTTATTTATGTTGCTCTTATTGTAAGCCTATATCGGTGTAGTTAGTATAATGTAGCCTAAGTTGATTTTGGCATAAATAATAATAAAAAATGCATGATGTTGGATGGCTATCATGTTTTTGCACCTTTTATTTTGTTATGTAACTTTTTATATATGTTACTATTATTAATATAGCATAATAATTATGGTTATAATTTCTTTGATAAGAGATAATAATAGCACAACCAAATAGGAAAGAGATACCTAATAACGAATAAAAGGGAAGAGAGATAGCGCTGCACCGTCACGTGAAAGAACCAGGAAAGAACCCCACAATGGACACAAGACAATATCGTATGAAAAGTAAAAGAGAGACATGTAAATATAACCACAGCGACACTGTGTGGTCACTGGTGAAACAAACATCAGCAAAACCCGTAACCAAATGATCTTCTTATCTCCCAACAAAGTTTAATTGTTTTCTCAAATGTGATCATAATTGTCATACAGGCCTATTGAAGTTGTAGGCTAACATATACTTTTTTTCTCACACACACACAATACATTTACATACTTGTTCACTCCCAATGTTGTCCAAATATTGAGCAGCACGTACAGGAGAAAATGTTTTACTATTTTGAACGACTGTAAGGCTAACAAAAATAGCCTTTTTCACATAAACTTAAAATGGAACAAAAATAGATAGCCTAGTGTTCAAAGCGGAAATGAAAATTATTTAGCACTTCTGTTAGATGTTATTAGAAAATAAAAGACTACAATTATAACTCATTAAAATAATTAAATATTAATCTATACATATAAAAAAAATGTGTAGCGTAGCCTACTCAAGCCACTTGGTTTGATATTCTACAGGCTATTTATAATTCAGGTGTGGTTTAAATAGGCTAATTTCCTTCTGTAAAAATGAAAGAAAGAAAAAACACTAATAATACAAATACATAAAACAGGCAGTCCCTTAAGAAAAACAGTAAAGCGAGAAGCAATAATCAGAAGGCAATGTTGAAGGTATAAATGTGTTAAACAAACAAACAAAAATAAAAACACCCCAAAATTAAACGCTTAACATGAATAAAACACTTCAAAATTATTCAGTTCTAAACTAAACTTTTGAGTAAATTTTATGCGTTTGGGTGTCTGCATTGTTGTTTGTGGTGGTGGTGTTTTATCCTCTGAAAAAAAAAAAAAAAAAAAAAGCTTCTTTCAGAGCTGACGTCCTCGTGCTGGTGCTTTCTGATGTTGTCCGTCAGTAGCCTGTCCGATAGTTCATTTCCCTGGTGTGTTTGTGTTTCAGCAGTAGCCTAATAGGCTGTACTTGTCGCTGTCAATAGGCTTTTGATATCAAAGCGTCTGAAATGGCCTATGTGTATTCTACATGTATTGGGCTATATTATATAACAGAAGGGGTCAGATTTTTTTGTGAAGTTTGCCTTAAAATCGAATTTAATTGAAATTATCGGAAAGAGATCATCTTTACCCAAACTGTTGCACATAGGCATATTAGCCTAAATTTAGGTGGTAAAAAAAAAAAGACTTTTGACCTGAACGTGATGGAGCCTCATGCCGACAAAGTTCAAAAACGCACAGATTATTAAAGTAATCTCTGGTTTAGATTACTGTTCATTCGTCGTAGGCTACACTGCTCTTAATCCGAACAAGTAATATCATCCAGATAATAATATGTCCCTGGATATTACAAAACGCGTCAAGAATAGGTACTGTAAGATAGATAGATAGATAGATAGATAGATAGATAGATAGATAGATAGATAGATAGATAGATAGATAGATAGATAGATAGATAGATAGATAGATAGATAGATAGATAGATAGATAGATAGATAGATAGATAGAAATGGGTTCTGCTGTTTAATGTTTAACTAAAATCAAAAGTGCATGCTCTTCACAACTTTTTTTTATCATTTTGAACTTAATTTCGAATTTGAACTGAATTATTGATGTAGATAAATTTAGCAGAAATCACTTTTTTCCCACAATTATTCCCGTTTTATTGTAGGTGTTCATCTTCACGAATTTGAGGGATCTCTTATTTTGTACGCTGTTTTATAGCTAATTGCTTTGTTTAGGCTATTTCTTGTTGCTACCGCGTAATTATTTAAAATGTTCCACATAATTTTATTAATTTTATTTTATATAATATTTATATAAAAGTGCATTGAAACAACTTGATCGAACACCTCCAACATTTTCTGTGAACATATCTTCGACATCCTTTCATGTGAGACAGAAACAGGCAGGTGAAGTGTGTGGTTATTTGCCTGATAAAAGATCTGATAGACAGCTGCGCCCATCAGACAGAATCTGAATCTCTGCTTTCCTGTCGACGCGGCAGATAGGAGATGGCTATACGAAGTTGCCAGACATGTAGAAGGATTATCTTAGTGCGGGTGGGGGATCAAAGTTGAAAGCTTTTTTTATTCTTCTTCTATGATTTAAACTGTCGCTGTGCCAGCGACGACACCTTGAAGTGCGATATGAGCGTATGGGTGTGAAAAGGGACGAGTATAAAGTATGTGGGTTTAAATGCTCTATGAAACACATCAGCGTTGTACTTGGGTCAGGATTGGAGATTCGGGAGAGATTGCGCTTCACTAAACTTCTGTTTCAGAATTAAGGACTATGGCATTATTTTATGATCAATCGTTCGACTTGGTTAAAAAAATAAGCGTGGAGACAGAAAGAGATTTTATCTTCAACACAAACATGGTCCAGATTACAGGTGAGAATATATCGTTTGAACACGTTATGCATGTTGGATTGATTAAGGCTAAATTGGATAATGGAATTCTCATTCGTTTTATTATAAATTGTTCTTATCTTTATTTTCGCCTATTTATATTTTAAAAACGAATCTAAAAATAACGTTCTATATAAGAACTTTTACGACAAAAAATCTTGTAAAACATTTTTTACTATTCTAGTCGATATTTAGTCGGTCCTATTCCCACTGTGTGTGTATTTTCTGACAACATTTTTCTAACTTTGATCTTTAGGTGTAACAACCAAGCATTCGTTGCCTTCTCCCGAACTCGAAAAAACTTACCATGCTGAGGGGCAAAGAAAAAGAAAGAGGACGATTTTTAGCCGCGCTCAATTGTCAGAATTAGAGCGCGCTTTCATGATTACGCCATATCCAGACATCACTCTGCGCGAACGACTGGCTGCACTCACATTACTTCCAGAAAGCAAAATCCAGGTAAAGACTAGAGAATATGTGTATTTTTATTATATTATTTTGTCTTGATTTTATATTTTATTCCTTACATTTATTCCTATTCCTTTGCAGGTGTGGTTCCAAAACAGACGAGCTCGATGTATGAAAAGCAAGAAACTGACTACACCAGTTAGGAGAAGTCCAGGCAGGGAAGTGAGTTCTAACTCTATACCTGTAGCAGCTTTTCCACCGACCCATCTTGATTTAAACCCAGAACAAAATTCTGGCTTTCCAGAACAAAGAGAAAGACCAGAGGCCAACAGAGGCCTGCGTCACCATCAGGAAAGCCTTAAACCAGTTCTGAGTCCCTGGTCTCAAAACCTTCCGCACCCAATGCCACCCCCTCCAGACATTTCTCCAGACCTACCTGGAGTTCTACAGTGGGGCAACAGACACTCTGAAACACCTGGAGTGTCATCTTTTTCCAATTGCCCATCAGACAGGTTGGCTCAATATTCATTCCAAAACCAGTCAACCAGTCACTGGCAGATTAACTGCTTTTCATCTCACCCTGACAGTTTTTTTGGACATCAGTTGAAATCTTACTGTACTGCCAATCAGGCCATATATTCTTCCATCTCTGTGGACCAAGTGATTCCTACACATCAAACCAGTTTGGAGGAGGCACTACAGAGACAAACTCTTGCACATTACCCTCAGACCTCATTGGGAGATATCTCTGACCTCATATACAAAGCAGCTGTAGTTACCAATCTGGAAGACTGCTAGAACAGTAGTTAATAGCTTACACTTTATTTATTGTTACATAAACACTATTGTAAAATAATCTCTCTGGGGAACCAATTGATGTGTCATTAAGGTTGTTAATATGTGTTACTAAAACATGTTTCCTTCCTTCCTTTTTTTGATATCATGAAACTCTATTTAAGGGTTGTCCAAATAGATTGTGAAAATGTTGCTATTATTGTTATAGTTTGTCAACTGCAAAAAAAAAAAAGGTTGTTCCTTGTTTGTTTTTGATTTAATAACATAATTTTGGTTTTGGAGAGTATGTCTTTCGGTGGGTGTAAAGGGAAAAGTTTCCTCTGTATTCTATTAGTAGTAAGATGTTCACATGGTGTGCATTGATATTTATGTAAATTAATCACTAACTAATCTATTTATTTACATTCATTGTTTACACAATCAAAATTATTTAGCCGATTAAAGGTATCTTTCTAATAAAAAAACTTTATGTGTGGCATTACATTTGTATTAAAAAGAATTTGACAATACCAATTTTTCATAAGAAAGCATATTTGTTTGCAAAAGAACTATTAACTAATACACAAATGTACTAATGTACTAATACACAAATCAGTTTCAACTAATCTTTTATTCATAACATCAAAAGCATTGAGGGTTTTAATATGGAATAATCCCCTACAATATAAAATATGTTGCAGTAGCAGGATACAGTAATGAAATCTAAATTACACCTCACCAGAACAAAAACAAAACCTGAGAATATACAATAAATGGAAAAACAAAACAATAAATGAAAGATAAAACAATTTAAAACCTCAGGGCTCATTGTTTTATCAGCTTATGGGTCTTAGATTACATTTGGATTTGAAGATCCAAACAGAATATTACTATCAAAGTAATTATGGTGAAAATAGCAGGGACCTCCCAGGTTTCCACTGACCTACTGGACACTGATCTTTATGTATCATAATCATCTCCACAGCAAAATAATCTTCAAATAAAGTATAATAAATTCTCATAATCCGAGTGTCAAATCTACAGTCATACTCTGTTTTGTGTGTCAGCTTGTATGTGTGTGTTCCTGATGTAGCTACATCCTTTAATCCAGGGGATGATATTGAAGGGATAAATGCTTATTTTGTCAGAACCAAAACAGGAAATATAATAATAATCATATACAGGCTGATCAATACACAGTGTTAGGTGATCTATCTATCTACCTGTCTACCTATCTGTATAATTCTTTAACTCCTTCAAGCCATTTCTCCTCTAGTTGTACATGCACTCACTCAATTAACATATCCCCTCACACTGGTGTTTCCCCTTAGCATTTAGACAGGCTCGTATAACCCCACTACTTAAGAAATCCACCCTTAAACCATCTTTTTTAGAGAACTACAGACTGATTTCCCTTCATTTCATTGCAAAAACACTTGAACGAGCTGTGTTCAACCACACACTAAAAAAATGTTGGGTTAAAAATAACCCAACAACTAACCCAACTATGGGTTAGCATAGCACCTTCCCAACTGTGGGTTATTTTAACCCAATGATTGGGTTAAAACCCAGCTGGGTTAAAAATAAACAAACAGTTGGGTTAACTATTTACTTTTATTCATGAGATTATTTTAATGAATAAAATACATACAATATTTTAATGTTTTCAAATACAGATGGTTTATTTAAGTAGAAAAACAATAAATCTGTTTTAAAAACAGTTTTTAATTTTTAAATGACAAATGTACTCCATATTGGTGAGCCTAGTATTTAATATAAATATGCATAATTAATTGCATGAATTCAAAATACATCAGTGAACATTTAGAACACATGGCAAATAAATGTTGAAGTAAAAATATATAAAAAAAACAAACATTAAATTCAAAACAAATATATACATACAATATACATAAATAAAAATACACGGTGAATTCAAAACACAAATATGCCGAAACAGCACAAATATTCATAAAAAGTGCATATCCCGTATAAAAGATGCAAAACAAATGTGCATATACAGTACACCAAAAAAAAGGTGCACATATGGTTTACCAAATTAAAAACCCACACAGGTGCACATATAATATACATTTAAAACACAGATGTGCACATACAGAAATATACAACCTTAACATTTGTGCAAATACGGTATAAAAAATTTAAATCACAAATGTACATATTCAGTATACCAATTCAAAAACTACACAAATGTGTAAACCAAGGACATACCTTTATAATACTTTAATAAATAAATATATCCTTAATAAAAAAAGGCTACAGTTTACACCATATGCATTGTTATAAACGCCTTAAAATTATAGTTCACCCAAAAATGAAAATTCTGTTATAAATTACTCACCATCATGTCATTCCAAACCCATTAAGACCTCTGTTCATCTTCAGGGTACAAATTAAGGTATTTTTGATGGAATCTGACAGCTCTCTGACCCTCCCATCAACAGCAAGGGTCCATACACGGCCAACATCAAGAAACAAGGCAAGAAACAAAGCAAGGAGATTGGTAAAATAATGAATGTGTCATCAGGGATTCGACTGTAATATTAAGCTATGAAAATACTTTTTGTGTGAAAAAAAAAAAATATATATATATATATATATACTTTATTCAATAATTCTTCTCCTCTGGGTCACCCAAGCGCCATTTTGGAAAGTACCCACTAAACGCAAACAGCTTATTATGTTCTGTGTCAGCTGCACTATGCGGATCATTTTACATATTATTTTACCAATTTCCTTGCTACGTTTCTGGACATTGATCGTGGTAGTACCCTTGCTGTCTACGGGAGGATCAGAGAGCTGTCAGAATGCATCAAAAATATCTTAATTTGTGTTCTGAAAATGAACGGTCTTACAGGTTTGGAACGACATGAGGGTGAGCAATCAATGACAGAATTTTCATTTTTTGGTGAACTAACCCTTTAATGTGTTTTGGCTACTGGATCTACTGATGATCAATAACACTGAATACAAAGTTTTTTAGGAGGCAACTCCACCAGGAGTATTATAGACTGCGTGATGCAAGAACTCCCAAATAAGAGCAGAGATCTTTGGGTAGTTTATGTCATAGATGTAGAACATTTTGAAGCATTCATTCATTGCTTGAAATAAGGTCTCCTTTTCAGCTGCCTCTCCATTGAAAATGATGAAAACTTGGGAGGAATTTCCTTTGTCTCCAAACACCAAGACATGTGGATCCAGACTTGTCTCGTGGTTGAGGTAGTGCACCATTAGTACCAACCCTGAAAGAATAAGTAAACCTTAGTTGGCATATATGGTAAACACAATATTCTCGTCGCTTCATAACATTAAGTTTAAACCACTGTAGTCATGTTGACTATTTTATGGGTTTGGGATAACATTAAGGTAAGTAACTTAATGAAAGAAATGCCATTTTTGGGTGAACAGACCCTTTTATGCTTTGATCTTTTGAGCAAGTTACAGGCAACTGTGGCAAATAACTAATTTTTGGTGGTGGAAGGAGAAAAAAGTATTGGGAGAAACCAGGCTACACCAGATGAGGCAGTTCATTATCATTAACCAACAAGTTGATGATTTGAAAAAAAAAAAAAAAAAAAAAAAAAAAAAATATATATATATATATATCACTAAATTAAATAATTACCGTACCTTGATATGTTGCTATTAAATTGCAGAGGTTCCGCTGTTGTAATCTTTCCCTTTCATTTTTTTTTACCTTAAAGGGTTAGTTAACCCAGATAGCAACATTATGTAATTAATAACTTACCCTCATGTTGTTTCAAACCCGTAAGACCTCCGTTTATCTTTGGAACACAGTTTAAGATATTTTAGATTTAGTCCGAGAGCTCTCAGTCCCTCCATTGGAGCTGTGTGTACGGTATACTGTCCATGTCCAGAAAGGTAAGAAAAACATCATCAAAGTAGTCCATGTGACATCAGAGGGTCAGTTAGAATTTTTTGAAGCATCGAAAATACATTTTGGTCCAGAAATTGCAAAAACGACGACTTTATTCAGCATTGTCTTCTCTTCTGTGTCTGTTGTGTGAGAGAGTTCAAAACAAAGCAGTCTGGATATCCGGTTCGCGAACGAATCATTCAGTTCATCAAATCGAACTGAATCGTTTTAAACAGTTCGCATCTCTAATACGCATTAATCCACAAATGACTTAAGCTGTTAACTTTTTTAATGTGGCTGACACTCCCTCTGAGTTCAAACAAACCAATATCCCGGAGTAATGCATGTACTCAAACAGTACACTGACTGAACTGCTGTGAAGAGAGAACTGAAGATGAGCACCGAGCCGAGCCAGATAAGAAGAATAGAGGAGGTGATGATACTGTGCATGTGTGATTTAGCGTGAAGCAGACTGACACACAGAGCGCATGAACCGAACTGATTCTTTTGGTGATTGATTCTGAACTGATTCTGTGCTAGTGTTATGAGCACGGGTAAACCGAAGGTTTGAATCAAGGGCAATCATAGCAAATGACGCCATTACGTCGAGCGGCAAAAGAACCGGTGAACCGTTTTCTTCAACCGGTTTATTGAATCAAACTGTCCGAAAGAACTACTGGTGATCCAAAAACCGATGCAACCGGTTCTTGACTCGTGAACGAGTCAGTCTTTTGTTCGTTATCTGGCTCGGCTCGGTGTTAATCTTCAGTTCTCTCTTCAGTTCTCAGTTATATACATCATAAAATTATATTAACAGTTACTTACCTTTCATAATCATGCAGGCTGCCGCTGATGTCCGCTGAGTCATTGACTGGACCATTAAAATTTGAACCGGAGTGAAGCAGGAAACATATTTAACCCAACAGCTGGGTTATAACTAAAAATAACCCAATGATGAAAAAAAATGACCCAACAAATTTTAAAAAACCCAACACAGTGACCCACAGTGACCCAATATATGCAACCCAACGGTTGGGTTAAAAAAAACAACTCAACGTTTTTTACTGTGCAAGTTTCTGCCTTTCTCACACAGAACAACCTCCTCGACAGCAACCAGTCTGATTTCAGAAGTGGTCATTCATCCGAGTCTTGCTCTCAGTTCGATTCATTTCAATTCAAGTTTATTTGTATAGTGCTTTTCACGATACCAATTGTTGCAAAGCAGCTTTACAGAAAATATTAAGTTTCTACATTTAGGAGTAGATTCCCAGCCGGCACATGACCGACCTTCAACGTTGAAATATGGTTGAAATAAGGTCATTTGTGGTTTCAACGTTGAAACAACGTTGATTCAACGTTTAAAGATGAACAGTTGAAAAACTTCCAGCACATGACCAACTTTCAACATTGAAATATGATTGAAATAAGGTCAGTTGTTTTAACGAAACAACATTTAAAATGTTTAAAGCTAAATGGTTGAAAAAGGTTAAAAAACTTTTTAATTATTTATATTAAATTATTTAAGATTATTATTATTTTAATAAGATTTAAAAATATTTTAGTCATGATACCTATTCCAAAATCTAAAGGTATATGTTAAATATTATCACCATTAACAACAATAAAACAAAATACATTTCGCTGCTTTATCACACTGAAACAACTCCTATTGGTAGTTTTATTTTATTACTTTGATCATGATTGGTTAATCTGGCTGTCATTCAGGAAACTGGACAATGAATCGGTTCGCGCCTTTCTACATTTAAAAATATGACCGTTACTGTCGTCTTTCTGTGAGTGAGGCGGCTAACTGTGAGCTCTGAGCTGCTGCTCGTTATAACTGACTGCTCGGTCGGTCCCGAATTATTTAATATTTGCCGGTTAATTTTTTTTATTTTGAGCAAATTTGAGTCGTGACATGTCAAAGGAGAACAAAAACTGAACACAAGAAGGGTCAGATGTGTTCTGCGAGGTCCTGCAAACATACTGGCAAAATGAGGTAAGAAAATCACTATCTTTATTATCTTTTGAAAATAGTAAAGTAAGTTATAAGCAGAGTTTACAAATAGCTTAAAGGACATTTAACCTGCAGAAGATAAATAAATACCCGTGTGTATTTTTGCATTGCTTTATCACAGATGATCCAGTTAGATGCTCACCTAATATGTTGCTGGTAAGTTATGTGTTAATGTCTTTCTTTTAGAGATTTTTCCACATTTTCCTGATATGAATCCCATGCATTAGGTGTGTTATATATGTTTTTATTCTAATAATAGTTTCAAAGTGTTTTCTGAAACATATAAGTGCAAATTTCGGTACAATTTAAACGAATTAATGAAAATTAATTTAAAAATTAATTAGGATTGTTTAAAGCAGTGGTTCTCAGTGTCAGGCCTCTCTCTAGTGGTTACGCAGGTGAATCAATTCAATTCAATTCAGTTTATTTGCCAGACTCATGTCCAAAAGCCACGCAAGACAGGACAGATAAAAACAAACAAAACAAACAAACAATAAGAATAAAAAGCAAATACAATAATTAAAATACATACAGACATTTCAGGCAATGCACTCTCAGTCTGGATGTGTACCTGGAGCAACTCACTAAGGGATTTGAGAGTGCCACCATGATACTGTTAGTAGACTCATCCAGATGTTGCATAAACTTAAACATCAAATTTCTTAAAAGTGCTTTCAGTGTGGTTACTCCTACAGATACAAACATCTGACTAGCACTCCCTCCTCTGGGAACCTTGAGTAAAATTCTCATTGCATCATTGTAGGCAACTTGTATCAACCATAATCAGAGCATATATTAAGAAGCTCCTGCTGCCCAGCACTACTCGGACTAAAAGTAACAAGGTCATCTGCATATGTGACATCCTAAAATGTCAATTTTGTGGTTCTGATTGAAATCATTTTCTTTCCTTTAATTTGCTCATTTTAATAGAGCATTGTGTTGGGTCTGTGAGATCGGGACTTTTATTTTAAAAAGTGAAACGAGGACTGGGACTTTTATTCTAAAAAGTGAACTGATACAGGAGCTGTATTGCGCAGGCGCACTCACAGTTGCTGGAGATTATGTGCGACGCATACACGTTTGCTCCTGTCTCTTCAAGTTTTCCTGTTTTCACAGGACTTTCTAATCTGTAAACAAGGCTTTCTTCACGGGGCCTGTAACAGATTTGTGGGGGCTCGTCCGGGATGGACTCCTGATGCCCAGAGAAGTCGATCCATAAAAACTGATCCTGAGGACCAACATAACGTGGGCGCTGATGTGGTGATCCAAAAGACAAGGGCACGTCAGTGAGAAAGGGGGTTCCGAGAGCTGGATACTGTGAGAGTGGCTTGAGGGGCTGTGGAAAAGAGGTCATCATGGCTGATCGGGTACGCAAGGGCCTGGTGTGGGACATCAGGAAAAGGCTGCTCAACCTGTCAGCTGTTGAACTGTTTCAAGTTGCCAAAAGCATCGGTCCAGTACCAGGAAGGGACTTATCTGAACTTGACGTGGAAGATCAAGAGGGCTCTCTTGAATACATCAATGCTTTCATGTACAGCACCAACCTGTTAGAATCGGAGGACAGAGGTATGACTGAACTTTTGGTTTTGCAAGGGACTGTGGAGGCTGTTAGACAAGAGCATGGTGCTCCAGTGTCTGATCATCATCATGGTGAGGTTGAGAGTAATGTCGATGTTGATGTAAATGTAAACCCTGCACCCACTTTATATACACGCACCTCTACAGGCCACATGATCACTGCAGACACTGTACATTTAGAATCACCTAACACTACAACTGACCTGGGGAGAGCTGGAGGGTTAGATACAGGCCCTAGCACCAATCCTCCTGTCATGCATTCAGATTTCGAAGAGCTGAGCAGGAAGCTCCTTCAGTATCTTACACCACATACACAGCATTCCACTGCTAACCCACCTGTGATATACAGTGACACACCTTTGGCTAGTAATAATGTTGAACGTACCTCACAGGGTTTCACTGAGAAGGTGGTCTCTTTACGAGATCTCTCCTGCCTGCAACGTCGTGAATTTAAGATACAAGGGGGACAAATTGGCGACTATGCATCTGATATCACATATGCCAGTGTGTGCCGACAAATCGACGATGGAGTCAAAGAGAATTTCAGTGAAGCTGAACTGGTCAGGGGAATATTGCGTGTAATTAAACCAGGTAACTTCAAAGAAATGATTATGAATAAGGAAGATATGACAGTGGAAGAGCTTAAGAGGTTCCTTCAGTCACACCTAGGGGACAAAAGTAGCACAGAGTTATTTCAGGAACTAATGTGTGCAAAACAGATGGAGACTGAAACTCCACAACAGTTTCTGTACAGGGTAATAGGCCTTAAGCAGAAAATACTCTTTGCTATCAAACAGTCTAACACGGATGTGAGGTACAGCCCAGCCACAATCCAAGACGTGTTTCTCCATACTGTATATCAGGGCCTGGGGCACAAGTATAAAGATGTTAGGAGTGAGCTCAAACCCCTGCTGGCTGATCACAGTATCACAGATGAGGCAATCGTAAGAAATGTGATGAAAATCACTAATGATGAAAATGAGCGAGCGCGAAGATTGGGACCGATAACTCGGCCCAAGCAAAGCACTGCAAGCTGTGCCCAACTCGAAAGTGATCCAAACAAAGGGGTAAAAGAGACACCTGGTCAGAAAAGTAGGAGTGATCCAATTATAGAACTTACTGCTCGTATTGACGCACTTACCAGTATGGTAAACTCCATGCGACAGTCAACACTGAGGCCACAACCTGAACACACCTGTCAATGTTTTGTTAGAGGTCACCCTCCACAGCAAAGGGCGAGACTCCGTGGTTGCCCCAGATGTGTCGAAGCGGGACAACAGAGCTGCGTTCATTGTTTTCTCTGTGGCGAAGAGGGGCACCAGGCTCGAGGATGTCCTGGGAAGCAAAGACTGCAGGGAAACGGGAAACGGTCACTGCCAAGGGACGACCAGTGACCAAACTCTCTATGTCCCAAAGCACTGAGGACCCCATTTCAGGAATTGAACCTCACTCTGTAAAGCTTAAACCCACAAGAACCTCTCCCTGTTGTAAGAATCAAACCCTCAGTGCCAAAGAAATGTATCAGGGTGTGGCTGGTCCATTGCCGTCTGGAACTAAGAAAGAAACTATTATCAAGTTGATAGGAAAGAAGGCGCTGGCCCAGTGTAATCTCAATGGCCTCGCGGTCACCGCATTGCTTGATACCGGGGCTCAAGTAAGCATGATTGATCGAACATGGAAGGACAAATACTTACCCACTGTAGAAGTAAGGCCTCTTGTGGAGCTCATGGGAATGACAGAGAAGTTAGAAGTGTATGCCGTCAATGGAGATCTAATACCCTTTGACGGGTGGGCTGTAATAACTGTCAACTTACAAGGGAACGACAACCCTGACCTCTCAATTAATGTTCCTTTTCTGGTGAGCCACATCCCAATTGAGAGGCCGCTGCTCGGCTTTAATGTGGTGGAAGAACTAATTCAGGGCCAACCAGAGCGTCTAGTTCCTACTTTAGTTTCATTGCTCTCCAGTGCAATAGCAGTATCAAGTGAGCAAGCCCAGACCCTGGTTAGTTTTGTACAGACGCCCGAGCACAGCGGACAGTGGGGGCGGTTGAGAATAAATCGAGATGGCGTTTTGATACCAGCAGGTCAGGTAGCTTGGGTAAAGTGCAGAGTGCCACCCAAAATGGATCAGTCCGGCACAGCAGCCTTGTTTGAGCCAGATGAGGACAATGTGCAGTTGGAGCAGTTGGACATAGGTGAAGGTCTTTTGGAAGTCAAGAGCTCAGGAAGCCCATACTTTGCAGTCCCTATCGGCAACCACTCTACATGCGACATTACCTTACCTCGCAACACAATCCTAGGGTACGTCCATCCTGTTGAAACGGTATTGGAAGCGGACAGATCCAGTGGGACAAAGGCAAGTGGGACGATTCATGAGGCATCGGTGGCAGCGGTGGATGAAAGCTCGACATTGTGGCACCCACCTGTTGATCTTAGCCATCTGAGTGAGGATCAGCAAGCAGTGGTTAGGCAAATGCTGAACGAGGAGTCTTCATCCTTTGCCAGGGATGGAAATGATGTTGGCTGCATCCCGAGTCTCCAAATGTCCATCAACCTCAAAGATGACATACCAGTACAACGTGCCTACTCCTCAATACCCAAGCCTTTGTTCAAAGAAGTCAAGGACTATATCCAAGACCTCCTGGCAAAAGGGTGGATTGTAAAATCTAAGTCCCCTTACTCCGCCCCTGTAGTCTGTGTTCGAAAAAAAGATGGCTCACTACGCTTGTGTGTAGACTATCGCCTCCTCAATAAGAAGACTGTACCGGACAGGCACCCTTTGCCGAGGATTCAAGACCTGATTGACACCCTGGGAGGGTATTCTTGGTTTAGCATCCTTGACCAAGGAAAAGCGTACCACCAGGGCTTCATAGCCGAGGGTTCTAGACACATGACCGCCTTCATCACTCCATGGGGCCTATATGAGTGGTTGAGAATCCCATTCGGGCTGTCCAATGCACCTGCGGCATTCCAGCGCAGTATGGAGGGGATGCTGGACGATCTCAGAGATGAGTGCTGTGCCCCATATCTTGATGACGTGTTGTGTTATGCCCGGTCATTTGAGGAACATGTAGGAGTAATCCGAAAAGTTCTTCAGACTCTTAGGCGCCACGGAGTAAAACTTAGGCCTGAGAAGTGTGAACTCTTCCGCCATGAAGTCCGGTACGTGGGTCGCCTAGTGTCAGCCGAAGGAGTGAGGATAGATCCTCGTGATCTTGAAGCAGTGACTTCACTCAAGAGTAACAAACCTCAAACCGTAGGAGAGGTGAGGAGACTCCTTGGATTCCTCGGATACTATCGCCCATTCCTACAAGACTTTTCACGTGTGGCCAAACCAATCTACGAATTGCTCCAGACTCAGCCGGGAGCAACAATGCATCAGTACAGTCAAAGGAAGAGAAAGTGTCCCCAGATGCCCTCTCGAACACCAGTAGAATGGACCTGTCAGCACCAGAAAACACTCGACCTGCTCATTGACATGCTGGTAAATCCCCCGGTCTTGGCTTACCCAGACTTCGACCTCCCATTCGTGCTACACACTGATGCATCAGAAAGGGGACTCGGGGCTATCCTTTATCAGCACCAGAATGGAGGGCTGCGGGTCATTGCCTATGGTTCTAGGACCCTTTCCCCAGCTGAAAAGAACTACAGACTGCATAGTGGGAAGCTGGAGTTTCTTGCATTAAAGTGGGCGGTATGCGAGAAGTTCAGAGACTATTTGTTTTACGCCCCTCACTTTATCATCTACACAGACAATAATCCCTTAACCTATGTTATGAGTACTGCAAAACTAAATGCAGTAGGCCATCGTTGGGTGGGAGAACTGTCAGATTTTCGCTTTGAAATCAAACATCGACCTGGCAAAGCGAACATTGATGCTGACACGCTATCACGCCTTCCCCTTGACATGGAGAAATATGTCACGGAGTGCACGGAGGACCTGTCGGCAGAGGTGATACGAGCGGTCTGGGATGGAACTCATGCTGCCAGGAAGAAGGATGTGGCTTGGATTGCAGCACTCAGTATGTCTCACGAAGACCTGGACCAATTATCCCCTGCCCCCTCATTGCCACCTATAAGCAAGGTCGAACTCGCCAAAGCTCAAAAGGATGATCCAGTGGTCTCTAGGATAATGGAGATGAAAGAGTCAGGTGAGGTGCCGGATGAAGACAGGAGGAGAAGTGTGACTGGTCCAGCCAGGAAACTCTTACGAGAATGGAGCAAGCTGTCTTTGGAAGATGGATGCCTGTATAGGCACGTGGCTGGAAGGAAACAGCTCGTCCTGCCGACTAAGTATAGACAACTTGCCCTGGAGTACCTGCATGATAGGATGGGACACCTAGGCCAAGAAAGAGTAATCCACTTGATGAGAGAGAGGTTCTACTGGCCACATATGAAGAGAGAAGTGGAGGAGTATATCACCAAAAGGTGTCCATGCATCAAAGCAAAAAAACCAGTCACTCATGTCCGAGCACCCATGGGATGTATAACTTCCAGCTCGCCATTGGAACTTGTCTGCATCGACTATCTGCACCTGGAACAGAGTAGGGGAGGATATGAGTATATACTAGTGGTTGTAGATCATTTCACACGATTCGCTCAAGCTTACCCTACAAGAAACAAGTCCGGACGGACAGCGGCTGAACGGTTGTTTAATGACTACATCCCTCGGTTTGGCTATCCAGGGAAACTACATCATGACCAGGGCAGAGAGTTCGAAAATGAGCTGTTCAGAAATCTCCGACAACTGGCTGGAGTGCGTCATTCAAGAACATCTCCATATCATCCTCAAGGGAACCCAGCTGAGAGATTTAACCGGACGCTCCTGCAAATGCTTCGAACAATGGCTGAGGAAGAAAAATCAAAGTGGAAAGATCACCTACCCCAGATTGTACATGCCTACAATTGCACTCGCCATGAGTCAACTGGGTATTCCCCATTCTACCTGCTGTATGGACGACATCCTCGACTTCCTATTGACTTGATCTTCGGGCTGGTTGAAGAAGACGAGGGGCAAACACCCAGAGGTTTTGCCGAACAGTGGGCTAGAAAAATGGGTGAAGCATACCAAATAGCAAGCGAGAACAGCAAGCAGGCAAGTGCACGAGGCAAAGCTCAGTATGACCTCAAAGTCAAAGGTGTAGTGCTGAGACCTGGAGACAGGGTGTTAGTCAGGAACCTCAGTGAGCGTGGAGGCCCGGGAAAACTCAGACCATACTGGGAGAAAACTATCTATGTGGTCAAAGAGCAAGTGGCTGATAACCCAGTGTATAAGGTGAGCCCTGAGAATGGAGGTAAGAAGGGAGAACGCACCTTGCATCGAAACCTGCTGTTGTTGGTAAATGATTTACCTGTGGAAACTCCTTCAGATCTTGGGAAACCTGTGAAGCAGAAGCAAAATGGACAAAAGGACAGAGAGAGACAGAGCAAGGAGCTTACTTACCACGGGGGAGAACAGACGGATTCAGACGAGGACGACACTGGAGAGTATTGGTTGAGGATTCCTTCAAGTTGGGCCGAGCCTAGAAGGGAAAATACTTACCGTCCAAGTACAGAACCAAGTCAGGAGAATCCACTGGTGGAAGTGGTGACACCAGCGTCTGCAAGTGGAGAGCAAGATCAAATACAAGTGTCACTACATGAAGGATATACTCAAAACAGTCGTTCATTGGATGAACCTGCTCACTGCTCCATACCCTCACAAAGGAGTGAAGAAGATGGTGAAATCGAGAGTCTTTGGATAAATGATACAAGGGACTATCTAGCAGAAGAAGATCCGATGATACTGAGACGATCTGCCAGAGAGAGAAAACCAAAGAGCATGTTCACATATGAGACACTTGGTCAACCCTCGATACAAACTCAGCCTGCACTCCACAGTATAGCAGCATATACACTACCATACTTACCTGGGTGGGCAACACATTATCCCCTACCACACCCCTTTCAGACTACACCTTACACTGAAATGAACACATTTACACCTTTCCCATATACAGTGCCAGTATATTGAGCAAAATAAGTGGTATTTTGAAAAAAATATTGCATTGAATTGTTTGAGTTTTTGTAACTGGAGCCTTTTTCATTTTGTCGGGGAGGATGTGACATCCTAAAATGTCAATTTTGTGGTTCTGATTGAAATCATTTTCTTTCCTTTAATTTGCTCATTTTAATAGAGCATTGTGTTGGGTCTGTGAGATCGGGACTTTTATTTTAAAAAGTGAAACGAGGACTGGGACTTTTATTCTAAAAAGTGAACTGATACAGGAGCTGTATTGCGCAGGCGCACTCACAGTTGCTGGAGATTATGTGCGACGCATACACGTTTGCTCCTGTCTCTTCAAGTTTTCCTGTTTTCACAGGACTTTCTAATCTGTAAACAAGGCTTTCTTCACGGGGCCTGTAACACATACATAAGATGATTCACCAGCATGCCACCAATCATACAGCCAGTGTTGCAACCATTAAGTCTCCTTGACAGGATACATACAGTATATGTATGTAGGGGACAAGATTCCTCCCTGCCTAACACCATTGGACACTCTAAAGGGGGCAGATATGCTACCCCCCCCCCCCCCCCATTTGATATGCATCTGCTGGTGGGCATACCAATAGGCAAGAACCCTCACAATATACCCAGGGACTCCCCTTTGCTTTAGCTTAATAAAAAGCTGTTTGTGATTCACTCGATCAAATGCTTTGGAGGCATCAATAAATCACATGAGAATAGAGGAATTTTTAGACTTATACAGATTCACTATTTCCTTAAGAGCATAAATACACATGTCTGTGCCATGGTTTGGCTTAAATCCAAACTGATTATCCAGGGAAGAGATATACCACTCACTCTATCAAGGAGGATTCTTTCCATTACCTTGGATAAAATACTGGCCAATGCTATAGGTCTATAATTATCCAGGCAGCTAACTTTTCCAGCTTTGTCCTTAATAACTGGGACAAGCAGAATAGATAACATTGAATCTGGAAGTACTATGCCATGGATCAACAAACCCGTAAAGTTGATTGCTAAGAGGGAAGCAAGCCTAAGACTGGCATTTTTCAGATGCTCTGCAGTTATTGAATCCATAGCACATGCTTTATTGTTAGGTAATTTCCATATGGCATCAAATACCTCATGTGTCAGAATACTTATTGATTCATTACTGATAGCAGAGTCCTCCACATGTGGATCATGTTTTAAACAATTAAAGAGGGAGCTATAGTGCTGTCTCCATATTTCAGCAACATTATCTTCTCCGGAGACTCCTTCAACAGTACAAGGAAGGGAAGATTTACAGTTATTGAGGGACCTCACCTCCTTCCAAAAGTCAGTAATATTGTTGCTAATCATTTTACTGGCCATAGAGTCAGCCCTCATGGCTTGTTCATTTCTTGATATAAAGCGAACAGCATACTTATATCTGGCATTGGCAAGCTTTTATTCTCAAGCTCAGGGCCCTGCCTAGGTCTCCCTGTCACAGTCTTGAATAGAGGACCCAAAAGCAGAGGTTATGCAGTACAGTTTATTGTTCAAACACTTCAATCAAGGAGACTGTCGTCAACAGACGCAGATCTGTGAAAAAAAAACTAAATGAAGATCCTTGCCGGACAGATGATAGGGACCGGAATCCAGTGCCAGATGATCAATGAGCAACAACAGTTCTCCGCCCTAGTCCGGTGCTAACAACTCGCAGACGGCAGGTGAGTGATGGTCCACAGACAGAATGTGAACTGGGCAGAGAACAAAGGTGAATCACCAACTCTTACTAACGTAACAACAGGAAAGGACGGGACAGGACAAGACAAGACTAGACTAGGGAATTCTCAAGAGAATAAATGCTGATGAGATCGTAACGAAGAAACAGAGCGTAAGCTCAACATTCAACAATAATCCGACAAAAGACAGAGCAAACAGTGACTAGAAGTAGCCGAGAGAATTAGAGAGAGAAAAGGATCAGGTGAGAGATAATCAGTGTAAGTGTTGATTCTAGTGGGAAACAGCTGCGGGAGAGGTGAGGGGGAGAAACATGAATGGGAATGATTAGAGTGTGTGCGCAGCGCGAGCGTGTGTGTAATAATCAGCTGTGTGTGTGTGTGCGCATGTGTGAATGAAGGTAAACAAACCGAAGGAAGAGACCGGTTTATGAAAGTACCCCCCCTTCAACGAGCGCCCCCTGGCACTCCCGAAGGTGAAGTCTGGCGAGAGCGATGAAAATCCTTGATGAGCGAGCGGTCCAGGACGTCCCGAGATGGAATCCAGCTTCTCTCCTCAGGACCGTAGCCCTCCCAATCGACCAGATACTGGAAACCGCGACCTCGAGGGCGAACATCAAGAAGCCTGCGGACGGTATAGATAGGAGAACCCTCAACAAGGTTAGGAGGCGGAGGGACAGGGCGGGCGGGCATCCGAATAACGGACTTTAAGCAAGACACATGAAACACGGGATGGATGCGTCGAAGACTGGGAGGAAGTTTGAGTTTGACAGTAACGGGGTTGAGAACCTTAATAATGGAAAAAGGTCCTATGTACCGAGGCGAGAGCTTACGGGAGCTGGACTGTAGAGGAAGATTAATGGTGGATAGCCAGACTCGCTGGCCGCAAATATACAACCCGAATTCCGGAAAAGTTGGGACGTTTTTTAAATTTTAATAAAATGAAAACTAAAGGAATTTCAAATCACATGAGCCAATATTTTATTCACAATAGAAAATAGATAACGTAGCAAATGTTTAAACTGAGAAATTTTACACTTTTATCCACTTAATTAGCTCATTTAAAATTTAATGCCTGCTACAGGTCTCAAAAAAGTTGGCACGGGGGCAACAAATGGCTAAAAAAGCAAGCAGTTTTGAAAAGATTCAGCTGGGAGAACATCTAGTGATTAATTAAGTTAATTGATATCAGGTCTGTAACATGATTAGCTATAAAAGCTTTGTCTTAGAGAAGCAGAGTCTCTCAGAAGTAAAGATGGGCAGAGGCTCTCCAATCTCTGAAAGACTGCGTAAAAAAATTGTGGAAAACTTTAAAAACAATGTTCCTCAACGTCAAATTGCAAAGGCTTTGCAAATCTCATCATCTACAGTGCATAACATCATCAAAAGATTCAGAGAAACTGGAGAAATCTCTGTGCATAAGGGACAAGGCCAGAGACCTTTATTGGATGCTTGTGGTCTTCGGGCTCTCAGACGACACTGCATCACTCATCGGCATGATTGTGTCAATGACATTACTAAATGGGCCCAGGAATACTTTCAGAAACCACTGTCGGTAAACACAATCCGCCGTGCCATCAGCAGATGCCAACTAAAGCTCTATCATGCAAAAAGGAAGCCATATGTGAACATGGTCCAGAAGCGCCATCGTGTCCTGTGGGCCAAGGCTCATTTAAAATGGACTATTTCAAAGTGGAATAGTGTTTTATGGTCAGACGAGTCCAAATTTGACATTCTTGTTGGAAATCACGGACGCCGTGTCCTCCGGGCTAAAGAGGAGGGAGACCTTCAGCATGTTATCAGCGTTCAGTTCAAAAGCCAGCATCTCTGATGGTATGGGGGTGCATAAGTGCATACGGTATGGGCAGCTTGCATGTTTTGGAAGGCTCTGTGAATGCTGAAAGGTATATAAAGGTTTTAGAGCAACATATGCTTCCCTCCAAACAACGTCTATTTCAGGGAAGGCCTTGTTTATTTCAGCAGGACAATGCAAAACCACATACTGCAGCTATAACAACAGCATGGCTTCGTCGTAGAAGAGTCCGGGTGCTAACCTGGCCTGCCTGCAGTCCAGATCTTTCACCTATAGAGAACATTTGGCGCATCATTAAACGAAAAATACGTCAAAGACGACCACGAACTCTTCAGCAGCTGGAAATCTATATAAGGCAAGAATGGGACCAAATTCCAACAGCAAAACTCCAGCAACTCATAGCCTCAATGCCCAGACGTCTTCAAACTGTTTTGAAAAGAAAAGGAGATGCTACACCATGGTAAACATGCCCCGTCCCAACTATTTTGAGACCTGTAGCAGAAATCAAAATTGAAATGAGCTCATTTTGTGCATAAAATTGTAAACTTTCTCAGTTTAAACATTTGCTATGTTATCTATGTTCTATTGTGAATAAAATATTGGCTCATGTGATTTGAAAGTCTTTTAGTTTTCATTTTATTCCAATTTAAAAAACGTCCCAACTTTTCCGGAATTCGGGTTGTATCTAGGGGCTTTAACGCGACGACGGTTGACTGCTCGGCATGAGCGAGCCTTGGTCCGACAAAGGGCAGTTCTCACCCTCCTCCATGTACGATGGCATCTCTGAATGAATGCCTCAACTGACGGAACAGAAACCCCGAGCTCCTGAGAGGGGAAGAGCGGGGGTTGATAACCGAGGCTACAATTAAATGGAGAAAGCCCCGTGGCAGATGACGGTAACGAATTATGCGCATACTCAGCCCACGGCAACTGTTCACACCAGGATGAAGGAGCCTGGAATGGTAGACTGAGGAGCATACGACCTAAAATCTGATTGGCTCGTTCGGCTTGCCCGTTAGTTTGGGGGTGATAACCTGACGACAAACTGACGGTGGCGCCGATCTGCCGGCAGAACTCCTTCCAAAATTGAGAGATAAATTGCGGCCCCCATCAGAAACAACATCTGTGGGGAGACCATGGAGTTTGAAGACATGATCTACTACCGCCTGAGCTGTCTCTTTAGCAGAGGGTAATTTGGGAAGTGGAATGAAGTGAGCGGCTTTAGAAAATCGATCCACCACTGTGAGGATGATGGTATTCCCCATGGAAGGAGGGAGACCCGTAACGAAATCTAAGGCGATATGCGACCACGTACTTAGTCTGGGCGCAGACAGGACACGCGGATACGTAACGCGAATATCACGTTCTCTAGTAGGCCACCAAAATCTTTGACGAATGACGGCGAGCGTACCCCTGACACCAGGATGAACTGAGACCTTAGACAAATGCCCCCAACGGAGAACTGCCGGACGGACAGGTTTGGGAACGAATAATAATTGCTTGGGACACTGTCGTGGAGTAATAGCGCGGTTAAGAGCCTGTTTGACTATTCGCTCAACCCCCCAAACGGTAGCCCCAACCACACACTCCCGGGGGAGAATGTTCTCCTTGGTTGAGGCATCCTCTGAGGAGCCGAACAGACGAGATAAAGCATCAGGCTTGGTGTTCTTAGAACCAGGTCTATAGGAAATTGTGAAATTGAATCGACAGAAAAAGAGCGCCCAACGAGCCTGACGAGCGTTGAGCCTCTTAGCGGATCGAATATACTCAAGATTCCTATGATCTGTCCAGACAATGAATGGCTGCGAAGAGCCCTCTAACCAATGGCGCCACTCACCCAACGCCAGAGGAATGGCCAATAACTCGCGGTTACCCACATCATAATTGCGCTCCGCGGAAGAGAGACGATGTGAATAGAATGCACACGGGTGAACCTTATCGTCCAAAGGTGAGCGCTGTGAAAGTACCGCCCCCACCCCCACATCCGACGCGTCGACCTCGACGATGAATTGTCTCTCAACATCAGGATTGATAAGAATAGGAGCGGAGGTAAATAATGTCTTCAGACGGTCGAACGCAGACTGGGTCGCCTCGGTCCAAGTGAAACTGGACTTGACCGAGGTGAGCGCAGTAAGTGGGGCAGCTACCTGACTAAAATTCTGAATAAACCGTCTATAAAAATTTGCAAAACCTAAGAAGCGCTGAAGATCGACTCGGGAATCGGGTACAGGCCAATCAATGACGGCTTGAACCTTGGAAGGGTCCATACTTATTCCCCCAGCGGAAACGACAGATCCCAGAAACGTAACTGACTGAGAATGGAATGTGCATTTCTCAGCCTTTACAAAGAGGCGGTTCTCTAAGAGACGTTGCAGGACTCGACGAACATGTTGGACTTGCACTTGGAGGGAGGGTGAGAAAATTAGTATGTCATCAAGGTATAAGGTACGTTAAGCATATCTCTCAGGACATCATTAATGAGAGCCTGAAAGACAGCGGGAGCGTTGACCAATCCGAAAGGAAGAACCCGGTATTCAAAGTGACCGAGGGGCGTGTTAAACGCGGTCTTCCATTCATCTCCCTCTTTGATTCGTACTAAATGGTACGCATTGCATAGATCTAATTTTGTGAAAAACCTCGCCCCCTGCAAGATCTCGAAGGCTGAAGACATGAGAGGCAAGGGATAGCGGTTCTTAATAGTGATATCATTCAGCCCCCGATAATCTATGCAGGGACGTAAGGAACCGTCCTTCTTTTTCACGAAAAAAAACCAGCACCAGCGGGAGAGGAGGAAGAAACGATAGTACCAGCCGCAATAGACACGGAGAGATACTTTTCTAAGGCCTCTCATTCGGGCGCAGACAAAGAATACACCCGACCGCAAGAGGAGTAGTACCAGGAAGAAGATCGATAGCGCAATAGTATGGTCGATGGGGAGGAAGAGAAGTGGCTCGGGAGCGACTGAAAACCGCTCGCAGATCGAGGTACTCCCCCGGCACTCCAGACAAATCCCCGGCCTCTTCCTGAAACACATAAACAGAGGAAACAGGAGGAATAGCAGACACTAGACAATCAACATGACACGAAAAACTCCAAGACAAGATAGAACCATTAGTCCAATTAATATGGGGATTGTGTTTAGCTAGCCATGGGTGGCCCAAAACAATAGGTGTAAAAGGGGATTGAAAAATAAAAAAAAGAAATTGTCTCTTGATGGTTCCCTGAGATGGTGAGACTCACCGGTCGGGTGGTGCGACGAACCTTAGAAATGACACTACCATCCAACGCGAGCACAGTAGTGGAATCATCAAGGTCAGTAAGAGGAATTTCATGTTCACGTGCCCATCTCTCATCAATGAAGCTTGCTTCCGAACCAGAGTCGATAAGAGCCAGGCAGGAAGCAGAAGAGGTGGTCCAGCGGAGAGTCACCGAGAGGGTAGTGCGCGTCTTGGACGAGGGGAGAAGAGTAGATGCGCTCGCCAAAACTCCCCTGGTTACTGGCGATCTCTGTCTTTTACGGAGCAGGAGGACACAAAGTGGCCATCGGAGCCACAGTAGAGACAGAGATGGTTTATTATCTGTCGCTGACGTTCAGCCGTCGAGATCCGAATACCACCCAGCTGCATAGGCTCCGTCTCATGATCGCTCCGAACAGGAACAGAGGGTGTAGGCGGAGTTACTGTTTGCTCGGTCCTCAGACCGCGAGTGCGACAACGCATCTCAAAGCGCTTGTCCAGACGGATCGCCAGCTCCACTAGCTGATCAAACTGCTCAGGAATCTTGTGTGCATAAATCTCGTCCTTAAAGTTGGAATTGAGACCCTCAAGGAGTACGGAATTCAATAGCATAATCAGCCACCGAACGTCTTCCCTGTTGAAGCACAGCGAGCTGGCGAGACGCCCCTTGACCATGGACCGAGCGGTAAACACCTTTACCATCTCCTCTTTGAACAGCTGGAAACGATTAGTCAGGTCGGAATTCATCTCCCAGACGGCGGTTCCCCACTCACGTGCCCTGCCAGATAGTAGTGAGATAACGTAGGCGATGCGTGCTCGATCCTGTGCATAGGTGGCTGGCTGCAAGGAGAACACAACCTCGCATTGAGTGAGAAAAGCACGGCATTGTGTGGGCTCACCGGCATAGCTGGGAGGATTGTTAACCCTGGGTTCAGCAGAAATCCCACGAGGAGCGGAAGCCTCAAGCTGATAGAGATGAAGACGTGCAGTTAAGTCAGCAACCTGCGCAGTCAGGCTCTCCATGGAGCGACGAGTCTCAGAGATCTCTGCATCATGCCTGCCCAGCATGACTCCCTGCAGCTCAATAGCCGCACGAAACGAAGTCTTCTGGATGACGTGCGAAATTTCCAGCTTGATATTTTCAGGTAAGACTATTAAAATGATAAAACTGAGCATTTAAACTGTTATTAATTAGCCAGTAAGGGAAAACAATACATTCGTATTGCGTGACATGATTGTTGACATGTGATAACCGTATTGCGATGTGTCTGCAAACGTTATCTAGACCATATTACGTTATTAGCCTGTCGTTACGTTAACGTTGCATGCTTTATGTGAGCATTAACGTTGCTAATAAGCATGTTTTTACGTCTGAAGCTAATGGGGGAATTTAGTTTCTAGTTAAACGCAAAGTTAAACTGTAAAAATGTAAAAACTTTTTACACTCTTACCGGCTTATTGCATATTGTGTATGCTCGATAACGCCTCACTCAAGCCATATCATAGGCCTAATGTAACCCATATTGACTTGAGAGAAATATTAAACACAAGACGTATTTTACGGCTGTTTGGAAACCTTGGGATCTTGACTAGAATGTAAAATAAAGTTCTGTGGGTTTGGATCTATTTGTCTGTCAGTCTCTCTCTCTCTCTCTATAGCTCGCTAGCTGTGTATATTTTTTATAATTTATCTATATATATATTTAGCTAGCTGTGTATCTATCTATCTATCTATCTATCTATCTATCTATCTATCTATCTATCTACTCTGCTCAAAAAAAATAAAGGGGGAATACTTAACAACACAATATAATCCACAAGTGTTCCCTTTATTTTTTTTGAGCAGTTTATATATATATAGCTAGCTAGCTCTGTATCTATCTATTTATCTATCTATCTATCTATCTATCTATCTATCTATCTATCTATCTATCTATCTATCTATCTATCTATCTATCTATCTATCTATCTATCTATCTATCTATCTTGCAATATCTAGCTATCTATTGCACCAAATATCCCTCATCTGACTGATGACATGCTTAAGGTGTCATTTGAATGTTCAGCACCAATCACTACCCAGTGTGTTGTCTGCCGAGAACATGCTGATTATAGGTGCATTGAGTGCAGCTCCACTGCAGTGTTTTGTGAGGTTTGCCTGAAGAGGACTCACAGAAATTCACTGCATCTTCCTGAAAAGTGGAACGTAAGAACAATAGCATACAGTCTTACATTGCTATTGCTATACTTGCATACAGACAGCAAACTCACAGTAATTTCAACAGATTCATTAGATACTTCAAATTGTTTTAGCACCATGCAGTATCAACTGTTAGTGTCACAAGTTTGTTGTTTTAAAAACATTAGAGCTATCCATCTTTCTTACAGAATGTTTACTATGAGCCATCCTCCCTGGGGTTATTCTTATATTTACCTGAAGGCCATGGCACCCATGCTGTGTACACAAAGGACATGAAGGTCATTGTCAGCACAGGTTTGTCATTTTACCTGATACAAAATATTAATGTATTTAATTTTATTCACAGGTTAAGGAATTTAATCCTATTACATGTGGAGTAATGATTTCCTTTAAGGAATTAATAAAATTTGTGATACAATTTAAAAAAAAAGTTGTTTGTTGATTCCAATAATTACAAACATTAAGTTATATGTGACACAATCAAGTGATTTAGTCTATAAACTAAATGTATACTTTATATACTATCATGATAGGTAAAAATGTATAGCCTGAATCCACTGTAAGTCGCTAAATGCATAAATTTAATTTAATTTATTTTATACTGATAAGGTAGTCTCTATAGTAGTACTAAGTTATGTTTTTATGTCATTTTCCTCTTTATATTTGGCAGGACGGCTCTGCACCGTTACAGTCAACATGTGTGCGTGTGAACCAGAAACTTGAACTCTGCTAAGGTATGGGCTCTGGCCAGCAACAGCCGACAAGCCCCAGACAGCCTTCTCCATCCCTCTGCTAGAGCTTTTTGTTTGTCTGTCACTGGAGTGTCAGGTTTCTGTTAAGGGTTTTTTGCAACACCCTGCGCTGGAAAAAATAACGTCACATTTGCAGAGGTAAGTCAGTTTGCAGAGGTCAGTTTGAGGTCTTGTCTGTTAAGTGAAAATTTCAGTTACTGTCATGGAAGACTGACGAGTCCATATTGACGTGAAGATGACACCTTTTTCCTTGATTGTACTACATCATTATCAAAACTAAAAGTAAACATTTATGGAACCATCTAGGATTGTACATACAAAAGTATTCTTTATATTTTCATATAAAATAACTTCTGAGTAAACCAGATGTAAGCATACGAAACAGTAATGTTTTCACTAACTTCTGCTTATACCATAGGTTAGCACACACTACAGAGCGGGGGGAATCCATATCCCATTTTAGGCATCACCACTTCCGACAAAGAAGTTTGTTTGATATTTGCCCACAATTAAATGATGGAACCATATGCCCAGCATGTCCAAAGGTTGGTTATAGTTCCAGCGTGATTCTTGTTTGATTAAACTAATGGCATAGAATTAATATCTGCAAACTTAGTTAATTTGTGTATGTAGTATTATAATAGAATAGTAATAGAATAAATGAATAAACCTAGTGCAGGTACAAAACCAGTGTTACTGTAAGTGTTTGTTTTCCAGGCGGATGGAGATATGATTGTCACATTGGATGCCAACTTTGGCCTTGTGAGGAAGCAAAGCTCCAGTACAAGTGCGGTTGATCCATTACATGGAACCCGCATGTTTGTTGATGAAAAGGATGTAGAGGAATACCTACTATCACATCTTGACAGCTCAAATCACGAGGTTAATCATTGTTGCAGAATTTCATGGCCTGAGTCCATGAAATATTAATTAAACTTGTGAAAAAAGATCAGTATTCCTCCCATAAATCTATGTTTTCCTTAAATCTTTAGGACTGCAGTAAGCTGCTCTCATTCAAGGTCTCCAACAGCTGGAAAGAAAACGACATCAAGCCACTGTGATGTTTCACCCACATGTACCAGACATTGTTCCTGCAGACAACCCCTACTTGTGTCAAGCCCTCCCCATGTCAAGCATACAGACACTGGTATACAATGATGATGGTGATAATGATGAGGATGACAATGATAACTAGGACTGTAAGCATTGGTATGAAAGGGCCTGTATTTACAAAGCTTCACAGAGTAGAAAAAGTCCCAACTGGCCTAAAATCCTCAGACTGTATATTTGAACCTGAGGTTCACAAGCACTTCATAAACTTTTTAAGTCCAAAGAAGTGGTTCTGATGTTGTTGCAGATCATATAAAC
Organism: Carassius carassius; assembly: GCF_963082965.1. NCBI lineage: Eukaryota > Metazoa > Chordata > Actinopteri > Cypriniformes > Cyprinidae > Carassius > Carassius carassius. The sequence goes on along the minus strand of NC_081759.1, from coordinate 10,906,353 downwards.
CTTTCATGGTGGTGGAGGAATATAATTACTTTACTGCATTACTTGTGCAGACATGTTGTTTTACTAGGTCTGATCTATTTTAAAGCTTAGGCACTGTATTTAAGCATACATATCACCACTAGTCTGTCTGTATGAGTACAAAATTGTGTTTACCATAATGTAATATGTTATTTACTGTAATGTATAAATGTGGTCAATGTGTGGGAGGTGTTTTGTTTTTTGTGAGCTCACCATCAAAATCCCCTTCGACTGAGTTGAAATGACAATAAATTATTGGATCTTGAATCCTCTGAAGCAACTATGAGTTTGTAAAAAAATAAAAGGGAACATACAGGTGTATTGACAGGTGTATTGTATTGACTATTGTATTGAGTTACAGCCATGTTTTCAGCCATGGTGCTCTGCACTTATTCACAGCACACTTAAAGTCAATGAAAAGTAATTAACTTAATAAATTACATACAATGAATTTACAGTCATAATCCTTATGTGACAGTGTGCCACATACAGTAGGTTCCTACATAACTGTTATTGGCTTGAAATTCTCCAGATCTAAGCCTATATAAATGAACACATTTTTTCTCTTCTTCCCATTGGCTGCTTTCATTTTATTTTCACACTCTTCGTTCAGTGAATGTATATTACATTTAGTTTTATATCTTTACCTTTTTTATTTCGTTGCCATGGTGGTTACGCTGCTATCGCTGAAACCACGTAGCTTGTATGACGTACTTCCGCCCGAAAGTATTTTATTCACAAGACACTTTTTTAAAATGATAAATTCAACATTTGTCCACAAAAAAACAACAAACAGATAACTCAACAATACGATATGTTAATATAACTTTAGCAAATTTCTCCTTCGATTCAGAGAAATACATTTTTGGTAGCAGAAGATTACGGAAGTGCATTGTGTTGTGGGCGGGGTTTGTGAGTTCTACATTTCAGCTAAAATATCTTAAATAAACAAATATATTTAGATTTTTTTAACGTAAATCATCTAGATGCAGTGTAATTAATAGTTTGGTTGTACTAGATATTTGATATATTCAGTAGATATATCTTTTTACAACCCTAATTTCCAACCCCAATTTGCAAACCAGATAAACTACAACTGCAGTGCTTGATTTGTATCAAGCTGCATTGCGTAGCTATAGGGAATTGTAATTTTTAAAAAATTCGTGTTTTTCTTAGTAAGTTGAGAGTACAATGAGGAGTTTAGGCAGATTGTAAACATATCTATGTAATCAGATTTTAAATGTCTAAATTTTAAATGGGTTCAAATTACTTTTAACCAGATTTGACAGTATCCCAAGCTGTTGACTATATTCACATCATAAATGAGGACAAGAGCTCTCTATAACAGTTGGTCCCATGTGTGTAGCCCTTTTATTGCTTAATTATAAGCCTTCAAATATGCACCAAGGTGATGTTTCAAAGGTCAGTATTTCAAAACAGGAGCCATGTGGAATCTTCATACATATGTTACTCTCCAGGTCAAGACCTTTCTAACAAATTTCTTTGTATTCATCTAGATGCAATGTAATTAATAATTTAATTAAAATATTTTATATGTTCAGTAGATATATAATTTTACAACCCTAATTTGCAAACCAGATAAACTTCAACTGTAGTGCTAATTTGTATCAAGCTGCATTGCTTACCTATAGGGAATTGTAGTTTTTAACATGTGTTTTTCTTAGAATTGGAGGTTGTAAATAGTGAGTTGAGAGTACAGTGAGGAGTTTAGGGGTATTGTAAACACATCTATCTAATCAGATTTTAAATGTTTAATTATATATAATAAATATAATTGTGACCGACAGCACTTGATATTTCTGTTGAAATTACTACCCACATCAGGCAAATGCAAACAAAAGTGGAACACACCAATCCTCCCTCACATAAACTGACAATAAACTTTATTTATCTGAATCCAAGGAGAAACAATTGATATCCTTAACACAGATAAAATGATACCCTTCACATTTTCTCTTAAATGTTTATCATTAAAATAAAAGCGTAACAGTAATTGTGAAGAAAATACTTCAGAGTGGAAGTAAGCAATGCATAGAAACCATTTAAATTTAAAATAAATAAATTGTAGTGTTCAGCTGTATATCAAAGTTTCTACAAGTACCACTAACCATCTTTTCAATATAATTTTTGCCAAGCATCTCCTAGTGACAGCAAAACTGTGAAAAATTTAAAGTTATGTGAAGCATCTAATCATAACATGAAATCATACTCTGACCCACTGTTTTGAATATTATGGTGAGGTCCTTGCTAAAACCCAGCCCTACTGAACCATTGATGAAACAGATGTATATATATATATATATATATATATATATATATATATGTAGACTCAATTCAGTACAATATAACTTTATTGGTCCACATTGATGGTGCCAACAAACAACAATAATAAATAAAAATTGGGGTGAATGAAAATAACAAAAAGATCACAATTTTCTTCTTACGTGTGAAGTGTAGTCATTACAATAAATTTGCAGCATATGTATGTATTGTGTTTGTGTGTGTGTGTGTGTTTGTATGGATGGGTTGGGGGCCGTCCACACAGTAAAAACAACCCAAACAAGTAATAAGATACATATTCAGGTTGTTTGCATGGTGTCTTGACACTGGCAATGAAGGCACATGTTCTTTTTAACGCCACATGCTGTGTGTGACCATGATTGGCACACTGTGCACTGAGACCATGAACGGCACTTCTTTCTTGTATTCTTCTTCTTATCATCAAAATGGACGCGGCAGACACAGCACAAATTGCCTCCATCTACCAGAGGAAAAACACCAATATTTTGAATATGATACTCATGACTATATTTAAAGCAACATCTCAAAGGCAGCTTGTTCATTTTTAACTGTTGCCAAAGGAATATGTGGGTATTGCACATCAATTCATCTCAGATCTTGGTGATAATCAATCATAAGATAAAAGCAGGTTTTCCTGGGTTCCATTTCAGAAAGCGGCTTTAGGAAAACTCAAATTTAATTTAAGAAATCTCATGACCACTTTGTTCTTCAGCTGCTTCCAGTTTGAGATGGTTGTATGAGTCTTTGACAATTTCTTCAATGTGAGAATATTTGATGTTGATAGCCTTGTAAACAAAAATCAGCTGGAATATTTTTTTGTAACGAACTCATTTGAAATTATGATAAAAACTAGAGATAAACAATCCAGTTGTCTAACACAATGTTCTGCTCACACCACAATTGCTGTTGATCATCTTTCCATCTAATACTTTAAGAATACCACTAATGCTTAGCAAAAAGAATCCTGTTTCCAAAGCTCTAACTTCAGCTTCTTAAAGTGCATTTTAATTTGGGCATCCCTCATCTCAGGGCTTAGGTCCGGTGCCTGCCCATGTGCCCTCAGTGCTGCTGCCTCTTGAATGTATTTTTGCTTTGCATCTTCCCCCAATGTGGCCCACCTGCCCTTAATATCATTCATTGTGCCTGAGGAAAAAATAGATGCACAGAAAACTTAACGCATTTGAATTAGCATCTCCTTTTTAAAGTAAATTCATACAACGACAATCAGTACTTGGGTTGTGAAAACCATTTATCTGTAACAACTCTGTAAAAACAAGATAACGTGTACACTCAGCATTCTTAAACTGATGAATGCAATTTGCGTGAGTGAAGTACTTCCCAAATACTATCATGAAAATCTGTTTCATGACGTTTCACGACCCTCATAAACCTTATGTCAACAAGGCCACCATGTATGAAAAGAAAAAATTTAGTATAAAAAATAAAAACAAAAATAATAAAAAAAAGTCTTTAAATCTTGTTTCTCACCTTTGTTTTTGAATATGTCCCTACAAAAAAGATTGTAAGGCGACAGCTCTCTAATGTGAACTTCGTCCTGGGCTCAGATGAAGCATTAGTCATTTGTGATCTTTTGTAATTACCAATCCAGTTCTGAAAAACAAAAAATAGCGAGAGGGTATTACACCAATTAAACCAAATGTTAACAAAACACTTCATTTATACAAGCAGTGCAGCAGAATTATATATTTATTTGACATGTTGTTTGTTAGTGTGGCACAAAAGTAAACCTTATTTCTATGACACTGGTGTCCAAACCAGTAGCTGATGCAGCTCTTGGTAATAATTCTGAACCAACTCGTGTCATTCCATCCTTAAAAAATGATTTCAGGGTTTCCTTTTGATTCCCATTAATGGGAGTTCTCTCTTGTTGAATAACAACAAAGAAAGAAATAGCTAGTCAGTAATAAATCAGTAATAAAAAAAGACAGTATTGCAGATCATACCATCGTTCTCAGACACTCTTGCCTAATGCTTCTAGATTAGTAACTGTAAGGCTTACCTCTAGGGTGACCACCTGCTAATAAGCCCAAGGGGGGAAAAGGGGTATGTTTCTGAGGGACAATGACAACCATGGGCAGACTAACTGATAGTGGTTTACCCATTTCTAGCATATACCACTTTACATGGTATATTAATAATGCCCTATTCCCCTAAACGTGTAACTGCTGATGTATGCTCATGACAGAATTGACAGATGCACTTCCACTTATGATTTATTTTAGCTATTTAATTTTATAATTTTTTTTATTACAATTTATTCACTTTAAATAAATTATAATATAAAATTATAGGATTAAAATGAATTATAGTTGCTCAACACCACAGGAACAGTAAAAAAAAAAAAAAAAAAGGTCTAAATTCACAACTCCAGAGGTTCACGGGGAGGAAGGATGGTGAACTCGCATGTTAGTAAAGGCAGGCGCATGAAAAAAAAAAGTTTGAAACAGGACACACACCTTCTCTTTTTTAATTGATGAGTTAGGTAAAGAGACATTAATGTAACACAGGCAGGCAGACAGCTAAACAGACAGACAGGCAGGCCTTTGGGTTTTATGTTTCAAGTTGAGTGTCGAGGGATATTTGGTGAGATAGATAGATAGATAGATAGATAGATAGATAGATAGATAGATAGATAGATAGATAGATAGATAGATAGATAGATATATAGATAGATGGATAGATGGATAGATAGATGCACAGCTAGCTAAATATATATATAGATAAATTATATAAATATATACACAGTTAGCTAGCTATAGAGAGAGAGAGAGAGAGAGAGAGAGAGAGAGACAGACAGACAGATAGATCCAAACCCACAGAACTTTTTTTTACATTCTAGTCAAGATCCCAAGGTTTCCAAACAGCCGTAAAATACGTCTTGTGTTTAATATTTCTCTCAAGTCAATATGGGTTACATTAGGCCTATGATATGGCTTCAGTGAGGCGTTATCGAGCATACACAATATGCAATAAGCCGGTAAGAGTGTAAAAAGTTTTTACATTTTTACAGTTTAACTTTGCGTTTAACTAGAAACTAAATTCCCCCATTAGCTTCAGACGTAAAAACATGCTTATTAGCAATGTTAATGCTCACATAAAGCATGCAACATTAACGTAACGACAGGCTAATAACGTAATATGGTCTAGATAACATTTGCAGACACATCGCAATACGGTTATCTCATGTCAACAATCATGTCACGCAATACGAGTGTATGTATTGTTTTCCCTTACTGTCTAATTAATACTAGTTTAAATGCTCAGTTTTATCATTTTAATAATCTTACCTGAAAATATCAAGCTGGAAATATCGCAACGTTGCCGCGTCATCCAGAAGACTTCTGATTACCGGTGAGCAGGAATTCTGGGATTGGATCTGGAGTCTTCTCTTGTATATTTGTGGGTGATTAACCATGTGGATGGATGATAACGGCCTTCTGAGCCTACTAGTAGGCGCAGTAGGCCCCTCCTGGCCCATTTCTATGAGCTGATAACCGCTGATAACGCCCATTTAATCGAGTGATAACATTCGAATCGGGTGGTGAAGTCATCAAGGATCCAGCTTATTCTTGAAACATTGGTAAGAAATCGTTCATCTGCTACATTACACTGTCACTTCTGGTCAAGATTCACTGACCTTTTGTGATAGGTTTTGATTGTACTTAGTTTAATAAAAATTTACTGAATTAGATTTTACTTGTTTTACTACACTGTAATGCTAGTGTTCTGATTAAAACAGTGTAACGGGGGCTCTGAAAACACTGCTTATGAATAATTTGTGAATTGTATGATTGCATCTGAATACATTAAATAAGTGTTTAATGAATAGTGTTGTCCACTTTGTTTCCAACTCCACTGTTACTGAACTGTAAAGTGAAAATATTGTGTGATTTATTTTGCATTCAGTTTTCAGTTAAATATATTTTTACAATATCAAAGTTATTGTGAAACATTGTGAACATACCTAAACTCACTGGTTAAATCTTGTGTGCTCTCCGGAAGTTTGCGCTCTGCAAGTGAACGACGCCTTGTGGTGCCATCCCAAAGAGGTTCAAAATCACTCTCACGGACCTTCTCCTGGACTGTGCCCAGCTGGTGGAATGACCACCCAATCTCAATCTGAACAGCCTTTGAATGAGTCTTTACTCATTTTCAAAAACATCTAAAGACCCATCTTTTTCGCCAGCACTTAACCAGCTAATACTAGCACTTTTCCTTCTTTTCTTGTCTTTCATATAAAAAAATAAAAAATAAAAAGAAACTTGGCTATGCGTTCTGTACTACACTAACTGAGACTTGTCATGGCACTTGTATACTGTTGTTGTTCTCTTGTTGACCTGACTGCTTCTATTGTTTTCATTTGTAAGTAGCTTTGGATAAAAGCGTCTTTTAAATGTTTATACAGGACAGTACAGAAAGCACACAAGTGGGAGAGAGTGGAGGGGACTGCGTTAGAAAGGACCTAGCGCTGGGACACTTTCAAGGATCACCCAAAGCACAACCACACTATATGCACGAGGCTGTTGTTTCTAACATTTCAGAGTCCCCTTTGGTCGAAATCTCATTTTGCATTCCCCACGGTAAAGAAGACACAGTCTGGGGGGTTCCCATTAGAACCCCCCCCCCCCCCCCCCCCCCCCCCCCTCGGGGGGGCCCTCTCTAACACTGGGCAATTGGAATTGTCCTAATCTTCCCTCCCCTTACAGCGTCCCTGGTAGAAGGTTCCCTTCTCGAACTGCACAAATGTACACATCTCTTGTCATAAGACGCATTACTAAAACATGTTTTTTACAGAAACTGTAGTTTTCCACCAAAATAAAAGATCAACTGGTTTCAGTCATAAAGGTACAAGGGTTTCTCTTGCAAGTGCCGCAAAAAATGCATTTAAATGCCAAATTATTTTACAAAAACCTTTAAATATTATTGTATTTGGATTGTTCTACTTCATGTTTTTGACAATACATCCATGCATACTCTGCATAATAAAGTTTGGGATTATTTTCATCTGTTTTATACAGTATGTTTCCAAAATAAAACTGCTGTTTTACAATTTTGAGCATGTGGTAGTTTATTGAAGTTGATTGTAAAACCATTGCTGCCAGCCATTTGATTGTTAGCCTTTATCATGTACTGTTGATCTTAATGCAAACTAGGATCTCATTGTACATAAAAATGTGTATTTATACATGGTGCCAGGTACGACGGTGAAACAACATCGTGTTATCAACGTTGATTAACTTTTCAAAATCACCTCAGTCAGCGTTAATCCAGGGTCTGCAGAACGACCGTAATTCACCCGTGATGAAGGTAAGACGATGAAACAGCGCCGTGATTTCAACAGTGAATCAACGTCGTGATTTCAACGGTGAATCAACGTCGTGATTTCAACGTTGATCCAATTTGCAAAATCGAAAGGTTTTTTCAACATTGATTCAACCATAGTACCTGAGGTTGTTTGCCAGCTGGGTTATTAGTGGTCACTATGGCAAAAAGTTACAGTAAGAATCATGCAGTTAATTACAAATTATATATAATCAAACAGACAGTGAACACTCTTAACTGCAATGATTATATGTTGTGAATAAACTTTGCGATTGTGATTAAACTTTGCAATTAAGCAAAATTAGGTAGTTTTATATGTTGTTCCAGGTTTAGCATCATCTAAGGCCTTCTGAGGGGTTGGCATCATCTATTCTCAGGATTTCAGTTATCTCAGATCTTCGTACAGGATGGATTCAGACTGAAGATTGTGTAATTTGCCTCAGGATGCAAGTACCATGGCAGAAACTGTCACGGTTCATGAATGCACCATCTCCTGCTCGTCTCATGTAACGTCATGTTGATTGGTTAATGTGGGTGTTACCGCTGATCAGCGGCAGCTGCAGCTCATTCCACCAGCCTATTTAATGCCCTGTCTTTCGTCTCTTGTTTGTCAGATCGTTGTTTGAGGTCCTCCGTGCTACATGTCTGTCTTCCACCAGCTCTACTTCGTCGTGTCTTGTTCCAGTTCGGTCACTCTTGGATAAACCAGTCATCGCCACGGATTACTCACCACCACCATCTCCACCAGCGCACTCAAACACCCCCTCACCTGTCTGTGCTGCCTTCGAGGTCCCTGCGTCACCCACCATCATCTACTTACCATTACTCTGTTCAATAAATATCCATTACTCGCAACTGCTTCCTGTCCTTACTCCCAGCCGTGACAGAACGATCTGACCCAACATGGAAGCAGTGAGTAACCCGTCATCAGCCTTGGAGGAGTTTCTCAGCGCCAGTGCTTGGAGGATGGACTCCCAGGAGAGGAATCTTAACGACACTGCTCGCGCGGTTCAGGCTTTGGTGGCGCAGGTGTCCGAGCTCACCCAGCAACTACAACTTCTACGAGTTCCCACTGCGCCGCTTACACCGCCCGTTCCTCCCACACCACCAGAGACCCCCTCCCAGCCGGAACCACGCCTCCCCATTCCGGAGACCTACTCGGGTGAGCCAAACTTTTGTAGAGCTTTCTTAACCCGATGCGATATGCATTTCTCTCTTCAACCTAGAACTTTCTCCAATGAACGAGCCAAGGTGGCATTTGTACTGACCCTGCTCACTGGGAGGGCGGCATTATGGGGAACGGCGGTGTGGGAGGATCAAGATCCATGCTGCGCCTCGTTCCAGACACTCTCCACCGAGATGAGGCGGGTATTTGATCGGGCCTTCGTCGGGAGAGAGGCGGCGAGGATGCTAGCCGAATTGCGTCAGGGTGAAAGATCCGTCTCAGACTATTCCATCGAGTACCGTACTCTGGTGGTGGAGAGTCATTGGAACGAGGAGGCACAGTGGGACATGTTCCTGCATGGGCTGGCTGACCGCATCCAGAAGGAGATCTATGCCCTGGACCTTCCGACTTCACTTAATGGACTCATCGAATTGGCGCTGAGGGTAGATGCACGTCTGACACGAGTGGATCGACGGAACCTACCCAGCTCCACACCTGTGACCCAGACGGACGTGTGAGTCAGCGGCAGGGACGCGGCCAGCCTCTCCTACGATCACGAGCCCATGCAGGTAGGGCGAGCTCGGCTTTCCCGGGAGGAGAAGGAGAGGCGGAGGTCCCTGGGCCTGTGCCTCTACTGCGGGGGGACCGGTCATCACGCCTACATCTGTCCGGTAAAAGGCCAAGCCCGGTAGTAAGTATGAGGCTACTATCGGGTGGGATCTCCGCCGAGAAGACCTCATCATCATCTACGCTCCTACCGGTGAGACTAAGATGGTCAGCACAGATTCACAACTGTCGAGCACTTCTGGACTCAGGGGCGGAAGGTAATTTCATGGACAATACAATAGCACGCAGACTTCACATTCCCCTCAGACCCCTCACACACCACATCACGGTTCACGCACTCAATAGACAGAGACTACCGGTCATCTTTTACATCACTGAAGACATCACCCTCATCACATCAGGCAACCACTCAGAAACCATCTCCTTCTACATCCTTGACTCTCCTCTTGCACCCATAGTCCTCGGTCACCCCTGGCTCCTCCTGCACAACCATAAAATAGACTTGCAATTAAATTCCATTCTGGCCTGGAGCAACAAATGTCATGAGTCTTGTCTAGTGTCTGCTTGTCTGTCTGTTTCGATGTCTGTGTTTCAGGAGGAGGCAATGGATTTGTCTAACGTGCCCGCGGAGTACCTCCACCTGAAGGAAGTGTTCAGTAAGTTTGTGCTGCTTCTCTCCCTCCGCATCGTCCCTATGACTGTGCCATAGATTTACTGTCAGGTAAGTCTCCGCCTAAAGGCAAATTATATTCACTTTCTGTTCCAGAAAGGGAGCTATGGAGAAATATATTTCTGATTCTCTAGCTTCGAAGTTCATCCGCCCTTCCTCTTCTCCAGCGGGGGCGGGGTTCTTTTTTGTGAGGAAGAAAGACGGATCACTGCGACCTTGCATTGATTACCGGGGACTGAACAACATCACAGTAAAGAATACTTATCCTTTGCCGTTGATGTCTTCTGCCTTCGAGAGGTTGCAGGGAGCGTCGATTTTCACGAAATTGGACTTACGTAATGCTTATCATTTGGTCCGCATCAGGGAGGGGGATGAATGGAAGACCACTTTTAACACCCCCAGGAGGCACTTTGAATACTTGGTCATGCCCTTTGGGCTCTCCAACTCCCCAGCGGTCTTCCAGGCATTCGTCAACGACGTGCTGCGGGATATGATTGATCAATTCATATATGTCTACCTGGACGACATATAGATTTTTCCTTTTCTCTCCAGGAACACGTGCAGCACGTTCGACGAGTGCTTCAGAGATTGCTAGAGAATGGGCTTTTTGTCAAGGCGGAGAAATGCGAGTTTCATAAACAGTCTGTTCCGTTTCTTGGGTATATCGTGTCGACTGAGGGAATACGCATGGATCCAGAGAAAGTTAAGGCTGTGGTAGAGTGGCCAAGTCCAGATTCCATTCATTCCATCCATTTATTATCAACTTCAGCCAACTAGCCGCACCTCTGACCGCCTTGACCTCCCCCAAAACTACGTTCAGGTGGTCAGACACAGCCGAGGCTGTTTGCCAAACTGAAGAGCTGCTTCGTTTCAGCCCCTATCCTGATCACCCCTGATCCATCACGTCAGTTTGTGGTGGAGGTCGATGTGTCGGAGGTGGGGGTAGGGGCGGTGTTATCTCAACGTTCTCCGTTAGACGACAAGGTGCACCCATGCGCGTTTTTCTCTTATCGATTATCCCCTGCCGAACGCAATTATGATATTGGTAACCGAGAATTGTTGGCAGTCAAGATGGCATTGGAGGAATGGCGCCTCTGGTTAGAAGGATCGGGGGTTCCTTTTATAGTATGGACCGACCACAAGAATTTAGAATATATTAGTACTGCCAAAAGGTTGAACTCCAGGCAGGCTCGGTAGGCACTTTTTTTCGGACGTTTTGACTTTACTATCTCGTACCGCCCGGGTTCCAAGAATAGTAAACCCGATTCTTTGTCACATATTTTTGACCATTCCGAACGCCCGTCCACTCCCGAGTGCATTTTACCTGAGACATTAGTGGTCTCCACACTCACATGGGAGATCGAATCGAAGGTCAAGACAGCCTTAGAAGGGGTAACGCCTCCACCCGGGTGCCCACCGAATCGATTATTTGTGCCGGAGGGATTAAGGTCCAACGTCATCAAGTGGGGGCATTGCTCTAATGTGGTTTGTCATCCAGGAGTTAACCGTACTAAATTCTTAGTCAAGCAACGATTCTGGTAGCCACTTATGGCTCGCGACATTCACAGTTTTGTTTTGGCTTGCTCGGTTTGTGCCACTGGTAAGACTTCCAATCGACCCCCTGATGGGTTAATTCAACCGCTGCTGGTCCCTTTGAGACCCTGGTCCCACATCACACTAGATTTTATTACCGCCCTCCCAGGGCAACATGGTAGTTTTGACCGTGGTGGACCGGTTCTCAAAGGCGGCCCACTTTATTCCCTTGCCCAAATTACCCTCAGCCAAGGAGACAGCGTTGACCGTCGTAAATCACGTCTTTCGTTTACATGGCCTCCCAATAGATGTGGTTTCCGACAGGGGACCCCAATTTGTGTCCAAATTTTGGCGTGAGTTCTATGAAATAAATAGAAATAAGTAACAACTAGACGGATGTACTGTTACTTCCTCTACAGTCAGAAATCTGGGTGTTATATTGGACAGCAATTTGTCTTTTGAAAATCATATTTCCAATGTTACAAAAACTGCATTCTTCCATCTTAGAAACATTGCCAAGCTACGAAACATGTTATCTGTTTCTGATGCAGAAAAGCTAGTTCATGCTTTCATGACCTCTAGACTGGACTATTGTAATGCACTTCTAGGTGGTTGTCCTGCTTCGTCAATAAACAAGCTACAGGTAGTCCAAAATGCAGCAGCTAGGTCAAGAAAATATGATCATATTAGCCCAATTTTACAGTCTCTGCACTGGCTACCTATTAAGTTCCGTATCAGTTACAAATTATCATTACTTACCTATAAGGCCCTAAATGGTTTAGCTCCTGCGTACCTAACTAGCCTTCTACCACGCTACTACCCATCACGCACCCTAAGGTCACAAAACGCTGGACTTTTGGTAGTTCCTAGGATAGCAAAGTCCACTAAAGGAGGTAGAGCTTTTTCACATTTGGCTCCCAAACTCTGGAATAGCCTTCCTGATAATGTTCGGGGTTCAGACACACTCTCTCTGTTTAAATCTAGATTAAAAACGCATCTCTTTCGCCAAGCATTCGAATAATGTATCTCTTAAATTGTGAGTGTAGTTGCATCTGCATTTTTATTCTTTAGCTTGGGTTAAACTAATTTTACTTTGTTGGATCATCAGCTCTGCTAATGATGTCTCTATTTTGTTTCTATGTTTTGCCACGGGATTTACATCCCGTGGTAACTAGGATTTACACAAGCTCCAGTCTGGATCCAGAACACCTGAGAAGAGATGATGCTGACCCTCAGAGGACCCCAGATGATCCTAACCTTGAATCAACAAACAGAACTAACAATTATTGCTACATGTGTGACTGCATCATATAATTACTATTAATTAATAATATTGATAGTTCATCATCTAGCTGACTACGTCTTGTATTATTATTATTTTTATTTTTCTAAAATCCTGTCAAACGTGCACAAACTACTAGCTACTACTAAATATTGTAGAAAAATAATTTTCTGTAAAGTTGCTTTGTAACGATTTGTATTGTAAAAAGCGCTATACAAATAAACTTGAATTGAATTGAATTGAATTGCTTCATTCATTAACAGAGACACACAGAACATGCAGGATTTACATTTAAATAGACTGTTCCGGCTTAATATTTACAGATATTAGTCCATATCGTGATTTGATGTAAGTGCAATGACCAATTTTTTTGATTAATTCAAAAAGATTTAAAATAAATTAAAAGAGGTTTCGAGGCAGAGGAATTTGCCTCGATCATTTTTTGTTATCGAGTTACTCGAGGAATCGTTTCAGCCCTAAACTTAAGCAGTGAGAGTCCCTCCATCAGTTGCATTTTCTTGCCTACTCTGCATCGGATGGGGCTCCTCTCCCGGTGCAGCAGACCCATCGGCTTCCTTCGGTTGCAGGGTCATTCTTCAGTCTGTCGTTCTGAGTATGATGCATGCTCAGCTGTGGACGGGGGATCTCCCTCCCGGTGCAGCAGAGCCGTTGGCTCCCTTCCGTTGCAGTGGGAGCCCTCCATCAGATGCATCAAACTACGCCTCTTATTCAGTTGAAAGGGGGGCTCTCCCCTCCGGTGCAGCAGCTCCCTTCGGACGCAGCGAGAGTCCTTTCATCTGTCGCGTTTTTTCTGCTTGTTCAGGATCGGACAGGGCTCTCCCTTCAGCAGGAACGTGGCCCCCTTTGGTCGCTGTGAGAGCCCTCCATCCCACGCTTAAAATCATCATGCCTCATATCCAGTCGCAAGGGAGACTCTCCCTTCCGGTGCAGCAGAGCCGCAGCTTCCTTCGGATGCAGTGAGAGTCCCTCCATCAGTCGTGTCTTCTTGCCTACTCTGCATCGGACGGGGCTCCCCTACCAGTGCAGCAGACCCACGGCTCCCTTCGGTCGCAGGGTGAACCCCCCATCTGAGTAATGTTGCATGCTCAATGGCGGACAGGGATCTCCCTCCTGGGGTAATAGAGCCGCTGGCTCCCTTCGGTCGCAGCAGGAGCCCCACGACAGTTTTTCGGCATCCCTTCCTCTACTACATCACTGGGATTTAAGCTAGATGAGAAGATCCATTTAGGGTCCCTAGAGGACAGGAGTAGTACTACACCCTACTAAAACCATAGTAACAGAACTAAACAGAACACTTATACAACCCATACCAATCTGAATTTCATATTATTGCATTGTGTATTACTTTAATCGCCATTATTCATTTTGTGAAATGCTTTGGTATGTAAACACAAACTATGATAATAAAGTGCATTAAACTGAATAGAAAATCAGACTTAAAACCCACAAATCATAACGTTAACTGTGCAATAAAAAAATTATTGCATTGATTTTTCTATTTATTGAAATAAGTAGATTACTGGGAGCGACTGTAAGTCTGTCCTCAGGGTTTCATCCCCAGGGCAATGGTCAAACCGAGAGAGCCAACCAAGATTTGGAAAGGGTGTTGCGATGTTTGGTTTCCAAGAATCCTTCCTCCTAGAGCCAACAATTGTCAATGTTGGAGTACGCCCACAATACTTTACCAATGTCAGCTACGGGCCTATCTCTGTTTGAGTGTAGTGTAGGTTACCAGCCACCTATTTTTCCCAGTCTGGAATCCGAAGTCGCGGTCCCCTCCGTTCACACCTTCGTCCAGAGGTGTCACCGCACTTGGACTAGAGTCCTCAAGACTCTACTCCAAGTGGGGGCACGCACCAAGGCTAAGGCCGATCACCACCGGTCTAGGCCTCCCGTATACGTCGTGGGTCAAAAAGTGTGGCTTTCTACTAAGAATATTCCTCTCTAATAAGTTGGCTCCCAAATTTATTGGCCCGTTCACTGTCACCAAAATCATTAGTCCGGTGGCAGTCCACCTCAAACTTCCTCCAGCATACAGGAGAATCCATCCCACCTTTCATGTATCTAAAATAAAGCCCGTATTTCGTTCTCCTTTTAATCCGCCTACCCCGGTCCTCAAACACCTCCTCACCTGTCTGTGCTGCCGTCGAGGTCCCTGCGTCACCCACCATCATCTACTTACCATTACTCTGTTCAATAAATATCCATTACTCGCAACTGCTTCCTGTCCTTACTCCCAGCCGTGACAGAAACAGAGAAGCAGAAAGAGACTAAAATTGCTTAGATAATTTAGAGGTTTTATCTGGATTGAATATCATCAACATAACAAAGGAAACTAATCCTGTATTTTCTAATAATTTTACCAAGGGGCAAAATGTTTATTGAAAATAGCATACTTTACTCATGATAACTTAGACCAGTGGTTCTCAACCTTTTTTTTCAGCGGGCCGCACTATGGTCCAGTGCAAGTCTCGCAAGTCTCACCAATACAAACCAAACTGATTTATAATATTATAGCCTAAATATTATGATATCTCATCTATTACATTCATTGAAATAAATGAATAATTCTACTCCCCATAAATAAAGCACCTGATGCTGTAGGGAGCTAACCAATTATGTGAGATTCAGCTCGAAAGGAGTAACAGCACAAAGAAGTTGCGATTGTAAAGCCTGTGTTATACTTTCCGGATGAGCAATCCGGACGCTTACACGGCCAGCGCGGACGCAGACTTCAATTTATACTTCTGAAAGTGCAGGCTGATGGTTTGCTCTGCAACAAACATGTTAACAAACTATTGCCCAGAATTATTGCACATTGCTGTCTTAATATTCATTTATTGATGGATTGCACAGGTTCAAATAGCAATGAGCTTCTTCACACTGCCTGCACATGTGCAATTGTGTTTTTGAAGCCTACTGACCACGCGCACCTGTCCTCGCGGTCATCTGCTCAGAGCCTCGGCACACACTCTCCGATGACGATTTTTACGTCATGCCTACCTAGCAGTCCATAGCGGACTCGCGGAGGCACAAAGTATAAGAGGCTTTAAGATGCAGTCTGTTAGACGCACACGGGAGCATTACCTTGACGCGCGACATAGCAGAAAATGTGCGTTCACAAATGTAGCCTATGTTGATCCAAATATGGAAAGCACTTTCAAATTTAATAACATGAGGTTCTCTCCAGAGATGTTTTGCCACATTTCTTAAATTAAGGATGATTGCTACGTAGATGGTGTTATTTGCCTGAACTTTTTCAAGTGATTTATGGGGCAAACCGAAAATCCAGCACTTCTCCTTCACTACTGATAGCCTACTCCCATCAAACACAGAACGTTGTGAGGAAGTCGCCAGTTAGTCTTCATTTGGTCAGCGCGACATTACTTTATGGCAACGTTGTGAGGACGTCGTGGTAAAGTAAAATTTTTTTAAATCTTGGCTAACTTCCCAGAAACGTCGTGGGCACGTCCTCAAAAGACGTTGCTAGTTAGTCCCATTGGGGACGTTGTAGCGACGTGGTCAGTTGGTCTTCAGATAACTTTTAATATTATTGCACTACATGTATTATTATTATTAAGATACCATTTGAACAGCCTATTTTTTGGGAAATATAAAAAAATTCATCAAGCATGTTAAAAGATGGCATGAATTATATATATATTTGCCATCAGTTTAAGAACAAAAATAAATAAGTAAACAATTTACTTTGCAAATGGTGATAATGTTTGTTAATGAAAGAGAGTACGGGACAAATGAACATTTAAACCTTAAACTAGCAGCTAACGTCACTTTCTGAGTGAAGTGCGCGACCTGCACGTGCCCGTCATTTTGTAACAGTCAACTTCCAGCGCACGGACACGGAAAGGTAAGCGCTATAAATCTACTTTTATTCATAGATTTGAACTGATATAACGTTAAATGCCATCAAAGAGGAGTAGTGTTTTGTATTTTTGTAGGTTTTCTCATTCAATTTAATAAATAAATGCTCTGTTTCGTTAATTAGCTCAAAAGCAGTCTCAGAGGTGGTCTAAGGTAACGTTAACTGTTAAAATCTAATATAACCTTACCTGTTTTAAATTATTTGAAATTTAACACGATAAACTATACAGTATTCACTTTATAATTATTACATTTTTTAACCGTAGTAACGTTAATTAGTTTGTTTGAATGTCTGCCGCTCGAGCTCGATGATGCTCATGCTAGCCATGCTGTGAACTTGAATATAAACCGCTGTATAAAGTTTAACGTTAATTCATAATAAAAGTTTAACAAAATCATGTTCAGTGTATGTGGGATTAATGGAAATTATTAATCCCACATACACTGACCATGATTTCGGCAGCCGAAATCATGCCGAAATCATGCCGAAATCACACCTTACAGAGGCTGCCGAAATCATGTTTAGTGTATGTGGGATTAATGGAAATTATTAATCCCACATACACTGAACATGATTTCGGCAGCCGAAATCATGCCGAAATCACACCTTTTCTCCCTCAAGTGGCAGGCCTGTAAATTCTGTCATCTGTTCATTATTGGTGTTGATGGTGTTTTTTTACATGCATGCTTTTAATGCTAGTTTAATTCTCAAATTGATCTGATACTTTCGTTTCACAAAAAGTAAACAAATTGTTCACCTTTTTAGGGCCTGACTGCCACCAGTTGAGTCAATGATTCAGTGAGTTCCTTATAAGGAAATATATTCTTTACCACCTAGTAGTTTAAATGTATTATTTATTGCTTTAAAATTAACACATATATTTATCATCAGGGGAAAAGACAGTCTGGGCAGCAGCAACAAGACAACTATTACAAGTAGAGATGTGTTTCAAAAACTAGTACTAATTTGGTTCCTGACTTGTTCGGTACTGAAAACATTTATATAATCTACAGGATCAATAGTGCTGCTAACAGTATTCTTGTAACATTGATTCATTACCCTTTAGACACAACCACATATCATGCAAATCACCTCCGAGTGGATGGCAGCAAGGATCCAGTATCAAGAGATCATTCATCATGGAGACTGTTCCACAGGAAGCAGTTTATCCTGGGTGAAAAACTAAACCTGGTTGTTTCAGCATCCCTCAGGCAAGACTAAATACATTTAAATTGATTTCAGTTGGTTATGTGTTTCAGGTCATCCTGACCATTCTGCTGTCCTGGATGTAAGGCCGTGCTGGAACTACATTTCTCGTGGTTGAAAGATTTGTGCAGTGGTATCCAGACATATAACGCCCCATCACACGGGGCGTCAACGCCTCTCGTTTGCTTTTCAATGGCGTGAGGTCAAGCATGGTGAAATTAATTTTGGGTCCGTTGGTCGTGGCAGAAGTTGAAAACTTTTCAAGCGCCAATGCAGCCGTCCTCCAGTCAGAACGCCTTATGCAAATACCCTAGCGCAGACGTAAGCCAATCAAGTGTATGCAATACCAGAAAACTAATGTGATTGGCTGTCACTATGAGAAGAGCCTAGGGGTGCCAATCAAGTGTATGCAATACCAGAAAATGTGATTGGCTGTCACTATGAGAAGAGACTAGGGGTGTAACGGTACGTGTATTCGTACCGGACCGTTTCGGTACAGGGCTTTCGGTACGGTGCACGTGTGTACCGAATGACCGAATGCAATATTTTGTTTGCCGAAAATATACATTTTCGTGTTTCCAAACGAACGTATTAAGTTGCGGAAGTCTCCGCGTTCAGCGCAAATCCCGCCCTGCAGCTGATTCTAAGGCCGGTGACACACTGGCTGCATGGCGTGAGCGTGGCGTTTCTGCTGTTTGTCAGTTGCGTGACACCTCCTTCGCATTTTCTCTGTCTTTACACACCAGAATGGTGCCTGACGCGGCGCTGACGCGCTGCTGCTACTGTTGGTGACATAGAGGGAGACCGCCAAGGCGCCGACAGAACAGGATCTTGTCATCACTACAACAATATCTATACTTCATGTTGAGCATAAATATAAAGCCTACTGATAAAGGACACCATCAACAGTATTGACGGTGTTTGACAGGTGCAATATGCCAGTGTGTCACCGGCCTAAGGTTTTCAAAAGGCATCACGCGAGTGTGAACATCACTACAACTAGGAAAAAAATGATTGTAATTCAAATGCAGCTCCCGCCGGCATTTAAACAGACCTTTGCTCTTAATTCAGATCGGTCTAACGCAATAACGAAATCTGAGCAGGTCTAAAAACTGAAACTGTTGATGCTGCACTTTACACTTTACACTTTGGAAAAGTTATATATATATATATATATATATATATATATATATATATATATATATATATATATATATTTTAAATATGAGCAAGCTGGGATTGGTAATGCTGCACTGTAATCATAGTTATTTATTTATATTTTTCATTATATTTTATTATATGATATTGGTTTGAGACTGAGAGTATTTTATTTAGTGGATAACTTTGCAGCAGTATTTTATTTCTTATTCTTTTTTATTTTATATATATTGTATTAAAAAGTATTTAAAAAAGTGTAAACAAATTGTTAGAAAAAGTTTATAGTTATAAACAACCTGCAGTTTAATGTTTGCATTTTATTCCCTTACTGTACCGAAAATGAACCGAACCGTGACTTTAAAACCGAGGTACGTACCGAACCGTGATTTTTGCGTACCGTTACACCCCTAGAAGAGACAGTAATTCCAATCCGATATCAGTGTCATTTTTTGCATTTTTTTATACTTCTGTGTAGGGATGTCAATTTTCAATCATTTCCATGATCGATCATCGTTTAATTGTAGATTAATCGTTAACCTTAATGCTGCAAAATATATATATATATATATATATATATGTGTGTGTGTGTGTGTGTGTGTGTGTGTGTGTATATATATATATATATATATATATATATATATATATATATATGTATATGTGTGTGTGTAAAATACATTTCTTTTAAGTGTATAGCACAGTAATGAAGGCAGCAACATGTGGTAGATGGGACAGAACAAGAAAGACTTAATAATCTTTCATTGAGCTAATGTATTATAATACGAAAGGGTATGGCACCCATACAGCGTGCAGTGCATAAACACAACCAGTGCGCAGAATGATGCACTTGAAGCAACAGAGTCACAGCGTGTAGCATTACTTATAGAAATGTTCAAAATACCAAGGGAAGAGATATTGATGTTGTGTATTATATGTGTGCAATATTTTGAGCCTTTTCTTTTAACAGTTTTAAATCTCAGTTATTGTGCGCTCTTGAAGAGAGTTTCATTGTTTTGACTTTAGTAACTAGGGCTGGGATGATACGCTAATCTGCCAATTCAATACTATCCCGATACTTGTGTGCCGATTCAATATATATTTATAATTATAAATATAATTGAGTACTGTGATTATAGTTATATAACTATTGCAATTCGTGACTTATCTAAATTGCCTATAAAATGATTTGATTGTTTCTGTAGATTTGAGGGAAAGATTAAAAACAAGGAGGTCTGGGAACGACTGAAGAAAACAGCAATGAGGGAAGGAAGTAATCACCAGAATGTAAGTTCTTTGGGAATGTGTGCATTGTTTATTACAAGCTGAGTTTTCATTTAAATGTAGCAATGTACACAGTTGGTCAAAAGTTTTAAATATATTTTAAAAGTATAGTTTATTTCTATAATGCACAGCTATATTTTCAGCATTAATTACTCCAGTATTCAGTGTCACATGATCTTTAGAAATCATTCTAATATGATGATTTACTGCTCAATAATTGTTTCTGATTATTATCAGTGTTGAAAACAGTTGTGCTGCCCAAAATAATAATGCGATTAGGTGCATGTAAATGCACTGTTTGATGATAATCAGCAATGTTAATGAAAAAGCAGCAAATCAGTATATGAAAAAGATCATGTGACACTGAAGACTGGAGTAAAGTTACTGAAAAATTCAGCTTTGCCTCATAATTTCAATAAATACATTTTAAATTATATTCGAAAAAGAGTATGAAACTGTTATTTCTTCTTTTTTTATATATATTTTACTTTTATTTTTTTGTAATTTTGATCAAATTAATTTACCCTGGGTGAGCAGAAGAGACTTCTCTTGAAAACCATAAAGAAAAGATTCCAGATTTTTGACTGGTTGTGAACATACATAAGCAACATTAACAAGATGATCCTCCCTTTCAGCTGCCAGAAAAGGATGTTGACAGTGCAGGCTCAGTATGAAGAAGAGGAGGAAGAACACATTTAACAATTTTCTCATAAACTTTCCATGTGATATAATAAAAACAATGAACATGACTGCTATAATGTGCTAAATGTTATTAAAAGATTCAAGTTTGCAAGAAATCTGAGTGTTTGACTCTACACTAGAGGAACTCTATCCTGAAGAAGATCAGGTGCTAAGAGGAAGTCTTGTTCTATAGCAAAACATTGCATCAAGCCTCCTGTCCTTCCCTCAGAAGAGCCTTTCTTCTGCTGCTGGGGTAAGAAACACACTCTTCCTCTTCTCTATCGGCTGTCCAGCAGCTAACTCTGCCTCCTCAGCACTGTCTGAAAGAGTCTTCTCCACAGTCAGTAATCAGAGATCACAGATTCTCCTGAGAAAGTCAATATGCTCATTTTCTTAAAAACTGTTTGTTTTGTCGGGTGGGACAAATAACACAGGAGAGATGCTAGAAATCTGTATATTGTTCATTTTTCATATCTTTACACTTTATGATTTTTTTTTTTTTCTGAGAAGCTCAAGAATTATGGTTCTTTGGTAATTGCTATATTGTTTAGGTTTATCCTCTGATAGTGAGCACAGAGCCCTGATCATGACATGCAAGAAAAAAAAAGAAAAAATGACAATGATTTACTAATTCGTTCCCTCGATGTACTAAAACGTGCACGAATACTTTTACATTTCATTCATTTGCTAAATCATATGCACAATTTACTAATTCGTTCTCTTGATTTATAAATAGTGTACACGATTTAGCAAATCGAGGGAATGAAATAGAAAATTGTGCGCATGAATTAGCCTACATTTTTTCCTGCATGCCGTGTAATTAAAGCACATCACCACCAGACATTTATACCAGGAGCCTCATATACGACGCTCAGGAAACAGTTTTACTTTGTACAGTATCTCTGTGCAGTATCTGCTGAATTGTTTCATATCTATTTATCATGTATTTTTTTTGTTGCACCAAATTATGTAGAGTTGTATCAATAAGTGTACTGATAATTATATATAATTTTCACTGATAACGTCATTAACTATCCCCATCCTTAATAAGACAAACATTTTCTATTGTTTATATTGTGTAATCTATGAATTGATGTGTTCAGTTTTCTGTGCTCATGACTTAGAAACACTTTGCATGGTTAAAGAACAGGTGCAATGTTCAAAATGTTTTGGCTAAGTATTTGTAGAAAGTAGTGCTGAATAAATGTTGATTTGTGAATGAATTCAGTGTGTTTTTGTCTATTTTATATTAGAATGTAATGTTTTTGTATTTTGTTTGCATTTCATGTATGTAATTAATGTATTTACTATGAATCCCCTATAATTAGATTACAATTAGATTTCATAAGGTTTATTTTTTGCACCAGGTATTTCAAGGTAATGGTGAGGTGAAAATACGTTGATTGATTTATTCGTTGCTGCGACCAATATGATCCGGTAATGTCACGTCCTCCAGTTTGGTCGTTAGGACGTACTCCTCACGTTCCACTATAACGTCGCCACGACGGATGTGGGAATCACAAAGTTACGTCACTGGAACCTTGTATGGTACGTCGCTGCGACCAATATGGTACTTTATAGGAACGTCCTCATGGGGGGGGCGCTCAAGATGGCGATGTAAACGGTCATGTTTTTATGAGCTGAGACAGAAATATAGAGTCCACTTAATTCAAGAAGATTTAAATTGTATAGTTGCTTAGAATCGCTAGGTATTCATTTGTGAAGGAACTTTAGGAGGTCTTTAACAGTCTGTTTTGTTCACCTGATTGAATTGACGGACAGCGTGAAGTATGGAGGCCTCCATGAGATGGAGACGGAATCTACATCGGCAAAAGACAAAAGGTGTATTAATTGTAATGTTCGGTCTTCTGTTATTCAAGAAGTCACGCATGAACATTTGTGCTGCTAGCTTCTGTGAGCTGCAAGCTATATTTTATTTTATATACATCCACAACATGGTATGTCCAACAACTTTCTGTCTCTTGTTCGTCTATCTAAACATAAGCATCACACACAGAAGGAAAAGGCTATACTGCCACCTTGTGGTTACTCAATAGAATGCCTATCATTAAATCCCCTTTCCAAAGTTATAAAACAAAGGTTAATTAAACAGCTCTTTTTTTATTTAACTTTTGCTTGTAATAAAGCCTTACGAACATAGAAAAGGTCAACATGTTGCACACTACAAGTACCCCATAAAGAAATACAATAACAATAACAAGGCACTCTACTCTAAACAACAATGTAAAGCATTATACTTTTTCAATAAGTCTCTCAGGTGGTTTTCTAGGTCTAGTAGACCTTCTGATTGGTTCAGTCATTTGAGAGGCTGTGGTATTAGGCTCAGCTTGGTGTGCATTTGGTGTATCATTTTGTTTTTCAGATTCAGTTTCACCGTGTTTGTCAGTGTCCTCATTAGTCTTTAACAGACGCCTCCTGTTTCTCCTCACTTATGTCCATCCTCTGTTTCCACAACGTAAGATCTAGGTCCGACTTCACTGAGCACGGTCGCTTTTCTGTCCCAGCAATTAGGTCCCTCGATTCTCACAGTGTCCTTTTCACAAAGAGGTTCCAGACTTTTTGTAGCTCTGTCATAGGCCATTTTTTGTCTGATTTTGAGTCTCTTTTTGTTGTTAATCCAGTTGTTATTGTCTCGTCCTGGTTGCAATTGCGGTAGTGTGGTGCGGAGCTTGCGACACATAAGCAGCTCAGCAGGGGACGCTCCACACTCCAGAGGTGCAGCTCTGTAACTAAGTAAAGCAAGGTGAGGATCAGTCTTACCGTCCTTGGCTTTCTTCAGTAGGTTCTTAACAATTTGTACTCCCTTTTCAGCCTGACCATTGGCTTGTGGGTACAATGGGCTTGAGGTAACATGCTTGAATCTGTAGTGCTTCGCAAACTCTTTAAACTCTCCACAGTCATACTGCGGACCATTGTCACTCACAACACATTGTGGGAATCCGTGTCTGGCAAAGAACCCTTTCATGTGCACTATAACAGACTGTGCGGCGGTGCTGGAGAGTTGCGAAATCTCAGGGAAGTTCGAGTAATAGTATAACAAGAAGATAGTCCTTGCCATACAGATGAAATAAATCTGTGCCCACTTTTTGCCACGGAGCTGTGGGAAGGTCGGCCACCAGCATCGGCTCCTTGACTTGTCTGTAGTGGTGTCTGAGGCAGATGTCACATTTCTCAATCATTTCCCATATGTCTTTGTTGATACCTGGCCAGTAGATGGCTTCACGTGCTCTTCTCTTACATTTTTCCACTCCCAGGTGTCCTTCATGAAGACGGTGAAGCTTGTCCTTGCGCATGGTCTGTGGGATAACAATCCTGTTCTTTCTCAGCAGGAGTCCTTTTGACATACACAGCTCTGTCCGCACCGGGAAAAACTGTGGGCAAACTCCCTTCGACCAGTCGTTGTTTACACAGTGAGACACTTTGTGTAACAAGGACTCTTTTGCTGTCTCTTTAACAATCTGCTGCAGTATGGTGTCTGATGCAGGCAGTGAGGCAGTGACCTTGTTGATGTGTGTTTCAATATCTTCAGCCGCAGTGTTCTCAGCTGTGCCACTGTTGAGTTCTGAAAGTGTGTCAGCAAGCACTATGTATTTACGTGGCGTGTATATTAGGTCAAAGTCATAGTGCTGCAATGTCATCATCATACGTTGGATTCTGGGTGACATGTCATTGAGATTCTTTTTACGGATTGATATGAGTGGTTTATGATCAGTTTCTGCTGTGAATGTGGGCAGTCCATAAACATAAGTGTGAAATTTCCCACACCCAAACACTAGGCCCAGCGTCTCCTTCTCAATCTGAGCATAGCGTTTTTCAGTCTCAGTCATTGATCTTGATGCAAATGCTACAGGTTGCCATTTTTCGTCATTCATTTGTAGCAATACGGCTCCTAGTCCGTCTTTTGATGCATCAGTGGAGACTTTGGTTGGTTTTGTTGGATCAAAGTAGGTTAAAACTGGTTAAGCAGTCACAGTTCTCTTCAGTTCTTTCCATTCTTTTTCATGTTTTGTGGTCCACTCAAATGCAACATTGTGATGCAGCAGTTCTCTGAGGCATTTAGTTTTTGAGGAGAGGTTGGGAATGAACTTAGCCAGAAAGTTAACCATCCCCATTGCTCGCAAAACTCCTTTTTTATCAGTTGGAGCCAGGGACGGACTGGGACTAAAAAACGGCCCTGGACTTTGACTAGGCACAGCCCAAAGCAATCGGCACGCTTAAACTCGACAACAACAACAATAACGCCTGGCATGAGTGTCACAAGACTTTAATTGTGGCTCATGATACTATACCATCCAAATTATAGCAATAGCACTGATGCTGACTAGATGTTGAGCTGGAATGGGTGTCTTTCTCTGCTCTTTGTCTAAGCTCAACCTGAATAAACAACGATGGAATGGATTTTTTATTTTTATTTTTTTAAACAGGTTTTATTCCAAGATAGCATGGAATAGTTTATATAATATGCTGTATAACAGCATATTATACAATGTATTCCATGCTGTCTTAAAATGAATTTATTACTTAATAATCTTAATTTATGCAGTAATTAATTAATTAATCTTACTGCACAGATAATAATACCACATCTAAATGAAAATACACCATTACAAATGTAACTTCTGTATTCAAAATCTTCAAAGTTTGTAAGCATTAACTGTAATGTTACCACCAATTTTTAAAGTAAAAGCACAACATACTGTATTTATTAATATTAGCTACTGCATGTGACATTTTACAGCTAAAGTTTTGAAGTTTAGCTGTTTTAACTACTGTAATCATTAAAAATGTAGCAACCTGAATATCACTTCCTAACATCATCCCTAGCAAGTAACTCTTTCTCCTCTCATATTCCATACTTGGATCTGGATCTGCCTGTGGAACCCGCTCATCTTTCTGTCCCTCATCATCATCACTGGTGGCATATTGCTGCATAGCTGTCTGATTCACTTCTTCACTGCTGCTAATATTTAATTGTTAGGTGCTGCTTCTAGAAAATATTGCTATATATTTCAGTTAGTTTGGGAAATTTAGCGGCTTCAGTATCTAAATTCCAATTTCTCTCTCGCTTTCTCAGCCCCACCCTTTTCTTTCCGTTTTTTACCAGCGGCCGCGTTATCCATATTCTTTGTTTGTTTCTATGCTTATTCTATCTAACGTTAATTTCTTTGCTGTTTATTTCTTCCTACTCTTCCGCTTCTTCTTCTTCGGCAGCCACGGCCAGTGCAGCTGGCATCCAACTTAAAGGTGCATTTCTGCCACCTACAGTACTGGAGTGTAAAACAGAATGGTGGGGGAAAAAACAGGTGATGACTGCACGCGTGGCGGGTGGTGGGCCGGCCCGCCGGCCGTCCTGGAGTACCGGCCATTCTGTGATTCTCCAGATCACACAGATGGCCAGTCCGCCCCTG
Source organism: Carassius carassius (assembly GCF_963082965.1). NCBI lineage: Eukaryota > Metazoa > Chordata > Actinopteri > Cypriniformes > Cyprinidae > Carassius > Carassius carassius. Next base: position 10,879,797 of record NC_081759.1, on the reverse strand, counting down.
GTTGGAGCCGGCATATTCAGTATGGCTTGCACTTTTGTTTTGTCTGGAAGCACGCCGTTTGCTGTGAGCTTGTCTCCTAAGAATGTCATTTTTGTCACTCCAACAAGACATTTCTCTCTTTTTAGTTTTAGTCCGTACTTTTTCACTCTCTGTAACAGCTTCTCAAGTCTCTCATCATGTTGTTGTTTTGTATTCCCCCAGACAACTATGTCATCAATGTACACTCGTGTTCCTTCCAGACCCTCTATGATTGACTCCATAGCTCTGTGAAAGATCTCTGGCGCTGACTTTATGCCAAATGGAAGCCTCAGAAAACAGTAATGCCCAAATGGGGTGTTAAAGGTGGTGTACCTGCTGCTTTCTGGGTCCAGTTTCAGCTGCCAAAATCCATGCGAGGCGTTTAATTTGCTGAAGTACTTTGCACCGGCCATGTCACTCAGAATTTCTTCTCTCTTTGGGATTTGATAATGTTCTCTTTTAATATTTTCATTCAAATCTTTAGTATCTAGACAGACACGTAACTCAGGGGAGTTTCTTTTTTTAACACATGTGATGGAATTTACCCAGTCTGTGGGCTCTTCCACCCGCTCGATGACTCCCATCTGTGTCATTCTGTTCAGTTCCTTTTTAAGTCCTGCTTTAAGAGGCGCTGGTACTCTCCTTGGGGCATGCACTACAGGTTTAGCATCTTCCTTGAGCTGTATTTTGTAAGTGTAAGGTAGTGTACCATGTCCTTTAAAGACAGTCGCGTATTTGTTCACAATACTTGTACTACCTTCGCTTTGTGACAGCCTTTTGATTTGATTGTCTATTTTTATGTTGTCACTGTTGATCTGGTAGATCCTCTTGACTAGTCCAAGATCTTCAGATGCTTTGTCTCCAAGGATCTACTCGTGTCCACTTGGCACTATTGTAAACATCAAGTGGTGTTGTCTGCCTTTTGCGGTCAATTTGAGCCTACAACTACCCATAGTTTTTATTGGCTGATTGTTGTATGCTTTTAATGACATTGCCTTGTCTGCAGCTCTTTTGGTTTCTCTTCAAGAGCTTTCAGATCATTTTCATTGATCAAGTTGGCTTTGGCTCCGGTGTCAATTTTGAAGGTTACTAGTGTCCCATTGACTAACAGAGGTGCAGTCCATTTATCATCTTTTACTGCATGTACAGCATGCTCTGTGTCACTTGCATTTTGGGGCTGTACGTAGCTTTTCTCACACGACACCATTTTGATGAAAAATGTCTCGCTCAAATCATCACTGTCATCTGGGTCATCCTGCACTATGTGTATCTTTTTTTCTGGTATGACACATTTTCGCATAGTGATTTTGCTTTTTACACTTTGCACATGTTTTTCCAAATGCAAGGCATTGTCTTGGTCTGTGCGTTTCACCACACTTCTTACAGTCAAACTGTGTTTGATCATCGTCTCCCTTTTTGTCTTTTTGTTTGAACTTGAACTGTGATTTTCCTTTCATTTTCACTACATTCACGGACTCGCTTTCTTGGTCATATGTCGCCGCTTGAAAAGTAAGAGCATGTTGCTTTGCCAGCTCATTAGCTTGACATATTTTTATTGCACTTGCCAGTGTGAGATCCGCTTCCCTCATCAGCTTTTCTCTTTGCTTCCTTTCATTTGTCCCATATACAATCTGATTCCTTATCATTGAGTTTTTTAGATCACCAAAGTTGCAGGACTGAGCTTTTATTTTGAGATCGGTGAGATAATTATCAAACGACTCACCAGGCTGTTGGAGACGAGAACGAAATACATATCTCTCGTAAGTTTCATTTTTCTTCGAAAGGCAGTGTTCATCAAACTTCTTTAGGACCTCGTCAAACTTGTCTTTATCGTCGGGTTCATTATATACAAAGGTGTTGAATACTTCAATAACCTCCGCTCCTGCAATGGTTAGCAAAAGGGCTATTTTTCTTTCTTCCGCCCGACGATCAACTCCAACCACGGCAATGTAGAGCTGAAATTGTTGCTTGAAAGTTCGCCAGTTCGCGTCCACATTCCCCTTCATTTTCAGTGGCGTTGGTGATTTTACTGCGTCCATCTTGCATCAGTTCTTTTCCTGACCCCAGTCCTGGTACCATGTAATGTTCGGTCTTCTGTTATTCAAGAAGTCACGCATGAACATTTGTGCTGCTAGCTTCTGTGAGCTGCAAGCTATATTTTATTTTATATACATCCACAACATGGTATGTCCAACAACTTTCTGTCTCTTGTTCATCTATCTAAACATAAGCATCACACAGAAGGAAAAGGCTATACTGCCACCTTGTGGTTACTCAATAGAATGCCTATCATTACATTAATGATCTACATTCTTATGCTTGCAAAGTGGTTGATGGAGGTATTTGTAATACCAATCCCAATACTCCAATTAAACGTCCACCGAAGAAAGCTAAGAATGATGGAGGGAGTGTAATGCTAGGTAAGTGAGACAAGAGGCAAAAGCAAGTAAACAGTGTTTATTGTAAATGATGTGCTTATGGAAGGTTGGAGAGTGACGCAGGAACCTCGATGGCAGCACAGACTGGTGAGTAGGTGAGTTGAGTGTGGTACAGATGACGGTGGTGGTAGATCCGAGTGAGGTGATGATTATCCGTGTGCGAAGGGAACAATCCAGAGCAAACCAAAACAGGAGACAAAGCAAGGCAGGAACACGAGAATCAGACATCTAACACGGAGGACCTCAAACAACGATCTGACAAACAAGAGACGAAAGACAGGGCGTTAAATAGGCAGTTGGAATGAGTTGCACCTGCCGCTGATCAGACGATCAGCGGCAACACCCACATGAAACAATCAACATGACGTAACATGATTACAGCAGGAGACAGTGCATTCATGAACCGTGACAGTACCCCTCCTCCTAAGGACGCCTCCTGGCGTCCCCAGAATCTCTTACCTGTCGATTGTAATCATCGATAAGGGAGTGATCCAGGATGCCCCTAGCAGGTAGCCAACTTCTCTCCTCTGGACCGTAACCCTCCCAGTCCACCAAGTACTGAAATCCATGTCCCCTCCGTCTAGAGTCCAGAATGTGATTAACCGAATAGGTGGTTTCCCCATCTACGAGTCGCGGTGGGGGGTAGGCGGATTAATGGGAGAATGAAATACGGGCTTTATTTTAGATACGTGAAAGGCGGGATGAATTCTCCTGTACGCAGGAGGGAGTTTAAGGCGGACTGCCACCGGACTAATGATCTTGGTGACAGTAAACGGGCCAATAAATTTGGGAGCCAATTTATTAGATACGGAGCGGAGAGGAATATTCTTAGTAGAAAGCCACACTTTTTGACCCACGACGTATACGGGAGGCCTAAACCGGTGGCGATCGGCTTTGGCCTTGGTGCGCGCCCCCACTTGTAGTAGAGTCTCGCGGGCTCTAGTCCAAGTGCGGTGACACCTCTGGACGAAAGGGTGAACGGAGGGGACTGGGACTTCGGATTCCATACTGGGAAAAATAAGTGGCTGGTAACCTACACTACACTCAAAAGGAGATAGGCCCGTAGCTGATACTGGTAAGGTATTGTGGGCGTACTCCACCATCGACAATTGTTGGCTCCAGGAGGAAGGATTCTTGGAGACCAAACATCGCAACATCCTTTCCAAATCTTGGTTGGCTCTCTCGGTTTGACCATTGCTCTGGGGTGAAACCCTGAGGACAGACTTACAGTCGCTCCCAGTAATCTACAGAATTCTCGCCAAAATTTGGACACAAATTGGGGTCCCCTGTCGGAAACCACGTCTATCGGGAGGCCATGTAAACGAAAGACGTGATCTACGATGGTCAACGCTGTCTCCTTGGCTGAGGGTAATTTGGGCAAGGGAATAAAGTGGGCTGCCTTCGAGAACCGGTCCACCACGGTTAAAACTACCGTGTTGCCCTGGGAGGGCGGTAATAAAATCTAGAGCGATGTGGGACCAGGGTCTCGAAGGGACCGGCAGCGGTTGGAGTAACCCATCAGGGGGCCGATTGGAAGTCTTACCAGTGGCACAAACCGAACAAACCAAAAAAAAATTGTGAATGTCGCGAGCCATAAGTGGCCACCAGAATCGTTGCTTGACTAAAAATCTAGTGCGGTTAACCCCTGGATGGCAAGCTACATTAGAGCAATGTCCCCACTGGATAACGTTGGACCTTAATCCCTCCGGCACAAATAAGCAGTTCAGTGGGCACCCGGGCGGAGGCATTACCCCTTCTAAGGCCGTTCTGACCTTCGATTCGATCTCCCATGTGAGAGTGGAGAACACTAATGTCTCAGGAAAAATACACTCGGGAGTGGACGGGCGTTCGGAATGGTCAAAAATACGTGACAAAGAGTCGGGTTTGATATTTTTGGAACCCGGGCGGTACGAGATAGTAAAGTCTAAACGTCCGAAAAAAAGTGCCCATCGAGCCTGCCTGGAGTTCAACCTTTTGGCGGTGCTAATGTACTCTAAATTCTTGTGGTCAGTCCATTCAATAAAAGGAACCCCTGATCCTTCTAACCAGTGTCGCCATTCCTCCAATGCCATCTTAACTGCCAACAATTCTCGGTTACCAATATCGTAATTTCGTTCGGCAGGAGATAAACGATATGAAAAATACGCGCAAGGATGGACCTTGTCGTCTAAGGGAGAACGTTGCGATAACACCGCTCCTACCCCCACCTCCGACGCATCGACCTCCACCACAAACTGACGTGTTAGGTCAGGGGTGATCAAAATAGGGGCTGAAATGAAGCGGCTTTTCAGTTTGGCAAACACAGCCTCAGCTGTGTCTGACCACCTGAACGCAGTTTTGGTGGAGGTCAAGGCGGTCAGAGGTGCGGCTAGTTGGCTGAAGTTGCGAATAAAAAGCTGGTAGAAGTTAGCGAACCCCAGAAACCTCTGTAGGGCCTTACGTGAATCTGGACTTGGCCACTCTACTACAGCCTTAACCTTCTCGGGATCCATGCGTATTCCCTCAGGCGACACGATATACCCCAGAAATGGAATTGACTGTGCATGAAACTCGCATTTCTCCGCCTTGACAAAAAGCCCATTCTCTAGCAACCTCTGAAGCACTCGTCGGACGTGCTGCACATGTTCCTGGAGAGAAGAAGAAAAAATCAATATGTCGTCCAGGTAGACATATATGAACTGATCAATCATATCTCGCAGCACGTCGTTGACGAGTGCCTGGAAGACCGCTGAGGAGTTGGAAAGCCAGAAGGGCATAACCAAATATTCAAAGTGCCCTCTGGGGGTATTAAAAGCGGTCTTCCATTCATCCCCCTCCCTGATACGAACCAAATGATAAGCATTGCGTAAGTCCAGTTTTGTGAAAATTGATGCTCCCTGCAACCTCTCAAAGGCCGAAGACATCAACGGCAAAGGATAAGTATTCTTTACCGTGATGTTGTTCAGTCCCCGGTAATCAATACAAGGTCGCAGTGATCCGTCCTTCTTTCCCACAAAAAAGAACCCCGCCCCTGCAGGAGAAGAGGAAGGGCGGATGAACTTCGAAGCTAGAGAATCAGAAATATATTTCTCCATAGCCTCCCTTTCCGGAACAGAAAGTGAATATAGTTTGCCTTTAGGCGGAGACTTACCTGACAATAAATCTATGGCACAGTCGTAGGGACGATGCGAAGGAAGAGAAGCAGCACGAGACTTACTGAACACTTCCTTCAGATGGAGGTACTCCGCGGGCACGTTAGACAAATCCACCGCCTCCTCCTGTAACACAGACATAGACACAGATGGACAGGCAGACACTAAACAAGACTCATGACACTTTTTACACCAGGAAAGAATGGAATTGGAGGACCAGTCTATTTTGGGGTTATGGGATGAGGGGTCAGCCGGTGATATAGGGAGAACAGGCGGTGTGGGCGGCGCAGTGGGAGCTCGAAGTAGCTGGAATTGTTGAGTGAGCTCGGACACCTGCATCACCAAGGCTTGAAACGCGCGACCAATGTCATTAAGATTCCTCTCCTGGGAGTCCATCCTCCGAACACTGGCGCTGAGAAATTCCTCGAGAGCAGATGGTTGAGTACTCGCTGCCTCCATGATGGTCAGATCGTTCTGTAACGCTAGGTAAGTGAGACAGGAAGCAAAAGCAAGTAAACAGTGTTTATTGTAAATGATGTGCTGATGGAAGGTTGGAGAGTGACGCAGGAACTTCGATGGCAGCACAGACTGGTGAGTAGGTGAGTTGAGTGCGCTGGTACAGATGATGGTGGTGGTAGATCCGAGTGAGGTGATGATTATCCGTGTGCGAAGGGAACAATCCAGAGCAAACCAAAACAGGAGACAAAGCAAGGCAGGAACACGAGAATCAGACATCTAACACGGAGGACCTCAAACAACGATCTGACAAACAAGAGACGAAAGACGGGGCGTTAAATAGGCAGTTGGAATGAGTTGCACCTGCCGCTGATCAGACGATCAGCAGCAACACCCACATGAAACAATCAACATGACGTAACATGAATACAGCAGGAGACGGTGCATTCATGAACCGTGACAGGGAGTGAGCTGTCTTTAACTGAGATGCAAGAGAACATCATTCGTATTCTGACGGCAAAAATTGATCAAAGAGCTGACCAAATCGACATGGCAGTCAAACAGAACACTACAAATTGAGGGACTTAAAAAGTCGCTGGATAACTGTTATCAAGACATTGCCGATTTAAAAAAGGAGAATGCATGTCGAAAAACACAGTGCGCCGAATCTCAAAAGAAACTTCAAGAAATGGAGCAAAGGTTGAAAGACGCGGATCGGTACAGCAGGCGATGGAATTTGCGTCTTTACGGAGTCCGGAGAGATCTGAAGAAGATGTCAAAGCGGTTGTGAAGGAAATATGTAAAGAGATTCTTCCAGATTCTGAGCGTACTTCAGTGACAGACATCGATGTTGTCCACAGGATTGGCAAACTTTCAGAGCTGAAGAAGAATGTAATGTTTCTCGGACGGCAAGAGACTTGGTGTGGAGAAATGCGAAAGCAAATGAATATCTGGAAAAGAAACGTCTACATTTCAAAGAGGATCTGACCACTGCTGATAAAGAAGCACACACCAAGTTATGGCCTCTTGTTGAAAAGGCACGCAAAGAGGGAAAGCGAGCGTATTTTGTGGGTAACAAGGCATACATAGATGAGAAAGAGGTTCGAGTTACCTAATGTTATATTAATTGAAAGATAGTCTGCTTGAGTAAAAAGCTTTCTTTTGAGTAAACAGGAAAAAAAGTGTTATACTTGTAATAAGATTCAAATGAAAGCAAAACTGTGTTTACAGGTTGTTATATATTTTTTTTTATACACACAGCAGAACGTTAAATGTAAGATATCTAACTAATAATACTCAACATGACCCTTGTCTAAAAATTTAGTTTAAAAAGAGGATGAGTGATAAATGTCTATTTCAGTTTTCTCAATTAATGCCAGAGGTTAAGTAATGTTTTGAAAAGGAAATCTTTATTCTTATTTTGTAAAGGAAAGGGTGTTGATTTTTATTTTGTGCAAGAAACGCATGCCTGAAGAGGATGAAAAATTTTGGAGAAGCCAATGGGGAAATGACATATGGTTTTCACATTGCACCACTAAATCTGCAGGGGTTGCTATATTGAAAGGAAACTTCAAAGGTCAGGTCCTAAGCCATGAAATTGATAATTTAGGTAGAATGGTAATATTACATGTTAACGTTGATCAAACTCATTACACTCTTGTGAATTCATATGCCACCAATAATAGACAATTTAACAAAGTTTTTTTTTTTTTTTTACAAATATTGAAACTAAATTGAAGCAAATTAAGAATAAATTTCCCCTGGCGAATATTATATGGGGAGGTGATTTTAATAGTGTATTTGATGAAGATTTAGATCGATGGCCATCAAGAAGCAATGAAACGCATTGTGAAATTAAGAATGTGTGTGCCCGTTTGAGTTTAGTTGACATCTGGCGTCTCAAAAAATGTATACATGGAATAACAAAGATTATTCTAAACAATCACATATTGTTTTTTTCCTAATATCACATGACCTGGAGCAATGTGTCCAGTTTGTGTGTATAGAGCCGTCAGTTTTAACAGACCATAGGGGTACATCAATCTTTATTAATGTACATGGCCCAGTTGACTCAAAATACAAAAGAGGTTATTGGAAATTGAATAAAAAGTTATTAGATGATCATAATTTTAGAATAATGGCTTCAAAAATAATTTACAAACACTGGACTCAGGCTAAAATAATGAATGTTTGTGGACAACAGTGGGAGATATTAAAATATGAAATTAGGAACTTAGCTATTTCAGTGGGGAAATCCATAGCTTCAAATAAAAGAAAAAATGAATATAAGGTTATTAAAGAAATAATGCAATTGTCCAGTAAAGGTGATTTAAATATGCAGGAATTAATAGATTTATCATCATTACAAGAACAATTGGATAAAATGTATGAAGAAAAAGCTGAGGGTGCATTTATCAGATCAAGATTTAAATGTTTGGAACAGGGGGAAAAAACACTAAATATTTTTTTAATTTGGAAAAACGGAATGGTGAATTGACTTCTTTAAGTAAATTGTCAATTAATAATACAGTTATAGAAGATCAAAAAAGATTTCACAGTTTGTTGCTCAGTTTTATAAAGATTTATATACTTCTAAATTAGTATCTTCTGATTTGAATAACTTTCTAAATAGTGTCAAAGATAAAGCCAAAGTTATTGATGATGATTTTAAGTTGTGTTGTGATGATGATTTAAAATTGGAGGAAGTTATAGAATGTATTGGTAACCTTAAAGATAATCGTTCTCCAGGTAATGATGGGCTTGTTAGTGAGTTTTATAAAATCTTTAGAGACAATTTAGCTCCCTTTTTACTAGCAGTGTCCATAGAATCCATTGAAAAAGGGGAATTATCCGCCTCTTTAAGACAAGGTGTTATTACATTAATCCCAAAGCTAAACAAAAATATTCTTTATTTATAAAAGTGGAGACCCAATCATTAAATAATGATTATTTAAAATTATTTGCTCTAATATTTGCCAAAAGACTGAAAAAAGGATTAAAAAGTATCATAGATGAGGAACAGACAGGATTTATTCAAGGAAGACACATTAGTAACAATATTAGATTGATTCTAGCTATGGTAGACTACAATGAATATATTTTAGATGATAGTTTTATTTTGTTTATTGATTTTCACAAGGCATTTGGTACCGTAGAACACAATTTTTTATTCGGAGCAATTGAATTTTTTGGCTTTGGTAGTAACTTTCAAAATGCTATCAAAACCTTATACAAATGATGTACCAGTTCTATTAAATTAGCAAGGGGGACTCCTGGCAGATTTAATATTGGTAGGGGAATTAGGCAAGGGTGTCCGATCTCCCCTTTTTTTTGTTTGTTAGCAATGCAAATAATGGCCCTTCACATAAAAAAATGTGATTTTCAAGGAATTGCTGCATCAGGGAGAACATTTAAGTTGTGTCAGTTTGCCGATGACACTACCTTATTTGTCAAAGATTTGAATGAAATCATTAAAGCAGTGATCTGTATAAAAGAATTTTCAGAAGTATCAGGGTTAAGTATGAATATGAATAAGTCAGTTCTGTTTCCTCTCAACAAATGTTTTTTTTTTTAAATACTTTCCATAATATTCCAATTAAAAACCAAGTAACATATCTGGGAGTTGTTATATGTAAAGATGAATATTTGCGTAATGATTTAAATTTCAATCCAATTATTACTAAAACAAGTAAGAGGTTTAATATGTGGTTGCAAAGGGATTTGTCTATTCAGGGGCGGGTACTTCTGTCAAAAGCTGAAGGTATTTCCAGATCAGTCTATACATCCTTATCATTGGATATTCCTCCTAAAGTTACCAAGCAATTGGATAAAATGCTTATTAATTTGGTCTGGAAAAACGAGCCTCATTACCTGAGAAAAGACATTTTATGCAACTCCAAAGATCATGGGGGTCTAGAGGTGTTGAGTTATGATACGTTAAACAATGTATTTAAAATAAATTGGCTTATTCAATATTTAAAAAATAAAGACAGTATTTGGAACTCCTTTCCCAACTATTTGTTCAAGCAATTGGGTGATCTCGAATTTTTGTTGAAGTGCAATTATTCAATTAAAAAAATACAGGTGAAGCTTGCAAAATTTCATAAACAAGCTCTTATGGCATGGACTCTGGCCTATAAACATAATTTCTCACCAAGGAAGTACTATATTTGGAACAACAAAGACATCTTATATAAAAATAAAACTTTATATTTTGATTACTGGTTTGAAAACAATATTATAGCAGTTAGCCAGCTCCTAAACAATGATGGCGTTTTATTAACATATAAAGAATTTTTGAATAAATATAAAATACCAGTTAAACCTAAGGAATTTGCAGTTGTAATGGATGCAATCCCTCAAAAAGTTTTGTTTCTAATTAGAAATGTATCACATGAGAAAGATTTGAATTTTGAAGAGATCAAGAGTAAAATATTTATTGGTAATACAAATATTATACAAAATAGAGTCAAATAATTATATTAGGAATATACTTAATAACATTGTTTATCCTCCAGCTCACTTTTTCTGGTCTTCTGTATTTGGAGATGTTAATTGGCGTAAAGCTTGGTGAACAGTAGACAAATTTTATATTAATAATAAAGTAAAAGAGGTTTCTTTTAAAATAATGCATAGAATATATCCAGTTAAACATGTGCTGGAACGCTTTAAATTAGAAATTGATTACTCTTGTGATTTTTGTAAAGGTGAAAAGGAAACTATTTTTAATTTATTTTTTCATTGTATACATACAAAAATATTTTGGATTGATATGGATAGTTTAATAATAGTTTTTTATTAAGGAAATATTGCACATTTCTTTGCAGTTGAGTGGATATGATGTAATAATATACTTCAGTGATCATGGAGTTGGCAAAGATGAAGCATATCTCATACAATTGTTAATTTTAATGGGGAAGTTTAGAAGAAACAGTCGAGCAACAGAGAAGGACAGCAGCTTGTGAGTGTTTTGTGTCGTTTTCTCATTAGACTACTGTGTGATCGTCATTGCTAGGAAAGTTTTTGGTTTAAATTGTGTGTGTCTTACCCTGGTAAATACGTGCTGAAAGTGGCGCTTGGTTTTGCGTTTGCCTATCGCGGGACTGCCCAGTTTCGATCTGCTAAATAGTGAGGCGTGGCCAAAGCCAGTGAAAGTACTTAATTAGCTGTTTTGAAAGCACTTGACAGAAGAAACAGTCGAGCAACAGAGAAGGACAGCAGCTTGTGAGTGTTTTGTGTCATTTTCTCATTAGACTACTGTGTGATCGTCATTGCTAGGAAAGTTTTTGGTTTAAATTGTGTGTGTCTTACCCTGGTAAATACATGCTGAAAGTGGCGCTTGGTTTTGCGTTTGACTATCGCGGGACTGCCCAGTTTCGATCTGCTAAATAGTGAGGCGTGGCCAGCTGACTTCAATCACAGGTAATAATGCAAATACAAAAGCGTTAGGTTTCACCGCGGCAGCGGTCGCGGCAGCCCTCGTGTGAGCCCTCCTCGTGTGAAGACCGACGAGTGTAAAGACAATCGACTCTACCTGCGCGACTCCACCGAGCAAGGACACTGACAGGGTGCTTGAGTATTGCTTTTCTCCTCTTTCTTCACTTTTTGTATACCTTGTTCTCAAATATCTCTTACACTTTTAGTCACTATGTGCTTTCAGATCTCTACTATCACTACTAACACTCGGAGAGCACGCTATGTACATCGCAGGAAGCCTGTCTGACAAACCTACGGCCTGTCCCTCTGACCTCTACTACTACCTCTACTACTCTCTATTCCAGTTGGTCTCTGGAACTGCCAGTCTGCAGTTAACAAAGCAGACTTCATTTCTTCTATTGCTATTTATTCCGGTCTCAACCTCATGGCACTGACAGAAACTTGGATCAAACCTGAAGATACTGCCACCCCTGCAGCCCTCTCCACTAATTTCACTTGTTCTCACACTCCTCGTACCACTGGGAGGGGTGGAGGTACGGGTCTCCTTATATCAAAAGAATGGAAATTTGATCTTCAGTCATCACCTACAGGTACTGGTTCATTTGAATCACATGCCATTACTGTAACCCACCCTGTTAAAATCCACTTTGTGGTCATTTATCGTACCCCAGGTCAATTGGTAAACTTCTTTGAGGAGTTGGATGTGCTGCTATCAAACTTTCCTGAAGATGGTACTCCTCTGGTACTGCTTGGTGACTTCAACATCCACCTAGATAAGCCCCAGGCAGCTGACTTCAAAACTCTGCTCACCTCATTTGATCTCAAGCTAGTGTCTACTACAGCGACTCACAAATCAGGCATCAAACTGGACCTCATCTACACGCGCTGTTGCTCTGTGGACAACTCTTCAGTTGCTCCACTGCACACCTCAGACCACTTCCTCATTACTGCTAACCTAGCACTTACTCCTGAAGTGCCTCACACTCCAACGCAGGTCACCTTTCGACGGAACCTACGCTCACTCTCTCCATCTCGCCTATCTTCTGTGGTTTCATCCTCACTTCCTGCACTCTCTCAGTTTTCTGCTCTGGACACGAACAACGCTACGGACACTCTTTGCTCCACTTTAACATCTTGCTTGGACAACTTTTGCCCACTGTTGTCTAGACCAGCACGCACTGCCCCATCTGCCCCCTGACTGTCTGAGGTTCTCAGTGAACATCGCTCTAAACTCAGGGCTGCAGAGAGGAAATGGCAGAAATCAAGAAACTCTACCGACCTCAGTGTGTATCAGTCTCTCCTCTGTTCCTTCTCTGCAAATGTCTTCATGGCTAAAACATCCTACTACCACAACAAAATTAACAACTGTTGTGACGCTCGGACACTCTTCAAGACTTTCTCTTCTCTTCTTAATCCGCCGCCACCACCTCCTCCATCGACTCTTACAGCGGACGACTTTGCAGCTTTCTTCACAAATAAAACAAGATCCATCAGTGACCTCAGAACAACTTGATGATGTAACAGAAACTATGGACTCTCTCTTTTCTAGCACTTTAAATAAAGTTGCTCCTTTACGCTTAAGGAAGGTTAAGGAAAACAGTTTGACACCATGGTATAATGAGCATACTCGCACCCTAAAGAGAGCAGCCCGAAAAATGGAGCGCAGCTGGAGGAAAACAAAACTAAAGGTATTTTGTATTGCTTGGCGGGAAAGTAACATATCCTACAGAAAAGCATTAAAAACTGCTAGATCCGATTACTTTTCTTCTCTTTTAGAAGAAAACAAACATAACCCCAGGTATTTATTCAATGCAGTGGCTAAATTAACGAAAAATAAAGCCTCAACAAGTGTTGACATTTCCCAACACCACAGCAGTAATGACTTTATGAACTACTTTACTTCTAAAATCGATACTGTTAGAGATAAAATTGCAACCATTCAGCCATCAGCTACAGTATCACATCAGACAGTGCACTATAGACCCCCTGAGGAACAGTTCCACTCATTCTCTACTATAGGAGAGGAAGAATTGTATAAACTTGTTAAATCATCTAAACCAACAACATGTATGTTAGACCCTATACCATCTAAGCTCCTGAAAGAGGTGCTTCCAGAAGTCATAGATCCTCTTCTGACTATTATTAATTCCTCATTGTCATTAGGACATGTCCCCAAAACCTTCAAACTGGCTGTTATTAAGCCTCTCATCAAAAAACCACAACTTGACCCCAAAGAACTAGTTAATTATAGACCAATCTCGAATCTCCCTTTTCTGTCCAAGATACTAGAAAAGGTGGTATCCACACAATTATATTCCTTCTTAGAGAAAAATGGTATATGTGAGGGTTTTCAGTCAGGATTTAGACAGTATCATAGTACTGAGACTGCTCTTCTTAGAGTTACAAATGATCTGCTCTTATCATCTGATCGTGGGTGTATCTCTCTATTAGTTTTATTGGATCTTAGTGCTGCGTTTGACACAATTGACCACAACATTCTTTTGCATAGACTTGAATACTTTGTTGGCATCAGTGGAAGTGCATTAGCATGGTTTAAATCGTACTTATATGACCGCCATCAGTTCGTAGCAGTGAATGAAGATGTATCCTATCGATCACAAGTGCAGTATGGAGTACCTCAAGGCTCAGTACTAGGGCCGCTACTCTTCACGCTTTATATGTTACCCTTGGGAGATATCATCAGGAAACATGGTGTTAGCTTTCACTGTTATGCTGATGATACTCAGCTCTATATTTCTTCGCAGCCCGGTGAAACACACCAATTTGAAAAACTAATGGATTGCATAGTCGATATAAAAAACTGGATGACGAGTAATTTCTTACTGCTAAATTATGAAAAAACAGAGGTGTTAATTATAGGACCTAAAAACTCTGCTTGTAATAACCTAGAACACTGTCTAAGACTTGATGGTTGCTCTGTCAATTCTTCGTCATCAGTTAGGAACCTAGGTGTGCTACTTGATCGCAATCTTTCCTTAGAAAGCCACATTTCTAGCATTTGTAAAACTGCATTTTTCCATCTCAAAAATATATCTAAATTACGGCCTATGCTCTCAATGTCAAATGCAGAAATGTTAATCCATGCATTTATGACCTCAAGGTTAGATTATTGTAATGCTTTATTGGGTGGTTGTTCTGCACGCTTAGTAAACAAACTACAGCTAGTCCAAAATGCAGCAGCAAGAGTTCTTACTAGAACCAGGAAGTATGACCATATTAGCCCGGTCCTGTCAACACTGCACTGGCTCCCTATCAAGCATCGCATAGATTTTAAAATATTGCTTATTACTTATAAAGCCCTGAATGGTTTAGCACCTCAGTATTTGAATGAGCTCCTTTTACATTATAATCCTCTACGTCCGCTACATTCTCAAAACTCAGGCAATTTGATAATACCTAGAATATCAAAATCAACTGCAGGCGGCAGATCCTTTTCCTATTTGGCGCCCAAACTCTGGAATAACCTACCTAACATTGTTCGGGAGGCAGACACACTCTTGCAGTTTAAATCTAGATTAAAGACCCATCTCTTTAACCTGGCATACACATAACATACTAATATGCTTTTATTATCCAAATCCGTTAAAGGATTTTTAGGCTGCATTAATTAGGTAAACCGGAACCGGAAACACTTCCCATAACAACCTATGTACTTGCTACATCATTAGAAGAATGGCATCTACGCTAATATTTGTCTGTTTCTCTCTTGTTCCGAGGTCACCGTGGCCACCAGATCCAGTCTGTGTCCAGATCAGAGGGTAACTGCAGTCACCCGGATCCAGTACGTATCCAGACCAGATGGTGGATCAGCACCTAGAAAGGACCTCTACATCCCTGAAAGACAGCGGAGACCAGGACAACTAGAGCCCCAGATACAGATCCCCTGTAAAGACCTTGTCTCAGAGGAGCACCAGGACAAGACCACAGGAAACAGATGATTCTTTTGCACAATCTGACTTTGCTGCAGCCTGGAATTGAACTACTGGTTTCGTCTGGTCAGAGGAGAACTGGCCCCCCAACTGAGCCTGGTTTCTCCCAAGGTTTTTTTCTCCACTCTGTCACCGATGGAGTTTCGGTTCCTTGCCGCTGTCGCATCTGGCTTGCTTAGTTGGGGACACTTCATCTACAGCGATATCGTTGACTTGATTGCAAATAAATGCACAGACACTATTTAGCTGAACAGAGATGACATAACTGAATCCAATGATGAACTGCCTTTAACTATCATTTTTGCATTATTGACACTGTTTTCCTAATGAATGTTGTTCAGTTGCTTTGACGCAATGTATTTTGTTTAAAGCGCTATATAAATAAAGGTGACATTGACATTGACATTGACCAATTCTCCACACCGCAGACTGAGGACAACTTCACAATGACCGACGCACACTCTTTCTCCTCCTTCTCCCCACTCTCAGAGATGTACGTCTCCAAACTTCTCCTGTCAAATCATCCTACTACTTGTCCACTTGATCCGATCCCCACTCACCTCCTTCAAGCAATCTCTTCTTCAGTCATACCTTCGCTTACTCACATTATCAACTCCTCTCTTCACTCTGGAACATTTCCCTCAGGATTCAAGCAGGCTCGGGTAAGCCCACTGCTCAAGAAACCATCTCTAAATCCAGCGCTTCTTGAAAACTACAGACCAGTATCCCTTCTTCCATTCATTGCAAAGACACTTGAGCGAGCTGTGTTCAACCAGCTTTCTATGTTCCTTGTACAGAACAACCTCCTGGACAGCAACCAATCTGGCTTCAAAAGTGGCCACTCAACTGAGACTGCTCTGCTCACGGTTACTGAATCCCTGCGACTAGCAAGAGCAGCTTCAAAATCCTCTGTACTCATCTTACTGGACCTGTCTGCTGCTTTTGACACTGTTAATCACCAGATTCTCCTGTCCAACCTCAGAAAGATGGGCATCTCTGGAACTGCACTCCTGTGGGTTAAGTCCTACTTCTCTGACAGATCCTTCAGTGTGTGTTGGAGAGGTGATGTTTCAAAGTCACACCACCTTGCTACTGGGGTCCCTCAAGGCTCAGTACTTGGACCACTTCTCTTCTCCATCTACATGACATCATTAGGATCTGTCATTCAGAAGCATGGCTTTTCTTATCACTGCTACGCTGATGACACCCAACTCTACTTCTCATTCCAGCCAGATGACCCGACGGTAGCTGCTCGCATTTCAGCCTGTCTGAGTGACATTTCTAGCTGGATGAATGACCATCACCTTCAGCTTAACCTTACGAAGACAGAACTCCTGGTGATTCCATCTAACCCATTGCTTCATCACAACTTCTCTATACAGCTGGGCTCATCAACCATTACTCCTTCGAGGACAGCCAGAAACCTAGGAGTTGTGATGGATCATCAGTTAAGCTTCACAGACCACATTGCTACAACGACCCGGTCCTGCAGGTTTGCCTTATACAACATTAGGAAGATTAGACCCTTCCTGTCAGAGCAAGCAACCCAACTTCTTGTCCAAGCTCTTGTTCTCTCCAGACTGGACTATTGTAATGCTCTCCTGGCGGGCCTTCCTGCATGTACTGTCAAGCCTCTGCAGTTGATCCAGAATGCAGCAGCGAGGGTTGTCTTCAATGAGCCAAAAAAAGCTCACGTTACTCCTCTCCTCATCAGGCTACCAGTAGCCGCTCGCATCAAATTCAAGGTACTGAAGCTTGCCTACAAGACGACCACTGGCACGGCACCAACTTACCTAAACTCACTGGTTAAATCTTATGTGCCCTCCAGAAGTTTGCACTCTGCAAATGAATGACGCCTTGTGGTGCCATCCCAAAGAAGTTCAAAATCACTCTCACGTAAATGTAAATGTAAATGTAAGTTTCATATGCATAAAATGAAGTGGTCAGGCTCCAAACCAAACTTTTCTCATTTTCTAAATGATTTCAAGCTGTATTGTAAGATTCTATGTAATTGTACAAGTAAAAAAGCTATTCGTGTAATAAGGAAGAGCTAGGATCCAAGTGCAATGAAAGAGTTTATTGAGAGAGCGACGACACAAGTCTCAGTAAAACGGGAACACAGGTTGCTGCAGGTTATGCTGGGAAAAGGTCACTCAGAACAGAAACAGCAAATAGCTAAGAACAAAGGATAGATCACGGGACGGTCTCCGTAGAGGGTCCTCGATGAATGGGCCAGGGGCTCTCTCTGAATTAGTGAACGGCAGGAGTGCAGCAGGTTAACAGGGGGACCGGCTAGCGGAGCCTTGACCTCTCGTTCCCACGTATTGGGCGGCCGCAATGCTCTGAGCGCTGCTCAGGTTGATCCTCGACAGCGGGAGGGCTGGACACAGTAGAAGAGAGGTTAATAGGCAGTGATAAGGTGTAGCTGACCTGAACCTGACGGTGGACAGGACTGTGACAGGACAAGACGGAAACAGCAGGGTTTGAAGAAAGCCAACAGCATCATACTCCGTTGAAATAATCCGACAACTGGCAAGAAAACAGAGGACATTAAATAGCAAGTGAATTAGAGGGGGAACAGGTGGAAAGGATCAGCGAAAAGGCTACAAAATGAGAAACAGCTGAAGAGGGAAAGGGAAAGAGCGAGGTAATGACCAGCAGAGGGAGGAAAAGGAAAGGAGAGACAGAGAGGAGAACCAGACTCATAACAATTCGAACTTATAATATTGTAAACAGGTATGCTATTGTATAAAGTGACACCCCCCAAAATATTGATTTATTTATTTTAATTTTTTAAAAAAAAAATTTTTATGTTTGTTATTGTCCTCTGGCATGGTTTTCATATTGTTGTTCATCTTTTTTCCTTCTCATTTTAATGTTTCTCGTTGTATTGTTTTGATGTATGGCATAATAAAAAAAATCATAAAATAACGTCGCCACGACGGATATGGGAATCACAAAGTTACGTCGCTGGAATGTTATTTGGGATGTCGATGCGACGAATATGGTCTGGTCCAGTTACGTCGTCACGACATAACTGAGTTAGTTGGGCTGCGACTATTCTTGTTTGTACGTGTTCGCTGGCATTTTTCACATTTCTTTTTTTCTCCCTTAAAAACAAATTTGTCCATTCTGTTGCTCAATTTTACCTTAACTAATGGCTGTTGATGACTATTTGAATTGAAATCTGCCCAAGTGCGCAATTGTATGTGTTCGTGATGTTATGTGAGTAGCCTAGGTCTGCTCATATCTGAAAATAATATATGAAAAACAAAATAATTTCACATAAAAACATTAGGATATAGCTTATATTTCATTAGTTCCCTAAACGTTTTAATTAATGTAAAAAATAAAATTAATAAAACTGTAAAACTGAATGTTTTTTTTTTTTTTTTTTAAGCATATGGCGGGCCGCATTTGAATTCGTGACGGGCCACATGCGGGCCGCGGGTTGAGAGCCACTGACTTAGACGATTCCCCATGTAAATAGAAAAGGTGATAATGATCGGACAGGTAGGATCTTAAAGGGTTAGTTCACCCAAAAATCTAAATTATGTCATTAATAACTCACCCTCATGTCGTTCCAAACCCGTGAGACCTCTGTTCATCTTCGGAACACATTTTAAGATATTTTAGATTTAGTCAGAGAGCTCTCAGTCCCTCCATTGAAACGGTATACTGTCCATGTCCAGAAAGGTAAGAAAAACATCATCAAAGTAGTCCATGTGACATCAGAGGGTCAGTTAAAATTTTTAGAAGAATCGAAAATACATTATGGTCCAAAAATAGCAAAATCTACGACTTTATTCAGCATTGTCTTCTCTTCTCTTCCAATATCCCGGAGTAATTCATTTACTCAAACAGTACACTGAACTGCTGTGAAGAGAGAACTGAAGATGAACACCGAGCTGAGCCAGATAATGAACGAAAGATTGACTCATTCTCGAGTCAAGAACCGGTTTCATCGGTTTTCGGATCACCAGTAGTTTATTTGGACAGTTCGATTCAATAAACCAGTTGAAGAAAATGGTTCACCGATTCTTTTGCGCTCGACATAATGATGTGATTTGCGATGATTGCCCTTGATTCAAGCCTTCGGTTAACCCGCGGTCATAACACAGAATCAGTTCAGAAAATCAATCAACAAAAAAAAAAAACTGTTCGGTTCAGACGCTCTGTGTGTTATTCCGCTTCTGACTGAAAAGTCAAAATTGTTAAAAACAAAGTGACTGTTAATGAGTTAGTCATTGAGATTCAACCAATTCATTCAAACGACTGATTCATTCAGAAACAAAGCATTTGACTGTCTTAATAAGTGAACCAGTTATTCAACAAATTTGTTCCAAAAGCTGATTCATTTAATAAGTAAACACCATCCATTGCTCAGAGACGCAAAACAGTGCTGTGATGTTTGTTTGGAACTATTTTCATTAGCAAAATTGAGCAAAAACAGGCAATATTATGTCAACAATGTAAGTCACTTATTGCTTTACTTGTATAAAATCATTATTAAATATGTTCATGTTGATATCTGCAAAAAAAAATGTATTCTTTGTGTGATATAGATTAAGTTAACTATATTAAATTATATAAATATAAAAAGCATACAGAAGCATTTTTGCCATCTACAATTTAGAATGTCTGGAATTTTGAGTTTAAATAGGCTAATAAATCAATGTGCTTGCACTCTGTGTTTGATTTGGTGATATTTGGGGTTAGATCTTTGCCACAATTCTGTGCGCAAAAGATCATATTTTGAGCACACACAAGTGCATTTTGCATGCGTGTGATCTGAGTTTTGTTGAGAAAATGTTTATCTAGCAAAGAAAAAAGTATTTACAGCGCATTCATTTTATAAATAAATTTATTAATTTTGGATTTTAAATACGTTTTTGGATGTGTGCAGACCTTCTCTTTTGTGCATGCAATGTTTCACTAGCTTGCTCCCTTAATGCCTGCCTTCAGTGCTCTCTAAATGCTCAACACAACCCAGTGTTACAATATGTCATAATTCCAGCCAATCAGAGATGAGGCTGCTAAATTCTGATTGGCTGCCTTGACAACCAATCACAACATTCCTTGCATTAATGATAACAGTGGAAGAGGGAAAATACAGTGCATGCATAATTATTATACTATTTGATACTCTGATTATGTATATTTTTTCATTTACCAATTCCAAACAACATCAATCTTAATAACTACTATTAATCTTGTATATAGTTACTTATAACCGATATATAATTGTTTCATGAACAATTGTTTATGTTCAGGTTTGCATAATTATTAAGCAGGTCATCTTCTACAGATATAATCTCGAGATGGACTAAAAATGAACTCCCAAAACTTACTGACAGATTCTTCTGGTCCTTCAAGAGTCACTCTCAACTTATCTTTTTTTTATAAATCTCTTTGACATTCCTCTTTCAGATGAACACGTTCAGAGTTATATTCCACACTGTCCTGTCTGTTTTAATCTGTATAATTGCAGTGAATGGTGCCCTTGTTTCTGAATCTGAAAAAAAGAGTATCCATCCATCCATCCATCCATCATAAAACTACTCCACACAACTCTGGGGTGTTAATAAAGGCCTTCTGAAGCGAAACAATGTGTTGGTATAACAAAAATGTAGATTCTTAAAACTTTATAAACTGTAATGTACAGCTTCTGGTTGCTCAAGCAGGCACTTTCACAACAAGGCGGTTGAGCATATGAAGTAGGTGTAATGAAAGGTGCAACACAAGGTCCGGGGAGATTTAACACCGTGATTATTAGATTATTAACACCCTGGAACTGTGCGGAGTACTTTTATGATGGATGGATACTATTTTTCCGGATTCAGAAACAAGGACACCATTAACTGCAATTATACAAATTGGAATAGGCAGGACAATGTTGAATATAACTCTGAATGTATTTGCCTGAAAGAGGAATGTCAGACATGCCTAGGATGCCCCTGAGGGTGAGTAAATCTTGGACTTATTTTCATTTTTGGTGAATTATTCCTTTAACATGCATCTTTTCTTCTACACATGTTTTTGACTGACCCTACTGACACACTTATCATTTTGCTGTCCTTTGGTTATGCATTAACTTTGCAATTTCTAGTATTGCATTAGTTTTGAATACTTTCTTCTTTGAGGGACAAACATTTTCTCCACAAAACTCAGTTCGCGCAAGTGCAAAATGCAGAATTGTGGCAGAGATCTAATCCCATAGTGATATAGCCTACTTGATACTGTCAGATCGCACATCATTTCAACAACACTTACCATATTATTGCAGACGATGCTATATCACACACCCCAGACTCGTTTTGAGTGGAAAATGAATTGTCCAAGGTTGTGCGCGCACTTGTTTGCTTATGAGCAAAGGTGTTTTTTAGAAGTTTAACTTGCAAACGCCAGACCACTGATTTGTCAAACCTGCTTTCCTGCAGTCCGTGTTCCTTTTGACTTCTGACTATTTTGTAGTAAGTAATGAATATGCTTAAGTAGCCCCTCACGGCAGAACACAAGATCGAGGAGGTGTGGTTTGATCCACATCTAGGGGTTGGAGATTGGTAGGTTTAGGGGTGGATATGGGTGGGTTAAGGCGGAGAGGTTAGGTATATGTAAGGTAGAAGGAGCTGGATGTGGATCCAACCGTGCCCCCTGGATCTTGCATTCTGCAGTGAGGACCATCTCACCTGTTTCGGGGAAATGTATCAGAGTTTTAATTATGAAATGTAGTCGAGTAAAATTAAAAGGTGACTAAAACATAAAAACTCAAGTAAAGTACAGATACTCCACAAATTTTTTTACTGTACTGTACTGTAACAAAGTATTATTAGCTGTTTACATTACACCACTGTGTGCAATCAAACCTCTACAAATTATTCAGAATGCAGCAGCAGTCTTCAATGAGCCCAAGAAAGACAACTTCACACCTCTCTTTATCTCTGTGCACTGGTTACCAGTTGCAGCTTGCATCAAATTCAATAAATTGATGCATGCTCTCAGACTACTTTTTTTATACCACTTTCCAGAATGTTCTCATTCACTCTTCCTTGCTGTGAAAATGATCTTCTTAAGCCCATCCAGAATCCCTGACAACATTCAAGTGACATCTGAAAACTTAAGCACTTAACTGCATCCTACTGAGAAAGAACACCTTTCTAAATCTCTGAAACTTTGCATTATGAGCACTTCTCATGTTTATTTGCTCTTTATGATGAATCACTTGTTGTACTGCTCATTTGCATGTCACTTTGGATAACAGCATTTGCTAAACAAATAAATGTATGTTTTACTCTGTTTCTATAACATAACATAAATGTCATAAATGTAAACTAACATAAGTATTAGTGTGTATACCTTTAAGGGTTAGTTCACCCAAAAAGGAAAATTATGTCATTAATAACTCACCCTCATGTCGTTCCAAACCCGTAAGACCTCCGTTCATCTTCGGAACACAGTTTAAGATATTTTAGATTTAGTCCGAGAGCTTTCTGTCCCTCCATTGAAAGTGTCAAGTCAAGACTGCTTTATTGTCAATTCTTTCACATGTACAGTACATACATACAGAGAATTTAAATTGTATTACTCTCAGCCCCCCGGTGCATACAGATAACATTAACAGTAGAACCTAAAAATGTAGATCAAATATAAAATATAAGAAACAACTATACAATAAGGGAATGCAATAATTACATAATAAAATTAAAAATAAAGTTAAATAAAGCAGCGCAAGGCACATGGCAGATCGAGTGCAAATCAGTGAAGTGAACAAACAGTGCAGATAAAAGATTTTTAGTGCAAAAAAGAAGCTTATTCAGTCTGATAAATTGACAAAGGGTTTATTTTATTTAACTGACTGATGAGGTAGTAGAATGACGTCAGTTCCATGGTGAATGAGGTAGTGAGCAGACCAATGCTGCACAAAGTGACTGGGGGGAGGGCAAGTTCTGGGAGCGAGTTCAGCTTCCTGACAGCCTGGTGGAAGAAGCTGTCCTTCAGTCTGCTGGTCCTGGCCTGGAGACTCCGCAGTCTCCTCCCTGATGGCAGCAGACTAAAGAAGCTGTGTGACGGGTGGGCGGGATCACCTGCGATGTAGAGGGCTTTGCAAGTGAGACGGGTTCCATAAATGTCCTGGAGGGAGGGGATAGAGACACCAATGATCTTCTCAGCTGCTCTCACTATGCGTTGCAGAGTCTTTCGACAGGACGCGTTGCAGGTGCCATACCACACAGTGATGCAGCTCATCAGGATGCTCTCAATGGTGCTTCTGTAGAAGGTGTACATGATGGGGGGCAGGGCTCTGGATCTTCTCAGTTTGTGGAGGAAGTAAAGACGTTGTTGTGATTTCTTGGCCAGTGCTGCTGTGTTTTCTGTCCAGTAGAGGTCCTCTGTAATGTGCACACCCAGGAACTTGGTGCTGCTCACTCTCTCCACAGTCGCACCATTGATAGTCAGAGGAACGTGCTGAGTGTGTTCTCTCCTGAAGTCAACAACAATCTCCTTCATCTTCTCCACGTTCAGAGAGAGATTGTTGTCACTGCACCATCCGGCCAGGCGACTCACCTTGCTCCTGTAGTTTGTCTCATATTTGTCGCTAATGAGACCCACCACAGTCGTATCATCCGCAAACACAAACATAATGAAGAGGTTGGAGTTGTGTGATGGTGTGCAGTTGTGGGTCAGCAGAGTGAAGAGGAGGGGGCTCAGCACACATCCTTGGGGGGCCCCAGTGTTCAACGCCAGACCACTGATTTGTCAAACCTGCTTTCCTGCAGTCCGTGTTCCTTTTGACTTCTGACTATTTTGTAGTAAGTAATGAATATGCTTAAGTAGCCCCTCACAGCAGAACACAAGATCGAGGAGGTGTGGTTTGATCCACATCTAGGGGTTGGAGATTGGTAGGTTTAGGGGTGGATATGGGTGGGTTAAGGCGGAGAGGTTAGGTATATGTAAGGTAGAAGGAGTTGGATGTGGATCCAACCGTGCCCCCTGGATCTTGCATTCTGCAGTGAGGACCATCTCACCTGTTTCGGGGAAATGTATCGGAGTTTTAATTATGAAATGTAGTCGAGTAAAATTAAAAGGTGACTAAAACATAAAAACTCAAGTAAAGTACAGATACTCCACAAAATTTTTTACTGTACTGTACTGTAACAAAGTATTATTAGCTGTTTACATTACACCACTGTGTGCAATCAAACCTCTACAAATTATTCAGAATGCAGCAGCAGTCTTCAATGAGCCCAAGAAAGACAACTTCACACCTCTCTTTATCTCTGTGCACTGGTTACCAGTTGCAGCTTGCATCAAATTCAATAAATTGATGCATGCTCTCAGACTACTTTTTTTATACCACTTTCCAGAATGTTCTCATTCACTCTTCCTTGCTGTGAAAATGATCTTCTTAAGCCCATCCAGAATCCCTGACAACATTCAAGTGACATCTGAAAACTTAAGCACTTAACTGCATCCTACTGAGAAAGAAAACCTTTCTAAATCTCTGAAACTTTGCATTATGAGCACTTCTCATGTTTATTTGCTCTTTATGATGAATCACTTGTTGTACTGCTCATTTGCATGTCACTTTGGATAACAGCATTTGCTAAACAAATAAATGTATGTTTTACTCTGTTTCTATAACATAACATAAATGTCATAAATGTAAACTAACATAAGTATTAGTGTGTATACCTTTAAGGGTTAGTTCACCCAAAAAGGAAAATTATGTCATTAATAACTCACCCTCATGTCGTTCCAAACCCGTAAGACCTCCGTTCATCTTCGGAACACAGTTTAAGATATTTTAGATTTAGTCCGAGAGCTTTCTGTCCCTCCATTGAAAGTGTCAAGTCAAGTCTGCTTTATTGTCAATTCTTTCACATGTACAGTACATACATACAGAGAATTTAAATTGTGTTACTCTCAGCCCCCCGGTGCATACAGATAACATTAACAGTAGAACCTAAAAATGTAGATCAAATATAAAATATAAGAAACAACTATACAATAAGGGAATGCAATAATTACATAATAAAATTAAAAATAAAGTTAAATAAAGCAGCGCAAGGCACATGGCAGATCGAGTGCAAATCAGTGAAGTGAACAAACAGTGCAGATAAAAGATTTTTAGTGCAAAAAAGAAGCTTATTCAGTCTGATAAATTGACAAAGGGTTTATTTTATTTAACTGACTGATGAGGTAGTAGAATGACGTCAGTTCCATGGTGAATGAGGTGGTGAGCAGACCAATGCTGCACAAAGTGACTGGGGGGAGGGCAAGTTCTGGGAGCGAGTTCAGCTTCCTGACAGCCTGGTGGAAAAAGCTGTCCTTCAGTCTGCTGGTCCTGGCCTGGAGACTCCGCAGTCTCCTCCCTGATGGCAGCAGACTAAAGAAGCTGTGTGACGGGTGGGCGGGATCACCTGTGATGTAGAGGCCTTTGCAAGTGAGACGGGTTCCATAAATGTCCTGGAGGGAGGGGATAGAGACACCAATGATCTTCTCAGCTGCTCTCACTATGCGTTGCAGAGTCTTTCGACAGGACGCGTTGCAGGTGCCATACCACACAGTGATGCAGCTCATCAGGATGCTCTCAATGGTGCTTCTGTAGAAGGTGTACATGATGGGGGGCAGGGCTCTGGATCTTCTCAGTTTGTGGAGGAAGTAAAGACGTTGTTGTGATTTCTTGGCCAGTGCTGCTGTGTTTTCTGTCCAGTAGAGGTCCTCTGTAATGTGCACACCCAGGAACTTGGTGCTGCTCACTCTCTCCACAGTCGCACCATTGATAGTCAGAGGAACGTGCTGAGTGTGTTCTCTCCTGAAGTCAACAACAATCTCCTTCATCTTCTCCACGTTCAGAGAGAGATTGTTGTCACTGCACCATCCGGCCAGGCGACTCACCTTGCTCCTGTAGTTTGTCTCATATTTGTCGCTAATGAGACCCACCACAGTCGTATCATCCGCAAACACAAACATAATGAAGAGGTTGGAGTTGTGTGATGGTGGGCAATTGTGGGTCAGCAGAGTGAAGAGGAGGGGGCTCAGCACACATCCTTGGGGGGCCCCAGTGTTCAGTGTGATGGTGCTGGATGGTGCTGGTCAACCGGTTGGACCGATATGCAAACTGGAAGGGGTCCAGGGAGGTGGGGAGGGCAGACTTAATGTGGTGCATGACTAGCCATTCAAAGAACTTCATGAGGATGGGAGTAAGTGCAACAGGACAATAGTCCTTGAAGCAGGATGGAGATGGCTTCTTCAGAACTGGAATGATGGTGGTAGTTTTGAAACATGTGGGAACAACAGCCTGACTAAGGGAAATGTTGAAAATGTCTGTTAAGACATCAGTGAGTTCTGAATCAGAATCAGAATCAGAATCAGAAAGAGCTTTATTGCCAAGTATGCTTGTGCATACAAGGAATTTGTTTTAGTGACATAAGCTTCCAGTACACAGAGACAACAACACACAGACCAAAAAAAAAACACATTACAAAAAAGGAGATTTACAAATTGGCAAATAAATAAGTGTATAAACAATTGTGCTATAAATGATAATGGAATAGGATTGAGTGAGATGCAGGAATGTTCTAGGATGGAGGGTTAACAAATGAATAAATATAAGGATATTGCACATTTATAAGCATAATTGGGGAGCATTTAACTGTTCATGAGGTAGATTGCCTGGGGGAAGAAACTATTCTTGTGCCTTGCTGTTCTGGTATTTGCAGCTCTGAGGCGCCAGCCAGATGGCAAAAGTTCAAAGATGGGGTGACTTGGATGTGAGGGATCCAGAGTGATTTTCTGAGCCCTTTTGCTCACTCTGGATGTATACAGTTCTTGAAGGGTGGGCAGAGGAGCACCAATAATCCTTTCGGCAGTCCGAACAGTTCTCTGTAGTCTTCTGATGTCTGATTTTGTAGCTGAACCAAACCAGACAGTAATTGAAGTACACAGGACTGACTCAATGACGGCTGAGTAGAACTGTTTCAGCAGCTCCTGTGGCAGGTTAAACTTCCTCAGCTGGCGAAGGAAGTACAACCTTTGTTGGGCTTTTCTCACAATGGAGTCAATGTGATTGTCCCACTTCAGGTCCTGAGAGATGGTGGTTCCCAGGAATCTGAATGACTCCACTGCAGCCACAGTGCTGTTCATGATGGTGAGTGGGGAAAGTGCAGGGGGGTTTCTCCTAAAGTCCACAATCATCTCCACTGTTTTGAGCGTGTTCAGCTCCAGGTTGTTAAAACTGCACCAGACAGCCAGCTGCTCAACCTCTTGTCTGTAAGCAGACTCGTCACCGTCCTGGATGAGGCCGATGACTGTAGTGTCGTCTGCAAACTTCAGGAGCTTGACAGAGGGGTCTTTAGAGGTGCAGTCGTTGGTGTACAGGGAGAAGAGCAGAGGGGAGAGGACACATCCCTGAGGGGCACCAGTGTTGGTGGAGCAGCTGTTTGACATGAATTTCCCCAGTCTCACTAACTGTTGCCTATCTGTCAGAAAGCTGGTGATCCACTGACAGATGGAAGTAGGAACAGAGAGCTGGGTCAGTTTGGTCTGGAGGGTTTTTGGGATGATGGTGTTGAAAGCCGAACTAAAGTCCACAAACAGGATCCTCGCATAAGTCCCTGTTTTGTCCAGATGTTGCAGGATGAAGTGCAACCCCATGTTGATTGCATCATCCACTGACCTGTTTGCTCTGTAAGCAAACTGCAGGGGGTCCAGTAAGGGTCCAGTGATGTCCTTCAGATAAGCCAGAACCAGTTTTTCAAACGATTTAATGACGACAGACGTTAGAGCCACAGGTCTGTAGTCGTTAAGTCCTGTTATCTTGGGTTTCTTTGGAATGGGGATTATGGTGGAGCGTTTGAAGCAGGAAGGCACTTCACACAACTCCAGGGATCTGTTGAAGATCTGTGAAAAGATGGGGGCCAGCTGGTCAGCACAGATTTTCAGACAGGCCATCTGGGCCTGGTGCTTTTCTTCTTTTGTTTTTCTTGAAGACCTGGCGCACATCATCTTCACAGATTTGAAGAGCAGGAGGTATGGAGAGGGGGATTGCAGGAGGTGTTAATGGTTGTTTAGGGAGATGGTCAGAGTGGGTGTTGGGGGTTTCAAATCTACAATAAAACTCATTCAGGTCGTTAGCAAGTCGTTGATTAGCCTCAGTGCAAGGGGATGGTGTCTTGTAGTTTGTTATGGCTCTCAGTCCTCTCCACACTGAAGTTGAGTCATTGGAGTAAACTGGTCTTCCAACTTTTTAGCGTAGGTCTTTTTAGCCGCTCTAATCTCTTTGTTCAGTGTGTTCCTGGCCTGATTGTACAAGACCCTGTCCCCATTTCTGTAGGCAACCTCTATGGCCTGACGAAGGTGTCTGAGTTGTACTGTAAACCATGGCTTATCATTGTTGAATGTTAAATAAGTCCTGGTAGGAATGCATATATCCTCACAGAAACTAATATAAGATGTTACAGACTCTGTGAGTTCGTCCAGATCGGTGGTAGCAGCTTCAAAAACACTCCAATCAGTGAGGTCAAAACAAGATTGTAAGTCCTGCTCTGTTTCACTGGTCCATCTCTTCAGAGTCTTTACTACGGGTTTAGCAGATTTTAGTTTCTGCTTGTAGGTCGGTATTATATGAACCAGACAGTGATCAGAACGTCCCAAAGCTGCTCGTGGAACAGAGTGATATGCATCCTTTATTGTGGTGTAACAGTGATCCAATATATTACTATCTCTGGTGGGACATGTAACATGCTGTCTGTATTTTGGCAGTTCATGGGAGAGATTGGCTTTATTAAAGTCCCCAAGAATGATTAAAACAGAGTCTGGGTGTTGTTGTTCTGTGTCTGTGATCTGATCAGCGAGTTTCTGTAAAGCTGAGCTCACATGCGCTTGTGGAGGAATGTAAACACTAACCAGAATGAACGAGCGAAACTCCCGCGGCGAATAGAACGGCTTGCAGTTGACAAACTGCATTTCTAGATCAGGACAGCACATCTTCTTTAACACAGTTACATCTGTACACCACCGTTCATTGATGTAAAAGCATGTCCCGCCGCCGCGCGATTCGAAATCCGCGCTTCCTGAGTCTGACGAGCGCTCCTGCTCGCTTTCCCCGTCTGTGCGTCCTGAAGCGCTTGATCCTCCGATAACAATGTTCAGTAAAACGTCTGTATAATAGAAATCCGGAAAAATATCATGTGGTGTGTTCTGCCGAATGTTCAGCAGTTCATCCCTGGTGAAACTGATCGTGTTTGTTAAACAAAAAACAGGAAAAACTAACAAAAACAGTACAAACACTGGAGAGCCAAGCACTGAAGCAGCCATGTGCGGCGCCATCTTGGATGTCATCTGCTGCACAGTCTCTCAGTACATGCCCAGGGATGTTGTCAGGACCCGGAGCTTTGCGTGCATTGATCCTACTGAAGGATCTCCTCACACTGTCTGGGGTCAGCGTCATCACCTGGTCGCCGGGAGGAGGTGGAGTCTTCTGTGAAGTGGTGCTGTTTTGTTGCTCAAAGCAAACGAAGAAGGTGTTCAGCTCATTCAGCAGAGAGATGTTGCTGTCACAGGTTCGTGGTGGGGGCTTGCAGTCCGTAATGGTCTGTATCCCCTGCCAAAAGCTCCTAGTGTCTCTGCTGTCGCTGAATTTATGGGCTATCCTCCCGGAGTGCTGTCTCTTAGCCTCTCTGATGCCGCGGGATATGTTGGCTCTGACTGTTCTCAGGCCCACCTCATCTCCAGCTCTGAAGGCAGCGTTCCGTGTCTTCAGGAGTCTGTAGACCTCCCCTGTCAACCACGGCTTCTGATTGGCCCGGACAGTGATGGTTTTTGTGACTGTTACATCATCAGTACACTTGTTGATCTGGCAGTGACAGTCTTTGAATACTCCTGGAGGTCAGTGGAGTTATTGTATGTGGCAGCCTGCTTAAACATGTCCAGAGGTGGGTAGTAACGAGTTACATTTACTTTGTTACATTTACTTGAGTAATTTTTTGGGGTAACTAATACTTTTCGGAGTATATTTAAAGATGGGTACTTTATACTCTTACTTGAGTAAATTTTTGGGGAAAAATCTGTACTTTTACTTCGTTACTGTGGGCGACGCTCCTCTCGTTACTTTATCTTAATGCAATAAATGTTATAAATGCTTCAGTTTATTCCAAACGCGCCGTCTACTTTTCTCTGGGCAATGAGCGATTCCCATTCGCGAATGATTCATTCTTTTGAGTCAATTCTATTCAAAGGCTTGATCAAACCAATTGGCAAACGAGTGAATTGGTTCATGAATCAGTTTGAATGAGTCGTTCAGTTCCCTGCCGCACGTGCTGAGCATCTGAAGCGGTTCACTCAGAGTTGTAACGTTTAACATCAGCAGAGAACGTTGAGAACGTGGCTGGAACTGGACTGAATTGAAAACAAATCTGCAAAGGCTATTATTTGCTTGCGATGGAGATCCTTATTAGATGAACACCGCGTGTGCTGTCTACTGTTTAACAGGTAATAACTTGGGCTACATTTGATTACAGTACACGATACCACTGTGACATTAGTTTGTTGTACGTGTGTGGCTTCTAACAGAGGGGAGTCAAGTTGAATGCAGCTTCCAAAAGACAAAAAATAGCCGATTAAGATTTTATTAATTTTAATACAATCACACCGGTGCGAGTACCTTCAGCAAGTTATATCATCAGCTGCTAAATTCAGATCTGTGATTGCTTGCTGGCGCTGAGCCAGAGATAGATGTGTTTTTACAGCACTGTGCATTATAACAAATCACACATGATTCTGTTGAGCTTATTAAAGCATTGGCCAATCAGAGGTGTTCCGATGAGTCATCACTAAAATGCCGGTGCTTCCTTCACTCGCTCACTGACTGAATACCTCTTTCTGGCGAATTCTCTCGTCAGAAACAACAAAGTGCAGATGTGTGTACGAATCTTTAATTAAGATATTGATTTCACAGTGTTAACAGTTTCAGTGATTTTAATGGGAGTTTCTGAGAGTGCTTGAAATCTATACTGTCAGTGAAAATGATCTTTAATAATGTAAATGTTATTTGCTCTCTTTCTGAACAATGAAAGATTAGTAGCAATATTTATATCACATTAACTTTCAATGTTAAATTCACATTTAATATAAAGTCAGTCGTATTAAAAATATGTTATGGCATGACACCTATATCTGTCACTTAAGTAAACAGACAGGGTTTTATAATAAATTACATAAATTGGAGTAAAGGCTGATGAAATATATACATTTATACACACACACATACATTACATACATTTTATCTATATATCTAAATAAAAATAGGCTCAGTATATATGACCCAAAGTAATTAGTAACTAACTACTTGAGTAGATTTTTTATCCGATACTCTTTTACTTTTACTCAAGTAACTATTCAAGACTAGTACTTTTACTTTTACTTGAGTAAATATTTCAAGAAGTACTTTTACTTTTACTTGAGTACAGTTTTTGGGTACTCTACCCACCTCTAAACATGTCCCAGTCAGTTGTGTCGAAGCAGTCTTGAAGAACCTCTGATGATCCTTCTGGCCACACTTGAATCTGCTTTTGAACTGGTTTGGCGACTTTATAAGCGGTCTGAATGCAGGCATTAACATGACAGTGATGTGGTCTGAGGCTCCGAGGTGGGGGAGGGGGAGGGCTTTGTAAGCTCCTCTCTGTGTGGTGTAAACAAAGTCCAAAATGTTATTACCTCGTGTTGGAAAGGTAATGTGTTTGTGTACTTTTGGAAACACACTCTTTAAGTCAGCATGGTTGAAATCCCCAGCTATGATGAGAAAAGCATCAGGGTGTGCTGTCTGCTGCTCACTGCTGTGCTGGTACAGTTCATTTAGTGCATCATTCCTGTTGCTGTTGATGTTGTTCGGGGGAATGTAAACCGAAATGAGCAGTATGGCAGTATATTCCCTCGGCAGATAGAACGTCCGACACTTAATAATCATAAACTAACCATTTGCAGATCACAACAGCATCACGCGTCATTGATACAGTAAGATTATTATTCATGCCGGCGCTAATGATGTTCGACTTCGCCAGTCGGAGATCACTAAAAATAACATTAAAGAGGTGTGTGAACTTGCAAGCACGATGTCAGACACTGTAATATGCTCTGGTCTCCTCCCTGCTTATGTCACATACCTGGACTCATTTTGTGTGTTTTTGCCCCTGTGACCCAGTTTCTGTCTTCCGTGTTCGGTTTGATTAGTTCCCAGGTGTGTCTATTCTATTTCCCCATGTGTTCCATGTCCCGGTTAATTTAGTCATGCCATCCACCTGTGTTTTCCCAATTATCGTTTGTACTTAAGCCTTGTCCTTTCTGTTCTGTTTGGTCGGGTCTACTAGTTACTTGTCTACTTGTCCATTTGTTACTTGTCAACCTGTCTACTTGTCCACTTGTTACTTGCCACTTGCCACTTGCCACTTGCCACCTGTTATGTGTTACTTACCTTGCCTATGTATAATTTAATAAATCCTTGTTTCGTTTATCCCTCGGCTCCGTGTTCCTTCCAGCACCGTAAGCCGTGACAGAAGACCCGACCTAAAAAGTTAAAAACTGCGTGTTTTCCCTCCGTTTTGTTTTCCGTTTTTTCACAGTCTTTTTCTTTCCGTAGTGTGTCATGGATCCCCTCTATCGCCCCGAATACCTCCTCCTCCTGCTGGAGCAGGAGGGACTGTCTCTCGAGGACCATACCAGACGGTTTCTCTTGATAGCTAATGCCACCAGCTACCCGGACCACGCGTTGTCGCCCGAAGATGGTCCTCGGGAGGATTTCGCCGCTTTCATAGAGTGGAATCTGGTGAGAAATGGGTCACCTCTCACGGTCGGCCCAATGGAGGATCTCGCCAGGTCCACTCTGGACCCAGAGCCCAGCCTACAATCTCCCCACGGTAGGAGGCATAAGCCCGAGCCCACCGATGACGGAGAGCCAGAGAGCAACCCGTCAGACCAGGTGCGAGAGCCGGCGACACTGCCCACCACGAGGGAGCAAAATGTGGACCGCCAAATGGGTCAAAATGAGGGGGTTTCCAATTCACCTATGCCAGATCCTCTGTTAAGCCCAGGAAGGGCTCCTGATCTTCCGTTAAGCCCAGGACGGGCTCCTGATCCTCCTGTAAGCCCAGGACGGGCTCCTGATCCTCTGTTAAGCCCAGGAAGGGCTCCTGATTCCCCGTTAAGCCCAGGACGGGCTCCTGTTCCCCCGTTAAGCCCAGGACGGGCTCCTGATCCTCCTGTAAGCCCAGGACGGGCTCCTGATCCTCTGTTAAGCCCAGGAAGGGCTCCTGTTTCCCCGTTAAGCCCAGGACGGGCTCCTGTTCCCCCGTTAAGCCCAGGACGGGCTCCTGATTCTCCTTTAAGCCCAGGACGGGCTCCTGATCCTCCGTTAAGCCCAGGAAGGGCTCCTGATCTTCCGTTAAGCCCAGGACGGGCTCCTGATCCTCCTGTAAGCCCAGGACGGGCTCCTGATCCTCTGTTAAGCCCAGGAAGGGCTCCTGATTCCCCGTTAAGCCCAGGACGGGCTCCTGTTCCCCCGTTAAGCCGAGGACGGGCTCCTGAACCCCCGTTAAGCCCAGGATGGGCTCCTGAACCCCCGTTAAGCCCAGGACGGGCTCCTGATCCTCCGTTAAGCCCAGGACGGGCTCCTGATCCTCCGTTAAGCCCAGGACGGGCTCCAGCCCCAGAGCTTACTCCAATGCCTGCTCCTCCAAAATTAGCACCCTCCCACCCACTCCTGCCTCCTCCTTCGCTGTCGTCTGGCTGCCCCTCTGCTCGCCCTCAGCCTACCATCATTGTGGTGCGAGCTCAGCGGGACCGCCATCCTCCAGCGACGCCTTGGTCGGCGTCTCCCTCACCTCCGCCTCCAGCCTCTGAGGCCTGGACTCCGCCTCGGCCCTTTTTGAGAAAATAGAAAAAACGTCCAAACCAAGTTAAGATTAACAATTTAATTGAGGTTCAACAAATAAAAAACAGAAGCAATATGGATAACCAAATGATAAAGCTTGGCTTATTGAATATCAGATCCCTTTTTACGGAAACACTTTTTGTAAATAATATGATCACTGATCATAATATAGATGTACTCTGTTTGACAGAAACCTGGCTAAAACCTGATGATTACATTATTTTAAATGAGTCCACCCCCCAAGATTACTGTTATAAACATGAGCCACGTCTAAAAGGCAAAGGTGGAGGTGTTGCTTCAATTTATAACAACGTTTTCAGGATTTCTCAGAGGGCAGGCTACAAGTATAACTCGTTTGAAGTAATGGTACTTCATATAACATTATCCAAAGAAACAAATGTTAATGATAAATCCCCTGTTATGTTTGTACTGGCTACTGTATATAGGGCACCAGGGCACCATACAGACTTTATTAAAGAGTTTGGTGATTTTACATCCGAGTTAGTTCTGGCTGCAGATAAAGTTTTAATAGTTGGTGATTTTAATATCCATGTTGATAATGAAAACGATGCATTGAGATCAGCATTTATAGACATTCTGAACTCTATTGGTGTTAGACAACACGTTTCAGGACCTACTCATTGTCGAAATCATACTCTAGATTTAATACTGTCACATGGAATTGATGTTGATGGTGTTGAAATTATTCAGCCAAGTGATGATATCTCAGATCATTATTTAGTTCTTTGCAAAATTCATATAGCCAAAATTGTAAATTCTACTTTTTGTTACAAGTATGGAAGAACCATCACTTCTAACACAAAAGACTGCTTTTTAAGTTATCTTCCTGATGTATCCAAATTCCTTAGCATATCCAAAACCTCAGAACAACTTGATGATGTAACAGAAACTATGGACTCTCTCTTTTCTAGCACTTTAAATAAAGTTGCTCCTTTACGCTTAAGGAAGGTTAAGGAAAACAGTTTGACACCATGGTATAATGAGCATACTCGCACCCTAAAGAGAGCAGCCAGAAAAATGGAGCGCAGCTGGAGGAAAACAAAACTAGAGGTATTTCGTATTGCTTGGCGGGAAAGTAACATATCCTACAGAAAAGCATTAAAAACTGCTAGATCCGATTACTTTTCTTCTCTTTTAGAAGAAAACAAACATAACCCCAGGTATTTATTCAATACAGTGGCTAAATTAACGAAAAATAAAGCCTCAACAAGTGTTGACATTTCCCAACACCACAGCAGTAATGACTTTATGAACTACTTTACTTCTAAAATCGATACTATTAGAGATAAAATTGCAACCATTCAGCCGTCAGCTACAGTATCACATCAGACAGTGCACTATAGACCCCCTGAGGAACAGTTCCACTCATTCTCTACCATAGGAGAGGAAGAATTGTATAAACTTGTTAAATCATCTAAACCAACAACATGTATGTTAGACCCTATACCATCTAAGTTCCTAAAAGAGGTGCTTCCAGAAGTCATAGATCCTCTTCTGACTATTATTAATTCCTCATTGTCATTAGGATATGTCCCCAAAACCTTCAAACTGGCTGTTATTAAGCCTCTCATCAAAAAACCACAACTTGACCCCAAAGAACTAGTTAATTATAGACCAATCTCGAATCTCCCTTTTCTGTCCAAGATACTAGAAAAGGTGGTATCCACACAATTATATTCCTTCTTAGAGAAAAATGGTATATGTGAGGATTTCCAGTCAGGATTTAGACCATATCATAGTACTGAGACTGCTCTCCTTAGAGTTACAAATGATCTGCTCTTATCATCTGATCATGGGTGTATCTCTCTATTAGTTTTATTGGATCTTAGTGCTGCGTTTGACACAATTGACCACAACATTCTTTTGCATAGACTTGAACACTTTGTTGGCATCAGTGGAAGTGCATTAGCATGGTTTAAATCATACTTATATGACCGCCATCAGTTCGTAGCAGTGAATGAAGATGTATCCTATCGATCACAAGTGCAGTATGGAGTACCTCAAGGCTCAGTACTAGGGCAGCTACTCTTCACGCTTTATATGTTACCCTTGGGAGATATCATCAAGAAACATGGTGTTAGCTTTCACTGTTATGCTGATGATACTCAGCTCTATATTTCTTCGCAGCCCGGTGAAACACACCAATTTGAAAAACTAATGGATTGCATAGTCGATATAAAAAACTGGATGACGAGTAATTTCTTACTGCTAAATTATGAAAAAACAGAGGTGTTAATTATAGGACCTAAAAACTCTGCTTGTCATAAACTAGAACACTGTCTAAGACTTGATGGTTGCTCTGTCAATTCTCCGTCATCAGTTAGGAACCTAGGTGTGCTATTTGATCGCAATCTTTCCTTAGAAAGCCACGTTTCTAGCATTTGTAAAACTGCATTTTTCCATCTCAAAAATATATCTAAATTACGGCCTATGCTCTCAATGTCAAATGCAGAAATGTAAATCCATGCATTTATGACCTCAATGTTAGATTATTGTAATGCTTTATTGGGTGGTTGTTCTGCACGCTTAGTAAACAAACTACAGCTAGTCCAAAATGCAGCAGCAAGAGTTCTTACTAGAACCAGGAAGTATGACCATATTAGCTTGGTCCTGTCAACACTGCACTGGCTCCCTATCAAGCATCGCATAGATTTTAAAATATTGCTTATTACTTATAAAGCCCTGAATGTTTTAGCACCTCAGTATTTGAATGAGCTCCTTTTACATTATAATCCTCTACGTCCGCTACGTTCTCAAAACTCAGGCAATTTGATAATACCTAGAATATCAAAATCAACTGCAGGCGGCAGATCCTTTTCCTATTTGGCGCCCAAACTCTGGAATAACCTACCTAACATTGTTCGGGAGGCAGACACACTCTTGCAGTTTAAATCTAGATTAAAGACCCATCTCTTTAACCTGGCATACACATAACATACTAATATGCTTTTATTATCCAAATCCGTTAAAGGATTTTTAGGCTGCATTAATTAGGTAAACCGGAACCAGAAACACTTCCCATAACACCCTATGTACTTGCTACATCATTAGAAGAATGGCATCTACGCTAATATTTGTCTGTTTCTCTCTTGTTCCGAGGTCAACGTGGCCACCAGATCCAGTATGTGTCCAGATCAGAGGGTCACTGCAGTCACCCGGATCCAGTACGTATCCAGACCAGATGCTGGATCAGCACCTAGAAAGGACCTCTACATCCCTGAAAGACAGTGGAGACCAGGACAACTAGAGCCCCAGATACAGATCCCCTGTAAAGACCTTGTCTCAGAGGAGCACCAGGACAAGACCACAGGAAACAGATGATTCTTCTGCACAATCTGACTTTGCTGCAGCCT